>NC_090274.1:84146524-84769793 GCF_040414725.1 Anabrus simplex | reverse complement strand
TTACAATTTAAAATCTCATGTAAAAACAGGAGGAGAGCAGCGGCTAGCTGCTTCCTAGTGCATTTCAGGTGTTATGCATTACGAGTAGCTATGTACTAGCACCGGATTTAGAATAAGCAGAGTCTAGAACGAGAAAAAATATCTGGGATGTGTTTTTGAAGCATGCCTACACACGCGCGCGCAAGCTGCATCCGGCTAGACAGCTCCTACCAGGAATGCGTTTGCCTCAGCAGAGTACGAAGTCCGCTGCATGCGTACAGTTCGCATTAAAATTACTAGCAGCTTCTCGAGCTGAGCTCAAACCTTCCCGTTTAATCATAGTACAAATACATCTGCTTGTAGAACTTGTATATTTCGGTACCTCAGCGTTTCGTGTTGTTGCTAACAGGTAGGGGGTACTGTGTATGTAGACTTAGCTTAGTAAAACTCACGAAAATGTCCGACCTCAGTAGGTTGAAACTTGGTTTCTTCCGAACATTACAACTTTAGTCTATTGATAAATAGTTGTTCTCTTCAATCCTCATGCTATAGAAGAGGTCAATCTTATAATTTCAAACTTACAACCATGTCCGACTTCTATAGGTTAAAACTGGGTTTCTTCCAAACATCGTAACATTTAGCTAATTTCTATTGATGAATAGTGGTTCTCTTCAATCCGCATGCTGTAGGAGCGGAAACTCTCATCTATGTCCGTCCTCTATAGATTAAAACTTGGTTTCTTCTAAACATCGCAACTCTAGGCTAGCTGACTCGCGCTTTGGTTTTTTAGCGCTCTAGGATTAGAAGGTGTAGACATGCTAGAGGTTAATCTTGTAATTTCAAACTTACAACCATGTCTGACCTCTATATGTTGAAACTTAGTTTTTTCCTCAAACATTGCAATCACGTGCTAAATTTCCAAGGCTCGATCCACTACAGAACTCTTAAATTCTGACACCTCGGCATCAACAGCAGGTTCGATCCCGGCTTAAATACGTCAGCCTGCAGAACTCAGCGTAAGACCCCCAGGAGAGCTCTTGTTGCATAAACATTTCGTTCCGACTGTACTGCAAACGTCTGCAATCCTTGATATCCGCTTGGTAACAAGGAGCATATTTACTCGCTGCAGTCTGCGTGAAGCGCTCACAGTTCTCTGTATGCGTTTATTACGTGCACATCTCCCGTCTAAGTACTGTCTGCTGTGAATATTATTCTTCAGCCTTTCACTTAAGGTAAGCATGAACTGTTAGTTACTGTTTGCAAAGCAACTTCTACGCTAGGTAATAAACATCTACATTCATATATGTTTGTTCTTTTCTTTTTAGGTACAACTAGAATATTATCATTCGAGTTACAAGCTTGAAAGTACGCATTTTATTCATCCGAGTAACAGTCTGCAGCACGTGCATTTTTCTGGTATGTTTTCGAACTTTGAGTTGTAAAGATTGCTAGGCTAGCTGATATACCCTACACTACATTCATATATGTTTGTTCTTTTCTTTTTAGGTACGACTAGAATATTATCATTCGAGTTTCAGGCTTGAGCGCACGCATTTTATTCATCCGAGTAACAGTTTGCAGCGCGAATATTTTAAGGTATGTCTGACCTCTATACGTTGAAACTTGGTTTCTTCCGAACATCGTAACTTTAGTCTATTGATAAATAGTCGTTCTCTTCAATCCTCATGCTATAGACGAGGTTAATTTTATAATTTCAAACACACATAGCTATGTCTGACCTCAACAGGCTGAAACTTGGTTTCTTCTAAAACATCGTAACTTTAGTCTATGGATAAATAGTTATTTTCTTTAATCTGCATGTCACAGAAGAGGTTAATCTTATAATTTCAAACTCACAGCAATGTCCGACCTCTATACGTTGAAACTTGGTTTCTTCCGAAAATCGTAACTTTAAGCTAATCATAAATAGTTGTTCTCTTCAATCCTCATGCTATAGACGAGGTTAATCTTATAATTTCTAACTCACAGCCATGTCCGACCTCTATACGTTGAAACTTGGTTTCTTCCGAACATCGTAACTTTAGTCTATTGATAAATAGTTATTTTCTTTAATCTGCATGTCATAGAAGAGGTTAATCTCATAATTTCAAACTCACAGCAATGTCCGACCTCTATACGTTGAAACTTGGTTTCTTCCGAACATCGTAAGCTAATGATAAATAGTTGTTCTCTTCAATCCTCATGCTATAGACGAGGTTAATCTTATAATTTCAAACTCACAGCCATGTCCGACCTCCATACGTTGAAACTTGGTTTCTTCCGAACATCGTAACTTTAGTCTATTGATAAATAGCCGTTCTCTTCAATCGTTATGCTATAGACGAGGTTAATTTTATAATTTCAAACACACATAGCTATGTCTGACCTCAACAGGCTGAAACTTGGTCTCTTCTAAAACATCGTAACTTTAGTCTATTGATAAATAGTTATTTTCTTTAATCTGCATGTCATAGAAGAGGTTAATCTTATAATTTCAAACTCACAGCAATGTCCGACCTCTATACGTTGAAACTTGGTTTCTTCCGACCATCGTAACTTTAAGCTAATCATAAATAGTTGTTCTCTTCAATCCTCATGCTATAGACGAGGTTAATCTTATAATTTCAAACTTACAGCAATGTCCGATCTCTATACGTTGAAACTTGGTTTCTTCCGAACATCGTTTTTTTTGCTAGGGGGCTTTACGTCGCACCGACACAGATAGGTCTTATGTCGACGATGGGATAGGAAAGGCCTAGGAGTTGGAAGGAAGCGGCCGTGGCCTTAATAAAGGTACAGCCCCAGCATTTGCCTGGTGTGAAAATGGGAAACCACGGAAAACCATTTTCAGGGCTGCCGATAGTGGGATTCGAACCTACTATCTCCCGGATGCAAGCTCCGAACATCGTAACTTTAGTCTATTGATAAATAGTTATTTTCTTTAATCTGCATGTCATAGAAGAGGTTAATCTTATAATTTCAAACTCACAGCAATGTCCGAACTGTACAAGTTCAAACTTGGTTTCTTCCGAACATAGCAACCTTAGTCTATTGATAAATAGTTGTTCTCTTCAAAGTTTTATGCTGTAGAAGAGGTTAATCATATAATTTCAAACTCACAGCAATATCTGACCTGTACAGGTTCAAACTTGGTTTCTTCCGAACATAGCAACTTTAGTCTATTGATAAATAATTATTTTCTTCAATCTTTCATGCTGTAGAAGAGGATAATCTTATAATTTCAAACTTTCAAACTATAGGTTGAAACTTGGTTTCTTCCGAACATAGCAACTTTAGACTATTGATAAATAGTTGTTCTCTTCAATCTTTCATGCTGTAGAAGAGGATAATCTTATAATTTCAAACTCACAGCCATGTCCGACCTATATAGGTTGAAACTTGGTTTCTTCTGAACATCGTAACTTTAGTCTATTGATAAATAGTTGTTCTCTTCAATCCTCATGCTGTAGAAGAGGTTAATCTTATAATTTCAAACTTACAGCCATGTCCGACCTCTATAGGTTGAAACTTGGATTCTTCCGAACATCACAACCTTAGTCTAATGATAAATAGTTGTTCTCTTCAATCCTCATGTTGTAGAAGAGGTTAATCTTATAATTTCAAACTCACAGCCATGTCCGACCTCTATAGGTTGAAACTTGGTTTCTTCAGAAATCACAACTTTAGTCTAATGATAAATAGTTATTCTCTTCAGTCAGCATGCTGTAGAAGAGGTTAATCTTATAATTTCAAACTTTCAGCAATGTCTGACTTCTATGGGTTGAAACTTGGTTTCTTTCGAACATAGCAAATTTCGCCTAATCTCTATTGGTTGTTCTCTTTTCAGATGTTCCCCTGCTATGAGGAATGCAATGTAACGTTTACAAGGCGAGATAACTTCATGCGCCATATGAAATCAGAACACTCTAGCATAATATCTGCTTTATGTAAAGTTTGTAGTGTGTATTTCGCTAACGTAGGGCGATACGAGGCTCACTTAGTAGAAGCACATCAGGTATCTACTTGCCCTCAGGTAATAGGAGAAAAGCGTAAAAAAACGGATGTAGCTGTAGAAAGTACTAGTAGTAAAAAACCTAGAAAAAATCATGAAATTCAAACTATTCACTGCGAGCACTGTAACACCGATGTACCATCTTCGCATTTTCAGGGACGCTTACGGAGTAATGCACATAAAAATAATGCGTGTAGAAGTGGTAGTAACGCAAACATCGAGGAAATTAATACACCATTTAAAAGTAGGATTTCTAGTTACAGAATTCGCACCAATCAAAGGTTTCAGAGCACTTCAAACTTTTTAAATTGTGTTCAACCGGATGTACATCAGCTTCTTGCTAAATCTTTGTCCAATCATAATTTATTTAAAGTTAATTTTGAACTTTTCGCCTTGTACATTAAAAGCACGGATGAATCCGAAATAATGGACATTAAATCATTTAATACGAAGAATTTTGTCATAAGTCAGTCAACTAATTTTGGTGATGTACTTAGGGATGTCTCTAACATTATTTCAACTAAGAGCGAGGAATTTCAGGAAAAGGAATCAGGGTGGGCTTTAGTTGAAATAATGTATCTGGAAGTTAACATCAATAAGTACAATCCTATGCGTGGATCTTCGCACATCGAGCTGCCGACATGGATTCAGTAAAGAAAAGCTGTTGTAAACATCCAAAACAATGACGAAGCATGTTTTGCATTGGCGGTGATGTCGGCTTTAAATCCTGCTAAATCAGACGTAGCTAAGAGAACATCATCGTATCCACACTATTCAACGCAACTAAATTTCGATAGTATAGAATTTCCTATGCAGTTAAAAGATATTAAGCTCTTTGAGGAACTAAATAACATTAGCATTAATGTGTACGGTGTAGAGAAAAAGTCTGTAGTAGGTCCTCTGTATTATACATGTTATAAGAAGAGTACTCATGTTAAATTACTCTATATCGAAAACAGTGAAAATAACCACTTTTGCTGGATTAAAAATCTGAGTAGACTTGTTGGTAGTCAGTTGTCAAAAGATAGGTGTAAAAAGTGGCTATGTGATGGATGTTTGCAGTATTTTAAAACTGAAGATCAGTTAACGAAGCATTCCAAGAATGACTACAATCATGTACGTACAGAGATACCTACTAACGGCAATAATGTTTTAAAATTTACAAATTTTCACAAGGAGATGTGGGTACCTTTCGTGATTTATGCGGACTTTGAAGCCATCCTCACGCCATGCAACACATGCTTACCTAATCCTGACAACTCTTTCACTAATACTACGCACATGCATGTCCCGTATAGCTTCGCGTATTACATCAAGTGTAGTTATGATAGTACGCTTAACAAGTTAGAGCTGTATCGAGGACCTGATGCTGCTAAAGTATTTTTAGAAAGACTTGAAAGTGATGCAGTTCGTCTTGGTCGTATTCTAAATAGTAATATTCCTATGAAGCCACTCACCGAAATTCAGTTAAATGATCATGAACGTGCTACAAAGTGTAGCATTTGTGATGGGGAATTTTCCGAAAATGACCCTAAAGTTTTTGATCATGATCATTTAACTGGTTTCTACAGATGTGCCGCTCATTATAGCTGTAATCTTAAGTACAGAGTTCCTAAATTTATCCCTGTAATTTTTCATAACTTATATGGTTACGACTCACATTTCATCACTTCACAATTTGGAGCTTCAGATGTAAAAGTAGATATAATCCCTCAGAATAAAGAGCGGTACATTGCGTTTGCAAAGTCTGTAAAAGTAGATGCGGAGCATTCTATAAAACTGAGATTCCTTGACTCGTTTCGCTTTATGGCGAGTAGCCTCGATAAACTTTCTAGTCATTAACAGCCAGAACAATTTACGGAAATTCGACGCGTTTTTCCTGAAGAAGCGCAGTTTAATTTACTTCGGCGTAAGGGTGTTTTTTGTTATGAATATCTTGACTGCTTAGAACGCCTCGAAGAACGTGCTTTACCATCGAAACAATCCTTTTACAGCTCGCTGAATTCAGCAGATATTAGTGATGACGACTATTTACATGCACAACATATCTGGGAGCAGTTCCACATTCAAACGCTGGGTGAATACTCCGATTTATATTTAACGACGGTTGTACTTTTGTTAGCTGATGTTTTTGAAAATTTTCGCTGTGTTTGCAAGAAGACCTACAGCCTTGACCCATGTCAGTATTTTACTGCACCTGGGTTAAGTTGGGATGCGATGTTAAAATACACGCAGGTGAATTTGGAACTGCTAACCGATATTGATATGATGCACTTTATAAAATCATCTATTCGAGGCGGTCTAAGTCAGTGCAGCGGGCGGTATTCTAAAGCAAATAATAAGTACATGCAGAGTTTCGATTCTAGTCAGGAATCTCAGTATATCGTTTATCTCGATGCTAATAATCAGTATGGGTGGGCGATGAGTCAGCATCTACCGGTGAGTGGTTTCCGCTGGCTAACGCAGTGCGAAATTGATGCTTTACAGCTGCACGCCCTAGGCGATGAAGCTGATAAAGGCTATTTCCTCGAAGTTGACTTACAGTATCCTAAAGAGTTACACACTTCTCATAATGACTTACCTTTCTGCCCTGAAAATGTGAAGTTCCCGTACATAGCATCAACGACGAAAATGCTAATTGCTAATTTGTGTGAAAAATCTAAGAATATCATTCATTACCGAAATTTAAAACAGTGTTTGCAGCATGGTTTGAAGTTATCCAAAATTCATCGCGTACTAGAATTTAATCAGTCACCGTGGCTAAAGCCATATATCGATCTGAACAATAATTTAAGAACGAATTCGGTTAACGAGTTTGAAAAAGATTTCTACAAGCTCATGAATAACAGTTTGTTTGGTAAGACTATGGAAAATGTTGACAAACGCGTTGATGTAAAATTGATTACAAACTGGGAAAATATTAAGAAAAGGTATGGTGCTAACTATTTAATAAGTAAACCAAATTTCCACAGCTGCACCATCATACATGAGAATTTAGTTATTATACAGATGAATCGTGTTAGGGTTAAGTATGACAAACCTACCTACGTCGGCTTTGCAGTACTTGAATTGGCTAAAACACTTATGTATGAATTCCATTACGATTATATGATGAAGAAGTACGCGCATAATGCGCAATTGCTCTACACAGATACCGATTCGTTTATTTATCAAATAAAAACTGATGACTATTACAATGATATAAAGCCAGACTTGGGTAGGTTTGATACAAGTAACTATCCTGCAAATAATCAATATCATCTACCGCTAGTGAACAAAAAGGTTCTAGGTAAAATGAAAGATGAATGTGCTGGGAATATTATCGATTCATTTGTAGGTACTAAGTCCAAGTCATATTGCATAAAACTCTTAAATGAACTACAAATACAGAGATTGAAGGGGATTAAAAAGAATGTAGTTCAGAATCAGCTAAGTTTTGAAAATTATAACAATTGCATTAAAAGTAATCCACCTATTTTTCATAAGCAAATGTCTGTCATTAGAAGCAAGAAGCACCAGTTGTACACTCATTTAATTAGTAAGGTAGCCCTTAATAATGTTGATTGCAAACGGTTTGTCATTCCAAATTCTACCAACACTCTAGCCTGGGGCATAGTAGTATTGATCGGTACTACTTTACATAAAGCAGATGCATGTGTGTATGTGTATGTGTGTGTGTGTGTGTGTGTGTGTGCGTGCGTGCGTGTGTGTGTAAACATTATGCTAGAGGTGTGTACTTTGTAATATATACGTTACGCTGTCTTACATCACAATTCACTGTACATATTGTATAAAGATAGGGAGAGGTACGCTGAGAGCGTAGTACGGCAAGTTTAAACTTGTACATACTAGAATTGCGTCGAGAATGGGAGAAGTACGCAAACATCACTAGGGTAAAATGATTCGAGATAAAACTTGTACATACAAGATGTAAATAAATAATGTGGAATTGGCATATTATTTTATTTTAGGTTAGGTATTACCTTCCTCCCGCTCCTTATTTGCAAGATAGCGTTTCGTTTATTACTCAAAGAAGAAAAGCAAGAAAGAATGTGATGAGCAGATTCGTAAGTATGTTATTGTCTAGCTCATGTTGAGAAGAGAATTTTTTTCTTTTTCTAAAGAGTGTTTGATTCTAGTCTTGCAATGCAGTGTTCAACAACATCTAACTATAAACGGTAGTATGTGTTCAAGTCTAAACTTTCACACTCTTGCTTTTGCAATGCATGTTCGATAGAGATGTACCTTGACACAGGAAGAAGAGCAGCTTAGTAAGTATGTTGAGAAGATAATTTTTTCTTTCTAAACAGTGTTTGATTCTAGTCATACAATGCAGTGTTCAGCACGGTGCTCTCATGACAGATGACAGCTGCATGTGGCTTTGTAAAGCACTTCGACTTTGCCACCACCACATAGAGTGCAGCACGGTGCTCTGTTGATTAAAGATGGCGGATGACAGCTGTCAAAAAATTCACGTGGCTTTGTTTACCGATTCAAATCTCACGCTAGTGAGGTTAAGTTGGTAGCACGAAGGTTTAGGCCCGCCAAGATGGCAGCACTGCCTACGTTCACGAGACGTGACAACCTTGTCAGACATAAAGATGCTAAACACAGTAACACTATGTTCCCCTGCGAGCAGTGTCAGGCTACGTTTACAAGGCGTGACAACCTTGCCAGACATAAAGATGCTAAACACAGTAACACTATGTTCCCCTGCGAGCAGTGTCAGGCTACGTTCAGAAGACGTAACAACCTTGTCAGACATAAAGATGCTAAACCCAGAAACACTATGTTCCCCTGCGGATAGTGTGAGGCTACGTTCACAAGACGTAACAACCTTGTCAGACATAAAGATGCTAAACCCAGAAACACTATGTTCCCCTGCGGATAGTGTGAGGCTACGTTCACAAGACGTAACAACCATGTCAGACATAAAGATGCTAAACCCAGTAACACTATGTTCCCCTGCGGGTAGTGTCAGCCTACGTTCACGAGACGTGACAACCTTGTCAGACATAAAGATGCTAAACCCAGTAACACTATGTTCCCCTGCGTGCAGTGTCAGGCTACGTTTACAAGACGTGACATCCTTGCGAGACATAAAGATGCTAAACACAGTAACACTATGTTCCCCTGCGAGCAGTATCAGGCTACGTTCAGAAGACGTGACAACCTTGTCAGACATAAAGATGCTAAACCCAGTAACACTATGTTCCCCTGCGGGATGTGTCAGGGTAGGTTTATATGGCGTGACAACCTTGTCAGACATAAAGACGCTAAACACACTAACACTATGTTCCCCTGCGAGCAGTGTCAGGGTATGTTTACAAGACGTGACAACCTTGTCAGACATGAAGATGCTAAACCCAGTAACAATATGTTCCCCTGCGAGCAGTGTCAGGCTATGTTTACAAGACGTGACAACCTTGTCAGACATAAAGATGCTAAACCCAGTAACAATATGTTCCCCTGCGAGCAGTGTCAGGCTATGTTTACAAGACGTAACAACCTTGTCAGACATAAAGATGCTAAACCCAGTAACACTATGTTCCCCTGCGGGTAGTGTGAGGCTACGTTCACAAGACGTAACAACCTTGTCAGACATAAAGATGCTAAACCCAGAAACACTATGTTCCCCTGCGGATAGTGTGAGGCTACGTTCACAAGACGTAACATCCATGTCAGACATAAAGATGCTAAACCCAGTAACACTATGTTCCCCTGCGGGTAGTGTCAGCCTACGTTCACGAGACGTGACAACCTTGTCCGACATAAAGATGCTAAACACACTAACACTACGTTCCCCTGCGTGCAGTGTCAGGCTACATTTACAAGACGTGACAACCTTGCCAGACATAAAGACGCTAAACACAGTAACACTATGTTCCCCTGCGGGTAGTGTCAGGCTACGTTCAGAAGACGTGACAACCTTGTCAGACAAAGATGCTAAACAGAGTGACACTATGTTCCCCTCCGGGCAGTGTCATGCTGTTTACAAGACGTGACAACCTTGTCAGACGTAAAGATGCTAAACCCAGTAACACTATGTTCCCCTGCGGGCAGTGTCAGGCTACGTTTACAGGACGTGACAACCTTGTCAGACATAAAGATGCTAAACACATTAACACTATGTTCCCCTGCGAGCAGTGTGAGGCTACGTTTACAGGACGTGACAACCTTGTCAGACATAAAGATGCTAAACACATTAACACTATGTTCCCCTGCGGGCAGTGTCAGGCTACGTTTGCAAGACGTGACAACCTTGTCAGACATAAAGATGCTAAACACAGTAACACTATGTTCCCCTGCGGGCAGTGTGAGGCTACGTTTACAGGACGTGACATCCTTGCCAGACATTAAGATGCTAAATACAGTAACACTATGTTCCCCTGCCGACATGGATTAAGTGAAAGAAGCTGTTGTAAACGTCCAAAACAATGACGAGACGTGTTTTGGATTGGCTATTTTGTCGACTTTAATTCCTGCGAAATCGAATGTAGCGAATAGAACATCATCGTATCTCACTATTCAATACAATTAAATTGAGATGCTATAGAATTTCCTATGCAGTTACATGAATTTTAGCGCTTTGAACAACTGAATAGTATTAGCATTCGTGTATATGGTGTAGACAAAAAGTCTGTAATAGGTCCTTTGTATTATACAACAAGTAATAATAAGGGTACTCATGTTAACTTACACTATATAGAAAATGGGGAGTTTTGGCACTTTATTTGGATTAAAAATTAAAGTAGACATTGTTAGTAGTGAGTTGTCAGAACGTGATAGTAAAAAGTGGCTATGTGACGGATGCCTGCAGAATTTTAAAACTCAAGATCAGTAAAAATAAAACCATTCTAGAAATGACTACAATCATGTATGTACAGAGATACCTACTACAGACAATAATGATTTGAAATTTACGAATTATAACAAGCAGCTCTGGGTGCCTTTCGTCATTTAAGCCGACTTTGAAGCCCTCCTCAAACCATTTAGCACATGCGACCTAATCCGGACAACTCTTTTACTAATACTACACACATGCATGTGTGTCAGAGCAAGTTAGAGCTGTATCGAGGACCCCCTGCTGCTAAAGTATTTTTAGAATGACCTGACAGTTATGCTGTGCGACTTAGCCGTATTCTAAACTAACGTTCCTACGAAACCACTCACTGAAATTCCGTTACAAGAACATGAACGTGCTACAAAATGTAGTATCTGTGATGGTCAATTTTCAGAAAATGACCCTAAAGTCTTAGATCATGACCATTTAAATGGCTTGTGCAGATGCCCAGCTCATAATAGCTGCAATCTTAAGTACAGAGTTCCAACATTTTTTCCTGTAATTTGGCATAACTTATCTGGTTACGACTCCCATTTTATTATTTCACAATTTGGAGCTTCAGGTGAAAAAAAAATATATTCCCTGAGAACAAAGAGCGGTATATAGCATTTACAAAATGCGTAAAAGTAGATGAAAAACATACTGTAACATTGAGATTTCTTGACTCGTTTCGCTTTATGGCGAGTTGCCTTGATAAACTTTCGAGTAATTTGCAACCAGAACAATTCGCAGAAATTCGACGTGTTTTTCCTGAAGAAAAGCAGTTTAATTTAATTCAGCGTGTGTATTTTGTTATGATACATTGACTGCTTAGAATGCCTCGAAGAACGCGCCTTACCATCAAAACAATCATTTTACAGCTCGCTGATATTAGCGATGATGACTGTTTACATGCACAACGTATCTGGGAGCAGTTCCACATTCAAACGCTAGGCGAATACTCTGATTTATACTTAAAGACGGATGTACTTTTGTTAGCTGATATTTTTGAACATTTTCGCTGTCTGCAAGAACACATACGGCCTTGACCCATGCCAGTATTTTACAGCGCTGGGTTAAGTTGGGACGCCATGTTAAAATACACGCAAGTGAATTTGGAACTACTAACAGATATCGATATGGTGCACTTTATAAAATCGTCTATTCGAGGTGGCTTAAGTCAGTGTAGTGTGCGTTATTCTAATGCAAATAATAAGTACATGCCGAGTTTTGACTCTAATCAGCAATCTCTGTATATTACTTATTTTGATGCTAACAATCAGTATGGGTGGACAATGAGTCAGCATCTACCATAAAATGGCTTCAGCTGGCTACCGCAGTGCGAAATTGACGATTTACAGCTGCACACCCTAGACGATGAAGCTAACGAAGGGTATTTTCTTGAAGTCGAACTACAGTATCCTAAAGAGTTACACACTTATCCTAATGACTTACCGTTCAGCCCTGAAAATATGAAGTCTCCGTACATCACATCAACAACAAACATGCTAGTCACCGATTTTTATGACAATTTTAAGTATGTCATTCACTATCGGAATTTAAAACAGTGATTGCAGCATGGTTTGAAGTTAACAAAAATTCATCGCGTGCTAGAATTCTATCAGTCACCGTGGCTAAGACCATATATCGATCTCAACAATCATTTATGAACAAATGCAGTTAACGAGCTTGAGAAAGATTTCTATAAGCTCTTGAATAATAGTGCGTTTGGTAAGACAATGGAAAATGTTGACCAACGCGTTGATGTAAAATTGATTACAAACTGGGAAAATATTAGACAAAAATATGGTGCTAACAATTTAATAAGTAAACATAATGTTCATAGTTGTACTATTATACATGAAAATTTAGTTATTATACAGATTAACCGTGTTAAGGTTAAGTACGACAAACCTATCTACTCTGGCATTGCTGTACTTGAATTAGCTAAAACGCTGATGTATGAATTCCATTACGATTATATGATGAAGTCCGCTCATAATGTGCAATTACTCTACAGATACTGATTCGTTTATTTACCAAATCAAAACTGATGACTATTACAATGATATACAGCCAAACTTGGGTAGGTTTGATACCAGTAACTATCCTGAAAATAATGCTTATAACCTACCACTAGTAACGAATTATAATCATTATAAAATATCAAAGCCATTTTTGACAGTGCTGATATAATTATTTTATTATTATTATTATTGATATATACAGTCGTATCAGCACACACGTTTTTAAAACATAACCGGTTTTCGGACACTAAGGTCCATCATCAGTGTTAATATTTAAATTTAATTTCACATAAATGTGTTCGTCAAAATGAGTTTAAAAAATGAGTTTAATTTTGTAGCCCTGTTGACATCAACTGTAAAATGAGAAAAAAGGAACCAAGTGTTAAAATTATGAAATCAATACATGTAAACTTACAATGTTGTTGTAAAAATTATGGACATACCATGTTAAGGCTGGCTTTCCTTCGTGCTCGGGCTGTTGGTCGAGTACTAACAAGCGTTCAGCTTTAACTACGGAACCGCACTGCAAGCACATGATGTTACGTCACCTCAAGGTTACGTAGTGAGCACCTGATGTTTACGTCAACTCAAGGTAAACAAGATGTTGCTTGCGACTGTTTCATTTAAAATTTTATCTGGTTCCCTAGTCTGCACTAAAAATATCTCAATGTTTTCACGTGTATTTAATTCAAATCCATAATTACCTTTAAAAATTAACTTCATGTCCTTTTCGATCCCTAAAAAGCTATGGTTATTGTTATAAATGTGTTCCGCAAAAGCTGAATACTTGTTGTACTTTATTGCCTTAAAATGTTCTTGATATCTTTGATTTAAGGTTCGCCCGGTTCTACCTATATAAAACTTTTTACAGTCGTTGCAAGTGAGCCTGTATACTCCCGAATTGGTATATATATCTTTTTTATTGACACTGTGTGCATTATATATATGTTCTGATATTTTATTTCTGGTTCGGAAAGCTGTTTTTAGTTGAAATTTCTTAAATATATTCGCGATTTTAAAAACTTGACTTCCAAAATATGTAAATGTCACAAATTTATTATGTTCATGAATTTTCTTTCTTTTCTCATGGTTTTTCTTTTTTTCTCCATTTTCTTTCTTACGTATAATATTGTCTATCATTTCTGGGTTGTAGCCATTTGCTTTAGCAATTTGTTTTATTATTCTAATTTCTTTCAGTTTGTTTTCATTACTCAAGGGAAGTTTTAGTAATCTACTAATGTAGCTGTTGTAAGCTGATTGTTTGTGAGTTCCTGGGTGGTTGGAATCTTTATTGATGGTAGTGATGGCCTGTGTGGGTTTCCTAAAAATATCGAAATCTATCCTATTGTTGGTTTTTGTTAATGTGAGGTCCAAGAAATTTAACTTTTTATCAATTTCTTTTTCCATAGTGAATTTAATGTTGCTGTCAAGCAAATTCAAACAACCCAGAAATGTTTCGGGAGTAATGAGGTCTCCATTTAAAAATACTACCGTGTCGTCAACAAAACGGACCCATAATTTTATTTCTTTCTGATATGTGTTCAAAATGGTTTTCTCAAGATTATTTAAATAAATATTGGCTAAGAAACCTGATAGTGGGCTCCCCATTGGTAAACCTGTGTTTTGCTGGTAGTACTTCCCGTTGAATGTAAAGTAATTATTTTCTAATATTAGAGTTAATAAGTTTATCGTTTCATTAATTTCTATTTGACTTAGTCTGTCTTGATTCTTTAAGTTTTCTTCTATTAGGTCTATGGTCTCTTTAATAGAAATATTGGAATACATGTTGGTCACGTCATATGATACCATTACAGTTTCTTCGTTTATTTATGTTGATTGTATTTTGGAAATAGCTTCCAAAGAATTCGATATTGAATTCCTATTTTCTAGTGTAATGTGGTTTTGTAAGTGTTTAAGTAAATATTTTGATAATTGAAATGTGGGGCTGTTACGACAATTAATTATAGGTCTAACAGGGTAATTCTCTTTGTGAATTTTTGGGAGAGACTTTAAAGTTGGGCATCTTGGGTTCATCAGGACTAATTTTTGTTTCTCTTTTTCATTTATTATGAACTGTGTGTCCTTTAGAGTTTCTTTTATTTTTGTGTTTAAGTTCTTGGTGGGGTCCTTCTTTATTTCCTTTATGCCATTTGTTTCTATGAAATCAATTGTTTTTTGGATGTAGTCGTCTTTATTTAAGATAACTGTGACGTTACCCTTATCTAGTTACAATCAAGTTATTATTTTTGATTTTAGTTTTTAGATTAGTTATTACTTTTTGTTGTGTACTACTTTCTTTATTTTCTGTAATAGGTTTGTTTTTGATGTTTTCAATTTGATTTGCTACTAAATGTCTTACAGTTTCTTTTTTATTGTCAGGGACTTTTTGGATAGCTGATTCAGTTTCTGTTATTAGTTGTTTTAATGCGGCATTGTTAATGTTTTGTTTAAAACTGTGTTTGTAACCCAGTTTTAATAGGTTGGTTTCATTTTGGGTTAAAGGTGTGTCCGAAATGTTGACAACAGGTTCACAAAATTCGTGTTCAGTTAAATTATTGGAATCATCACGTGTATATCTGTTCTTAAGTTTATTTAATTTATTCTGAATTGTTTTTCGTTTTTTCTCAAGTCTAATTCTTATGTATTCGTGAATGTGTGTTGCGAGACATGTCCATTCCAGTTTATTGAATGTGTTCATAAGTTGAAGTTGAAGTTGAAACGCTTCTTCATTTAACTGGTCCTTCTTTGCATGTAGACTCTTGATTTCACTTTTTAACCATGTTGTCCGTGCTATTTTGACAGCTCGTTGGCAAGATATTGATGTGTTATTGCTTTTCAGATTAACAAAATTCGGTGTTAAGCTTTGCTTTAAGCATTCGTGATTGAACTTAATGTCCTCATTGATGGTTAAAATTTTCAATTTTATGTTCCTAAATTTAAAGGCTTTGGATGTTTCTCGACCTATGAATAACGAATTATAATCATTATAAAATATCAAAGCCATTTTTGACAGTGCTGATATAATTATTTTATTATTATTATTGATATATACAGTCGTATCAGCACACACGTTTTTAAAACATAACCGGTTTTCGGACACTAAGGTCCATCATCAGTGTTAATATTTAAATTTAATTTCACATAAATGTGTTCGTCAAAATGAGTTTAAAAATGAGTTTAATTTTGTAGCCCTGTTGACATCAACTGTAAAATGAGAAAAAAGGAACCAAGTGTTAAAATTATGAAATCAATACATGTAAACTTACAATGTTGTTGTAAAAATTATGGACATACCATGTTAAGGCTGGCTTTCCTTCGTGCTCGGGCTGTTGGTCGAGTACTAACAAGCGTTCAGCTTTAACTACGGAACCGCACTGCAAGCACATGATGTTACGTCACCTCAAGGTTACGTAGTGAGCACCTGATGTTTACGTCAACTCAAGGTTGTAAACAAGATGTTGCTTGCGACTGTTTCATTTAAAATTTTATCTGGTTCCCTAGTCTGCGCTAAAAATATCTCAATGTTTTCACGTGTATTTAATTCAAATCCATAATTACCTTTAAAAATTAACTTCATGTCCTTTTCGATCCCTAAAAAGCTATGGTTATTGTTATAAATGTGTTCCGCAAAAGCTGAATACTTGTTGTACTTTATTGCCTTAAAATTTTCTTGATATCTTTGATTTAAGGTTCGCCCGGTTCTACCTATATAAAACATTTTACAGTCGTTGCAAGTGAGCCTGTATACTCCCGAATTGATATATATATCTTTTTTATTGACACTGTGTGCATTATATATATGCATTATATATATTTCGGACACACCTTTAACCCAAAATGAAACCAACCTATTAAAACTAGGTTACAAACACAGTTTTAAACAAAACATTAACAATGCCGCATTAAAACAACTAATAACAGAAACTGAATCAGCTATCCAAAAAGTCCCTGACAATAAAAAAGAAACTGTAAGACATTTAGTAGCAAATCAAATTGAAAACATCAAAAACAAACCTATTACAGAAAATAATGAAAGTAGTACACAACAAAAAGTAATAACTAATCTAAAAACTAAAATCAAAAATAATAACTTGATTGTAACTAGATAAGGGTAACGTCACAGTTATCTTAAATAAAGACGACTACATCCAAAAGAATTGATTTCATAGAAACAAATGGCATAAAGGAAATAAAGAAGGACCCCACCAAGAACTTAAACACAAAAATAAAAGAAACTCTAAAGGACACACAGTTCATAATAAATGAAAAAGAGAAACAAAAATTAGTCCTGATGAACCCAAGATGCCCAACTTTAAAGTCTCTCCCAAAAATTCACAAAGAGAATTACCCTGTTAGACCTATAATTAATTGTCGTAACAGCCCCACATTTCAATTATCAAAATATTTACTTAAACACTTACAAAACCACATTACACTAGAAAATAGGAATTCAATATCGAATTCTTTGGAAGCTATTTCCAAAATACAATCAACATAAATAAACGAAGAAACTGTAATGGTATCATATGACGTGACCAACATGTATTCCAATATTTCTATTAAAGAGACCATAGACCTAATAGAAGAAAACTTAAAGAATCAAGACAGACTAAGTCAAATAGAAATTAATGAAACGATAAACTTAGTAACTCTAATATTAGAAAATAATTACTTTACATTCAACGGGAAGTACTACCAGCAAAACACAGGTTTACCAATGGGGAGCCCACTATCAGGTTTCTTAGCCAATATTTATTTAAATAATCTTGAGAAAACCATTTTGAACACATATCAGAAAGAAATAAAATTATGGGTCCGTTTTGTTGACGACACGGTAGTATTTTTAAATGGAGACCTCATTACTCCCGAAACATTTCTGGGTTGTTTGAATTTGCTTGACAGCAATATTAAATTCACTATGGAAAAAGAAATTGATAAAAAGTTAAATTTCTTGGACCTCACATTAACAAAAACCAACAATAGGATAGATTTCGATATTTTTAGGAAACCCACACAGGCCATCACTACCATCAATAAAGATTCCAACCACCCAGGAACTCACAAACAATCAGCTTACAACAGCTACATTAGTAGATTACTAAAACTTCCCTTGAGTAATGAAAACAAACTGAAAGAAATTAGAATAATAAAACAAATTGCTAAAGCAAATGGCTACAACCCAGAAATGATAGACAATATTATACGTAAGAAAGAAAATGGAGAAAAAAGAAAAACCATGAGAAAAGAAAGAAAATTCATGAACATAATAAATTTGTGACATTTACATATTTTGGAAGTCAAGTTTTTAAAATCGCGAATATATTTAAGAAATTTCAACTAAAAACAGCTTTCCGAACCAGAAATAAAATATCAGAACATATATATAATGCACACAGTGTCAATAAAAAGATATATATACCAATTCGGGAGTATACAGGCTCACTTGCAACGACTGTAAAAAGTTTTATATAGGTAGAACCGGGCGAACCTTAAATCAAAGATATCAAGAACATTTTAAGGCAATAAAGTACAACAAGTATTCAGCTTTTGCGGAACACATTTATAACAATAACCATAGCTTTTTAGGGATCGAAAAGGACATGAAGTTAATTTTTAAAGGTAATTATGGATTTGAATTAAATACACGTGAAAACATTGAGATATTTTTAGCGCAGACTAGGGAACCAGATAAAATTTTAAATGAAACAGTCGCAAGCAACATCTTGTTTACCTTGAGTTGACGTAAACATCAGGTGCTCACTACGTAACCTTGAGGTGACGTAACATCATGTGCTTGCAGTGCGGTTCCGTAGTTAAAGCTGAACGCTTGTTAGTACTCGACCAACAGCCCGAGCACGAAGGAAAGCCAGCCTTAACATGGTATGTCCATAATTTTTACAACAACATTGTAAGCTTACATGTATTGATTTCATAATTTTAACACTTGGTTCTTTTTTTCTCATTTTACAGTTGATGTCAACAGGGCTACAAAATTAAACTCATTTTTTAAACTCATTTTGACGAACACATTTATGTGAAATTAAATTTAAATATTAACACTGATGATGGACCTTAGTGTCCGAAAACCGGTTATGTTTTAAAAACGTGTGTGCTGATACGACTGTATATATCAATAATAATAATAAAATACCACTAATAAACAAAGGAGTTCAAGGTAAAATGAAAGACGAATGTGCTGGAAATATCATAGATTCATTTGTAGGTACTAAATACAAATCACATTAAATAAACCACAACTGAAGAGATCAAAGGGAATTAAAAAGTATGTAGTTCAGACTAAGTTAAGTTTACAAAATTATGAAAATTGTATACATAATAATCCACTATTTTTTGCTAGGGGCTTTACGTCGCACCGACACAGATAGGTCTTATGGCGACGATGGGATAGGAAAGGCCTAGGAATTGGAAGGAAGCGGCCGTGGCCTTAATTAAGGTACAGCCCCAGCATTTGCCTGGTGTGAAAATGGGAAACCACGGAAAACCATCTTCAGGGCTGCCGATAGTGGGATTCGAACCTACTATCTCCCGGATGCAAGCTCACAGCCGCACGCCTCTATGCGCACGGCCAACTCGCTCGATCCACTTATTTTACATAAGCAAATGGCTCTTATTAGAAGTAAGAAGCTCCAGTTGTGCACTCAAAGTAGCACTTAAGAATGAAGACTATGAACGGTTTGTACCAACACTCTAGACTGGGGGCATAGTGGTATTGATAGGTACTAGACTTTGTGAATATTATGGTACAGATATGTACTTAAGCTGTCTTTCTTCACAGATAACTGTATAAATCTTGGTATTTAAACACAATTTTGTAAGTATTTTGTATAAAAGATCCGTATTTTATGAAACACTTCCTCTCATGCAGAGGCTGCCCTTCGACAAAGTATACTTTTACATTTAATTTTAGAAGAGAAATAGATATACTGTACTTGAGAAATGTTGAAGGTAACCTAATTGTTACATTGATTTCTTAGAATTATCAGTGAGCCCCTTAAGGCTATGATGGCAATCTCTCGCAACGTTGTAACTGGCAGAGACATCTGTTTCCAGAAATTAGCGGCAAAAGCGGGAATCGTTCCCCTAGCTCCAATCATCAGGCCTACTATGTCGATTTCCTCTATCTGACATTTCTCCCTGTAGTAAGGAATTGTTGGTAAGTAAATATTCCTCCTCTCGAGGTTAACATCTGAGGGCTGCGACTTATGGCGTTCAAAGCGAATTGTGGGGTCGATGATGTAACCTCTCTTCTTATTCTTGAAAGCAATTATGTCAAACCTTCTGTGGCTTCCGTTGTCCACTAAGCCATGAACCTCTTCAATTACCTGGGACCATTGTCTTTTAGCGTTGTCGCAATTATCGAGCGGATGTTATAATGACGCGTATTCCTTAGAAGTTCACCATGAGGACAAGATCTCAGAACATGCGCAAGAGTTTCAAACTCCTTGAGGCAGCGCCTACAAAGGGAATCGTTCTGAGATCTTCCTGGTACCGATCTAACTGCTGAAATGTTTGCTGTTATCTTAATTGCTTCACGCCATTCACTACATGATAAGCCTTGATGGTCTCGAATCCAGGAGTTGGCAGGAGTATATTCATTGTACAAACATACCCTATTCCTTTCTGCTGCAACTTACACCACTCACTGAATGCCCTTTCTCTCAGTACTCTTCTCACTTTCCTGGCATCTGTTATTTCTAGGCGTGGATGTAGGAAATTGTCAGATGGAGGGACATTGAGGGATTGTAGTGAGAGAGTTATTTCTTCTTTCAGATTTCGTGTAGCACGGATGTTTTCGACACCTGAGCTTAATAGTAACAAATGTTAATTTGCTGAAGTTGTATCACAGTTGTTATTATATATGATAAACTAAAATATTATTGATTTATTTCCTTGTTCTAATAAGCTTATCCCTTTAACCACCACTACTATTACCTTAATTTAATTTCTACCTTCATCAACGAACACATTTACAGCTATGCAGATATTATTTTTTACTATGCTACAGGTATGTATTATTCCATGCAGAAGATTTAAAAGATTAGCCTGGCATCAAATCCTAGGTACATAGCGGCTACACATTGTACTGATAGGACTAGGAAGAGTACTGTACTGTGCTTTATTGATTGGAATCATATGATGTTTGCATTAATAAGGAATAGGGAATGTAAAAGAGGAACGTAGCTTTGCCTCCTTCTTATCAGATACCCCTTTATGCCTCAATAAATAAAGCATATGTATTAGTCTCACACCATGTCAAGTTCTAGGAGGTTAATGCGTTGTCAGAGCAACGTTAGGCCTGCAGGGGTATCGAACGTGAAGTATAAGTAGGGATTATATTCGGTATTCAGTAATTCTAATCATACGTGAAATCTGCAAGCATAAATTCCGGCGCCACATTAGGTATTCAGTATGAAAATAGCTTAAGTCTTCCTGCATGTATGTACCCAAGTCGCGAACGTCTAGAATCAATGAACTTTGTGTTCTCTGTGTCAGCAAATACTTCCAACTGGCCTGTGCAGTCTTGCTGATATGTGCACGCTAGGCTAAAGGGTAAAAAAAATGCACTCGCTATTTCATGTCTAAAAAACCTCCTGACAAATACTTTTCCTGTTACAACTTGAGTTCAGCAGCCAAAAGGTTCTCCCCACCGAAATCCAATCTAATCTCTGTGTACGTTCTACTGAATAGGTTTTAGAGTCGGAATTTTACCCCGCAGTGGTTCAGAATCAATTTCGGCTTTAGAGCTTCAAAGATGCTTCCCAATATTACACTATATATCCCCAGTTCAATGTGTTGCCGTCAGCTTCTACCAATCTCGGCACCAAAGTCCCTGGATCATGTCTCATCTCGTCTGGTTAAGTTGAGCCTCCAACTTGAGAGTGTAACGCCCTTGTAAAGTTAAGTCTGCGGTCAAATGTGTGTTCTGAACAGTGTTCTCAAGAGCAGCTTCGTAAGTATGTAAACAAAGTCTTAGAGTATTGAAAACAGCATCTTGGTGTAAAAACTAGGTTCTCTAAAATAATAATGTGTTGAGAAGTGCAGCTTGCTATTAGATCGTAGTAAGTTGAGCAGGGCAGCTTGCTTGCTTGTCGTGTTATATCTCGCGCTATAAAGTTTACTTCCGTCAACATAGCAACACTCAAGTAAGCCATGTGCATGTAGTTAAAGGTGGCGGCTGACAGCTGTCAAAAAGCACGTGGAATTTTTCAAATTGGCCGCTACTACATGCCTAAAATGGCAGGCATGTGGATTTAGCCCCTGCAAGCATTGAAGTTTCCGTTCCTGCGTTGTTTAAAGATGGTCGCTGACAGCTGTCAAAAAGCACTTGGCCTTGTTTACAAACAAGAGCACGTGGAATTTCAAATTGCCCGCCGCTACATGCCAAATGTGGTAGGCGTGAGGTTTAGTTCCGTAAAGATGGCAGCACGATTCTCTGTTGTTTAAAGATGGCCACTGACAGCTGTCAATAAGCACATGGCTGACAGCTGTAAAAAGCACGTGGCTTTGTTCACAAACAAGAGCACGTGGAATTTCAAATTGCCCGCCACCACATGAGGCAAAGGTGGTAGCCATGAAGTTTAGTTCCATAAAGATGGCAGCACGATGCTCTGTTTTTAAAGATGGCCACTGACAGCTGTCAATAAACACGTGGCTGTAAGCTTGACAGCCGTAAAAAAGCACGTGGCTTTGTTTACAAACAAGAGCACGTGGCTTTCCTTACAAACAAGAGCACGTGGTCATGTCCTTGCCAGTAGTATAATACAGGGATTCTGCGGCCGCATCCGCCTCAGGCCTCCCAGGGGCCCCTCCGCCTCTGCCTCACGGGGGGCCCTCCCAGCTGTCATCGACAACTACGCATAGCTAACCTCACTGCTGCCATCTTGACGGACCTAAACCTCAGTGGTACCAACTTAACCTAACTAGTGCGAGATTTGAATTGGTAAACAAATCCACGTGTTTTTGGACAGCCATGTGCTTTTTGACAGACAACAACGCATCGCCAACCTAAGTACTGCCATCTTGACGGGCCTAAACCTCAGTAATACCAACTTAACCTAACTAGCGCGAGATTGGAATAGGTAAACAAATCCACGTGCTTTTTTGACAGCTGTCATCCGCCATCTTTAAACCACAGAGCACTGTGCTGCACTCTTTATCGCAGTAGCTGCAAATTCGTCACCTGTCATCCGCAGTGCTGCCATCTTAACGGGCCTAAACCTTAGTGCTACCAACTTAACCTCACTAGCGCGAGATAAACAAATCCACGTGCTTTTTTGACAGCTGTCATCCGCCATCTTTAAACTATAGAGCACAGTGCTGCCCTCTTTAGCTACTTACCTTTGAAATGTGGTGGCGGATAATTTGAAAAATGCTTTTTGACCGCAACCATCTTTAATCTAGAGAGCACCGTGCTGCCCTCTTTAGCTAGATACCTTTGAAATGTGGTGGCAGGCAATTCCACATGACAGCAGCCATCTTTAATCAAGTGAGCACCGTGCTGCCCTCTTTGTGGTGGCGGCAAATTCCACGTGCTCTTGTTTGGAAACAAAGCCATGTGCTTTTTGACAGCTGTCATCCGCCATCTTTAATCAACAGAGCACCGTGCTGCTATCATGCGGGCAATTTCGTCAGCTGTCATCCGCCATCTTTAATCCACAGAACACCGTGCTGCCCTCTTTATTACAAGTACCTTAAGCTCGTAGTAGCGGGCAATTTGAAAAGTTCTGTTAGCTATCATCCGCCATCTTTAATCAAGACAGCACCGTGCTGCCATTTTTAGCTAGATACCTTTGAAATGTAGTGGCGGCAAATTGAAAAATTTCACGTGCTCTTGTTTGGAAACAAACTCACGTGCTTTTTTGACAGCTACCATCCGCCATCTTTAATCAAGAGAGCATCGTACTGCAATCTCTAGTTGAAATGTGGTGCCGGCAATTTGAAAAATTCCACGTGCTCTTGTTTGGAAACAATGCTACATGCTTATTTGACAGCTACCATCCGCCATGTTTAATCAAGAGAGCACCGTGCTGCACTCTCTAATTGAAATGTGGTGGCGGCACTTTGAAAAATTCCACGTGCTCTTGTTTGGATACAATGCCACATGCTTATTTGACAGCTGTCATGAGCCATCTTTAATCTACAGAGCACCGTGCTGCACTATTTAGTTGAAATGTGGTGGCGGCAAATTCCACGTACTCTTGTTTGGAAACAAATTCTATGTGCTCTTCAGCTGTCATCCACCATCTTTAAGAGAGCACCTAGCTGCACACTCTAATTGAAATGTGGTGGCGGCAATTTGAAAAATTCCACGTGCTCTTGTTTGGAAACAATGCCACATGCTTATCTGACAGCTGTCATCCGCCATCTTTAATCTATAGAGCACAGTGCTGCCCTCTTTAGCTGAAATGTGGTGGCGGATAATTTGAAAAATGCTTTTTGACAGCAGCCATCTTTAATCCAGAGAGCACCGTGCTGCCCTCTTTAGCTAGATACCTTTGAATTCCACGTGACAGCTGCCATCTTTAATCAAGAGAACACCGTGCTGCCCTCTTTGTGGCGGTGGCAAATTCCATGTGCTCTTGTTTGGAAAAAAACTCACGTGCTTTTTTCTGACAGCTGTCATCCGCCATCTTGCATCACAAACCTCAGTGCTGCACTCTTTAGCTAGATACTTTTGAAATGTGGTGGCGGCAATTTGAAAAATTCTATGTGCTCTTGTTTGGAAACAAAGCCACGTGCTTTTTGACAGCTGTCATCCACCATCTTTAATCAATAGAGCACTGTGCTGCTATCATGCGGGCAATTTCGTCAGCTGTCATCCGCCATATTTAATCTACAGAGCACCGTGCTGCCCTCTTTATGACATGTAGTAGCGGGCAATTTGAAAAGATCTGTTAGCTGTCATCTGCCATCTTTAATCAAGAGAGCACCGTGCTGCCATCTTTAGCTAGATACCTTTGAAATGTGGTGGCGGCAAATTGAAAAATTCCACGTGCTCTTGTTCATTAGACAAGCTCACGCGCTTTTTGTCAGCTGTGATCCGCCATCTTACATCGCAAACCTCAGTGCTACACTCTTTAGTTGAAAAATGGTGGCGGATAATTTAAAAAGAAAAATTCTACAGCAGCCATCTCTGGACGCTAATTGCACAAGATGGTGGCTATACATGACTTCTTAAAGGTGCTTATGCAAGATGATCGCTATACATAGGTTCTTATGAGACGCTCTTGGGATGCTTGCGCAAGATAGCGGTTATAAAAGGCTCCTTATGAGACGCCCTAGAGATGCTTGCGCAAGATGGCGGTTGCTCTTATGAGGCGGCTTAAGGGTACTTGCACAAGATGGCTAGAAACGCCCAAAGGATGCCTGCGCAAGTTGGCGGACGCCAGATGGCATCTATACACGACGCCTTAAGGGTGCTTGCGCAAGATGGCTGCTGCTCTTATGAAGAAAGCTAGCTTAGAGGCTAACGTGTCATGCTAGTTGGATTCATTAAATTTGGGGCTTAAATGTTAAATATCTCGAAAACGGTGCATCGTAGAGCAAAACGGACAAATTTTTCTGCCCAATACCTCGGTTCGCAGAATGAGGAACAAGAAAAACATAGTCTAATGATGAGATCAACGGTTCGGTTCCTACTTAGGCCCTTTGGCATTCGCTCTGTTTTAGCTTGTATTGAAGCAAGTCTTCGTAACATGATCAGGTCTAGCTATGGTAGAGAGTATAACGTGCCGTGCAGGTTCGATTCATTAAATTTGGGGCTTAAATGCAAAATGTTAAATCTCGAAAACGGACAAAAAAATTTCCACCGAATACCTAGGTTTGCAGTATCAGGAACATGATAGCATAAGAAAAACATAGTCTAATGATGAGATCGACTGATCGATTCCTACTTAGGCCCTTTGGCATTGGCAGCTATCTAATTCTACAAGATGGCGGCTATACATAGCTTCTTATGAGACAGCTTAAGAGCACTTGAACAAGATGGCTGCTGCTCTTATGAGACTGCCTAAGGGTGCTTGCGCAAGGTAGCAGCGACAAGACGGTGACTATACACAGCTCCTTATGATACGGCCTAGAGGTGCTCACACAAGATGGTGGCTGCTCTGATGAAGAAAGCTAGCTTTGCATCGTGCAGGTATCTTCACAGCACTAAACCTCATACCTTTGAAATGTGGTGGCGGGTAATTTGAAAAATTCTACATGCTTTTTCTTAACAGCAGCTATCTTTAAACAATAGCGGCTATACATAAGCTGTTAAGGCCTCCTCTTATGTCAAGGCATAGCTCTAACGGGATAGCTAGAGTAAGCACGTGCTGCAGTGATGACGTCATTATGCATGTTTAGACTTGCAAATCACAAAAGAAACGTAACAAGACTAGAATCGAACACTGCACTCTATGCCGTTAACTCTATCATGTGATCGGAACATTGATTGAAGTGTTTAGAACACTAAATAAGTGATCAAGACTAAAATAGAACACTGTACTCGATACAACATTTGTTTAGAACATGTCAGGGGATACCTTTGTTCTAAGAATATTAGATTACTGCACATTCCTTGTAGGGCTAATAGGCTAAAGGGCTAATGGGCAAAAAGGCAAAAGGGCAAAAGGGCTAATGGGCTAATGGGCTAAAGGGCTAATGCTCTAAAGGGCTAAAGGGCTAAAGGAGCAACAACCTCATCGACCGCTATAAGGAAGAACACTTGTACTTTGTTAAGTGTAGACAATTATTCTTTATTGGTAAATGGTTTTATATTCAGAACAAGGAATGGAACCTTGGGGTTACGTCTTACCTAATAAAATCCCAGAGGTGCGATGAGTTACGTTTTTCTAACTAGTGTTTGGAACACTGAACTTTTCAAGATGATAGCAGAGAGGTTAGCAATGTTCTGTTGTTGGATTTTAAATCCCGCGCTACAACATGCATAAGGTGGCAGCCTTGAGGTTTACCGCCGTAAAGATGGCAAGAGTGAGGTTAGCGACGTACTGTTGTTGGATTTTAAATTCCGCGCTATAACATGCATAAGGTGGGAGCCTTGAGGTTTACCGCCGTAAAGATGGCAGCAGTGAGGTTAGAGACGCTCTATTGTCCTTCAATGTGAGGTTAGGGTCCGTCAAGGAGACAGCTGTCAAAAAAGCACGTGGCTTGGTTTACTAAACAAGAGCACGTGGCAGTGACCTCACGGTCACGTAATCAATCCTTAGCTCTACGTCGTTAAGAGCAGCATTATGATTAGCTATGCTTAAAAATCTTGGGAACAGAGCAGCAGTATGAATAGCCATGTTTCAAAGCGTGTACACATCACCTATCGATTTTTCATACATCGACCCTCGTACTAAACTTCTTCCGCTAGATCGTGCCGCTATCTTAGCTTAACCTATACGTATGAACTTACAGTACAAAGAATAGCCATGTTTCATAGCGTGTACACATCATCTATCGATTTTACATGCATCGACCCTCGTACTAAACTTCTTCCGCTAGATCGTGCTGCTATCTTAGCATAGCCTATACGCATGACCTTAAAGTACAAAGAATAGCCATGTTTCAAAGCGTGTACACATTACCTATCGATTTTTCATGCATCGACTCTCGTACTAAACCTTTTCCGCTAGATTGTGCTGCTATCTTAGCATAATTATATACATATGAACTTACAGTACAAAGAATATCCATGTTTCAAAGCGTGTACACATCACCCTGAACTTCTTCCGCTAGATTGCACTGCTATCTTAGCATAACCTATACGCGCGAACTTAAACCTTAAAAAATAACGATGTTTAACAGCGTGTACACATCACCTATTGATTTTGCATGCATCAACTATTTTTTACCGCCAGAGTGTACAACGATCGCATATGTGTATTGCTAACGTATGTGTATAAAGCTAAAGCACAAATAATAGCTATATTACAAAGCGCGTACACATCGCTATCGATTTTGCATACATCGACTATCGTATTAAACTTCTGCCGCTAGAGTGTACAACGTTCCCAATTGTGTGCTGCTACCTATGTGCGTGAATTTAAAGAATAAAGAATAGCGTGTACACATCACGTATTGATGATGCATGCGTCGACTATCGTACTAAACTTCTTCCATAACAGCGTGCTATCATCGCTTGTGTGTGCTGCAATCTTAACATAACCTATGTGCACGAAGTTAAAGCACAAAGAATACCCAAGTTAAAGCGTGTACACATCACCTATCGATTTTGCATGCATCGACTTTCCTATTAAACTTCTTCCACTAGAGTGTGCGACAACCTAATAAGTATGCTGCTAACTTAGTATAACTTATACACATGAACTTGAAGCATAAGGAATAGTGATGTGTAAAAATCTTGTGAACATAGCAGAGTGTTAACTACGTAGGTGTAGACATTGAATTTTGCATGCTGAAGCAGCATACTACGTGACCGTGACGTCACTGCCACGTGCTCTTGTTTAGTAAACCAAGCCACGTGCTTTTTTGACAGCTGTCTTCTTGACGGACCCTAACCTCACATTGAAGGACAATAGAGCGTCGCTAACCTCACTGCTGCCAACATTACGGCGGTAAACCTCAAGGCTGCCACCTTATGCATGTTATAGCGCGGAATTTAAAATCCAACAACAGTACGTCGCTAACCTCACTGCTGCCAACTTTACGGCGGTAAACCTCAAGGCTGCCACCTTATGCATGTTGTAGCGCGGGATTTAAAATCCAACAACAGAACATTGCTAACCTCTCTGCTATCATCTTGAAAAGTTCAGTTTTCCAAACACTAGTTACAAAAACGTAACTCATCGCACCTCGGGGATTTTATTAGGTAAGACGTAACCCCAAGGTTCCATTCCTTGTTCTGAATATAAAACCATTTACCAATAAAGAATAATTTTCTACACTTAACAACGTACAAGCGTTCTTGCTTATAGCGGTCGATGAGGTTTTTGCTCCTTTAGCCCTTTAGCCCATTAGCTCTTTAGCCCATTAGCCCTTTAGTCCTTTTGCCCTTTTGCCCATTAGCCCTTTAGCTTATTAGGCTTACAAGGAATGTGCGGTAATCTAATATTCTTAGAACAAAGGTATCCCCTGACATGTTCTAAACAAATGTTGTATCGAGTACAGTGTTCTATTTTAGACTTGATCACTTATTTAGTGTTCTAAACACTTCAATCAATGTTCTGATCACATGATAGAGTTAACGGCATAGAGTGCAGTGTTCGATTCTAGTCTTGTTACGTTTCTTTTGTGATTTGCAAGTCTAAACATGCATAATGACGTCATCACTGCAGTACGTGCTTACTCTAGCTATCCCGTTAGAGCTATGCCTTGACATAAGAGGAGGCCTTAACAGCTTATGTATAGCCGCTATTGTTTAAAGATAGCTGCTGTTAAGAAAAAATATGTAGAATTTTTCAAATTACCCGCCACCACATTTCAAAGGTATGAGGTTTAGTGCTCTAAAGATACCTGCACGGTGCAAAGCTAGCTTTCTTCATCAGAGCAGCCACCATCTTGTGTGAGCACCTCTAGGCCGTATCATAAGGAGCTGTGTATAGTCACCGTCTTGTCGCTGCTACCTTGCGCAAGCACCCCTAGGGAGTCTCATAAGAGCATCAGCCATCTTGTGCAAGCGCTCTTAAGCTGTCTCATAGGAAGCTATGTATAGCCGTCATCTTGTAGAATTAGATAGCTGCCAATGCCAAAGGGCCTAAGTAGGAATCGAACCGTCGATCTCATCATTAGACTATGTTTTTCTTATGCTATCATGTTCCTGATACTGCAAACCTAGGTATTCGGTAGAAATTTTTTGTCCGTTTTCGAGATACTTAACATTTTGCATTTAAGCCCCAAATTTAATGAATCGAACCTGCACGGCACGTTATACTCTCTACCATAGCTAATCCTGATCATGTTACGAAGACTTGCTTCAATACAAGCTAAAACAGAGCGAATGCCAAAGGGCCTAAGTAGGAACCGAACCGTTGATCTCATCATTAGACTATGTTTTTCTTGTTCCTCATTCTGCGAACCGAGGTATTGGGCAGAAAAATTTGTCCGTTTTGCTCTACGATGCACCGTTTTCGAGATATTTAACATTTAAGCCCCAAATTTAATGAATCCAACTAGCATGACACGTTAGCCTCTAAGCTAGCTTTCTTCATAAGAGCAGCAGCCATCTTGCGCAAGCACCCTTAAGGCGTCGTGTATAGATGCCATTGGCGTCCGCCATCTTGCGCAGGCATCCTTAGGGCGTCTCTAGCCATCCTGTGCAAGGACCCATAAGCCGCCTCATAAGAGCAACCGCCATCTTGCGCAAGCATCTCTAGGGTGTCTCATAAGGAGCCTTGTATAACCGCCATATTGCGCAAGCATCCCAAGGGCGTCTCATAAGAACCTATGTATAGCGATCATCTTGCATAAGCACCTTTAAGGAGTCATGTATAGCCACCATCTTGTGCAATTAGCGTCCAGAGATGGCTGCTGTAGAATTTTTCTTTTTAAATTATCCGCCACCATATTTCAAAGGTATGTACCTAAAGAGTGTAGCACTGAGGTTTGCGATGTAAATTGGCGGATGACAGCTGACAAAAAAGCGCGTGAGTTCGTTTACTAAACAAGAGCACGTGGAATTTTTCAATTTGCCGCCACCACATTTCAAAGGTATCTAGCTAAAGATGGCAGCACTGTGCGCTCTTGATTAAAGATGGCGGATGAGAGCTAACAGAATTTTCAAATTGCCCGCTACTTCATATCATAAAGAGGGCAGCACGGTGCTCTGTGGATTAAATAATGCGGATGACAGCTGACGAAATTGCCCGCATGATAGCAGCACAGTGCTCTATTGATTAAAGATGGCGGATGACAGCTGTCAAAAAAGCACGTGGCTTTGTTTCCAAACAAGAGCACATAGAATTTTTCAAATTGCCGCCACCACATTTCAAAGGTATCTAGCTAAAGGTGGCAGCACGGTGCTCTCTTGATTAAAGATGGCGGATAACAGCTAACATAACTTTTCAAATTGCCCACTACTACAGAGAGCAGCACGGTGCTCTGTAGATTAAAGATGGCGGATGACACCTGACGAAATTGCCCGCATGATAGCAGCACAGTGCTCTATTGATTAAAGATGGTGGATGACAGCTGTCAACAAGCACGTGGCTTTGTTTACTAAACAAGAGCACATAGAATTTTTCAAATTGCCGCCACCACATTTCAAAGGTATCTAGCTAAAGATGGCAGCACGGTGCTCTCTTGATTAAAGACGGCGGATGACAGCTAACAGAACTTTTCAAATTGCCCGCTACTTCATGTCATAAGCAGGGCAGCACGGTGCTCTCTAGATTAAATATGGCGGATGACAGCTGACGAAATTGCCCGCATGATAGCAGCACAGTGCTCTATTGATTAAAGATGGTGGATGACAGCTATCAAAAAGCACATGGCTTTGTTTCCAAACAAGAGCACATAGAATTTTTCAAATTGCCGCCACCACATTTCAAAGTTATCTAGCTAAAGAGTGCAGCACTGAGGTTTGTGATGCAAGATGGCGGATGACAGCTGTCAGACAAAAGCACGTGCGTTTGTTTCCAAACAAGAGCACGTGGAATTTGCCACCACCACAAAGAGGGCAGCATGGTGCTCTCTTGATTAAAGATGGCAGCTGTCACGTGGAATTCAAAGGTATCTAGCTAAAGAGGGCAGCACGGTGCTCTCTGGATTAAAGATGGCTGCTGTCAAAAAGCATTTTTCAAATTATCCGCCACCACATTTCAGCTAAAGAGGGCAGCACTGTGCTCTATAGATTAAAGATGGCGGATGACAGCTGTCAAATAAGCATGTGGCATTGTTTCCAAACAAGAGCAAGTGGAATTTTTCAAATTGCCGCCACCACATTTCAATTAGAGAGTGCAGCACGGTGCTCTCTTGATTAAACATGGCGGATGGTAGCTGTCAAATAAGCATGTAGCATTGTTTCCAAACAAGAGCACGTGGAATGTTTCAAATTGCCGCCACAACATTACAACTAGAGAGTGCAGTACGATGCTCTCTTGATTAAAGATGGCGGATGGTAGCTGTCAAAAAGCACGTGAGTTTGTTTCCAAACTAGAGCACGTGAAATTTTTCAATTTGCCGCCACCACATTTCAAAGGTATCTAGCTAAAGATGGCAGCACGGTGCTCTCTTGATTAAAGATGGCGGATGATAGCTAACAGAAATTTTCAAATTGTCCGCTACTACGTGCTTAAGGTAATAGTCATAAAGAGGGCAGCACGGTGTTCTGTGGATTAAAGATGGCAGATGACAGCTGAAGAAATTGCCCGCATGATATCAGCACGGTGCTCTGTTGATTAAAGATGGCGGATGGCAGCTGTCAAAAAAGCACATGGCTTTGTTTCCAAACAAGAGCACGTGGAATTTGCCGCCACCACATTTCAAAGGTATCTAGCTAAAGATGGCAGCACTGTGCTCTGTTGATTAAAGATGGCGGATGACGGCTGTCAAAAAAGCGCGTGAGTTTGTTTCCAAACAAGAGCATGTAGAATTTGCCACCGCCACAAAGAGGGCAGCACTGTGCTCTCTTGATTAAATATGGCTGCTGCCATGTGGAATTGCCTGCCACCACATTTCAAAGTTATCTAGCTAAAGAGGGCAGCACTGTGCTCTCTTGATTAAAGATGGCTGCTGTCAAAAACATTTTTCAAATTATCCGCCACCACATTTCGTAGGTAAGTAGCTAAAGAGGGCAGCACTGTGCTCTATAGATTAAAGATGGTGGATGACAGCTGTCAAAAAAGCACGTGGATTTGTTTATCTCCCGCTAGTGAGGTTAAGTTGGTAGCACTAAGGTTTAGGCCCGTTAAGATGGCAGCACTGCGGATGACAGGTGACGAATTTGCAGCTACTGCGATAAAGAGGGCAGCACAGTGCTCTGTGGTTTAAAGATGGCGGATGACAGCTGTCAAAAAAAGCACGTGGATTTGTTTACCTATTCGAATCTCGCGCTAGTTAGGTTAAGTTGGTACTACTGAGGTTTAGGCCCGTCAAGATGGCAGTACTGAGGTTGGCGATGCGTTGTTGTCTGTCAAAAAGCACGTGGCTGTCAAAAAACGTGGATTTGTTTACCAATTCAAATCTCGTGCTAGTTAGGTTAAGTTCGTACCACTGAGGTTTAGGCCCGTCAAGATGGCAGCAGTGAGGTTAGCGATGCGTTGTTGTCGATGACAGCTGTCAAAAAGCACGTGGCTTTGTTTACAAATTCAAATTTCCCGCGGGAGGCGGAGGAGGCCTCTGGGAAGCCCCCTCGGGAGGCGGAGGAGCCCTCTGGGAGGGCCCCCCGTGAGGCGGAGGCGGAGGGGCCCCTGAGGCGGAGGCGGCCGCAGAATCCCTGTATTATACTACTTTTGCCAGAGGTTAATGAGGAGGTGGCATTTCTCGAGAGACGGAGGAGGTGGTGGCCTAACTCTCCGAAAACAGCTACTCTTAAAATTTCATAATTGTGATAATTTGAATATGTAATTCCTTTATAGGAATAATCCCGCCGGATGTTCAAGAAATGAACAGGTCCGCGTTCCTCCTGGCGCGGCAACCGGGGGACCCCCTGACCGGTTTCACCATGTCCTGCTTCCGGTAGCCACATAAATTGAACTAAAGAGTTAGCCAGGATACTTCACTTTCAATTTTTCTAACCATGTAGACGTTTTATTCATCTTTTATAATACCTTCTTGTGGATTTTAGGTAACATTACAGCACGTTCACTTTGGTGTCACTGCTTCTGCATCCCTTCGCTTCTCGCGCGCTCCCTTCTCGCTGGTTCATAACTCCTGCCAACTTAATTTTGTATAGCTCTGTCGCCTAACTCTTACACTTCTGTAACTAGAGTGGAATATTCCATTGCCTCCGTTCTTGTGCAATATACGCCTACTTTGACACGTGTAATGTTGGGCTAATAAATTCAGCAGCTGGATTACACCATTCATCCGGCTTCCCCTCATGTAATATTAATTCTAAAAATGTTTACAATTATATGCCAATGACATGAACCAATTGGATTCAATACCCACGTTTTATGTTTCGTGTGTTGAATGAAACACGGGAAATAAAACTATTTTCACAGTTGCAATGGGAACTGAGGAAGAGATAGCGAGATTGAGGGAGAGAATTAGACTTGTAGCAGAGGACAGGAATGAAGAAAAGTCTCTTTCAGTCAATGTACAGGATTCGGTAGGTAGGCGAGAGGGAGGGGAAGGAAGGGGGAAAGTTATGGAAGACAGGTGGGCTCATGTTTTAAGTTCAAGGGAAACGATAGCTAAGAGTTTTCCTCAGGCAGAGGGCCCAGGAGAGTTATCGGTGAGGAATCAGTGTGAGTCAATGAAGGTAGATCATCAAATGGGAGATGGTCATCAGGGAGATGTTACAAAGGAGGGATGGGGGAAGAGCAAAGTGACCGGTAGAAAAGGGAAACGTAGAGTAGAGGACAGGAAGAGAGAGGTGGAACAAGTTAGGGTGACGGAGCAAAGAGAGAAGGAAGTGGGTTCTGCGCCCAGCTCCGTGGCTGAATGGTTAGCGTGCTGGCCTTTGGTCACAAGGGCCCCTGTGTTCGATTCCAGACAGGGTCTGGAATTTTAACCATCATTGGTTAATTTCGCTGGTACGGAGCCTAGTGTATGTGTCGTCTTCATAATCACTTCATCCTTATCATGAAGCGCAGGTCGCCTACGGGAGTCTCATCAAAATAACTGCAACTGGCGAGCCAAACATGTCAGACACTTCCGGCACTAAAAGCCACGTGCTATTTCATTTTTTCAGCGGATTCTGCAGGAATCAGGGGATGCTCAGTGACACGAGCAGAAGTGGGGTTCAAATGAGGAGGGTGGGGCTGAGGAACTGGTCATTGGTGACTCAATTATCAGGTACGTGGGGAAAGTGTGAGGAGAAAAGGGAGCCAGAGTAGAGTGTTATCCTGCAATCACGTCAAGGCAGGGAGGCACGAGGTAAGGAGAAGGTGGTAATTTTTGCACGTTGGTACCAATAATGTAAGGAAAGCAGGAATAAGTACTAACAGGGTTGGGATATGTGGGATCTAGTTACTGCAGCACGGAAGAAGTATAAGGAAGCAGAGATTTTTGTCATTGGGATACTGTGCAGGAGAGAAACTGACTGGAGGGTAGTAGGTAGTAGGCAACTTGATGTTTTTGGAGTGTATGGTGACGTAGTTCGGAACTATTTGATAAGATAATCAACAATAACTATCAACCTGATTGTAGCAGGTATTCTCAATTTAGGAGATGTCAGTTGGGAAGGTTATGCGAAGGACAGGATTGAAGACCAACAAATGGCAAGTCGGGTAATATGGAAAGGACAGCTGATTCAGAAAATGGTGGAACCAACTAGAGGGAAGATTATTCTGGATGTGGTGCTGGAAAACCAGATGAGGTCTATAGAGAAACCGAAGTAATAGATGGTGTTAGTATGAAATGACGTGTGGCCCCCAGAGGCCTGATGCGGGTATTTCGATATGACACCCGTAGGCGACCTGCGCGTCGTGATAATGGTGATGATGACGGCACAAAAACCCAGTCCCCAAGCCAGTGGAATTAACCAATTAAAGTTAAAATTCCCGACCCTGTCGGGAATCGAACCCGGGACCACTGTGCCCATTTATCCGTTGAGCCGGACGGTGGTATTAGTGATCACGAAGCTATTCTTCTCGTTGAAAAGTGATAGAAAGGATGGTCGTAAAGGTAGTACCATATGGCTGATAAGACAGGTACGAGGGCGTTTAAAAAAAGTAAGAATGATCAGCGGAAAACGCAAAATAAAAATGTAAACAGACTGTGGGATGGGTTCAAAGCAATTGTCAAGGAACCTGAAAACATCTATATACGTTTAAATGTGGAACCTGAGAACAGCTATATACTTGTAAGTATATTAAGGAACGTTAAAGAGCCGCTATAATACACTGACTGACAGAGCAAATGCAACACCAAGGAAGAGTGGTCAGAACTTTATGCCAATTGCAGGATAGACTGACGTCACTGAGATATGCTCATGATGTGAAATGCGCCGCTGTGCTGCGCACGTAGCGAACGATAAATGGGACACGACGTTGGCGAATGGACCACTTCGTACCGTGATTTCTCAGCCGACAGTCATTGTAGAACGTGTTGTCGTGTGCCACAGGACACGTGTATAGCTAAGAATGCCAGGCCGCCGTCAACGGAGGCATTTCCAGCAGACAGACGACTTTACGAGGGGTATGGTGATCGGGCTGAGAAGGGCAGGTTGGTCGCTTCGTCAAAAAGCGGCCGATACCCATAGGGATGTGTCCACGGTGCAGCGCCTGTGGCGAAGATGGTTGGCGCAGGGACATGTGGCACGTGCGAGGGGTCCAGGCGCAGCCCGAGTGACGTCAGCACGCGAGGATCGGCGCATCCGCCGCCAAGCGGTGGCAGCGCCGCACGCCACATCAAACGCCATTCTTCAGCATGTGCAAGACACCCTGGCTGTTCCAATATCGACCAGAACAATTTCACGTCGATTGGTTGAAGGAGGCCTGCACTCCCGGCGTCCGCTCAGAAGACTACCATTGACTCCACAGCATAGACGTGCACGCCTGGCATGGTGCCGGGCTAGAGCGACTTGGATGAGGGAATGGCGGAACGTCGTGTTCTCCGATGAGTCACGCTTCTGTTCTGTCAGTGATAGTCACCGCAGACGAGTGTGGCGTCGGCGTGGAGAAAGGTCAAATCCGGCAGTAAGTGTGGAGCGCCCTACCGCTAGACAACGCGGCATCATGGTTTGGGGCGCTATTGCGTATGATTCCACGTCACCTCTAGTGCGTATTCAAGGCACGTTAAATGCCCACCGCTACGTGCAGCATGTGCTGCGGCCGGTGGCACTCCCGTACCTTCAGGAGCTGCCCAATGCTCTGTTTCAGCAGGATAATGCCCGCCCACACACTGCTCGCATCTCCCAACAGGCTCTACGAGGTGTACAGATGCTTCCGTGGCCAGCGTACTCTCCGGATCTCTCACCAATCGAACACGTGTGGGATCTCATTGGACGCCGTTTGCAAACTCTGCCCCAGCCTCGTACGGACGACCAACTGTGGCAAATGTTTGACAGAGAATGGAGAACCATCCCTCAGGATACCATCCGCACTCTTATTGACTCTGTACCTCGACGTGTTTCTGCGTGCATCGCCGCTCGCGGTGGTCCTACATCCTACTGAGTCGATGCCGTGCGCATTGTGTAACCTGCATATCGGTTTGAAATAAACATCAATTATTCGTCCGTGCTGTCTCTGTTTTTTCCCCAACTTTCATCCCTTTCGAACCACTCCTCTTTGGTGTTGCATTGTCGCTGTCAGTCAGTGTATAACAGAGACGTAAAGAGACTAAGAAGAAGGTGCAGGGTGGAAAGAAATGGAGTTAGACATGGTTGTGAAGTAATCAGAAATTGAGGGAATTTATTAGAAAGTTGAACCTAGCGAAGAAGTCAGCTAATGATAACATGTTTTCAACCATAACTGACAGTCACACACATTCCATTGAAAAATAGAATGTTATGAGTAGGGATTTTAAATAAAGGATACAGAACTCTGCACATGGTTATGAGGGTATTTAGGGATTGCAGGAAGGATGTAAAGGATGGAATAAGTAAACAACATTTAGGGTACCTGCCACATAGGCTATTGCAGATTAGTAGTGATTGTTAGACTGATATTTTAATAAAAGCAAAGGAATAAATAAAATTATATATATATTCTTACAAGAACAGTCGGACGCTATTGTAAATGATATAAAGAATACCATGTCAAGATTTGGACTCGGCATTTTGAAGGTAACTGCATTTAGAGCAGTAGCGTTCCCACTTCAGTTTTCCAGCAGTCGACTGGTGAGAAGTGAATGGAGAATATTGCCACATGACGTAGAAAATACGATGCTGGAGTTTTTCCGAGTAATCTTATTCAAATATATTTTGCACACTTGTGACAATACTTACCGGATAGAATGACATACATGTTGACATAATGAAGTTTAATAAGCGTGAAGGAATGGGCGAAAAATAAATTCAAATTTAGAAATAAACGAGAATATAATTAAAAATTAGTTTAAAGGCACCAAGTTAATCATAATAAAATATTGTTATTTTTATTGCTGATCTGATCATCTAATATTAGTTTACAATTACTCTCATCATTGAACACACCTCAATGCTTCATACTTCCAGCTCTGTTTGCTTTGTCAAGCCTGGGACATGTTTAAGTGGTACACCCTAACAGAAAATACAAAAATAATTATTTAAATTCAATCAATTTATTCCATTATTACAAGAACTGGGACTTTTTTAAATGAAGGCTGATGGCCTAATGAACACCATCAAATATTACAGCAATGTTAGAACTTTGTAACATACTACATTCATTTACAGATAAAAGATGGCAAGAATGTTGTTAAAACATCCAAGCCAGACTGAATCCCGGCAGAAAGTAGGCTTACACTTGTTTATTTACAAATTGAAACAAACATGGAAGCAGACGACAAAGTCCTGCTTCCACTAAAATACAAGCTATCTAATGAAACACTATGTTCCTACTTGTCGACCTACTAATGGCATTAATTAACAGCAACCACTATAACACAGGACAAAGATAAGAACACAGTCACATGTCTGCACAATATCCCACAGGAATATCACAAATATCAGTATCATACATATTATTATTATAATTATTATTATTATTATTATTATTATTATTATTATTATTATTATTATTATTATTATTCTAATTATTAGCCATTCATTGTCAAATTAATTATTCATTAATGTGATTATATTCATTGTTAGACATCAGAAAGAATACCATCATAAGTTACTTGGAGCTAATAATGATTTTTATTTATTAAATTTTGGAATAATAATTTCCTTCTTATTAATATTATTATTATTATTATTATTATTATTATTGATGATGATGATGATGCTTGTTGTTTAAAGGGGCCTAACATCAAAGGTCATCGGCCCATTATTATTATTATTATTATTATTATAAGCATGATGGTGAGGAATCAGAACAATTATGATTTATTATTATAGTTGATTAGTTACCATCCTGCGATCAGCTGACCTACTTGTGAACCTGTTACCACAGCATAACTCAACTAGAGAATTGTGAGGGTCTGAACAGACACTACACAGGCTAGAGAGAACACTATCAACAACATCATTAACACTACTATTTACATGGAAATAAATCACAACACCCTGGCATGGTGAGTGACCTGGCTTTACTTTCACAAAAACATTCAACAGAATAGAAATAATGGATAGTTTGGGAACTGTGCATCTCACTAAACAGGCATAAGGTAATCTACAGGCTCCAAATGACTTAAGAACCCAACACAACATCACTGGTGCCTATGAACAATCTTATAAACCTCATTAGAGTGCCCCTCACACGGTGCGTGATTCACTTATCATCATTTGTAACCGTAACAGGGTTCAATGCATCATCACAGATCCATATTACTAGCCTCACATCAAGGATTCACTAACATCATCGCAGATTCATATTACTAGCCTCACATCAAGGACTCACTAACATCTTCGCAGATTCATATTACTAGCCTCACATCAAGGATTGACTAACATAATCGCAGATTCATATTACTAGCCTCACATCAAGGATTCACTAACATCTTCGCAAATTCATATTACTAGCCTCACATCAAGGACTCACTAAGATAATTATTCTACACAGTTATAGTTTATGATGATAAGATCTGTATGAAAATGCCTATATGTAGAGCTCCAAAGCCGATAAGCAAGTGCGTTTGAAGGCGAAATGCGACCAATTATTGAGATTAATAATGCAAGTATATACATATTTGAATATATTTCATTTCAAATTTCGAATTTACTGTGCATGTCATCGTTTTCTATTACGCATATTTTAACCTGTTTTATAAGCAATCTTAAAAAATATTAAGTAATTAATACCGTGAACTGTTCCGTCAATGAAACAGTTGAAAGGAAACAGGTAACTATCAAGACACACTTCCAAATCATAGCAGAATCAGTCAAGAAGCTAAAAGCACGAGGATTGAGTCTTGGAGGACGTGAAGTGTGAGGATCTACCGGAATGTTTAACAACCTACATTCGCTCCCAAATCCAAGTACTCTCCTGTCACATCATTATCAGCACTGGAGCTTTTTTTAACAGACAAACTCCACAGATTTAGAATATAAAACTTGGAGAAGACTGTTGTTGAGCCTTGCAACGCAAATTACGGTGTGCAGTGGCTCAAAGGGTTCAGGCGCTGGCCTTTTGGTCTCAACTTCGCAAGTTCGATCCTGGCTCAGATCAGTCGCATTTGAAGGGGCTCAACACGTCAATCTCGTGTCGGTAGATTTACTGGCATGTAAAAAAACATCCCGCGGAACTAAATTCCGGTACCTCGGCGTCTCCGAAAACCGGAAAAATAGTTCGTGTTTCGTAAAACAAATAAGATTATTACATTTAATATGAGATGAATATAGTTCTATACTCTATCTTGATCAGGTCTGGTCACCAGATAGTACCACCTGGGGGGTCACGTGTAGGGTTCTTTTAGGTTAAACCATCGGACGTGATGTCGGATAGCACAGACACATTAAGCTTACGAAAGATTTATAGACCTATGGCATCTGCAGCAAAGAAAAATAACCCTAGCTTCAGTGAGGAAAGGGAAAAACTGTACCAACAATTTCTTCACGACTGTGACCATGATATTGCACAGTCTAGATGCAGTCAGGAGAAAATGTTCGCTCACTTGACTGCACAAAATGCTCTCTTGTATGGAAAATTGGAGATGGAAAAACAACTGCACGGATGACGTCACATGTGGTTCACATGTTGGGTGGGCGTTGCGTCGAGATCCGCGGCTACAAGTCGCTTGCTCGGTGGGAACGCGGATATATCCACCAATTTTAATTATTTTTCTCTCAGTTACCCGCCTGTAGATTTGATTTCTTTTTAGCAGCGTATTATGGATGAGTCTGTCCTGTGATGTGAATTTTTTCAACTATGTTCTTCAAATTCCAAAGTGTCACCCACGAGTTGAATCATAAAGAAGGCAACTTACATCCGGGCCAGAACGATCTAAAGTCCAATAGCCTCGCGCTGAAGCTGTACCTCATCGCCTAATCGTCCCTTGGATGAAATAATGCTACTGCGGAAGGCATTTCTGGGGATCCTGATACTCAACAGACCTGTTAGGTGACACTTTGGAACTGTGACCTTGAGTTCTTAAGTTCTTTCTTCACGACTGGAATGCGTGTTTACTGCGAGTTACACAACATATATTATCGCACGCATGTGTTCTGTAATAGAAGCACAATTCATCATTTTCTTCCAAACTGCAGAGACCCGGGTTCTATTCAATTTCTCTTCTAACATTTTTCGCTAAACTGCCTAGGAGGAATCAACTGTCCCCACCATTTTAGCAAGGCGAAATCCGTAAGTGTCCCGTATTATCTCTACTGTATTTGCTACAACCCCTGAATACCTTCATAACCATGTGCAGAGATCTGTACTCTTTATTTACAATCCCATTTATGTGATTACCCCAATGAATATCAATGAGTGATCAAGATGGCGACTACTGTGTGTGAGTCTGTGATATCCGTGGTGGATAATGGTGTAAAATGCAGTGAAAAATGAGGCAAATGCAGAAGAGTAGTTAAAATGGGATTCTGTGTCGTAAGTGTGATGAATGGTACCATTTTCGCTGTGCAAATATTGTAAATAGGTCTGATATTGAAGAAAGTGTGTGGCTGTGTCCCGAGTGTAAACAAACTGATAGTGAGGTAGAACAACAAGAAAGAGAGACTTACGAATCTATGGTTAAGATTTTAGGAGTGCTACAAGAAGACTTACGTGCTCTGAAACTTGAAAATGAAAGATTAAAGGACAGAATAAAGAAACTGGAAGATAAAGAAGACTGTTGAGAAAAAAGATCGCCGTGGACGGAAGTGAAGCGTAGCCATTTTAGGCATAATGTTAAACATATGGGAGAAACTACGTACAAGTTAAAACCGGGAAAAAACTCTTTGCAGTGCCAAAATAGATTTCAGTCATTGCAACAAGTTCCAGAAGAAGACACATCAAGTTTTCCGAATAATTTTAAATCCAGCGGAGGTAACCTACAGAAGAAGAAAACCAACCGGAAGTCAAGATCGCCAAAAATTCATCTCTACGCACAGTCAAGGGCGGGGTATGGCAGAAGGCATCAAGGATGAGCTGCATAATCCAGAAACTGAGGTCTTAGGACTAATAAAACCAGGTGCCAAAATTGAAGACGTCCTTTCAAACTGTGAGCCTGTGTTAGCGAAGGACAACTATGTGGTGATTGTGAGTGGTATAAATGACATTGCTGCAAATGAAGGTGAGGGACTAATTGCGACCCTCAGAGGTAAGATTTCTAAACTATCTGACCCAAAGTAATTGTAGTTAATGTGCCACCCAGGTATGACCTTATAGAAGACTCGTGTGTGAACAAAGCTGTACATGATGTAAATATAAAAATCAAGAGATTAAGTAAGAGTTTTAGAAATGTCTATGTAGTAGATACTTTAGGTCTTGGCAGGCAAATGTTCACTAGGCACGGGTTACATCTGAATGGTAATGGAAAAGCAACTCTCTGTAGAAAAAATTGCTACAATTATCAACAGAGATTTGCAAACTAATAACTTATGCATTTAAGAAAACCAATACCACTAAATTGGCATATACAGGGAAACATGCCAGAAAACCCAGATCCTTAAATCAAGATCTATGTACAAAGATCTGGCTTCTAGGGACGTTCTCAACTCATGAGTCAAATGTTACTCAATTACAACAGTCAAGTTTTAGGGAGGAAGGGGGTCTGAGATTGCTCTTGGTAAACTGTCAGAGTGTAGTAAATAAACAAATAAAATTCAGTACATTCAAGGAATCTTATGAGACTGATGTGGTGATAGGAGTAGAATCATGGTTGAGAGAAGAGGTGGGTAATAGAGAAGTATTTCCAGAAGGGTATACAGTCTATTGTAGAGACCGAGGAGATAAAAAGGGTTGTGGGGTGTTTATTCTGGTGAAGGAAACTTATTGTTCACATGAATGGTTTACCAATGAAAGGGATGAAATATTAGGGATAAAATTAGTTTTTGATAACATGAAGGAGGTGGGAATTATAGGAACATATAGACCTGGAAGAGAGGAAAGAGACATGGAAATATTTGAGAAAATAGATTATACTCATAAAAACAATAATAATGATATGGTAATAATTGGGGGAGATCTAAACTTGCCTAAAGTTGAATGGAATAGAGCTGCAAGTGAAGCCTATGAATAGAAACTGGCAAATAAGTTAATTTGGGAGGGAGGATTTACACAAGTAGTACAAGAACCGACTCGTCTCAATAACTTACTAGATGTATTCTTGGTTAAACCGTGGGAAATTGTTGATAAAACTGAGGTAATTGAAGGAATATGTGACCATAAGCATGTAATAATGGATGTAAGACTTGTACCAAAAATGCTTAATAAGAGGGTCACACAAGACAAGAAATTATACAGAAAAACTAAAGTTGATGAATTTGGGACTTACCTTAAATCACAATCCAGTTGTTGGATAAGTGAAGGGGGTAATGTGGATACACTTTGGGCTAAATTTAAAGGAATCATTTGGGAAGGGTACAAAGGGTAAAATGACCTCAGACCCTGTTTATTATATAAGGGAAATAAGGGAATTAAAAAGAAAATGTAGAATAGTAAACAGGAAAATCAAAGAGGGTAGGGAGAATAGAGAAACTAGAAAACAGCTAATGAGGGAACTGAATAGAGTGAAAGAGGAAGCAAAAGAGAATTATATGAATGGCATACTTCAAGAGGGTAATGACCACAAAGGGAAATGGAAAAAGATGTATTGATATATTAGGAATCAAAAAGGAAAAGGAATCCAAATTCCTACAATGATGGGAGAAGGGGGTGAACACTATTCAACAGATACTGAGAAAGCAAATCTATTTAGTAGGGAATTCAGAGATTCAGTAGAAGATTGTCAGGAGTTGGAAACAGTAACAGAAGATAGAGAGGGAGAGATACATAGGGAAACAAGAAGCTTCTCATTCACAAATGAAGATATTTTCAGAGAAATCCAACTGCTTCAGCAAGGAAAAGCAGCAGGAAGTGATCAAATTACTGGGGAGGTATTAAAGACAATGGGGTGGTACATAGTGCCTTATTTAAAATTTCTCTTTGACTATGTCATAAATAATAGTGTAATACTAAAAGAATGGAAGGAATCTATAATAATACCAATTTATAAAGGAAAGGGTAACAAAAGGAAACCAGAGAACTACAGACCAATCAGCCTGACCAGTGTAGTTTGTAAAATATTGGAGAGTTTTATAGCAACGTACATCAGAGGGATATGTGATGATAAAAATTGGTTCATGAGGAGCCAGTATGGATTTAGAAAGAAATTTTCTTGCGAGGCACAACTGGTGAGATTTCAGCAGGACATATCAGATCAGTTGGATTCAGGAGGCCAGTTAGATTGCATAGCCATAGATCTTTCCAAAGCCTTTGATAGAGTGGAACATTGAATATTATTAAAGAAATTGGAGGGAATAGGATTGGACGTAAGGGTTATACGTTGGATAAGAACATTTCTAAATTCAAGGGTTCAGAAAGTCAAAGTAGGAAATAATATATCACAGGAAGAGAAAGTTTGGAAGGGAATCACACAGGGTAGCATAATCGGTCCATTACTTTTCTTACTATACACAAATGATTTAGGGAACAATATAACATCAAAAATAAGATTGTATGCAGATGATATAATTGTTTATAGGGAAATAAATAACATTGGGGATTGTTCAGAATTACAAAGGGACCTTGAAAGTATCCAACAGGGGGTTGAAGAAAATAATATGAAGGTTAATGGAGGCAAATCAACTGTTACAACATTTACAAACAGGAGCTTTAAAACTGAATTTGAATATACTTTGGATGAGGTAGTTATCCCAAAAGATGGCAAGTGCAAATACTTAGGTGTGAGATTTGAAAGTAATTTGCATTGGAAGAGTCATGTTGATGACATTGTTGGGAAAGCATACAGATCGTTACATGTCATAATGAGGCTACTTAAATGATGCAACAAAGAATTAAAACAAAAAAGTTACTTAAGTATGGTTCGTCCATTATTGGAATATGCAAACAGTGTTTGGGATCCTCACCAAGAATACCTAATAAAAGAAATAGATAGTGTGCAGAGGAAAGCAGCAAGATTTGTAACAGGGGATTTCAGGAGGAACAGTAGTGTATCAGAAATGTTAGAGGAACTTGGGTGGGAAACTTTAAGAGAAGGGAGAAACTAGACTTATAGGATTATATAGAGCCTATACAGCAGAAGAAGCATGGGGAGAAATCCATGAGAGGCTTCAGTTGGAAAATAATTATATTGGCAGAACTGACCACAAGTATAAAATTAGAAGGAATTTTAGCAGAAGCGACTGGGGTAAATTTTCATTCATTGGGAAGGGCGTGAAGGAGTGGAACAGTTTACCAGGGGTAGTGTTTGATCCTTTTCCAAAATCTGTACTGGTATTCAAGAAGAGAATAAACAGCAACAGGGAAAATAAATGAAATGTTAGAGGGCATTCGACCAGTGCAGGCTATTGTAAATTTAAAAAAATGTGTGTTAAAAAATTAATTCCATCCCCTGGTCCATGGAGTTTGGACAGCCAAAGTAGGGGACTGCCTGTAGGGGTGAAGTACAGTGGAGACTTGGAGGGCCCTGGGACCGCTACGGTAGCTGTGAAGGCCCTTCAGGAACTGTGAAAAGTTGTGACAAAAGGGGGGTCTGGTTAAGATGCAGCAGGTCGTTATGCTACTTATGTCCCAAAATGGGTAAAAAAAAGTAAATAAGCAATGTAAATTTTAATCTTATACCAGCTGCATAGTATTATTTGAAGTAATGCTACATACTGTATATGAGTTGACTATGTTTGTAAGTATAGGAGATATTATAAGTAGAATTTTGTAAACATTATAAATTTATTAAGGATGATCTGTTTGTTTAATAGAAAAAAATTGTTAGCATAAATTGTATATTATTGTATTCTAGAAATGTTTTTCTTCTCTTGTTAATTTAAAATTTAGTGCTTGACAATAATGTATTTTAGTGTACCATTTGCCACTGAGGTAGACATCTCATTTGCAAATAAAGAGATTTTATTTTGATTTTTGATTTGAAGATGATTAACGATTCATGGTAAACGAATTGTTGAAATATAGTGGGGAGGAGAAAGTTTTGCCGAAGTGGAATTTGTAAGTGACAACTACTGCAGGCTCGAATGTATTGGGTTCGGGCCTAGCGGATGCGAGTATTTAGCAGTCACGTGTTTGATTCCTGTCCAAGTAGGAACCATGACAGTGACAATGGTGATGATAATACTAATAAAAGTCGAACCAGTGTAACGTCTTCGTCATCCAGGACCAAAAGTGGTCAAAATGAAGGTCCTGCTTTGATTCGAAATTTCGTCATGATATAACGGGAAAGTTTTTGGAAAAAATAACGAGCGAAATATTTGAATTTTTCGGTGATGCGATATGCCAGAACATAGCTGAACAGACAAAACTTGCCCGGCAAAATATCGCACATAAAACTCAGTTTACTAAAAAAAGGAGTAGAAATCAAGTCCGAGTCCGGACATATAAGGATGAAATAAAGATTCTTAAGGGCATACGGTTGCCACAGGAGACTGAACAGAAAACAAAATCAGGGCATTATATTTTCATAGTTGCTTGCTGACAACTGCTATTTCCTATGCAATGATGGCACAGATGAGATTTTTTCCTCGCCAGGCTGAGTGCCTCAGACGGTTGAGGCGTTGGCCGCCCTTCTGAACCCATCTTGGCAGGATCTATCCTCGCTCAATCCGGTGGTCTTAGAAGGTGGTTGAATACACCAATATAACAGTTAACATGAGAACGAAGACTGTAGTGGAAGCAAACGCGTAATCAGTAACGCTATAAAACGTTCAGAGAATCATGTAACTTAACCTCTTATGTTGGGACCTCGGTACACACTGGCTCACTCCCAGATCGGGAGTGAATTCCCTGATTGAAGAAATTATTTAAGTACTTGCTTTGAAACAATCTTAGACTAAAATGAACAATACACGGGCCCACATGAGAAATATTTAATTGAATATAATTTTTTAGCTTTTGAATAATCCTTCTATCATTTCAACACTTTGGGCAAGAAGGTACTAAGTGCTTTCACACTGTGATACCGAATTCGTTACTTCCCAATAGTAAAGCTCTAACTTTCGACTATTACGTTATTATGTTATTATTCGGTTATATAATAACTTATACCTAAATATTTTAAGTAGCTACTAACAATCTCTGCCTGGAAATAAATTTTTCTGTTCATGTAAATTCTAGACTTACAAGGTTTCCATTTACTTAAAAGATTTAAAATGGAATAAATAATACTCACGAAAGTCTCTGTTGTGTTCGTTAGCGCTTCTCAGTATCCAGTTTATAGACCTGCAATTCATAATTGTCACACATGGAATATATTGCACTACACTACAGGTTTTCGGAGACGCTGAGGTGCCAGAATCTAATCCCGCAGGAGTTCCTTTGCATGCCAGTAAATCTACCGACACGAGACTGATGTATTACACCACCGTAAAATTCCACCCGACAGAGCCAGGATCGAACCTGACAAGTTCGGACCAAAAGGGCGGCCAGCGTCTGAACCGTCTGAGCTACTAAGCCTAGCGAGGAAAAATCTCTTCTGTGTCATCAGCTCACAGGAATTGGGAGTAGTCAACAAGTGTTTGCGAGAAATATAATGTCCTAATTTAGTTTTCTGTACAAACCCTGTGAAAACTGATGCCCATAAGAATCTTTATTTGTTTTTTATTTGTCCAGACCCGGTCTTAATTTCTACTCCTTCGGATTTTCTTACTAAACTGACAAGGGGGCATTCCCTACTCGTCACCACCGATTTCGCTCAAATTCATAGAACATGCAGGGCTGGACTAGAAATGAAAGTACCCAAAGTGGGAACTCCAGATGGCCAAGCGTATAGAAAATAACACTTAAAATAATAATGTTGACGCGGATCTCGTACCGTATAAGCCACTTACGTTAGCGTGCACGCCGAGCAGTAGTTGGCGTAGCTGTAAGAGTTTGGACTGGAAATTCGATGGTCGTGGGTTCGATTCGCCGTATGGGGAATATTTTTCAAATTTATATTATTCATATTTTTAATTTATTTCATATATTTGTATGCAAAAAGCATATAGGACGTCATTTTTTAAATGCCACAATTGTAGAAAATTTGGAGTTGCGAACTTTCCCGACGTATTCAAACAGAAATTCTTATTTTTTCTCCTTTACTGGCTATCTCCCCTCCTTGGGGAATGTGCCATAAACGTAAATAGTCGTTTCGCTGTAAGATTCGTTTTCACCTGACAAGTGAAGGTTGCTCCTGGCGACTGTACATAAACAATAGATTCTTGGCACAGGTAGTAAAAAGTCTGACAATTAAATCCCCATTTTTTACCTTTTCTATGCCTTTCGCGTATAAATAAATAAATAAAATGAATTGTTCACTTCTTTACTTAATTGGAAAATGAATAATACAAAAGTTGACAGAAAAAAACAGTCTCCACACAGGGAGTTGAACCCAAGTCCATCGAATTACCAGTCCAAGCTCTTACCGCTACCGCAACAACTGCTCGGCGTGCGCACTAACGTAAATGGCTTATACCGTGCGAGAGCCACGTCAACATTACTATTTTTAGTTTTATTTTCTATACGCCTGGCCATCTGCAGTTCCCACTTCGGGCACTTTCATTTCTAGCCAAGCCTTGCATGTTCTATTAATTTGAGCGAAATCGGTGATGACGAGTAGGGAATGCCCCCTTGTGAGTATTATGTGCGATTTTCTGCTGGGCGTCTTTTGTCTGTTCGGTTATGTTCTGTCATTCCTCGTCATCATAAATTTCAAATATTTCGCTCGGTTTTGTTTTCCTTAAAAACTCTCGCACTACAACATGATGGAATTTTGGATCTCAGCAGGACCTTCTTTTGGCCACTTTTGCTCCAGGTTGACGGACTCACACTGGTTGGACTATTATCAGTATTATCGTCACAACTGTTACTGTCCTGGTTCCGACCTGAAGTGGATCGAACACGTGTTATGTTTTCCGCAAATGCTAAATATTCGCATCGGCTGGGCTCGAACCCTGTATATTCGAGCATGCAGTACTTGTTCCAGGTAAATTCGTGTCACCTTGGAATTATCTTTCGGCAAACCTTATTTCACGAAGATCACTATCCTCCCAACTAAATTTCAACAAATCGTTTATCATGACCCGAAAATCGCCTTCCTCTACAGGTGAGAACTTGTTATTTCTTTAAGATATTTTAGAGGAAAAATGTAAGCAAAAGAATTGAATAGAACGCCTGTCTCTGTAGTTTGGAAGAAAATCATCTAATGCTTCTGTATTATGGAACACATGTGTGCGATAATAAATGCTGTGTAACTCGCAATAAAAACACATTCCAGTCGTCAAGAAAGAAGCCAAGAACTCAATGTCACAGTTCTAAAGGGTGATGCGAGAGGTTTACTGAGTATCATGATCTCCAGAAATAACTTCTACAGCAATATTATTTCATTTAAACTTCACCGCGAGTTTATTGGGCTTTAGGTCGTCCTTGCTCGGACGTATGTAACGTTCTTTATGATGCAACTCGTGGATCACACATTGGAATTGTTAGAGCATAATTGAAAAAATTCTAATCACAGGGCAGACTCATCCAGAATACGCCGCTGAAAAAAGAAATAAACACCTGCAGGCAAGTAACTTTGAAAATAATTATAATCGGCGCAAATATCCAACTTCCTCTCCGAGCAAGAGACTTGTAGCCGCGGATCTCGACGCATCGCCAACTCAACGGGTTAAATTACATGATCCTCTGAACAACTTACAGCATTATTGAGTACGCATTTGCTTTCAAAGCAATATCCATACGCATGTGAGTTGTTACACTGACATTCTGGCTGTAGGATATGTCACAGACATTAGGGGCTTATGGCCCTCGCCTGTATGCGTTCACATGTGAATGGTTAGATCGACATTCTACCTCAAGGATTTGCCGCAGATATTGCAGCAGGGTGGCTTCTGGCCTGTGTGAATACAAATTTGCTCTGTACGACTGTCTTTCTAGCTGCAAGATTTGCTGGAGACATTGCAGCAGTATGGCTTCTTGCATGCATGAGTGCACTAGAGAAATGCTAGGTTGGCTTTAATGATGCAGGATTTGCTACAGACATTGAAGCAGTGCTGCTTCTCGCCTGTGAGAATCCGCATGAGTTCTGTTAAACTCCTTTTTGCCTGAAGGATTTGCCACAGATATTGCAACAGTATGGCTTCTCGGCTCAAAGCGTTCGAATATGAAATGTTAGATCGCCTTTCTGCTGAAGGATTTGCTGCAAACATTACAGCAGAGTGGCTTTTCGCCGATTTGAGACCACATGAGGACCATTAGATTGAGTTTGACGCTGAAGGATTTGTCACAGACATTGAATCTCTGTTGGATTCTCGTCAGTGTGAGTACGCATGTGGTTCGAGGGTGCATTTCTATCAGTGAAAACTTGAATACAGAAACTGCAACAGTATAGCTTCTCACCTCTGAGATTCATAAAGTGGTCTGTTAGACTGCCTTTCTGGCTAGGGTATTTGCTACAGGCATTGCAGCATTATGAATTCCTGCCTGCATGACTCCGCACGTGAACTGCTAGGTACATTTCAATGCTGAAAGATTTGCCACAGACACAGCACCAGTATTGCTTCCCTTCTGCGTGAGTCGGCTGGTGAACTGTACGACTGCCTTTCTGACTGAGGGATTTACCTTAAAAATTGCATTAGTATGGCCTCTCACCTGGATGAGTACGCAAGAGCATTGTTAGAATCACTTTCAGGCTTCATGTTTCGCCAGACATCGCAACAGTCTGGCTTATCGTCTGTGTGAGTCGACACATGAGATGCTAGGTACGCTTTAATGCTGCAGGAATTGCCACATAAATTGCACCAGTATGACTTCTACCCTGCGTGTGTCCGCACGTGCATTGCTGGGTACTCTATAATGCTGAATGATTTTCCACAGACATTGCACCAGTAGGCTTCTCGCTTGCGTGAGTCCGATTGTAGGCTGTTAAATTCACTTTTTGGATGAAGTGTTTGCCCCAGACATTACAACAGTATGGTTTCTTGTATGGGTGAGTCTGCTTGTGAGTCGATAGTGTGCTTCTACCAATGAAGACTTGAATACAGATACTGCAACGGTCTCAACTATGAGTCCCCATGTGACCTGTTAGGCAGGCTTTCCGGCTGAAGGACTTACCACAGACATTTCAACAGTATGGCTCTTCGCCTGTGTGTGTTCGAATATGGCCTGTTAGGGTGCCCTTCTGACTGAAGGTCTTCTCACAGACATTGCAACAGTACGGCTTCTCGCCTGTATGAGTGCGCATGTGGACTTTCAGGTTGCTTTTCTCGCTGAAGGACTTGCTACAGACATTGCAACAGTGTGGCTTAACGTATGTGTGAGCTCGCATGTGGGCTACTAGACTGCCCTTCTGACTGAAGGTCTTCTTACAGACATTGCACGAGTATGGCTCTTCGCCTGTGTGTGTTCGAATGTGGCCTGTTAGGCTGTCCTTATGACTGAAGGTCTTCTCACAGACATTGCACCAATACGGCTTCTCGCCTGTATGAGTGCGCATGTGGACTTTCAGGTTGCTTTTCTCGCTGAAGGACTTGCTACAGACATTGCAACAGTGTGCCTTAACGTATGTGTGAGTTCGCATGTGGGCTTTCAGGTTGCTTTTCTCGCTGAAGGACTTGCTACAGACATTGCAACAGTTTAGCTTCTCGCCTGTGTGAGTCCGCATATGGGATGTAAGACTGCCTCTCTGACGGAATGTCTTCCTACAGATATTGCACCAGTATGGCTTATCGCCTGTATGAGTCCGCATATGAGCTATTAGATTTGCATTCAGGCTGAAGGACTTGCCACAGACATTGCAACAGTGTGGCTTACCGTATGTATGAGTCCGCATGTGGCCTTTCAGGTGGCTTTTATCGCTGAAGGACTTGCTACAAACATTGCACCAGTTTTGCTTCTCGCCTGTGTGAGTCCGTTTGTGGGATGCAAGACTGCCTCTCTGACGGAATGTCTTCCTACACACATAGCAGCGGTATGGCTTCTCGTATATGTGAGTCATAACGTGTTTCGAGAGAACACTTCTATCACTGAAGGCTTGTCTACAAATACTGCCACCGTATGGCTTCTCATCTGTGTGAATACGCATGTGACCTGTTAGACTGCCTTTCCGGCTGAAGGACTTGCTACAGACATTGCAACTGTGTGGCTTCTGGCTGAAGGATATGCCACGGGGACTACTCCTGAAACATTGTGCTCCACCATCCGGAGTTTGATGATCTGCGTAGCTCATCTCGGGTCTCGATCTGCAGTGAAAAAATGAAGACGATGTTGCCAATAGATCAACAGTCAACTCCACTACAACTCTCACATTGGCGAAATGCTACTACTGAACATCCCACTGACAGATATCACATGCAAAGAGCTTGTTACTCATGAATATCACTTTCCTGCGGTTAAACGTCATCTGAGGTCAAATTCAGAGTGTAGTCGTAAATTCGAAAAGCTCTTACTTTTTACGAGAATGTGCTGCGACCTTTGTCTCCAATCACGATATCACGCGTAAGAAACATCTGACGATTTAAAGAATGCATGAGAATAAGTGGTACAGCCTGAAAGGAGAAACACAAACTCTTTAATCCGGCAAACTTTTACCTATTGAAATTCGTATATGTCTGTTCTCGAACATGAAGGACAGAATATGCTTTGAAGATTTTATCTTGTTCAAAAAATACTCTGCGGTTTGTGGCAGGCGAGTAATATTTTTCCTAAAAAAGCCCTTGACCTTGAGGTTGTTCGAGAGAGAATCTCAATGTTGGAGATATTAATAAAGTTGAGAACAGGGTTTTCCGATATTCAGCAAGATCTGCTGAACAACGGGAAATAATTTATAAATATTAATTACTGTCGCGCAAACATACTCATTGTATTTGTACATTGTTACCATATCATTGCCGTATTCTACTACGTCAGAATGTAGTTACCTCTAATCACATAGCTGGGATGTGCAACCAAACGCAGTCGACAGACACATAGACGGACGGTTGGTACAACAAGGAAATTCATATTTACTACCATGTACTCCATCATCCTACGTCTTAGTTACTGTCTTTAAATGCAACATGGAAATCACTAATCCAAATGAAATCCTCGAAAAGCTTAAGGTAACGTGAAGATTACAGCTTTCATTTTCACCTCCAGATACTGCTGTGTTAGATATTATGATGTCGACAAGGAATATGGCTTTGGTAGCAGTGTTTTATAACAATTTTCTGATATAATGAAATATTTGAAACCAGATGCAAGCTATCATGCCCTTGAATATTCTTAAAAGAGTTCCTTTAACACTACAGCTAAATGAAGCACGAAAATCAAGGCTTGAGCTAAAATTAAAGATGACGGGACATTGAACTGCACCGCAGTGGATATTGCTACTTTGTAAAGGAAGGAAAGATGTTCCTTTTATTTCAAAAACTTCAGGTACAAGTGATTATTTTTAGTGAAATATAACATCGTTGGACAGCATTGTAGTTTGAGCATGTCTCCCCACCGCAGAGTAGTTCGAGATATTCTAGGAAAGAAGAGCCAGAAATACAAATTTCTTGGTTAAGGGTGAGATTCCCTTAAGCAGGCACGTGGGAAAAGGCGATCACGCAGGCCAAAATACATCGTAAGATGAAGTGATATTTCCCAATTCAAATGGGCCGGTGGAAAGCATGACTTCCTCACAAGTAAAGTAGTAGGAGGCTCGACCACGTGGACAAATGAAACGCGGTCATTGATTCCAGATACGACAGACTAGACCACTTGAACACCACACAAAATATTAATATTGCCACCACAAGGCAACAGCGGGCAGAGAATACGACAGTGGTTTGAATGTCATACATATTGTTGCATATCATACCAAGCAAATGTACAATATTCTGTGGCAATTCTTCTTTACGTGATTACGTGATTCTTGTGACAAGTGATTTATCAGGTTCTCAATTAGTTTTTCATTTTGTATTGATGAATATACTCCAAAAACTAGTTACACTTCCGTAACACGTGGCGCGCCCCAGGTGAAGGATACTGGTTCCCCACCGGCCTGTCAGCAGATTTGAGCGAAATATAATAGCTCTCGCGGACCAAACACGCACAAAGCCTTTAATGACAACTTTAGCGGAGGTGGAAACTTTCGATACGGAGCAGTTGGCAGAAGAGGTACTCTACCTTTATGGAAGCTGATGCAGAAAGTAGCGTAGAATTCCTCCTCCAGAGGAGCGGATGCACAAGACGTTTGTTCTCCGTATCCGGAGCGGCGTAACTACCTGCTGTCGTGAGCTCTAAAATGTTTCCTAAGAATCTGCCCGTAAAATAATACCAGCACATCATTACAGAAAAGTGTCATGGAATCGGAAAGAAATGTTAGAGCGTCCCCTGGAAGGGACGCGCGTTGGCAGGGCCCAGTCAGCGTGAAAAGTATGCAAGGGTTATCGTCGCGCGGGCTGTGACGGCTAAACAAGTGAGTAATCCCATCGTGTATCGCATCACTATGTCTGAACGAAGTAGCGAATTAGCCACAGCCCTTGAGAGAAGGCATGTAGGCATCTGTAAGGTGCAGAAGAAAAGTTGGAGTGGGGACAAGTTTATCACTTATGTGCAAAAGGACACGAAAAAGTGTGACAATCGCTTGATGTAACTCGTCTACGCTGGGGACAGAAGGAAATTCCAATTTTTAAGAGCAACGCTGCATAAATTGGCCTGAGCACGGAAACCTGGGCACCACATGGCAATAATACCTCTGACTGTGTTTTCTCTGCCGGTGTTATGAATGGACACAGCCCATGGAATACTTCGGTATGGACAGAAGAACGACGACGGCCAAAAAATTCCCAATTAAGCAGAAACTAATCATCGCGAACAAATAGTACAAAAAAAACGATACATCCTTGTTAGACAGAAGGAATCTCAAAGATGTTCTAGATGTTCCTTACGAAACCGTTATAATGCAACATCGACCAGTCACCTGTAAGCTGCGGGTAAAGTCACCAAGAGCCCAAAAATTCGCAGGAAATGGACCAAAAGCATCAAATAGTAGCGACGGAAGGAGGAGGTTGATGTTGTTGCGAAAGTTACAGTGCCACAAATGACCATAGTTGAAGTGAGCCGGACTAAACTGAAAGACACCGCATGCTCTGTTCTTAGAACAACTAAGTCGGGGCGACGACGACGAAGGTTTATCTATGACACGTGGCTTCGGAATGACGATGTTAAGGATGCAGTACGCTTGAAGGAACAGCTGTACCACGCGGTTCTTACTCATTGGAATGCCTACAAAGCAGCCAAAATAAAAGTGAAGGAGGTTATTGCCATAACAAGAGCACACAGGTATGCAGGTGAAATTTGGTACGCCCGAAGACGAGCGGGATATTTAAATGCTAGTCAAATCAAGGCAAGGCAAAACGGAAAGAAGCCAACGTTTTTACTGCTTCAAAGAGGAAACAGATGATTTGCCACTCGACTGGAAGGAAGCGCAAGAAAGCTGGCTGAACTACTTTGACAAAATTTCGATCTTGGAATTTCAGTATCTACCGATCCAAAACACCTCCGCTGTTGAAGGTCCAACGAAGGATAATGTCATACCCGAAGTCCAGGCTATGCTGAAGAAAATGAAACCAGGTAAGGCCATTGGCACCAATGATCTTCCAGCAGAGTTTCGTTTCTCTCAACTATGGGATGCAGAGTGTGGCTTGAATGAGCTTTTCAACCTTATCATCAAAGAAGGTCGAAAACCAACAGATCGGTAACGGATTATCCATTCAAAAATAAGGGAAGTCCTGCCAATTCTTCTAATCACCGCCCGATCAGACTTGTGAGCCACGCAATGACAGTTTTCGAACAAATCCTCGAAAAAAGAATTAGCGATTTAGCCAAACTCAACACGAGCCAAGCTAGATTGGTGTAAAATTTTGTCGTTTTCTACGGCAATAAATGCTGGCCAACTACAAATGAAATAGATCGCAAATTAAGCGTCATGGATACGAAGATGCTTATTAGGAAGGCTGGCATTTCTAGACTGAATCACATTCCAAATGATGTTATTATGAAATGTTTTGGCGTTGCACCGATCCAGAAGAAAATTGAGGAAAGCCATGTGCGCAGGTTTGGGAATGTGTTGCGTGCAGAGGACATATATAGTTAAAGTCAGCGTATACACAGGAAGTCTGTTAAAAGAAGCGCAAGGCACGAACAAGACAGCAAAGGAAAGATACAATGCACAACGACCCGAGAGCCGAGAATACGTACAGACATGGCCCGAGACCTAACTGGAGACAATGAATCACAACACTGGACTATCCACCATGCAGGACTAACACTAAAGAAGCAGAACAACAAGAAGCAGTCTGATGAATATTCTACTGTGAAAAATGGGATACAATGGATATTTTACACATCCTAGCATACAACGTAATACGTTCAAATTCTCTCTCCTAAAGCCTACGTCCAATATTTATAAATGACTTAGTGTTTGAATGGCAGAGTACTTCTCGATTTGATGTTTAAGCAACTATATGAAATGCATTATTAAGAAAAATGAATAACTCAACAAAATAAAAATTTCAGAATGATGTGTGTTAATCGGGCGTGACAGAATAGCCGTGGAGGAGTCAGTCAGTGTATTCTGGGCTGAACGGAAGTTCGTCTTAGACAGCAGACAATCAGATTAATCAATTTGATATTTTAATACGGTCAAGTCTATAATTATGAAGACCGTGGAGGAGTCGCAAAAATGGCAGGTTCAGGACCATGTGTCTCCACACATGAGTCTCTTCACTAATTATTTAGCACAGGGCAATGTGTCTCTCTGCAAACGGAAGGTAACCTAGTCACTAACTGGTTAGCTCACGAACATGTTTCACTACACAAATATTAACCTCAGCACTAACTGTTTAGCTCAGATATATGTCTCTCTCCACAGCTGGAAGGTAACCTCATCACTAAGAGGTAAGCTCAAAAATATGTGTCTTTCCACAAGTCAGCAATTAGGAAATTTTATTATCTTCATAACCTGTTCTTATGTAATTCAATAAAAAATTAACATGGCAAACCTTTTAGGCATTTAAGTTGCTGCATGATATTTGTAGACTGCTGAATTGAGAGTCAGGACAAGATAGCACCAGAGGTTAGATATAAAAAGTGGGAAGCAGTAGATACAGTAAGACCCGGTCGAATGAATCCTTCAGAAGCATCTAAAACGTATGATAAACAACGGACTAAACTACGTAGACAATGGACTGTCGTCTGCCTTGTATACCAAGGAAAATGAATACACACAGGGGCTTGCTGCTTTGCTGGTTGGAGAGTGACCCTGCACAAAATATGTTTAGGAAGAAAGCTAAGTTAATCTCCATCCACAAATAGAAATATGCATTGTGAAATAATGACTTTGTGTGAAACGTATTCATAAGCAACATTTTTATTACCGAGTTTTGGTGGTAGGTAGAGGTGAAAGAAGGTGCGGGCGTGAACGGGTCTCAAACTACGGAATCAAAGTTAATGTAAAATTTAACAAGGTTATATTTTCTTTTCAAAAACAAGAGATAACAATTATTGCAGGTACACAGTAGCAAATCAAAGGGGAGTCACAATATTTACAGGATTTGGGCTTCGAGCCCCGAAAACACAATGCGTGGGCAATCAGCCCAGTTTACCTCCAAAACCCAAGTTTCAACGGAGGGGCAGAAAACCCCATTCATACATCGGAGCCCTTGCTCCAAATTACACTGAAAAGCCTCCACGAGGCCTACAATACTTCATTAGTAAAAGAGCCACACGCTCTCACATTTAGGCCTCACCTAGGCCACACCAAACTCTACCATTCAAAATGTCCTCTCAGGACATAGACACAGGGGTAAAATACCCAACCTACTGAGGCCTATTAAATGAAACGAAGGTTAATTACATGACCTCTAAAATAATAATTTGAGAGGAGGCGAACATGCACTCCTAATACACTTGTTTTTAAGACCTATTTTGGCACTAGGCCGTTAATACAAGGGCTAATCCCATACTACAGAGGTGACTTAAGAAAAGACAATTTACATTACATTACGGGAGAATAGGTTGAGAAAATAAGTTCACCTCAAAACAATATGAGTGGGAGCTCGAGAGGGTTAGCACTCTCTATCCCAGGATGTAGTTTTAAAGATAGAACAGATACCAGTTGTTTTTACATTTTAAAGGAAAGTTACATGGTGGAAGGCCTAGAACCCGCCCCGAGGATTAAACTGCTGGACAAACAAAGAAAGAAGTTATTACTTGGCCATTACCTTGTTGTAGACGCCGCCGAAGAAAGAGGCGCTTCCCGCCTCCTGCTATGTACTTAATACACTGAAAGATGGAACAGAAGTGGCCTGGAGACCCTAAAATCAGCAGTTTATATCCTCTCGCGGAAGATTCTAGGCGTTAGGGGAAATAAAACACCCTCCCTTAAGGTTTTTATTGGATAGGACCCCGCAGCAGAATCAAGTTGGGGGAAGATACACAAGATTGGACAGAAATTACTCAAAGAAATTCATAATTGGATAAATCTAAAACAAGGGGAAAGAGAGGGGTATACAGCCAACTTAAACAATAACAGAAAGAAATTTAACAAAGAACAAACATTTGAAATAAAAATTTCTCCAACAAAATAGTTCTTTGATTCCGCACTAGGTCGCACTATTGTTGATCTTCAGTAGTGTCCTCTAGAAGAGAAAGTTCACACTTCTTACTTCCAGCGAAACAAAGACACATCAAAAACGACACAGTTCACAAACTCAAAACTTTCCAAGTAGTGACATCTTCTGAGAAACTAGAAAATTAATAGAATAGATAAGGTTCAGATTTCCACCAGAAGAGGAATTTCAACCGGCGCAACTTTTAAATAAACAGAGTAGAGGTGTACCGCCCGGTACAGACCTCCCCCCCCCAAAAGTTCCTCCCGGGGGTAACACAGAAGACCGTAACTTTTGTTTGAAAATAAGTTCCAAGTTTTGATGTTGATATTAGATAACTTGCAGAAGTATTTGAGAAATTTCTTAATTCGGTTCCAAAATTTTGTTGTTGCAGGAGGAGTAAAGTCATTATGTTTGTAAAAGTTGAATTACTGAAGATAAACTTTTAATACTTAAAAGTGAAGAGAAAATTTGCAACGTCCACCAAATATTGTTGTTGAATTTCCAAATGTAGTTATTGCTTATAGAGATTGTCCATGTAGTTGATGTAGGCTAAGTTGAATGGCCAGACCGGCCGTTGCAGCTTGCGTCCAAAGGAGGCCGCTCGGACCCCTCAAGTACCCTGAGATACCGCTCGCCCGCACTATGAGGGGAGCAGAGGTGTTGAAACACGCCGCGCCCGCGGTGAACATATACAGGCTGCGGGCAAGTAGCAGGTCGTGCGCCGCACATCAGCCTTGGCCGGGAGGAGAGCTCCGGCTCGCCGGGCACAGGTCGTCTTCGCTGGAGAGGAGGGGGCCCATCCCCCTCCCCAGTTGTTGCACGGCGCTGCGCGGCTGCGGGGGCACTGAAACATTAAAACTAGGCGGCAGAATTGTGTTGGACCATCATGTTTTTTTTTTTTGAGGGCACAGGCTTTATGAGAGATTGAGGGGCCAGCGGCGTGCAGATATCCATGGTATTCATTAAGCCACTGTGTAGAGTGGAGCAGGAGACGGGAGCGTGGTAATGGCCGTGGCAAAAGCAGGATGGCAGTTTAATGGGTCGGGGCAGGTTTCACAAACATGCTTACATAAGAAACAAAATCCTATAGAAGGGGCAGAATGCCTAGAAATTGAAAACTCAAAAAAAATATAACCTTCATATTCCTTTCAAATTATATGAAGAAAGTTAACACAGAAATTACACCGGTTTCACCTGGGACAGGTGAACTCTAAATATCCTCTCGGTGGCTGGATTACTTAGCAATAAGGTAACCGGCGTAAGAAAATCGAGAATGATACAAGGCCCATGAAATCTGGGGGCAAGCTTGCCTGCGGGAACAAAATTTTTGACCATAACCTGGTCACCTACCTTCAAAGTGGTGGGTCTCCGTCCACGATCATACCTTTCCCTAACCTTTTCATGAGACACTTTAAGATTGGCTTTAGCCTTCTTCCAAAGATCTTTAATGTTGTCCGGATCTATTGTCTCGGGTAGAATGTCATTCAGAGACCAGAGGTTAGAGAGCGGCGTGTTGGGAACAAATTTGAACATCAAAGAAGCTGGAGTAAACTTGTGAGATTCGTGAACCGCCGAATTCAAAGCGAAAGCTAGCCAATGCAGGGACGCGTCCCACCTGGAAGGATCTTCATGATGATAGGCAATGAGTGCGGACCTGAGATTACGGTTAACCCGTTCAGCCAGAGAGGGTTGAGGGTAATAAGCAGATGTAGTTACATGAGAGATGGACAAATCAAAACAGAATTTACGAAATAAATTTGATGTGAACGCCTTAGCATTATCAGATACAATATATTGACACGGACCAAAGGAAGAAAAAATAGAATTTAAGCAAGTAATGGTGGACTGAGCGGTAGCCAGCTTGGTCGGGAATAACCAGGAAAATCTAGTAAAACCATCTACACACACAAGGATGAACTTGTTAGCATTACCCTTTGACTGGGGGAAAGGTCCTACATAATCGATATACAGGCGTTCCATGGGGCGCGACGCTTGATGCGAAGACAAAAGGCCTACCTTGGTGGACATGGTGGGTTTACTAAGCAAACAAGATTTACAAGCTTTTACAAGTTCACGGATTTCACCGTCCATACCTTTCCAGATGAACATTTCACGAATCTTTTCGCGAGTTTTAAAGATACCCAGATGCCCTCCTAATGGGGTCTCATGATAATACTTGAAGATCATAGGTACCAGAACAGCTGGAACGACAACTTTCATCATCTTATCATGCCTCGAAGGGCAACATAAAACACCGTTCCTCAGGACATAAGGGACAACATGTTCCCCAGAAGAAAGAGTTTCCATTATCGGAGCCAGCGTCGGATCTTCACGTTGGTATTTCTCAATATCTCTAAAAAGCATGGGAGCATCTGTTAAGATGGCATTAACACCAGATAGTATGGACTCGGGAGGTGATGAACTGTCGACCGGTTCCTGGGTCTCGACGTCATTATAAAACATACGGCTGAGTCCATCAGCCACAACATTTTCCGTACCTCTGATATGCCGTACATCGAATTGGAAGGCAGAAATACGGATGGCCCAACGGGCTATACGACCTGTACGACGCGGCCTACCTAAGACCCAGCTTAAGGCTTGATTATCTGTTTCCAGGTCGAATTTGACATGTTCCAGATAGAGACGGAACTTCTCTAAGGCGAATAAGACTGCTAAGCCTTCAAGCTCATATATGGAGTACTTTGCTTCTTGAGCCGAGAGAGTCCTAGATGCATAGGCGATGGGGCGCCTCCCTAGTTCAGTCTCTTGAAGAAGGACTGCAGCTACCGCCGACGACGACGCGTCGGTTTGGACGATGAATTTCTTCGAGAAATCCGGCATAGCAAGTACAGGGGCATTACAGAGAGCTAATTTAAGGTCTTCAAAAGCGGCTTGTTGAGAAGGTCCCCACTCGAATTTGATGCCTTTCCTACGAAGAAGGTTTAAGGGCGCCGCTCTATTAGCAAAGTTAGGAATGAACTTTCTGAAGAAATTCACCATACCAATAAACCTGGCGATGCCTTTAACGTCCTTGGGAGGTTTAAAATCACGGATGGCCTGTGTTCTAGAATGATCGACAGCTACCCCATCGGGTGACACAATATGCCCTAGGAATGACATAGAGGGCTTAGCAAAGGCAACCTTGGACAACTTGACAGTTAACCCAGCCTTACGAAGGCGATTCAGAACTTCTCGCAGATGATCTAAATGTTCCTCAAAGGTTTCGGAAAATACGACGACATCATCCAAGTAATGATATAAGTACTCAAATTTGATGTCGGAGAAGACCCTATCTAGTAGCCTAGTGAGTACAGCTGCTCCCGTGGGGAGCCCGAAAGGCACGCGGTTGTATTCGTATAAATTCCAGTCCGTGGCAAACGCTGTAAGATGTTTAGACTCTTCGGCAAGGGGAATTTGATTATAGGCCTGATTCAAGTCCAAGATGGTGAAGAACTTGGCCTTACGAAACCATGAAAAGCAAGAATGAAGGTCGGGAAGGGGTACAGATTGCAACACCACCTTCCGATTGAGAGCCCTGTAATCAATGACAGGCCTGAAGCCTCCTTGGGGTTTCGGGACTAGAAAAATAGGCGAAGAATACGCTGACTTAGAGGGCCTAATAATACCATCCTTCAACATCTGATCGATAATTTCTTTCAGAGCCTTCATTTTAGGTGGAGATAGCCTATAAGGAGGAAAACGGACAGGAATCGAATCCGTGACCTCAATTTTGTATTCAATAAGGTCAGTAACACCAAGAGTATCAGAGAACACCTCGGGAAACGACTGACACAATTTGCGAATACTATCAGCCTGCTCCTCAGGTAGATGTCTAAGGTCTAACAACATCTCATCCTGGGTAGGCGAAATAGATGAACATGACACAGAATTACACTTTAATAGAGGGATTTTACAATTAGAGGCAAATTTGAATGTGCACGACTTACTCAGAAGATCGAGCACCAGACCAGTGTGCGACATGAAGTCCGCTCCCAGTATGATGGGGCAAGACAAATGCTTGGCCACAAACAATTTGATTTTCCATGTAAATTTAAGAACACGAATTTTGACATGTAAGGAACCTAGAATTTCTAATGGAGATGAATTAGCCGAAACATATTTACCAGGAGATGAGTCATAGTCAGGTAGTTTACAAACAGATTTCAATTTAGAATACCAATCAGCCGAAATAATAGAGCAAACACTGCCTGAATCTAAGAGAGCTGTTATAGGCTCATTATTTAACTCAACCTTAAGAAAAGGGACAGGTGCGGGGGTATCCGCCGCAATCCTAAGACATTCTTTAGGGCATTCAAAAGATGAATTAGAAGGCTGATCATTCTCTGCATTTACAACCTGTTTACTAGGGGCTGAGTCTCGGGAAGATGGTTTAATCGACTCAGCCGATGCCACTAGTCACTTTTTATTATTGGCATAGCTGGAATTTGCACCAGAAGTTGAGCAGGAGGGGGTGCTATTTGAGTTCGGGCAATTCTTGGCGATATGTGAGAAGGCCCCACACTTAAAACAGCCTTGTGATGACCCTGCTCCATTCCTTGTCCCACTTGACTTGATCAGAGGACACTTATTCCGCAGATGGTCAGGCGACCCGCAAGCATAACATTTACGGGGATTGACTGGTCGGCGAGGTGGAGGCCGAGTGTTACTAAAGGAAGGCGGGGGTTCTTTCGCGACACGCAAGGAATCGGCGTATCTAACTCCTTCCGCTGAGACTGCCAATGCTTCAAGTTCCGAGAAAGTTTGCGGACACGCCGCGAAACACAAATATGACCTATAGGATGGTGAAATACCTTCCACAATGGCTTGTACAATTTGATCCTCAGGGAAGTGAAGAGCAAACACCCTAGTATAAAACTTAATGTCCTGTATGAAATCAGCCAAGTTTTCATCCAAACGCTGTACACGATAATAGTACTTCTGAATAAGGGAGGACCTGGCGCGGGCAGGAATAAAATTGGCAAGCAAATGTGCATGGAAATCTTCGATAGATGACTGTTCAGCTATGGCTCTTACTATTTTATCAGAAAGAATACCAATTGCATAGGGATAGATGATTTGCAAAATCTGACAAGGAGAAAGAGAAAACACAAGGGCATGATCCTGAAATTCCACTAAAAATCTTAAAAATGAAATAACTTCACTAGTGGTGTTGACAGAAAACTTAGAGATACCTCTTAGCAACATTGCCAATGGATGAGGCAAGCTGCTAAACCCAGGTGACATAGTAGGTAAAGGTTTCAATGGCAAAGAAGTTAATTCAGAACGGATGTTACTCAATGATGCACGTCGTTCAGACCCGCTGTCTAATGGGGCAGAGATAGTTTGAGCAGTAATGGTTTTCCTATTGACTTCTCCCTGAGGAGGCTCTTCCTCGTTACCTACATTCACCGTGGCGGGTGGATCAGTTTTGGGAGGAACTTCGCCGGTTAGCAATTGAGTGACCTTATTAGACAATTCGGAAATAGTTTCAAGGAGCGTATTAGCGTCCTTCCTCTGAACGTCATTCACCTTTAGAGACAACAGATCATTAACTCTATTTGCAAAGTGATGCAACCTGCCTTGCACACGCTTAATTTGATTAGGAGATGGATCATTTTCATCAAAAAAACTGACTACAGAAGCTAGCCCAGTAATATTCTCGACAATCGTGGAAAGAGAGTCATCAATTTCTTCTTCTCCCAAATTGGGGATGGAAATGGGCAAATCAAGGGACTCTCTAAGCTTGTTAGTGTCGATAGCAACCGTGCCTCCAGATTGCACGTTTCTAATAGTTAATTCGTAGATCAACTCCTCTTTGCGCAAATAGTTAAGGAGGAGAACATCGCGAGGGCCAGGCATGATGACAGAAAAATTTTGAAAAACTCAAAAAATTCCAGCAACTGAGAAAATTGTTAGAGTTCGAATCAAAGCAATGTTTAGCCGTCAAAAGGGGCTAAATTGAGACCCATTCAACCACGCTCTGCTACCACTTGTTACCAAGTTTTGGTGGTAGGTAGAGGTGAAAGAAGGTGCGGGCGTGAACGGGTCTCAAACTACGGAATCAAAGTTAATGTAAAATTTAACAAGGTTATATTTTCTTTTCAAAAACAAGAGATAACAATTATTGCAGGTACACAGTAGCAAATCAAAGGGGAGTCACAATATTTACAGGATTTGGGCTTCGAGCCCCGAAAACACAATGCGTGGGCAATCAGCCCAGTTTACCTCCAAAACCCAAGTTTCAACGGAGGGGCAGAAAACCCCATTCATACATCGGAGCCCTTGCTCCAAATTACACTGAAAAGCCTCCACGAGGCCTACAATACTTCATTAGTAAAAGAGCCACACGCTCTCACATTTAGGCCTCACCTAGGCCACACCAAACTCTACCATTCAAAATGTCCTCTCAGGACATAGACACAGGGGTAAAATACCCAACCTACTGAGGCCTATTAAATGAAACGAAGGTTAATTACATGACCTCTAAAATAATAATTTGAGAGGAGGCGAACATGCACTCCTAATACACTTGTTTTTAAGACCTATTTTGGCACTAGGCCGTTAATACAAGGGCTAATCCCATACTACAGAGGTGACTTAAGAAAAGACAATTTACATTACATTACGGGAGAATAGGTTGAGAAAATAAGTTCACCTCAAAACAATATGAGTGGGAGCTCGAGAGGGTTAGCACTCTCTATCCCAGGATGTAGTTTTAAAGATAGAACAGATACCAGTTGTTTTTACATTTTAAAGGAAAGTTACATGGTGGAAGGCCTAGAACCCGCCCCGAAGATTAAACTGCTGGACAAACAAAGAAAGAAGTTATTACTTGGCCATTACCTTGTTGTAGACGCCGCCGAAGAAAGAGGCGCTTCCCGCCTCCTGCTATGTACTTAATACACTGAAAGATGGAACAGAAGTGGCCTGGAGACCCTAAAATCAGCAGTTTATATCCTCTCGCGGAAGATTCTAGGCGTTAGGGGAAATAAAACACCCTCCCTTAAGGTTTTTATTGGATAGGACCCCGCAGCAGAATCAAGTTGGGGGAAGATACACAAGATTGGACAGAAATTACTCAAAGAAATTCATAATTGGATAAATCTAAAACAAGGGGAAAGAGAGGGGTATACAGCCAACTTAAACAATAACAGAAAGAAATTTAACAAAGAACAAACATTTGAAATAAAAATTTCTCCAACAAAATAGTTCTTTGATTCCGCACTAGGTCGCACTATTGTTGATCTTCAGTAGTGTCCTCTAGAAGAGAAAGTTCACACTTCTTACTTCCAGCGAAACAAAGACACATCAAAAACGACACAGTTCACAAACTCAAAACTTTCCAAGTAGTGACATCTTCTGAGAAACTAGAAAATTAATAGAATAGATAAGGTTCAGATTTCCACCAGAAGAGGAATTTCAACCGGCGCAACTTTTAAATAAACAGAGTAGAGGTGTACCGCCCGGTACAGTCATATTACAAGATTGTTGTCTAACGTAGCCTACTGTGACCTGTTACAAAAGAATTACTCAGAAATAGGAGAAATTCAACGTCAAAAAGTTGACGTATTTGGTCGTTCCTCAGTTGTGTGCATGGTTCTAATCTGACTAATGAGTGTACTGGGCAGTTCTGAGGAATGAAATGAATATTTCTTGCCACTGGTTGTGAATGTCACGATAACAGAGCGCCAGATGGGAGATGAGTGGGAAGCAGTCAACGCATCACGTAACAGACGAGGAGACTCTCACTACCCACAAAATCAAATAAGCCTTTCAGACTTCATAGTTTCCGTCAATAATCTGGTTTGAAGTCAAACCTTAGGCTATGACTAGCCATTGCAGAATCTGCCGACACCAGGGCGCGGCTAAGAGCACAAACCGGAGCTTAAACAATCATTTCTCAGGGATTATCAAAGATCGTTTCACACAGTAACCAAAAAAGGTGTGACAGCAAAAAATGAATTAGCAAGTAGTCCATTGGCACACCTGCAGTTCAAGAAACACTACTGCATTAAAAGTTTGAAAACAGGATATATATTTGCACTACTCTGTTACGTCACTGATAAAAATAATTTTGTAATGAATTTATATCATTAGATTATTTTTTACCTACTTTTACGAGATAATCAATTCACCCGATGAATTCTGGAAATTTCTTAGGCAACCTGCACAAAATATAAAACTTCTACTGTAGCTATCCATTTTATTAGTTTATATTAATTGTGTAAATGTGTTTCCAGTCAACACAGTACAAGCACTTCACTGACAATGAGCACTAAAATGAAAAGTGGGGAAATGGCGACATTCAGCAAGTGTGACCGCAACACTGGAACAAAGATAATTCACTACCACAATATCTTGTTATGCTTAAAACCATGTGGAAGTTTCATTTGAAAACTATGGTATTTAAGATGATGGACTACTGAACTGAACGTTTCATTTCTTCAGCACATTATCTGCTTTGGTGTTCACAAATGGAGGAATCTGACTTAACACAATAGAACTGGAAAGTTTAAAAAATGACATTGTTTGTGTTATTGCACTATTGAACTGAGCCATCAATTCATTGATTAATGAAGCTAAGTTATGTTAGTTTGGAATTATTATATTGTTTGCAATGTACATAAAAATAACAATCTTGAATTTGTATATTTATTTTATAATCTACAATTATGCCTCTTTCTGTGCACCACTCTTGATACAAACATACAAAATTACTGAGAATATCTGGAGGTAATAGTTGCAGAAGGCAATTCAGGTGATAAAAATGTGATAAACAAATTATTTGGTGACAGTGAAAGAATGAATACAGCTTTCACACTTGATTAAAGATATAAAACTAAGAAAAAATGCTATGTTTTAGTCAAACCAATCAATACACATCATGTTACAAATAAACTATTTATTCATGGACATGTTTCGTCTCTAGTTGAGAATTCATTAGCCATTAAATCACATGGTACATTACAAAACTCAAATTAGACACTCAAAAAAGTGTTAAAAATGGAAGAACCCGATATCTTTTTAAGGACTATTTGGGAAATGCAAAATATATAAATATATACTTAAGATGCATTCCATTATATTTGCGACATGACATTGGAATGAATTACATTCTAGAGGGACCAGCCATAGGGGGGCCTCAAGATGATGCTGATGATGATGCTTGTTGTTTTAAGGGGCCTAACATCGAAGGTCATCGGCCCCTGGCCTCAAGATGAGCTAAATACAATTTTCATTTAAAAGGATTTCCTTCTGTAAAGAAATGTAATCTCTTTCCTTAACCATAAGATTTGACCTTGTTTTGAATCAAAACGTGAAACTGAGATGATATAAATTTTTTGGGAAGGTTTTAAGAATTTGGGAGTTACTTTGCCTACTAGACATTCCTTTTAAAATGCTATGTCTTTTAAAATTCTTGCTAATCTGATTTTCAGATTCATGAACCTATATAAAACTTTCTTAGCCTGGTTGGCTTCATTAGTACAGTTCACGAACTTCATCGTGTAGATCCGTATTGATAGAGTTAAAACTAAGAAACAATGCTAGGTTTTGGTCCACCCAATCAATACACATCACATTACAAGTGAACTGTTTATTTAGGAACATGTTTTGTCTCTATTTAAGACTTCATCAGCCATTCTTGTAGCGCAATGACATCAATCTATTGACCTTTCAGAATTTTAGCTAGACACTCGCATTTTGCTCTGCTGATGCCTTCGATGTTAAGATGGCATATTCGAATTGAAGGTCAGATTTTATGGACAGATTTCTTCATTACTCTGTGCATCATGACCGAGAGGTCTTTTCAGACAGTTCGATCGCATCTCTTCGCCGTTGCTTTCTTAGCACCATCCGGGGGACACGTGCAGGTAACCTTCCTTAATTATTCAAGAAGACCAAAGTAATATCGATCTTGAAACCCAACAAGGACCCTCTGAGAGTGGAAAGCTACAGACCCATTGCACAGCTAAGTGTTACTCTAAAGCTCCTGGAAAGACTAATATACAATAGGATCTCAGAAACCATCAATAATCTCCTTCCCACAGAACAAGCTGGCTTCAGACCTGGAAGAAATTGCGCTGACCAAATTTTTGCACTGACCTCTCATATTGAAAATGGATTTGAGAATCGGAAGATTAGTATGGCTGTCTTCTTAGACTTATCAGCAGCCTATGATACTGTTTGGCGAGAAGGGCTCCTGCTAAAACTTATCTCTGCCATCCCCTGTGTCAAGCTTACAAATCTCATTGGCAATATGATTGGCAACATAAACTTTCAGATCTTCTCGGATGATGCAGTAAGAAAAACCTTCAAACTGAATGATGGACTTCCACAAGGATCTGTTCTGGCACCCTTACTCTTCAACCTCTATACTGCTGACTTACCAGTAACTAAGTCCAGAAAATTTATTTACGCAGATGATATACTACTGGTTAGCCAAACACCAAGTTTTCCAGAAGCTGAACAAATTCTTACAGCAGATCTAAAAAAGCTAGACACATACTTCCAAAAGTGGTGTCTCTGTCCAAATCTCCAAAAGACTGTTGCATCTGTGTTTCATCTCAAAAATAAATTTGCCAACTACACGCCTACAATAATATTCAGAAATCAATCCTTACAACACTGTCAATTCCCAAAATGTTTAGGTGTCACATTGGCCAGATCCCTAACATATAAACATCATAATAACAACACAGCCGCCAAGATCAAAAGTCGGAATAATATTCTTCAAAAATTAGCCGGCACATCCTGGGGCGCAAACAACCAAGTGTTGAGATCTACTGCTCTAGCCCTTTGCTATTCATTTGCCGAATACTGCGCTTCAACTTGGCTGAACAGTGCTCATACTGCGAAGATTGATGCTCAACTAAATCAAGCAATGCGCATTGTAACTGGTTGTATTCGCTCTACAAATGTGGCCTGGCTGCCTACACTCAGTAATATTCCACCGCCTTGCTTAAGAAGATCTGAATCTCTTCTAAAACTGTGGAAGAAAACCAGCCAGGACTCCAACCTCCCCGTTCACCAGGATATTACTCAACCTGCCCCTCCACGGCTTAAGTCTAGATCTCCACCCTGGCGCACTGCACTTACACTGGAAGAATCCGGGTTCTCCATTACGAACGCTTGGTTACACCAATCGCAGCAGTCTTCTGTTCCCAATCAACATCTTGTGACTCTACCTCATGTTCAACCTCCCGGATTCCATCTACCCAGATATCAATGGAGGACTCTAAACAGGATAAGAGTCAATCAAGGAAGATGCGGCTATACTCTTTATAAATGGGGCTGGCAGAAGTCTTCTGGGTGTGATTGTGGAGCTACCTCACAGACCATCCACCACGTAATTGCCGAGTGTCCACAGAGAGCATTTCAAGGTCCTTTGGAGGACATTAATAACGCAACTGAGGAGGCCTTGAAATGGATCAATGGACTTGATTTGGAATTATAGGCTTCTGCTTGTATATATTGTATATATATTGTATACTTATTTATATAATCTATCTGTGCACATCATACGATAAATAAATAATAATCAGCTATTAAATCATGTGGTAGATTACAAAACTCAAATCAGAAACTGAAAAAATATAAAAAATGGAAGAACCCATTGTCTTTTTAATGACAATTTGGGAACTGCAAAATATATAAATATATACATAAGATGCATTCCATTTTATTTGCGACATGACACAGGGATGAATTCCATTCTAGAGAGACCAGTCACAGGGGGGCCTCAAGATACAACTTTTCCTTTAAAAAGGATTTCATTCTGTAAAGAAATTTAGTCTCTTTTCTTAACCATAAGTGGTTGACCTTCTTTTGAATCGAAAGGTGAAACTAACATGATATATTTCTTCTTCCTAAATAAATAGTTCATTTGTAAAGTGATGTGTATTGATTGGGTGGACAGAAACCTAGCATTGTTTCTTAGTTTTAACTGTATCAATACGCATCTACACCATGATGTTCGTAAATTGTGCTGAAATTTGTTGTAAATAAATACACTTCGGATATATCTAGCTCTACCAGAGATTTTTTGTAGATAGATTCGATAAAACTACATGAAGGGTCATTAAGTACGATCTAAAAGTTCCGGAATATTTTAGATAATTTTAACCTATATAATTTTACGATGTCAGTGTTTAAATGTAACCATTTAAAGAAAGGATTAAACTGATGAAAACGGCCAGTTTTCGGATATAAATCATCCACTACTGAACAGAACAGTGAATAGGTACTACATATTCCATACTGTTTAGGGTGTGTGGTGTACGTACTTTGTTTCTTCTTCGATGTTCGGTACCAGCTGTTTAATTGTACCAGGGTCTGTGAATATTTCCTCCTTAATACCTTCGGAAGGCTATAAGTAAAAAATAAGAAAAGTAGAATTAAAAGGGAATAAAAATATATAGGACTAAACAAGAAAGAGCTGAGAAAATACATTTCATATTGGCACAATAAGAGTATAATTAATTCATCTCCCAATGTAAAAATATAAGAATGTAAAGGAACAATCAAATCAAATCACTTTGTTTTCAACCCGCTCTGCTCAACACATTAAAACCATCAAGCAAAAATCAAACAATCAGTCTATCAATCAATCTATCAACCATGAAATCCATCCATCACTACTGATCAGCATTTAGGGCAGTCAAGAAGGTGGCAGATTGTTTATCAGTTTTTGATGTAGAAAAAGATTGTGGAAATTTATGAAACAACTCTCTTGGTAAATTATTTCAATCATTAAATCATCTTCATACAAACCGATATTTGCCAAAATTTGTCCCTTTGAATTATAACTTATCTTCATGTTGTGACCTTTCCTCCATTTAAAGAACATGACTTAAATTTATTGATCAACTAACGTCATTCCAAGCCATCTCTCCAATGACATCTGAATATATATTGCTTAGTCAAACAGCATGTCTACTTTTCTCCAAGTCCTCCCAGCACAAACTTCCCAATATTTCCGTAACAAAACTCTTTTGTCAGAAATCACCACGAGGAATGGAGCTGATTCTGTGGATTACTTCCTGTTCTCTAATCAAGTAATCCTGGTGACGGTCTCATGCTCTAATTGAGGCCTTGCTGGGGATTTATGTTCCCTCTCCTTAACAACCTATAAATAACCTCATAATTTCATTAAGATATCCAAAAACTTTATTTTCAATCTTATTTAGGTGAATACCTCAATGAAGATCTACCCTTATTACAAATACCTAGGTATTTACAGAGATCCCCATAAGGAACTTTCACCCCATCAACACAATAATTAACACAGGAGGGACTCCCATTTGAAAACACACAAATCTGACTTTCCACCCCATTTGCCATCATACCATTGCCCAATGTCACTCTCACAATACTGTCAAAAGCCTTACATATGCCAATCGTGATACGTTTGACCTCCTGAATCTAAAATGTCTGCTATAATTTGCTGGAATCTACGAGCTGCAGTGGAGTAATGTTTCCTAAACCTGAACTCACTTCTATCGAACCGGTTAGTATTGTTGTAAAGGTGTATAATATAATCATGAAGAATCAATACCAAGAGCTGGCATCCAAAACCGGTCAAGATGACTAGAGTGTAATTATTCGTTTATGTTTATCAAAATTTTCTTTATAAGCAGGGTGTTACTACACCAAATCTTAATTCATTTGGTACAGCTGCTGCATACATCCAATTAATCACTACATATTTGGTTCTATATCTCAATCAACTGAATTTAGTATATGCCCAGAAATATTACCAATGCCAGCAGAATTTCTAGTTATACATTTTCTAACTTATTTACAATGCCGTTTTTATTGTAGGTCCATGTGGACATGGAAATTAATTTCAAGACACTGGGTGAAAATGTCAACAGTGTCAGGTACTGCAAAAGGACATGACCATACCATTCGTGACACGACCTATGCCTCACGAGAGATGGGTGCGATTCCCATTTGCTGCTGAATGGCGTCTCGCAGGACTACGATACGCATCGTCTAATGGAGTATACACATTCCCATGTTATATAATTGGTACTACATACTGTGCCATTCCACTATTCCGGAAATTAAGCTCAATCGAATTAAGACGAACGCGACTACTAGTAATGAAGTTAGACACAATGAATAAATTACATAAAATGTCAAGGAAGTTGAGAGTAACGCAAAGTCGGAATGAATGAGATCGTGATGGCAGTGACCAAGACAAGATTGATATTCGAATTCTTAAAACCAACACTGTTCAAAAATCACAAATTAAAAGCTAACTCAAGGGACTGGACGTGTTCGGAGCAAGAAGCTGCATAAAGCATATAAGATATTAATAACGAGAGAAGAATTCAAGAAAAGAAAGATATGTATAACGTCTAAACAAGAATAAAAGAGAGGATCATATAAAAAGATTATATAATGAGCGTAAATATTGAAATACGTGACTTATAAATTGATTAGCAGTTGCATATAATATCCACGAAGATAAGGCCGTAACTATGAAAGCAGATATTCAATACATCGCAGCATAAATTATCAATAACTGGAAAAGCCATTCTATACGAGATAAACTTGAAATGTTAGCAGCCATATTGGAGATCTAATAGCAACTGAGATTATACGAAGCAATATTAAGCGGAATGATGTATGTTATGTTAGAAGGCTTTGAAAAACGAGAACATGTCACGGCTGATTTCATCAATGTATTTCGTCTTTTCAACCGAGCTTTTGAAGAAAATCATGGCTTTCTAAGAAGATTTGAGATTGACTATCTAGATGATTCCGAGCTGGGCCGACATGGCAGAGATGACCCTTCGTTCCCGATAACATCACGATGACCGGCCAAGCAGGGTGACCAAGTAACATATATCATTCCGGAAAGCGGCGGAAAAAGATAAGTTTCTGTAATAAAATAGATATATCGATAAATAGAAGAAAGGTTAGTATTTATGTAGTTAAAGCCCACATTAATAGATATGTTTACAGTAGTGTCTTCAGAATGATTTAAATGATATTAGATTCTCGCGAGTTATTTATATGCGCCGATGATGCAAGGCAATAGGTAGTCTTCGTCAGAAATAAAAGAAACCCTAGTTTGGGAGTGTAGTAAGTGATAATAATGTTTCAATGAGAGCCATATTATACCCTGTCATGTGTGAGGTGTATAAGAGGAATAATTTTCGGATATTCGATACGTAATGCCAATTGATATTATGATAAGTAGAGGATTTATGTTACCATAATAAGTTAGGATATATGTTTTGGATATTATGACCGACTGAAGACATGTGAATGTAATTTAAGAAGATATTGATCCGATACGACGAGTATTTGAAAACAAGGTTATTTGTGCGTGAAGTAATATATATGCGAAATGTATGAAAGAATATGAAGAGATACGAGATAAAATGATTTATATGAAGATATTATGATGTTATATGTAGAAAGTGGAGGATATATTGAAGGAATAAGTAATGCTACGACGGAATATGAGATGTAAGTGATGTATTTGAAATGTTAGGAAAGATATATTGACGCACAGTGGGATCATACATGTTCATTACCAATGATAATATATTGTCCGAGAATCCATACCATATGTTAATGACGACGTGCTAACACATACATGAAATGTTATTATAGATTAAGAGCATCAAAGGGAATTCAGATAAGATTGATTTCATTACTCACTTGGATGTTTCAACCTGATACTTCTACTCTGAAATCACATTTTTACCAAAATAATGATGGCACACGTAGGTCAACATGGATAGTTATTACTATATTGTATAACAAATCTAATTTAAAATAGATATTACATAGTGTCTTCAAAGATGATTTCCGTAGCGAAAATACTGCGAATAACACGCATATTACGTAGACAATGAGAAAAAGGATATCTATAATCCAACCATCCCTTTCTTTCTTGAGTCGTATAACCTTAAAAAATTACGGTGACTGGACTTTTCTTTGGCGCGAGGGGAGCAATTCCCAAATCTTTCGTCACATGGCGACAAAAATATAAACTAGCGAGAAGCCTACAGGATGAGGTAGTCGTCTCACTCATCAAATACTCTGTTTCGATTCTTCGTCACCATTTATATGGAGTTCATGCCATTTAGCATGGTTAATTGCAACCTATCATTTTTTTAAACATTAATCTTTTTATCTTCCCTCGAAACTGTTATTGTGTATTATTCTGTGTCTTATGGCAAATCTAGGGTGTCCTGGATCAGACTAAATAAATAAAATTGCGTTTAATAGTGAATGAATATCAAATATGATGATGGTTAATATTAGAATTAATTTGAAGAGAAGCAGATTTGTGTTGTCGATTGATAAACTAATTTTCCATAAGGATATGTTGCAGTGCTACGAAATCGAAATAATATGTTCCTAACAAATCTTGTCCTAAAGAAAACTGCTGTATAGAATGATCCTTCAGATCAATGTAACCAATAACTTCCCAACGAATTTTATCACTTTCTTTATGTATGCTTCATTAAATATAAACAATAACTAATTTCAATTGTGATAACAACACGATCATTGAAAATAATATGAGCCTACATGGTGAATACATTCCAGAAAAACAAATATCAATCAATTTCCAAACGTAGTTCCACAATTTTTTTTTTATATCTAAAATGCTAATAATTGAGATTTATATGATGTGTTATTTGAAGTTTTCTGTTATAGCAAAGTCAACTTAGAGCTAAGTGGTTGGATTATCGGTTCTCTTGCAGTTCAAGGACACGTCAGATGGAGACGTCCATTAATCTTGATGAGAGAAATATTTTACATATCAGCGTTGTCTGGATCCCACGTTTAAAATATTAGTGAAGATTGAATTAATGATCCCTGAGATCAGGTCGGGATATCTTTACGGCACCTATCCTGGACGCGGGAAGGGCGTAATACCTTTCTGAGTCTGTCAACATGCAACACCGTTCATAGCAACACGGCGTAGTAAAACGCAGTATATTCTGGACTTCATACGTAGTGGCATCCTTCAGTCACAGAGTATGCCAGTGACTTCCCTTGATATCATCCATGCTGCCTTTATCGTAATTCGTACTTCTACAACTACCCCACTATCAGTCTATAGGCGAGATCCTAGATACCTGAACCAATTTGGATGGAGCCATTACATGATTCCGATGACTCCAAGTATTCACTCTTCTTTTCTGTTCATTCTAAGGTAGTAATGTGAGAAACAGATATACCGAACTTCACCTTGATGCCACATCATCTGCATTTAATAAAGTCCTAGGAACACTCCATTGCAGGTCCCATGTGGTGGTGTCCATGCTGAGGACAAAGGGAAATGGGGACAGAGTGGAACAATGGTGTACAAACCAACTTAAAGCTTTCATTGAGAAGCTCTCCGAGACGTTGACAGAGCAGCGTACACAACCTCTGGTGTTTGTGTATACCAACTTGATCCAAATTATAAGCATTCTGGTACACTATGGTCACGAGTGCAGACCAGATCACACGGTGTGGAACACGGTCGAAAGTCGTTTCAAGGTTAAGGAAGGCAATATACAGTATATTGCTGCTGTTTCGCTCAGTGCTTTTTAATTTGTATTCTGGTAGGAAAAATTGCGTGAGTTGTTCCAGCACCCTTAATGAAGAAGCATTGGTTAGCAATAATGCCAACGATTTCAGCCAGTCAATAATGACGGGTAACTCGAAGATCTTTTCGTGTGCAATAGGGGACAAACTGGACGGTAATCTGCACATTCTTCTGGATCATCTTTTTGCTTAAAATTAGGCACAAGGATGTTTGTAGCCCAGTGATATGGAACAGAGCCAGAGTCAACTCCGGCACTGAACTAGCTGGTCAACCAATTGATAATGAGTTCTTTAAATTGCTACAACTTTCAGAAGTTTGCTGGGAGGTCGTGTGGTCAGGGCGCTTTTTGGTTCTTCATACTCTTGACGGCACTCCCGACTTCCTCTGATGTGATGCATAAGATAAGACTTACCATCTGGAACAGGGTGATGTGGGAACTCAATGCAGGAAATCGCTACAAATGTAGGTAGTTGTCAAAGTTCGAGGATTCCCTATCTGACCTGTAATCACTTGTCATTATCGCCTCTAATACACACAGAGTGTTCAATACCTGTGTCAACTTTGGTCAGCCGGAAAATAGTTTTGTATTCTTCCTTTGAGTTCAGTGGTGTTCATTCTTTATCAGAACTATACCGTCAAAAAATCAAGGCTGCCCCTAGTGTAATGTTGTAATCAGACTGGCGGAAAAAAATGAGGTTAAATTGTTTCTTAAGGGTGCGCGATGAGCTGCTGCCATGTTTCAGGGAAGACAAAGGTAGAGAGGGGTGGCGGACAGAGATGTTTCTCATAGGACTAGAACAGGATTGTCTCTAACAGGCAATATCAACAGTTCATTTATTAAATAGCCCTAACTACACACACAGTGCAAGAACACACTGTACTGTCAGTCAATGAAAGCACCAGATTGTTTCACCTCTCGTCTGTTTGTCGCAGTGACATGCTCAGTGCTGCCGCGCCGCGATTGTGTATTCCTTCACTCACAACACTGTAAATACTGAACGAAGGGAACAATACACAAATAGTTTGATTACAGTAGATGTTATGGCCCCTTCTACTTAGGTGTATAGTTCACAATGGGGTAGTAGTGAGTCACCTTCAGACTGGCAGGATGTGTGGTGAGTGGCGAACGACTTGGAAAACTGCCTGTATTCCTGATACAAGCTTGTCTTCTATTTCTATGGGGTTCACACAGTAGTCAATTTGTGTAGAACAAACTGTACACCGCCAAGCGGAGCTCAGAAGCAACTATGCGAAATGAACGAGAAACTTGTGCATTCGCACCGAGCATTACCTCTGTCTCCCACTTTTCACTTCCCCTCCCTTCCCTTTTCCGGCGCACAGCAACAGCGAGCGGCTAGAGGCTCGCTCACATCTAGCGGAACAGAATCGAACGGGATTCTACGGGAAACGTCACAGGCTTGCAACGGACGGTCTGACAGAAGGTGTGAGGAGGTAGAGATCGGAGAAGTTTCTGGGTGCATGAAATTAACAAGAGAGCCGAAAGAAGAGTACTCAAACTTATTTGAATGTTGAATGCGCGATGAAGCTAAGTTTCGACGCTAGGCCTACTTCAGAGTTACTGTATTGCAATTTCAACAACTATTTCAGATAGATTTTAACAGAAAAGTTCAATTTTACAGGAGGAAATGCTACATCAGATGCAATGGGAGGCCGTGATCATTTTTAAAACTACTTTAACGCAGTAGATTGCGTCCCGTGGTAGGATGAAATCATTAATCGAGGTAGTCTCAACATTCCTTTCTTTTTTTGCAATTTGCTAGGTCTTATGGCGACGATGGAATAGGAAAGGGCTAGGACCGTGGCCTTAATTAAGGTACAGACCCAGCATTTGCCTGGTGTGAAAATGAGGAAACCACGGAAAACCATCTTCAGGGCTGCATACAGTGGGTTTAGAACTCACTATCTCCCGAATGAAAACACACCTACGCAACCCTAACCGCACAGCACACATACGACAGTTTGAAACCTTGGGAATGCCACTTACGAAATCTTTCACTGAAAATATAATAAACACTTTAAAGATACATCCTATGTGAGATGTGATGTCAATTATCGTACTGATATACTGTATGTGGACTCCGACATAACATGATTTTGTGATGAAGTCAACAAAAATTATGAAATAAATTGTATACAGACTACAGTAACCAACCACAAAATTGAATATTCTAATAAGTTTGGTTTTCCATAGCCTTGCTTATATCCTCCCAAACATTATTTTTTTACCTTGTTGCAGTAATGCTCGTGGGTCTTGTAGTAGAGGAAATTATATTTTTGAACTAAACTAATACGTTTTTCCGTGTCTAGTATTAATAAGTTAAATAAACGATCACAAAACAGAACATTTCCGACCGTATCCAAGAAACAGCTGGCTCTCCAGCTGAAACTGATACACATTTGCCGGCTTGCTGCCAAATGGTCGTCCTAAAGATCTCGACTCGACCCGACCGTCTACGAAGTTGCACGAATCTTGATAATTCTGTTCGATTCCGCTCCGCTAGTCGAAAAATATTCTTGGCAGAGAATCCTTTTGTGTTCGGTTCGATTCGACTCGTGGCGATCGCCATCTCTATCTCCCATTTAAACACATGTTGAAAACAAGTTCTGTTCGGTTCGATTCTATTCCGTTCCACTAGGTGGGAGCGGGCCTTAGCTCTCCGCTGTAGCAAATACAACAAGTTCGTCAATTTGAATCGCGCGTCCGCAAGTAACAAGGTCACTTCAATTAACCAAAAGAAAAACATTTCCCGCCAATCCGACAGCACCATCATTCTCAGCATCACACGAAGAGCATGCCTGATTTCTCTGTCGGTATAGTTGTGATACACCTTGTACATAGTGAATGCGCCTCTATTCAGCGACAGATTACTTACCGACACATTTGGCATCGTTCCCTGTGTTCTGGATTCTTTTGTTAAGCCCAGTTTGTATACTGTATGTCCTTTTATCCTACACCTCTTCTTCGACTGGAATCATCCATAAGAACGTTTGTTTTTCAATGCGGCAGGAACTATGTTTTGATGTACCCAAGTTTACAGTTATGTTTGCAGTGAAAGGTCCTTAGAATGTGGTCCATGTGTTGTGAATCGCATTCAGGTCAACAGGAGGAAAGTGTATGCTGTCTGCTAGGGTCTCCTACTGCCCTTTAAGCCTCCACCACTTGATCTTCTCGGGGGTATTTATCCCTCCACATCTACGATGCTTAGAGGTCCTTAATTCTGCTATGACTACCTTATGTTGAGGTGGTACACATTAACATCCTTTGCTAGTCGGAGATCACGGTGCCGAACAACGATAAGGTCAATTTGGTTGCTGCAGTGATGAGCTGATTGATGCACTTCCGAAGAACGTATTATCAGAAATCAAGCCATTTGCCTCGGTGAAATCCAAAATATGAGTTCCATCATCTTTTCAGATACAGTAGGTACCATCATGGCAGCTATCATGATTCTTAGTGTGACCAACATGCGTATTAATATCACCAGAGAGAAGTGGGAACTCATGTTCAGGACAGTCTCAAACATGATCTCGTAGCTCCTGCCAATGCTGTTCCATTTTTAGGTCATCACAGCCAGATTGTCCGGCTCCATGGCTAAATGGTTAGCGAGCCTTAGGCCACAGGAATCAGGGTCGGGAATTTTAACCATAACTGGCTAATTCCCCTGGCACGGGACGGGTTCATCATCACGACACGCAGGTCGCCTACGGGCGTCAAATCAAAAGACCTGCACCTGGAGAGCCGAAGTACTCGGACACATCCCGGCACTAAAAGCTATACGCCATTTCATTACAGCCAGATTGCGACAGGGAAAACACAAGTTTGAGAGGACATAGGGCTGAACCTCAACAACTCAATCTTGCAGGCTTGCACATATAACACAATATTCCTGTTGGATGTACCCTGGTAGATTAGTTCATAGACATCTCTGATGTAATTTGATTTCTGGTCCTTCCAAAGCAAGCAAATTACTACCTATAGTTCTTTTCTACTCTGATGGCGGGCGGCCTACATGCTGTCAGGGGAAGTGGGGTGCGGGCAGTATTTCACTGCCCAATCAGACAAAAGATCGCCTAGCGGTGGCACTGAGAACTATTCAGTCGCCCGGAGACTTTGCCGCGCTCACTTCGCTCCACGAACTGCTGTGTTGCCGAGTAGCCTTACTGTGTGCGTTGGGTATTACAAAGAGTTTGTTTTGTGAGTAATTCTTTCCGCGTCCTTTACTGCATTCTTCGATTAACGTTTTCTTGGTATGTGATGTGACGTTAGTTTCTTCTATTGTTTCTATTTGTGTTGCTCTGTGTTTTTTATATAATAATTGCACTATATATCTTGCAATGGCGAAGAGGAAAGAGTTAAGGAGCCAGGGTAGAAAATTGATCAGCAATGTTCATGAATATTTTCAAAAGGAAGCAGAAAATAATGGCCCTTTAGTGAGTGTGTATAAAGTGCAGCAGAGAGTGTCGGAAGCTTGTCAAGTTAGTACGCGAACCGTTCAGGGTATAGTAAAGGAAGGTGAAGACAGTACCCAGTCATCTGGTTCCATCTCATTTCAATCACCGCGCAAACGAATCAAAAGGAACTGTGTAACAAAGGCAATCGACGGATTCCATAAAGATGTAATTAGAATAACTCTCCTCAGTTATTACGTAAAGGGTGAATACCTGACAGTGAACAAATTACGTGGTGATTTAGAAAGAGATATACAATTTAAATGGTGAGTTACTTCATTGTGGAGGATACTAAAGTCTATGGGGTTCAAGTATAAAAAAAGCAACGACGGGAGAAGATTTTTAATGGAGAGAGCTGATATAGTAACAGCCAGAGTAACGTTTTTGAGAAAAATGCATCTCCTGAGGAATAAGGACCCATCGCCCCCCCCCCCCTATATTTTATTTAGATGAGACTTACATTCATCAGAATTACGCTCCAACGAAAATCTGGCAAGATAAAGAGGGTACAGGAGGTTTAAAAGTTCCTGTGGGGAAAGGTGGACGAACTATTGTTTGTCACGTAGGTTCCAGTCACACTGGTTTTCTACAGGAGTGTAAATTGGTTTTCAGGCCAAAGGTGAAATCGACCAGTGATGACTACCACACTGATATGAACGCTATGGTTTTTAAAGAGTGATTCTTGAAGTTATTAGACGCTCTTGACGAAAGGAACATCAAAGACGCAGTGATTGTAATGGTCAATGCCAGCTACTATTCAGTACAGCTAGAACGAATTCCTACGACGAACACACGAAAAGCTGATATTATATCGTGGTTATCTGCTAGGAATATTCCTCATGACAGCAATCGCACCAGACTCGAACTGTTGTCTCTTTTGAAACAATTCAAGCCAAAGGCAATAAAGTATGAAACTGATACACTTGTTGACAGAAAGGGTCGCCTGCCACCCTATCACTGTCAATGTAACCCCATAGAGCTGGTTTGGGGAAACGTTAAAACTGCTGTAGGGAAAAGGAATAAAACGTTCAAACTAACTGACGTCCAATCTTTAATGGAAGAGGAGGTGGATAAAGTAACCGAACAGCAGTGGAAGGCTTGCGTGTCACATGCTGAAAAATTTCAAGAGGACGATTACAAAAGGGGCATGGTATTGGACACAGTGATGGACGATATCATCATAAATCTGCGAGACGACAGCCACAGTGAGGAGTCGAGTGTCGGGATCCTTCAGCTGGAATAAGGGAAGAAAATGTGTTGTGTAACTCTGTACTTTTGAATGAATTGTTTTTCGGTCTGTTGTCAATGCACTTGTTATACGCATTATTAATAAACTCGTATCATATTACATAGAAGATATCAGAAAATATTAGAAATAAATAATAAATAAAAATAATAAAACTCATCCACTGGCCATAATCGAACTATAACATACGAAGCTCTGTATTTCATTGTTATGTGGATTTCAACGCAACGTTAACGCGCGCGGGCGCTCTTGGCAACGTTGTAGTAGTGGCCTCTGTCTCTCTCCCTTAACGGCCTCACGCGTCGTGCTGTTTTGGTCGGCCGCATGCTCCCCGCTTCCCCCGACAGCATGTAGGCCGCCCGCCATCAGAGTAGAAAATACCTTTAGTTAAAATAGCTACTTTCAATTCTAAACTGCACTTAAATTACCCAATTATCCTAATCACAACAGGTTAACTGAAACAATAGAATTTTAGTGAGAACTAAATTTCTAGGGAGATATCTCCCCTACAATGAATAGATTAAGTAATAATAAAGCAATCATAATACTTACTAATAAAATAACTACAGTACTGTAAATCCAAGCCACATTTAGATGTATCCTGATTACAATAGTTTAACTAACACAACAAATATACTTAAACTTATGAACCTATCGAACTCATGAGCCTGTAAATTTTCATTGAATATGTACATAACATTTAGTTTCCTTGGTTTATGAAAGAGACAAGAAGGTGAAAAGTTGGAATGTAATTATCAGTCAACGAACAGTGGCCAGTTGAATTCGTAAATTTAAGATTTACTAACGAAAGTTAAACATAACCTACAGCAAATCGTTTTTTTATGATTTCTGTCATTTCCCATTCACCAACGAACGGTTTTTTACTATGTGTTTTACATCACACCCACATAGACAGGTCGTATGGCGAAGATGACCTAGAAAATGGCTAGGAGCTGGGACGAAGCAACTGTGGCCTTAATTAAGGTACAACCACGGAAAACCACCTTAAGAGCTGTCGACAGTGGGTTCGAACCCACTATCTGCCAAATGCAGGCTGGTAGTTACAAGGCCAGTTGTTTAGTACCACAAAGAAACAATCGTTTGAATTCCTCCTGTTCCAATACTATTGTGAGGGTATTTTAATATGTCATTTCAAACAATACGTTAAAAAGTAAGTTGTTATTTTAGAAATTGCGTATTCATAATTGCCGTGCTTTACACGCAACTTCGGACATAAGTTTCCATATACTTGTCCAAAATGATAAGATACATGTGGTTACTTTAGAAAATATAGAGTAAAAGAGAACCCCCAATGCATAGCTTTCAAAATTCTATGCAGAGCATGCTTTACTCCCTTGAAATCAAGATGGGCTGCTTACCTGCACTCTATTGTTCGAGGATCGAGGTATCCCTTACATCTTCGCAGCTTCTCCGTATGTCTTTCACCATATCGGCATTGTAATTACAATAGACCATGCTTCAAAATTTATGCTTATATTCTTGCAGCACTGTCCGAAGTATCCCCACACAAGCACCCTACTGAGAAAAACCGCCGAAGACACAATTCTTGAGGTGATCTAGCTAACGCAAGTTGATCCTAACAGACCTTCAGTTGGTGTAAAACACTCAAAAACAATTCACTTCAACTAACATTTGTTGACAATGTGAACGTTCAGTACACACGATACAACAAACAAATTCTCCCACTGGGGGACAGAGAAAAAGAGACGGCAATCAAGAAATAGGTTTATCACAATATTTCCAGGAACTTTAACTGCCCAATATCAACACAGATGTATACATACTAAGAAATAAAGCGTACACTTCTCTGAAGATGAACCATCGTCCAGATTAATCCCACGGAATATTTTGAAGCTAATACTCAGAGAAGTGGAAGAAAACACCAGTCAATCAAGGTATGTGCTGTAAAACGGAACCATGGATCAAAGGTATCAGGGCATAAAGAAACACTCATGGCTCAATTTAACTCCAAAGGGAAAAGATAAGGTTGGATCAAAAGTATTTCAATGACACTTCAGTGAAAGATCAATTAACGAATAGTAAAGTTAATGATTATCATAATTTTACTGCAAAAGCAATTTTAGTATTAATATTGACAACTAAAAGAGAGATGGGCGGCTCAGAATAGTTAACTGTTAATAATGTAGAATGACACTGCGTAGGCATTGTACAAATCTATAGACAGTTTCACTTTGAAGTTCCACATAGCAAGTTATACTGAATGTGAGATTTTCACACGAGAATTTCTAAAAACCAGTATTACTAATTCAACAACACTTCAATATATCAAAATATTATATTGTTAATACTTCTGTATCATTTATACAGTAGTAGATACTCTTAAAAGAAATATTTCATTTACAACATATTGTACCGGTATATTACAGCATAATTGGAGTTAAAATTGAGATTACCACAAGAGCATAATGTAATTCATTCAGTGCATAATTAATAACAGTTGCGGTGAAAGCGAGGATCAGATAACCTTGGAGCAAGTTACCTTTAAGCTCATAACTGCATGACCGCGTGGGATCCGTTCCTTTTGTCTTATTGGTCAGGAGCCTAGCATGCAAAAGACATGAACAGCTAACATTTTCAAGGCTCGCACCGCCCGGCAAGTTTTCAGAACTCTTCACAAGAACAGTTTCGAACCATGATATTTTAAGAAGACATGAAGATGATTTACGATTGGTTTCCAACTGAACACAGCTTCTAGATTGAGAACTGATAAAGACACTGTGTAAGCGACACTCTACTCGCTCAGCTCTTACTATATTACTTTCATACTGCTCTACTTTAGAGCACAACAGCACATCGCATTCCCACTACAATACTACAAGATATTCTACGCCAACCGATGTTTATTAGCCGTGATGTCTTATAAAGGAAACACATTATTTCGTCTTCTGCGAGACATAACCACTAAGATATTAATTCCATAACATGTATGGTATGCATAAATCATATGAACCCGCAAACTAAGTACCATTTGTGTCGACTGACATTCAAATAGACATGGCAGGAGCACATAAGTAGGGGCCGTTTTAGTTTCAGTGTGTGTGTGTGTGAGTATGTGTCAGGAAGCCTACTGTTTCGAGAAGCCTGCAAGGCAAGGGACAAATAGAATCATCATGCTGCTTGCAAGAGGAACCTCTACTTTCACCATGGTGCACCTTACAAGGGATATATTTTCTGGCATGTGCTACTAAATGGGGAGATACCACCACACCCTAAACGATGCGGAAGGGATCAATCGTGAGATGTAGCCAGCCAGAGGGGAATCAACTTCCCTCATCAAAATGCAAGTACCTTCTTAAATATTAATTTCCTCTTGAGAAGAACTTCATTCTTGGAATAGTATTTTCTATTATTTTGTGTCGTTACAGATTCTCATCAACTTATTGGTTTCGGTAAATTTTGTGAATGACTGAAATACACTCATGTTCATAAAAAACAGAACAACTTGAAGGACTACAGATACGAAGTTCATATTCACGGGGCATGTGCACTGGTATGTTCTAAAGAAATGGTTAGCATTAGAACCACGTCGACGCTCAGGTTCAAGGTCCACATCGATATCCCTTCGCACCTCCACCGACTGGTAAAACGTGCCTGCGGCTCTCGTTGTCGCCATTAACCAGTGTGACTTGACCAAACGTGCAGGATGCCTCGCAGACGTATGCACATTATTGAGCATGTGAGACGACCAGCTGAGTTAAGATAATAATCACTCTCTGTGCTCACTCAACAACCCCAAGCTTGTCTGATTAAAGAAACATAAATAATTAATGCGAATGTTAAACAATTACTAGTCTGTCTCTATAATGTGTGAAGGTAGATTGACAAATCTTCTTAACGCCCTAAAGTGATCATTCCTTTAGTTATTCGGTCATGATTCTTATAGTGAGGGTGACATAAATTCCCGAATGTTCATGAAGTTGAGGTTTGCAATAAATAATGAAAATCTACGTAATGCAATACTCATGCCTAAATAAAATTTGAATTTGAAAAGTAAGCTTTGGCCAAGAATGCAAGCTTAAGCTAACGGGCACGGATTGGACTCAAGGCCAAATGTCACAGGCCCTGGATTCAATCCTCGCCTGAACCTTACAGTGTCATTAGCTTAGCTGTACAGACTCAAGTTCGACGCCCAAATAGTGCTAGCTTAAGCTAACAGACACAGATTTGATGCCTGGGTTAACCTTACAAGGACATTACAGGTTCGAGTTTGAGATTCGATCGCAGGCTTAAGCTCATTAGACCAGATGAGACATGGTCCATGGGCTTTAGGACCTGAGCTTGGAACTGGAAGGTGGCCATACAAATTCCTTTAATAGGAATAGGGAGATGGTGTAAGGCTTAATACATGTGCTTTATTCATAGGGACATAACGCTGAAAGGTTACCTTAGGTCACGGAGCTGAGTGACTGGAAAAAGGAGAAAGGCCAAAGGGCTAAAGGCTACATGGCAAAAGGACATAAAAGTGTTCAGTGGCAAACCACAAAAGGGCAAAAAAGCTAAATGGCTAAAGCACTGAAGGTCGAAATTGCTAAAAAAAAGGGCAAGAGGGAATGAGCTGTGGTCTAGGGCTCAGAGCTGAACTTGGAACAAGATGGTGGTATGGGACTATGAAGATAGTGAAAGGTGCATTATTCACAGGGACATATCTTTATAATGCTACTTCAAAATCATGAAGCTGAGTGGCCGCAGAGTCAGAGATGCTAGCGTGTGCGCAGATGCGTACCGTGCTGTTGGTTTTAAGTGTTTGGAACCCTAAATTTTTGATTGTAACAAACCTAGCACTTAGATTTGAATTCTAGATACTTGTAGTAGCTTATAATATCGTGGAGACCACTTAGAGGTTAACACTTTGTGTTCAGAACTGAAAAACGTGTTCGCACTACACATGATTGGCAATGGAACCCGGGGCCCTTCCCTTTGGACTGCTGAGTACCATGATAAGTAAATGACTGCACATTGAAAGTGTGCTTTTAATTCAAAACACCTAACGTTTGAGCTTTGAGAAATTCAAAAATCATCACCCCGCCTGGGAGTCTAACTCAGCATTCTTTCCCTTGGACTGCTGCCTATCATAGTAACTAAATGATTGTGCATTAAATTAAAAAACACCCAACTTTCGTGCTACAAGAGAGAAAAATCGCCGACCCGACTAGGATTCGGACCTGTGGCTCTTTTTTACTAGGGGCCGATGACCTCGATGTTAGGCAACTTTAAACAACAATCATCATCATCATCATCATCTTTTACTTGGGAAGCAAAGCAGCATGCTTGCACATTAACAGCTTATGTGTTTAATTGAAACACCTAGCTTTAGTGCTACAAGGATTGAAAGTCAAAAATCATCGACCGAACTAGTATTTGAACCTGGAGCTCGCTGGGGCCCAAAGCTGAAGTGCTATTCGAATAACTAACTCTAAAATTTCAAACTTATAATTCTGAGCAAGGGAAAATATCGCTAATTCTGGGTTTCAAACCTGGAGCTCACTTGGACTCAGAACTCAAGAGCTAAAATGCACAACAAGAAGAAATTTGTTAAAAATCCTCAACCCGACCTGAATCGATGACAAGCTTTGCTTTCCCTCAAGACTAAGTGTGAGCTATTAGCACAAAGTATGTTAAATGAATGTGGAGAGAGAATGCAATAAATTTAATATAAAATGAGGTCGTGACATATGTGCATCACAGGAAAAGAAACTGACTGTACTGGGATATTTGCTGTGACACCACAAGAACATCGGCAGTACGGGTAAGTTGACTAGGGAATACATAGTTTATTGTTTCTGCATTGAGCTCTGAGCTGGAGACTTGTAATTGCCTGCACCTAACATCAGAGCTACGAGCAATTAAGAAATCCCCAGGCCGTCTGGGAATCGAACTCGGCACACTTTACCCTGAACTACTAACTATCATAATAACTAAAGGAATGTGCGTTAAGTTCAAAACACAACATTCGAGCTGTAAGAAATTTAAAAATCACCGACCAGACTAGGAATCAAACCTGTGGTTCCATAACTCCGGCAAGAAGCAAGCATACTTCTAAATTACGGTACATTTAATTGAAACACTTCAAGTTCGACTTCCTTTCGAGGTGAGGACAATAATAATATTATTCGCTTTACGCCTTACTTATTACATTCCACCGTTTGAAATGTTCGCAATAATAATGATAATTTTGAGAATCCAAGCTGGTAAGAAAGTTAAGGCCAGCACTTTACCGTCTGAGCTCGGCAATTATTTCCTCAGTTGCTAAGTGCTGAAATAGCAATCCCCATTTCAAACAAGTTTCGAAGATGTCAGAATTTAGTCCTGCAAGTTTTCCTTTATGTGCCAGTAAATCTAACGACACAAGGCTGACGAATATGAACACCTTCAAATACCATTGGGCTGAGCCAGAATATAACCTGCCAAGTAGGGGTTAAAAGGCTAGCGCTGAGCTACTAAGCCCGACAATTCAACTATTACAGCAAGAAACGAAAACACACACACGCCATTAATAATAATATAATTCGGAGGATCCTAACCACCTTCGTACTGAATATTCAAAATGTATACCCAATAAGAAAAAATATCTGGTGCTGGAATTTAGTCCCGCAGGAGTTTGCGTCCTATCAGAATCACCTACCTGGTAATGAAGAACAAAATCCCTGACCCTTCCGGGAATTGCAAAATCTAGAATATTTAAATCAGCATGGATTACACACAAAAAACAATAATAATAATTTGTTGGATCTAACCCACCTCCGCACTGAATACTCTACATGAATACCTAGTGAGAAAAAGAAATCTGGTGGCGGAATTTAGTTCCACAGGAGTTCGCGTCTTATCAGAATTACCCAATAAAGAATAAAGTTCCCAACCCAGATGGGAATTACAGTCTAGAGTATTCAAATCAGCTTGTAATACACCTAGATGCGCATGATATCTGTCATATAAAATCGTTTACAAGCAAAGTGCAAGTCCTGAACAATAGACGTGTTCCACATTCGGCTGCCAGAGATCAAAGGGGTTAATCTATGGGAGTGTCTAACAACTAGACTCGCGATAATAACGCTGACAAGTTTCGTTTCACTGCATTCTTTGGACCTCGCTCGCTAGATGAGCGAAAGAATCATCAGAACTGTTAGGAGCATGAGGCCACGAGTTTACTTATTATTAGTGTGTGTTTCCGCCACCTTATAGTTGAATTTTCGGGCTGAGTATCTTAGAAGTTTAAGGCGCCAGCCTTCTAAGTCCAACATGGCAGGTCTGATTTTGGCTCAGCCCGACTTTCCTCCTTAGTGCTGTAACTGTTCCCTCTCCTCGAGTCACACTTGAGACGAAAGTTGTTTGCTGGGGAAACATGAATATAAATATAAACTATATGTGGCTTGCCCGCAAATTGCCACGCAAATAAAATATCAATTACCGTTCCACGGTTTCCCATTTCTCTGTGTTTTGATTGGGCGCCAACTTTACAATTTTTAACAAAAAAATTACAGCTAAATTTATATTGATTAGCATAGAGACTTATACAAATCACAGGGGTAGGACTTTAAATAATTAACCATTAAGTATCCCTTTGAGAAAGAAAATTAACACAATATCCAGTCAAATTAATTTATTAAACAAAAAATGTGATGAGTCGGAAAAGTTCCTTTCAGCTTGGAGGGAATTAAGAATTTAACGTTACCCGCTTGAATGATCTAATCTTCATCTGTACTCCGTGGTTACTCGTTCCCCTTTTCTCGTTGTAGACTGGTTCCATGGACATCCTTCCTTCCTTCTGCGATTTGGTTTGGGCTATCTGGCCTAACACTCCCCAATTTCATCGTCCTTAAATTAGACATTGGCCCTATGCTTAGGAAAGTTGATCACAGGTGGAGAAAATTCAGTGTTATGAATGTTTCCATATTATCGCAAATCTTGAACCAACTAAGCTGTTCTCCTGATACAGTACAGATTTGTACCAAGTACCGTAGACTTGAACTAACATAGTTCTTCGTCTAGAATAATATAGAATATATCACACGCAGGTTACAACTCCGTCTCACAGCATCACGGCACTTACGTACTGTATATCGATGGTAACTCACTGTACTGCTCCGTTCACGATAATATACACGAGACATTCCCACCCTTGGGAACTGCTCCATATCAAGTCTCTTTTCCATCGAAGCATCGGATTTCTTGATCTCATATCATATCTTTCCCTACCTTCTTTCTTCACAGATGACCAATGGGCGTGTCTATGATCTACACAGGCAGCTCTAGCCTTGTGCGAGGGTCGCTGTATAACCAAGTACTCTTGAGTTAAACCCAGTGAATCGTCCCAAATTCTCAGCTTCAAATATAACTTTTCCGTCTACACAAACATGACATGGAATGACACAAACTCTGTCTCAACATAGTGACCACTTTACAATACATAATATACCGAGCTCGATAGTTGCAGTCGCTTAAGTGCGGCCAGTATCCAATAATCGGGAGATAGTGGGTTCGAACCCCACTGTCGGCAGCCCTGAATATGGTTTTCCGTGGTTCCCATTTTCACACCAGGCCTTAATTAAAGCCACGGCCGATTCCTTCCCATTCCTAGGCGTTTCCTATCCCATCATCGCCATAAGACATATCTGTGTCAGTGCGACGTAAAGCAAATAGCAACAACATATAATAAATTCCTATCCTGATAACTAAAATAAAATAATAAATGATGTTCTAATATAACTAATATGATTCCAATGTCATTCTAATTTATAAATGATTGTAGTTTAATTAACAGTACTCAACGAATAATTGCCGATGCCGTATAATTTGATATCAAATGATATCACGTAATTGGACTGTACAATTACAATCAACATGGCTGGAAAAGCCTGGACGGCTACAGTGTGCATGTATGTTGATTGTGCAGCATGAAAGCAGCTTGGACCTTCAAAAATGATATTTATTACTTTTTGCAAACTATGCAAACGTTGTAGTGTAGTTAGTAAGACGTAAAGCGATTATTGTAATTTTCCCACCGCAAACGGTAGTCGAACACACAAGCTTTTAATGTAAACCCATTTAGTTAGCGTGCTTGTTTCATACCCAAATAAAGGAGCCACCGGTTCGATTCCTAGTCTCGTCGGTAATTTTTAATTTATTTCAGCTCGAATGATGTATGTTTCGAATTTAACGCACATTCCTTTAGTCATTATAATAGTTATTCACGTTAAAGTGTGCCGAGTTAGATACCCAGGTGGCCTGGGGATTTTTAATTGCTGGCAGCTCTACTGTTAGGTGCAAAGTGATGTAAACTTCACAGCAGGTAATTATAAGTCCTTTAGCCATTTAGCCGTTTTGTCCTTTAGCCATTAAACACTTTTTCTCTTTAGTCCTTCGGCCCTTTCGCAGATTGTCAGCTCCATGACCTAAGGTCGCCTTCGAACATTTTGACTAAAATGAATTAAGCATATGTATTTAGCCTTACACAATTTCCCCAGTAATATTAAAATAATTTGTGTAGCCATTATCTTGTTCCAACTTCAGATCCAAAAGCATCTGGACCATGACTCAATTGTCTAGTTATGTTAAGCCTGGGATCGAATCTCAAACAGTAGTTGGCAGCTAGCACACTTGGGCGTCAAACATGAGCATGTAAAGCTAACGCCATTGTAAGGTTAAGCGTAGGGTTGAATCCAGGGCCTGTGAGGTTAGGCGTCGAGTCACATCTGTGCTTGTTAGGTTAAGCTTCCACTCATGGCCAAGACCTATTTTTAAATCCCCCGCCAAGTAAGGTCATGTGAGGTTAAGCATGCACTCTTAGTAAGCACATTCCGTGAGCTGGATGCCTCTACCAGGGGCATGTGGTGGCGGTGGCTGGCAAACCTGCGAATAGTATCTACTAATATCTTCTTCTTCCTTCAGTGTTACATAAACCACATTCCATACCTTCCAAGGACAGTGAAGAACATCTCAAAAGTAGTATATGCTTACACAGTAGAAATTTGTGAGTGTTGATTGAAAATTAAAAAGACTTTATTACTGCACAACATCAAGAAGACCTAACTATTGTAATTCTTGTGACTTTTGAGCACTGATGTTATAAAGTAAACAGAGTCCCCTGTTGTACTTTGTGTCATTTGCCAGACGTGATCCAAGTGCCGTCACATCTAAATATGCCACAAATATTTAAGGGTTGCCAAAAGAAACTGTGCAGCTCTGGATTCCCTGTGTTCACCAATTGGGTGCAGATTATTTTTGGGGCAATATATAAACATGAAAGCTATTAAGATAACATTTTATAAGTACAAACAACACGAAGAGTGTTCAAAATCTTTCATTTTGTCACGCTGTGGACTAATGTGTAACAATTACAGGAGTTAGGTGATGCCTAGATGTCTCCACTGAGCACCTTACTGAGCTTTAATATACGTTTTTTTAGAATTTGTTTTACATCGCACCGACACAGATAGGTCTTATGACGACGATGGGTTAGGAAAGGCCTAGAAGTGGGAAGGAAGCGGCTGTGGCCTTAAATAAGGTAGAGAAGCAGCATTTTCCTGGTGTGAAATTGGGAAACCATGAAAAACCATCTGCAGGGCTGCCAACATTGGGGCTCCAACGCACTATCTCCCGGATGCAAGCACACAGCTGCGCGCCTCTAATTGGACGGCCAATTCGACCGGTAGCTTTAATACAATCGATATCTCTGATACTCCAGGTTACATTACTTTTGCAGGATTACTCTCTTCAGTGATATTGCTATTAGTTTCCATTGCTAGTCCCACCAAAGCTTTTCCTTGTCAGATGACAGCATGGAAGGGGACGTCCTCGTATGTACCCATTAGCACAGGAATTTCATATAGTATAGATAACTCCCTCAATTCGTAACAGCAAAGCCTGAAAGAACTTGTACTGTCCTAACAACAAGCTAATATGCCACTGCTTGATATGGGCAATTCCTGCAATATACCGCAAGTAGCAATGATACCAACGTCCACACATTATGTATATGGCAAAGAATCTTACAACAGTATCAGCTGTTGTATGGCCAGGTAACAAAGCCAGATGTCACACAACACCTAGCAGTGCATTACAGTACTCTGTGGAAGACATAAGAACTACTTGAAGGTAATGAGAATATTCATATAAAAACTACAACATTTCTAAGGAACTTCAGAATTAATGGTTTAAAATAAGGGATGTGGTAGTAGTGGTGAATGATTTTTTAAGAGTTGGTACAACTACACAACCATCGTCTCAAAGAGTGGGTGTCTCACTTACATGAACGTGACATATCAAAAAGGCTTCTTCAAGACATACCGGAGGCAAAAAAGATAACTTCCATAAATACAGTACCTAATAATAATGGAACTGAAGCAAAGTATTACAGTAAAACCTCGTTAGAGCGTTCGTCATTGACACATTTTCTCACTTAGCACGTCGTAAATTCGAAGTCACAATGCTCATCTTATTAAATCTATATAAAAATACGTCACTTACCACGTCACGAATTTTCGCTATTACTGCTTAGTACGATCACATTTTCCTAGTCCTGAAAATGTTATTTGTCATCCCTTGGGGAAGGAACGTGATTTCGAACTCCGGTAAAAGCGCTGATAACTGGAAAAGGCCTTGAATTCTTTAAGTTCACAGAATAAATTTCACCTCAGGGAGCCTCAGAAACGTTCAGTTTTTCTTGCCGGTCAGCCGTGAAACTGCTGAATAACACAATGAGCCTGTTTGTGCTTGCATTTCACATTCGAATTCAAAAGTTAGAAATGTATTTCCTGTTTAGTTGCAGAATGACGGGTAGCAAATGTTTGTCGCGCGGTAGCCTACATCTGCAACATAATCGTGTGAAGTTGACCACCCACTGGTCCGAAATAAAATGCTTTCTCTAGCATTTGTTTTAGAAAGAGTGTGATGTGCATAATACTACGATATTTTTATTGACCATATTCAAATATTTTCATATTTGTGCACTTTTCAGTGCACAATTTTTATGTTATAAGCCCCAGCGGAAAAGGTCTCATATTTGTTCTCTCGTGTGTTTTCACCTCTCAATAGTCTCTCCTTGTAGAGTTTCACTGTACCCGTGGATATACGACGAGAAATCCGAATATGTCGGAAAATCGTATGCACTGTTTCGATATCCCCGTTGGATAGTTTTTATACGTTTATTCAGTAGTACGTTTTCTTGTTTAACACATTCATTTTCCTTGTCCCTTGCAGAAACGTCTTAACGATGTTCCAGTGTGTTTAAATCAACAGAACTGATAAATATGGCAAAGGTCTGGCTTCAAAAAATAAAATTACCAAGTTTTGACGAGACTATATTTCGAGGGCATTTTTGAAAATATAATCACTAAAAATTAAGGCCTTATTGGAATAATAAAATGTCAGTATATCACCTCATCCCTGAAAGTTTAGACAAAGACGACCATAAAAACACATTGCCATGATCGAATCCAATGTCACCATATTGTACAACTTAAGCTGATTGCATCAGAGTATGTGAAGCACATCCTTGAATCCACAAATAAGCATGTTGATTAAGGCTCATCTTTACGCTGTTTAACCCTTCTCCTCTGAGTGGAATCGAACCAGATTTAATATTCCATTGCTTGTAACTGAGAAAATATGGACGCTACATGCCCAAAACCTTGTGTATTTGTTCATCTCGTTTAGTAGTTATGACATGATTTAAAAATATTTTTCAGTTGCTGACTTCTCTACTTGTTCAATAAATTAAATATATGATGGACCCATCCATTCATTTCAATGCTTCCCTGGTCACCATAGAAACAATGTTTGACTACTTCCATGACTAGAGAGTACTTCAGTAAGGAAAGTAATAATATGTTCATTGTTTCAGTGTTCAAGTATGGCTGGTCATCAGCGGATATGTGAGAAATCTATACGAAATATATTGTATGAAATTAGTAAGAGTGAATATGAAGAGGAAGCTGATGATGCATTGGCTGATCCTGATATTATGTTTCCCAAAAAACTCATGATGAAGATCACGTTTCCCTCGAGGGAGAAGAAAATGATCTGATAATAAAATGCAAGATGTGGTTGACTGTACATCATGATATGTACATATCTCGAAATACGACAGAATGGAGAAAATAACCCTATTGACAATCACGTGTACATAAGGTACATTCAACATATACAGTAGAACCACTATGTAATGTTTGTACAGGTACCCAATTCTTTTAGCCTTAAATGGGGTTTACACTAAATCAAGGTTTCAGAAGGAAGCACACTGTTTCCAGAGATCTTTGTGTGTTTAACATAAATTATACCATCGTACAATATTTACACAATGAGAGCATTAAAAGAAGGAGATAATTATATATTCTACACAATGTATTGTAGTTACAGTCTGTGCTTCATTTTGACAAATTTTTGTCAGGGAGAGCAAATCGGTTCAGTTTAACTTTTCCTTATAGCGTTATACATGATTTTCCATTAAAGAAGAGGAATACACCAAACTCACAAAAAAACACAATAACATTGGTACGAAACAGCAATGTGTTTGTTTAGACATATTCGCGGATGTCTTCCTAGTAGCAGCTTACTCATTAGCACGTATTTTCTAATTCCAATAGTCTGAACACACATATTCCGTCTCATTCTTAAGAATTGTAATAGCACCAGTCCAGAGGATTGTGGTAAATACTTCCATTCTCTTATTCCAAACAGCGTCACCTAACCTAGGTTTACTGCGCACATATTATGAAAACATATTTCAAGCTCCCTGTAGAATAATGATAACATTTTTACTACAAATTTACATGGAAACAGCCTTTCTGAAATTTTATAAGACGCATAAGTACATAACCTAACCTCTGAAATTAGTTATACACAACAATGTAACTTAAGAAGGAGAAGTATCTCATTCTTATTTTATTTCAGTACATAGTATTACAATTAAGAAATCATTTAATTATTGCAAGAAAATGTTATCCTGATGTATAGACACCAGTCGGAGTTGTGAGAAGACCTCAGACTCCCTCGAGATTGATTCGCTCACACGTAACGAGGAATCAATACGGGAGATGATAGATCGCATTCAATATAAATGCTGGAGTAGAGTGTATGAATACAGATAAAAGATAAAAACTAACATGCCCAAATTTGCCCGTGATAATGGATGAATCAGTAAAAGGGTGCTCATTGTAACCGATGGATACTGCACAGAATAATACAGGAATTTTTGAAGGTTATAGTAACATTTCCCTTTAGATAAAAAAGTCCCTTTAAATGGTATTTACCTTCCAAACCTAGAGGAAAACATGAAATAAAAGTATGGCTCCTCTCGGATTTCGACAAGGCTTATGTGTGCGCCACCGAAGTTTACAATGGTCAACCAGTACACGGACAGAGAGAAGTGAATAGGGGAAGGAATGTGGTATTGAGAATTGTCAAGGATATTGAGGGAACAGGGAGAAACGTCACTAAAGATAATTTCTTCACCGACTTCACCCTGAATAGTGAGCTTCTGAAAAGAAGAAAAACACAATTTCAACAATGACTGCATTGATCTTCACCTATCCTACTGGAACATACCTAGTAACCTAACACTTGCTCATCCCATTTTCCATACTCCTCAAACAGACACATTCCCAGGAACTCAAGTTTTCATGCAGCATTTAATAATGGATCAGGAAATTCACAAACCCTAACCAGTTCTCCAAAATACAAAATTGAGATGAATCTGTGATGGAGAGGTTAGTATAATTACTTACAAAAGTTAAAAGCTGATCGTCAAAGATACATATGTAAGTGCTGGCAAATGAGGGGTAATACCATGGATGATACACAGGGGGAAGATATAGGTGATGTACAAGCAGTCAGGAAAATACAAGGACACTAGTGGATGAACAAGATAAGGCCACTTCGGATGAACTTAAACACAAGCCACAACAAGTTATAAATAGTACAGCAGAAAAATATAGAAAGATATTTCACAACAAATCACAAAGGAAATATTACAAAGATCAGTGAGAGTGATACTAACAATTACAATTAGATTCATTAAACAGAACAGATGTTTCCTCACAAAAACTGTACAATGAGAAATAAGAAACATTTGGGATGATATGATAGGGAAAAAGAACAGGAGAATGAATTCAAAATGAGCATTTTCAATTACAAAGTCCAGGCATGCCACAAGATCTGACCAGACCGGAAAGTATAAACATAAACAAGTTTAAGATAAGACTATTACGCAGTTGAGGAATGTAAAAAAATATTGAAATCCGAAAGTTCTTGAGAGAATTGACACACAGAAAGTTCATTTTCACATAAATTCAAAAGGTGATCCAAATAAAGGAATAGACACACATCTGCTTCATAATGGATACAAAATAGTATACAAGCACTCCAGAATCAAGCGCAGTTTACAATACCCTATGGTCTAAGAATAAGTTCCATACCAGTGTGAAAATTTACACCAGTATGACACAAAAATGTTGCCTGCTCTCCAACAACCAAAGAATGACTCAAGGTAGTAGAAGACAAAGAGAACTACTTATACAAACCAGTTGAAGAGGTTAGGTACAGGAAAAGTGATGACACATGGTACTAGAAACGCTGAGAAAAACCATGAAGAGTGTAGAGTGTAAAATCTAAAACAAATGATGTCATCCATGTTTAACGACTGTAGTCCTGTAACTGTGATAGTGTGCGCATGTCAAATGCCAGGAAGAAGGCAGCAGTAAACGATGAATGCGGCGGAGTGAATTGACGATGTTAAAAAGTAGTCAGTTGTACCCATCCTCTAACAAGAAGGGAAGATAAAAACTATGCCTCATCAATCTCTATTCCTATGCAACCTACAAAAAAATTCAACTATTTTGGATAATACAAGAACTACACCAACAGAAAAAGGGTTTGAATCAGAATTCCAGCAAAATATGATGACAGACATGTCAAGCAGATACACTATAGATTTCCCTATTAAGAAATACTTTAAAACTCGGTAGATCAAAACAAATGGCAATTCAGCATATCCTGTCCTTGGAAAAAAATTGAAACAAAATGCCACGAATATATTTAATTCATGTGAGAATTCAAGTCACTGGTTCACATGAAAGAAAGAAATGTGAAATGCTCGTGGGAAGAAAAATCACTATTGAATTCCACATCAATATGTCATGATTCTGTCAAGTTAAACAACAAAAACACTTGTTTTCTGTCAATACTGACAATGGCATAAGTCTGAACTACATCCGACATATAGGGCCATCTATTCAAGAATGTCTCTTCTCTATAATCATCTGATTGCAGGCTCAACAAATAGCATTTACAGCCAACATAGGAAAATGTATCTTCAGGTGAACACCAAAAATAACATTTACAATTCTCTTGCAAGATAGGCCACAATAGCCAATTAAAATATATGGACTCAAAACGGTGACCTACAGAATAGCATACCTTGAAACAAGATGCACGAATAAATTCAAAGAATGTACAAGCTCCCCTCATGTAGGAAACATCATAAATCAAGACTTCTGTGATGATGCATGCCTCAAGTGTTCTAAGTTGAATGCAGACACTTCTGAACAATTAATGAAAAATACACAAAGGGTGCATGCAACCCCTACATACTCATTCCTTAACACTAGAACAGATTATCTTGGCCCAATTCTGGCTCTGAAACTTTGATCATTAACATACCTACATGGCATCATTCCATATCTTAAAAATCAACACAAACGACCAATGCCTTCATGGTGTTGCAATTTCAATTTTCTTAAGTGTATCATATTAATATGTCTAGATTTTATCAAAATCAAATCGAGAGCTAATTTGTGCCTGTGGGTGTTAATGTCCTTCTAATGGTTTCATTGAGATTATCGTTCGTGTTAAATTTTTGCCTCCATATTTTTCCTTGGTCTTGATTATTATTACTATTATTATTATTATTATTATTATTATTATTATTATTATTAAATTTTGGTCAGTGTATTTCATTCTATTTTTCCTTTTCTTGTTATGTGATCTCTAATTGTGCTGTAATTTTGTGTTTTATCCTGTGTTGGTTTATTTATCATTATGGGATCATTCTTCTCGCTGTTTTGGGGTCTAATTTCAATTATGCCTCATACACACATTATGCTGTTCCCAAAGCCCCTCACTTTAAATGTTATAACAATTTCGGTCACCTGTTAAATACTCTGTAAAGTGAAATCTTAATTCAATCCAACTATCATTCAATGTATTAATAACTGTACCTCACCTCCGCTCATTCAAATAAGCGCCTTAATGAACTCCTCTACCGAACAAAAGTTGAAACTGATACTACATGAATTTGGAACTTTAATCAGAAGATGTCACTACTGAAATATTAAGTTTCCTAAAAAGATTGAATTTCTCCTTTTTTGTTTCGCTATACATCAAGATGCTTGAACATTTTTCCACAGATGTCACTACCACAAACTCTGATCATGCACTCTGGTGCAAGGTGAAAGAACTTATAACTTAGAGAAGTTTCGTATTTTGAAGTTTTCATAACTGAATCTATATTCATTTATTTTTGGACTGGTAACACTTCTGTTCTTACCGCCACTTTGAATCTAGCCAATCAGGAAATTTTGTAATTAATTTCCAACCAATCCTGCATTTCTTGTTCAATTTGTGCTAACTAATAATAATTGAGAGGGTGTGGCCAGATCAGCCCTGAATTCTCTCGAACCTTCCCCGAGGGTACATAAGTTGCGGCTTTTAGAGTTTTCTTGTCAATTGATCGCCGTCTTTCTAAGTGTGTGTGTTAAGGCAATTCGGCCAGCAGAACATCTTCCAGGTAATGGCCCGTTAATCCTATCTTTCTTTCTGTCCCCACAACTTTATCTGAGGGGAAGGTCCGAATCTTAACTATGTAACATTCTTTCCTAAAATGTAAATTTTTGTTTGGCTAATGTAAAACTTTATAAAATCTGAAACTGTAAATCGGGCATTGAGAGTGAGTTACCCTCTCGAGATCCCCTTCATCTTGGATTCAAGTGACTACGATTTCGTAACCTTTCATTCCTGTAATGTATTACAGTTTTTCCCATGCACACCACCTCAGTAGTTTGGGACTCGCCCCAGTTTCAGCAGCCAAGATCCCTGTAGGTTTTAATATTTCATTATCTCAGAGCTCAGTGCATGCCTCCATTCTGATTGAATACTAGATACCACTGTATAAAAATATTTCTATTTGTAATTTGTGCCTTGTGAGGCCAGAGAGTGTAACATTGAGCGTTCTGTAAGCAACTGAGAGCCTGTTAGCTCTTTTCAAAATTTTATAATAGTAAAGAGTGGCTCTGGAAGGGTAGATATTTTATTTAGGGAGCAAGTGATCTTGAATTAGGGGATATCTGCCCCTGACTAAATTGTTCCTTATTTTGACTTGAAATTTGTAAACTGCATCTGGTATCTCTGAAATTTTAAAACTAGGGGCTTGAAGCCCAAAATGGTTAAAGTTCTGAATCTTGGATTTTTCCAAATCTGGTTTCAACATTGGCATTGTACCTGATTGTTACTTCACTTAGTGGAAATTTGTTTGTTTTTATATGCTGAAAGGTATATAAGATATATAAGATATATAACCTTTGTTAAAATTTTAATTCAATTCTTGATATTGCAGTTAGACCCATTCAAGACCGCACCTTCTTTCACCATCTCTGCGTTCCACACATACCCCAGAACAAAAATAATTATTATTTATCTTCTGTAACTAGGCCATTCTAGGGCATTGAAATTTGTTTCTCCTGTTCTTAATTTACCTTTGGTTCATGCTCACATGTCTTATTCACATCTGTGTTTTGTTTTTTTCCTCCCATTATTTATTTGTTCTGTCGCTAAGTTCTTATCCCTTATTTTGTGGATGCTTTCATTTTAGCAGTCCTTGCCTGTTATTGATTAATGATAACTTTTGCTTGGGTAGCTGTATGCTTCAGTTTGTGTATCATAGTTCTGTTAATGTCAATAAACCTGTTTTTGAGCTACTAGCATTCGAAGTTTTGCTTATAGTTATCCAATTATTTCTTTCAACAACTAACTTTAAATAAACTTTACACTTTCTGCATGGAAGTCACCTTATTACACGCTAATTTTCTTCTACCCTATTCTTTAAAAATTGCCGGGTATCTAATCTTTATTGGTAACCTAACATTATTGGCAAGGGCTTATTTAAATAAACGTCAACTGTTTGTTTGGTACTTAACAGAGACATTGGCCCTTTTAACACGTTGCAGGCCAGGATAAAACGCGTTTGTATCAGTTAATATCCCAATCTTGATGAAAAATGGCATTGACTCTGTTAGAACCAAGCCACAGAATTGTGGACCATTAATATTGTTTTTCCCTTGTAATCTTGTAATTGGTATGGGGAGTTTTCTACCATGTATTATTGTCATTTAAATTAATTTATTTATCCGTGTGATTTTATCTGCTGTTCAAGTCACATTTTGAGTTTGTGTGCGTCCATGTTTCCATAATTGTTCAAACATTCATATAAGAATGAATTGAAACAAAGTTCAATTAAATCAGATTAATATTTAGTTACTGGCCAGTATTCTATTTCTTAGAGAGGTATACCTTAACATTAAATATTAATTTTGTAAAAGAGTCTCAGGTTCATAGTAATAATCTAGAAAGGTGTCGAACTTTCAGTATCCTTAATGCTTTAGTAATTTATTCAGAGTTATTAGTGATCATATTTCTTGTAATTTTATTCATTTGAAATGGTAATTCAATTGTGAATAATATGAAATTTAACTCTTTATTCATTAAGTAAATATTTAACTCCAATTCTAATTGCATCTCTTCATTTGGTAGTGTTGGTTACTTTGACCTGTCAACTAGTTAAGTGCTAATTTAAGATCTTGCCCTCTTACCTGTCTATTATCCTGGGCCCCTTCCACGTTTTATGTTCATATGCTGCTGCCCCAAGTAGGTAATTTTGTGCTTTGATGTTGTTTTCTGTTGTTTTACTGTATTCATTTTTGTGTTCTTGGCCCATTGCAAAATGGGCATTGAAATACCCCATAACAACATAGTCATACCGAAAGAAGATGACAGAAATGCTATGCAGTGGACGATTGCAGTGATCAAATGGGTGTCATGGTAGTGACGGATTCATTCATATAACAAATGTTCACGTGAGTAACGGTCAACATACAAGGACTATTCACAAACAGTATCTGTTATGAAGTATGAAACAGAAACAGAAGTGTTTATTTATTCATTGCAAGTTTAAGTAATGCTATACGTTACAATACACTAGTAACACCACAAACCATACTTGGAAGAATAAGAATACTTTTGCTTGCCACAAGAGGGCTACAATGTGTGTAGTATAAAAGTGATAGCTCACAGTAAGCAAGCATATCCCTTGCAACTTATACCTACAAATAATTGTATTATCTAGAAATCAATAATTAATATAATCAATAAGAATACAAATGTGTTTCATTTGGATGCAACTAGTATCCACTAACAGTAAAAAAGAATGTATCTTATAGCAAACACTTGGACTGATTCAGGAGACATCATAATCAAGAAGGCGGACGGGATGAAATTAAGAGTTTGCCAGTTAAAGGAACTTCCTATGGCATAAGGTTCTGTTGCAGTGCTGCTTTATCACTTGATAATGTGAGTCTACTTCCCATCCTTTACCGTAAGTTACAGCCGAGAAGCTATCTTTTTATTTAGTTTAAGAAAATCTATCTATCTATCTATCTATCTATCTATCTATCTATCTATCTATCCATTTACCGTATTAATTGATCTAAATATAGATTAGCTTATCTGTCTTCTTATCCTACCATCTGTCGATTGACTTGCTCTTTAATCACTTTCCTAACTGGTTCTAATTTAAATCAGGTCCCCGTATTTACGTCTACATAGATCTAACATCTACACTACGGAGAATAAGCTCCTACTCGAGTTATTCTGTACGCGTAATCTGCTGTTGCACGTTATTACTATTATTATTATTATTATTATTATTATTATAGACAATTTAGCTATCTAAAATACGTAAATTGCTGATTATTCATTGGATGTATTCACATGCTGTGTTCTACTTCTAGTTAGTTTTCATTTTAGCAATTGGCAATGCATACCACTAACAGCAGTAATCCCTCTGACCATAGCAATACTTTTCCTTGTCACACTTCCCCTTCCCCACCCATCCCTTCAACCTGTCTACCTGCTAGTCCATTGACCCGAACCCCACCCCTTGAAGCTACAACACACATTCTCCAGTCAGCCCTAAATAGACATAAAAGCGCACTTCACATATGTCACCTAAATGCCCAGAGTTTAGTTTCTCAAACTCGTATAGATGAACTCAAAGCGATTTTCATTCCCCTGTCCTTTGATATCATCTTATGCAGTGAAAGTTGGTTGAAAGTCAAACATCAAGCTAAGAATCTTGAATTACCTGGCTACTGCCTTCTGAGGAATGACAGACTTGGCAAAGGGGGAGGTGGGGTCTGTGCTTTTGTCTCTTCGCGCTTGAAACCTCAAATTATCTGTCAGTCGCCTCAACAGTACGAGCGTAAACCTGAGTACATGTTCATAGAGATACAGGTCGCTACTGTTAAATGCTTGGTAGGTGTAGTATACAAACCGCCTAAAGCTCGCCGTCTGAATGACTTAGAGACTGATATTAACAGACTGTTACCTATGTACGAACATTTTATAATGATGGGAGATTTTAATACAAACCTTCTAAATCCAGATTCTTCCGAAGCCACCCATCTATTGAATACGTTTCAGGCATGCAGCTTGGCGGTCCTCCCACTTTCTCGCACTCACCACACTAAAACTTCACACACACTACTGGACCTAATAGTAACGAACAATCCTGACAGAGTATTACATCACGGCCAGACATCTGCTCCCGGACTGTCAGCCCATGACATCATCTTTATGTCTTACGCACTGCAATGCCCTAAACATAAACCTAAGTACGTGACTTACCGAGACTATAGCCGTATTAACAACGAAAAATTATTGGAAGACGCGTTTTCGATGCCGTGGCAGGAGATAACTCATAAAACTAATATTGACGACATGGTCACCACTTTCAATAACATGATAATACATATTTTTGACAAACATGCCCCTATACGAACAGCACGCGTCTGTAAAAGACTCTCCCCGTGGCTAAATGATGATATTAGAGCAATGATGGCAAAGCGTGATGCAGCTCATAGGAAATATAAACATTACCCGACAGAGGAAAACTTTATCTATTACAAACGACTACGTAATAAAACGACTCAGACAGTAAGAAACGCTTGACTACGGTACGCCCATGACCTTATAAAACCTGACGTAAGACCCGCTACTTTATGGAAGTCAATCCGCCATTTTGGACTAAATAAACCGGACAAGGTAGACGATTTGGAAGTTTCTCTTGATGAATTGAATAATCACTTCGTATCCTCCCATGTACAATTAAACCAAGAAGCAAAAGAAAACCTTTTGTGTGCAAATTACAACACACCACCCGTAGGCAGAGACAAATTTTATTTTAGTTATGTCTCACCCCTTCAAGTGAAAGCGGCTATCATGCGAATCAAAACCAAATCCACAGGGGTGGACAATATATGTATTATAATGCTAAAGAAAATTATCGACGCTATTATTCCAGTATTGACATTCATATACAATTTCTCCCTTCAAAATAGTGTATTTCCAACTGTCTGGAAAATGGCCCTGGTGCATCCTTTACCAAAGATAAAATCTCCTAGACTAAACAGTGACTACAGACCTATAAATATACTGTCAATAGTAGCCAAGGGACTCGAACACATTGTGCATAATCAAATCACCAACTATCTCAACGACCACGACATATTAGACCCACACCAGTCAGGTTTCCGATGCAATCACAGTACATGTACTGCCTTACTAAGCGTGACTGACGATATAAGACAGGCTATTGATGAGCAAAAACTGACTATCCTAGTATTATTGGACTTCAGCAAAGCATTTGACTCTGTAGACCATGAGTTGCTCCTATCCAAACTTTATCACCTAGGGTTCTCCTACAGTACTCTGAGATGGTTGGGAGCTTATTTACACGAACGTCAACAACGTGTCGTCAATCAAGGTGCATTTTCTTCGCGGCAATATGTAAAAAGAGGGGTCCCACAAGGGTCAACCCTTGCTCCTTTGCTATTTTCTGTCTATATCAACGACCTAGCTAAACAGCTGACACATTGTAAACGTCACATCTATGCTGACGACGTACAATTTTACATCCATGCAAAACCAACAGACGTTTTGACAGCAATCGAGAAAATTAACATGGATCTAGAGGCCATAAGTAAATGGTCTTACCAGCATGGACTTATTTTGAACCCGAAAAAGTCCCAAACTATAGTAATTGCCCACCCAAGACTTATTTCCGACAATTTCCGCATGTCCATCCCCGACGTACAACTTCAAAATCAAGTGTTGCCCTTTTGCAAGAGCGTAAAAAATCTCGGAGTAACCATTGACCAGCACCTCTCGTGGACGGATCAGATAATATCTGTGAGTAGACGAGTTTTTGCTACGTTGCACACATTAAACAATTTCAAATTTACTTTTCCGTTCAGTTTAAAGAAGAAACTAGTTGAAACCCTCGTTCTTCCAATATTCGATTATTGTGACGTAGTTTACAAAGATGTGAAAACCGAGCTTCGAGATAAACTACAACGTGCACAGAATGCCTGTGTAAGATTTATATGTAATCTGAAATTTTCTGATCATGTTACCCAGTCTTACGTCGAACTCGGATGGCTACGCCTTGAAGACAGACGCAAGCTGCATACCCTGACTTCATTGCACCGAATCCTTACCTTACAATCCCCATCTTACCTGTATGAACGATTTCATAGCCTTTCTGAACACCATGATAAAAACACCAGAGCGCTGAACTCGACATTGCTCGCTATTCCTAAGCATAAATCCTCAACCTACAACAATTCCTTCACTGTTGTGGCCAGCCGTGAATGGAACTTCCTTCCGCAGGAGGTCAGAGGGATATCAAACCACGGAAGATTTAAAAGTATGTGTTCAAAATATCTCTATGAAACGAGCTCGTAGTGCGACAGTCTTCTTCTTCTTTTCCTTCTTCTTATCATGCTCCACCTCCTTCTTCTTCTTCTTCTTCTTCTTCTTATGGTCATTCTTCTTCTTCTTCTTCTTCTTCTTCTTCTTCTTCTTCTTCTCCTTCTTCTTCTTCTTCTTCTTCTTCTTATGGTCATTCTTCTCTCCATGGTCCTTCTTCTTCCTCTTCTTATTATCATTATTATTATTATTATTATTATTATTCATCAATATTGTTAGAAAGTACTCAGCTGTGGTTTCCTGAATAGTTATCCTTATCCCTATCTCCATTTGGCAATGTTTTTCACCCACAGTAAACACATGAAAACTGAACATTCGTCAATGTGATATACTTGTGGAATTGGACAAATTAATTGTAAATATTAGTAGTTTTATCTATATTATTATTATTATTATTATTATTATTATTATTATTGAAATTGTAATTCGTTCTTTGTTGTATGTTAATTTCTTCGTACCTAGCAAAATGTTAATTTATATTGTGTATTATAATAGTTATTTTTATGTACAGCAGGATAGCATAGTACCGTAGTAATTTGTTTCAGTCTCTTTTTTTCATTTATTCAGTATGTTATATATTTTTATGTTAATTATGTATTTCACTGGTTAAGTGTAAGACAGGGACACGTGTCCCTAACTTTGCCAGTTAAAATAAATCATATCTATCTATCTATCTATCTATCTATCTGTGTTCAAAAATACTTACAAACCCAAAAGTATTAGTATGAATAATACCAGGTCACAAATGATAATACGGTACTGGTCTTTCGGGTAATCCTAACTGCTACACAATACATAATACCAGATCGTGGAACAACTTGAAGGAAAAGTGAAAATTAGGTAAGTAAACAGTCAATCTCATAAAAAAGTATATTTTTCATAGGACTATCAATCGTATGCATTGAAATGAACGGTCAACCACTGATATCTGTTGAGCCATTTTTAAAATATTTTGATTACCTGCAGATGGATTATCAAATCATGTACATTACCTCAAGAGTGTTTTCCTGTGTTGATCCTGGCTCTGTTAACTCTGATTTAACTTCATTTTTCAGAACTACCATATCTGATAGATGTTCAATACTTTCCTGTGGAAAATAAAACATATTAGGTATGCATTAAACATATATCTACAAATACAGTCACCAACAAATGAACATGATAATTCATTATCTGCCAGTATAACAGTTACTTTCAAAATTTCACTTATGTTCAAGAAAGATTTCTACCATCAGAGGATTGTTAATACCAAAGGATGTACTGAGAATGGGCTTCCTCACTCCTTATGTCAGAGAAAGAATGGGACTGAAAACCAAATATAAAATGTGATACACATTCTAGCAATATCAGAATATATCCTAGAAGAGACGGAACTGGGGCCATCTCGCACAGAATTTGGAAGGAAGCTGCCATAGGCATAGACACTAAATTGTATGTACTGTACCTGGACAATATACTGTACCGGTTACGACCTGTACACGAGTCTTTTTTGAGTATAAATGACATTTAATTATCACGCGTAATGTTCTGAGCACGCCTGGTTTGTTTACCGTCAGCGGGGCAAGCAAGCGAGTGAAGGACAGCTGTGAGCTGTGACGTAGCCACAGGGGCTAGTTAGACCGCCCGCCCGTCACACCACGTGTTCCCAGCCTGGACTCGTATATTCTAGATTCTATGTCACATCTTCCGGAATGTTCGACGGGGGAAATTTTGTAACTCCCGTAATAATTACGCTAGCAGCTTGAGCGATATATCATCTTGTTTGGGATCACCTGAACGTCGCAATGCTCAAGTTTCAAGTAAATCCATCGAGGGATTCAGGAGATATTCAGTCAAGCCGTATTGTGACGTAGACGTCCCGGATCGAATAAAAGGAGGGCCCACTGTAGCCTGTTCACTCAGTTACAGCTGAGTAGTCAGCGTGGACACTCCTGCTGCTACTATCGTCGTGTAGTGACAGTCCCGACGAGGAACTCTGTAATTTTCTAAGTATTCATAAAGTGAACTTGTATTTTTTTTCGAGTGTGGGAGAATGAATTCTTCCAAGTATTCTCAAGTGGACTTGCAATATTTCGAGTGTTAAAGAACATTTTCTAAGTCTTCATGATAGAACTTACAATATTTACGGGTGTTCGAGACTGGAATTTTTCCAATTATTCATGAAATGGACTTGTATTATTTACGCGTGTTAAATTCATAATTAGACTTGTTTTATTTGTGTTAAAGAACGAATTCTTCATAAATTGAACCTGCAATATTTGCGAGTGTTAAGAGACTCATTCCTCTAATAAACAGTGATTTATAAACTTTGCTAGTGATGATCTCTGAATGTGCTCAAAGTTCCCGTAAGCATAAATTTGTGATTTTTGCCGGTACTGGTTCAAAGACTTATAAACTTAGCCGGTGATGAACTCTAACTTCATTCAACGTCTTTAAAACATAAATTTAGGATTTCACCTGTGTTTACTCAAAGACTTGGATACCTTGCCAGTGATAGACTATAAATTTATTCAGGTGGATGGACTTGTGTTTTTCGTCCATGTTCACTCGAAGACTTGTACATTCGCCAGAGTTGATTCAAAACTTTATAAATTTCGCCAGTGATGAACTTTAAATCTATTCAGATTTTCATGTGGATGGACTAATGTTTTTCGTCCGTGTTCATTCAAAGACTTGTACCTTCGCCAGTGATGAACTTTAAATTTGGTCATAGTTTCATGAGAAGGGACTTGTGTTTTTTTGCCAGTATTTATTCAGAAATGAAGACTTTTGCTAGTGGTGAACTCTGCAATTATTTATTTTCCTCGTATACAGAGACATATCATTTTACGAGTGTTAAATTTTGAAAGTCTTGACGAATAATAACCAGTGACTTCGCTAATAGGTTAATCACCCAAGGTTTTTATGAACTCAGATTTATCAGTACTGCGAGTGACCTTGGAGACATCAACCATCTCAGTCACATTGAACTGAGGTAGCAAATTATTATCTGCAACATCGCCAGGATCATCGGGGTTCAACCTGGGCCTCGAAAGTTCGAGGCATCTCTACCTTCTACCAACCCAGACAGTCCAGCCGCTTCTGTACGGAGTCCCTGGAATCTTCCGGAACGTGTTCCAACCTGCTAGGCTTGGTGAACTGGAGAATCAGAGCCATATTATAGGACTATGTGGAAGACAACTTATATCTACCTGCAGGTGATGTGCAATTTCATGTCTTATATGAATAAACTCATGTTCAGTCAGAGTCAAAGTTTTCTTGTAGATAGGACCCTACCTCCTGTACCGAGCCCTAGCTACTAGTCACCCAGTTTTAGCCCTGAGAACTATATTCTTGCTTACTTTAAAATATAATCTGAGAGTCGGGCTCTTTTACCGGTACAATATGGAATAAGGAATAAGGGGATGAGATTCAACAAAGGGGTGAACGGACCTTATGGAGCAGGTACTGAGAGGTATACGCTGATCGAAATAATAGCTGATTTTTTAAGACAAAATTTATTCATTTCATTGAGTAGGACTTGAATTTTCCTTATTATTTGCTTGATCAAAAATACTTTGATAAACAGACTCAATATCGTCTTGAAGTTTTAATATCAAATTAATTGTGACGAATGTCTGTCTTTCCAAAATGAATTTCATTTGAAAGTACAATCTCTTCCTTGAAAAGTTCTTAAAATGTTTTCTTGAACTCGTTTGAATTATGGGAAAAGAGAAAATTATTAAATTTAAATTAAGTTTCCTTCACTTGAAAATATAGAAGTTTTCCCTAGAGTCTTTTCTAAATGTTTAACACTTGAAATTGTGAAACTCTCCTCTAGAGTCTCTTTAAACTTTTAATACTTCACAAAGTATCGCAAAATGATTCGTCTTATAAAGTTCAATCTTATAATTTCTTTACGAATAGAAGTTTAAATATTCTGATAGTACTGTTGGAATATTGATTCCCAGTAAGAGTGAATAAACTGTTTGTTGAACTGCTATCTAGAACCACTGATTCTAATATTCCACCAATGAAAAAATAGTCTTGTGGAATTCAAAGAGTCCAAAAACACTCATCACCAGTAATCTGGAATTCAGGAATGGATTGTGAAGATATGCGGTTCAGTGAATAGCATGTTTGACACCCAATGTTGTGATGTCATCACCCATGGTACAACGCTAAACTCCCTCATTGAGACAACGACCCCTGTCCGTCGCTGAAACCACGTCTCCAATCCCGTGTTGATACCACGTCTTCAATGCCATGTTGACAGGTAGACATGAATCTAATAGGCACTTGTCAGGTTTTAACGCGTTTTTGGCTGGATATAAAAACACGAAAAAGTTCATCTGACTAGTAATAAATACCGAGTGTCCTATCTGACCTGTTTTAGATTTATGAATCAGACTACGAACACAGTATCGTCTTAAGTGCACACTAGCAGTAAATTGTTGATAACTATTGTTCTGGAAATCGTCGTGTAAAATAGCAGTCAGAGGATATGTACAAGTGTTTTCACACGCAGATCGCAGTCTATTCAAATGACGGAATCGTATTATCTCGAGAATACTTACAAGTATTGTCACACTGAGATCACAGTCTATTCAAAATGACCAAATGTTATCTCTCGCGAATGTTTACAAGTCCTGATTGCGGTAGAGTAGAAAGCGGTACAATATTATGCACTCGCGACGAAGGAACAAATATGTTGATAGTTCAAAATTGTCATTAGACGTGTGTTTTAAAGCAAATTATGAGATTGTCTGCTTTAGTAAACAAGATATTTTTACAAGAAAATGCCCTTAACATGCACACGTTTATCAGTTGTAAATGTTTTAAGTTATTCAGTCCAGAATAAAATTATAAGTTTTAAATAGTCAAGTTCACTCGAGTTAAAGTCCAAAATGTAAAGTAAGTTACTATCACCAGCACTGTTAAACACTTTAAAAATGGTGAGATTACCAAGTCATCGTAGTAATAATTGAAACATTTCTAAGTGCAATATTTTTCACTGGACTACAAGTCCGAAGACAGTTCAAGTGGAGTACCGCTACGCGATAACTAAGTTCGACTTTCGACGTGTATATCAGCGTCAACAGCATGCTTACGTGATTGCTGTGAGTTGAGAACTGTCTGACCAGGACAAATGCCTGCTCTTTTATATCGTGCAGCTGTGTTAGCTTTCCTCCCCTTCTGATAAAATTGCATTTCTTTATTGCGGAATGACATTTAACTCCGTGGGCACATTTTTATAAAATTTAAATATGTTGCCATTTAAATCATGGGCTACAAGATGGTTTAAGTCATTATTTGATATTGCCACGGGATAACAGTTAGTAAAAATACTTCTCGTATGTTCTAAAGGTATCATGCGTTGTTCACGTGATCATGACGTCAGTTCTGACGTAGACAGCTTGCTGTTTGCCTGCCTGAGCGTGCCGTTGCAGTTCCTCACACGTCGGGCCATATCGTTGCAGCACACTGACATTACAAAATAATGTTCCAGGCCGTTAATGGCTCCTGGTACAGTACTGTTTTCGTATGTCCAATCATATCAATCAAATCTTGGAGAATGTTTGAACCAATTTCATGTGTTACAACTGTTCTAAGGATTTCTTTGTTCTCAGCACAGACTTTGGTTTAGAGACAGATTTTGAAATATCCGAATCACATTCTCTACTGTGGTTTTGTTGATATCACAGGGGCTGCATGCTGCATTGATACAATTCTGTTTCAAACAGCATATTTCAATGCTTGCAAGTGTGAACATAAAAAACGAACATGGAAGAAGAAGGCTTATCACAATCATATAGCAGGGAAAGTTGTGACGTAGCCCAAACTCAAAGCAACTACAAATGAAACATTTTACTACTACAACTAAGTTATACAGTGTTCTGTAAAGAACTGTGGGGAAGAGAACACCATCAGCAGTGTTGTAGTGTACATCAGCAGTTTCAGAAGATCTTTCATGAACCTTCACGAGACCTTTTAATTTCTCACATGGATTCTTAAAACCTCATCTGTACGAAAGTATGTGGGGGAGGGAGTGTGATCAAAAGCTTACATTCTAATATAAGTTCATTTTTAATAAAAGTGTATCCACGTATAAAATTCCAGAATATACTGACATAACCTATTCAATATAGAAGAAAGAGAACAGTACCTGATGTAAGCAGAGGATGAAAAAGATGCAGAAAGTGGAGAGGAAAATAACTACAAAGAGGAAAGAAAAGTTAATTTCTAATGTGCATGAAATCCTCAAAGTGTCGGAGCCCACTGAGAAGGGGCACATTAAAGAAAATTTTCCCCGAAATCATATATTCTAGAGTCCTTAGACATGGTTCTCTATGTAACATAGACACAGACATGTATTTGAGAAATAAAATGGGCTAATCACTATTCTGCCTTTCTAAATGAATTCAATGTCTGAGCAAAATAATTATTTTGAGAGAAATCAAATTTAGATTTTAACTCTCATATGCCATAAGCAAATCTGCTTTTTCCTTAACACAAATATCTTCCAGCAGTTTGTGGATGTGAGGTAACCCAGAGTAATCATACCTGTGTTGACATTCTGTTTAGCAGACTGGTGTATCCAGTCTCAAAAACACTGACAAAAGATATGTGATTGAATTACACTAATGAAGTCAGGAGTAATAATTTTTAACATGTGGTGTTAATGCTGGTGCAGTAGTGTTGGAGGATATTACTGTTTTAAAAAAGTACAATGGGTCAACCATCCTCTAGTTTAAACAGAGGGGAAAAATAGAAGATGCATGACCCCTAAACTAAAGTAAATTTGATACAGACAGAAAAAAAGTACAGACTAATCCAACCCAAACATTAACACACTCACCAACAGTTTCCGATAATAGCATACATTTCTTTAACATCATTTTGAGATCTGTACAACATAGAAGCAGTATCATTATAAGAAATATCAAACCTAGAGTTCTTGTTTGAGAGTGCGCTCATATGCCAGGTTCAGGCCTGACACAGAACATAGCAAGAAATATCAAAGGTAAAGATCTTGAACAGCAAAACGCTGACATCATTGATATGTTCACACACCTTTACCTTCTGTAGTGCCTGTAATCGGAACTCAACACACACACATTTATTCTGAGAATAGCGTGCATTAACTGCAGAAATTTAACTTTAATTATTACTGCCAAGTCACAGTTATTCACTGAACATCTCTCTTCCAACTTTCAAGGTTTTCAAAGACTCTGAGGTGCCACAATGATGTGCAGGAATTCACTTTCATGCTAGTACAACTACAGGCATGTGCTACGTCACATACCTCTAGACTGAACTCAAATCACACTCGCCAACACGAAATTAGCATGTCATCAGTTTACCATCTGAGCTATCAGATTAAGAGCCACTGAACTGAAATTCACACTCAGAGGATAGTAATGGACTGTGATTAGATTAGCAACAGACAAAGCAAGGAAAGATGATGAAAATATCTTGCTTCTTCTCAAAATTATTCCACTGCATCTCTGACTCCATCAGGGTGTTTGCTTTAGATGAGCTATACTCACAGCAAACTGCCAAGGCAGAATTCACCACATGCTCACCCAACATTAGCGACATTGTACAGAAGGTTGAATGATGCAAATCTTACTTGGAATTTCTTTTGGAGGAAAATTATGTTCACCATGAGAGCCAGGGACCTACTGGCCATAACCTCATTCAATCTAGCACCCACCATTTTCCACCATTTCAGCAACTACTAGCACTGCAATTGGCTGACATATGATAGGAAATGATTTCAATCCCACAAAGATTTCATTACTAAACCATGCAGAATAAATTCATAACCACACACCCTCCAGAAATCAATTTCAATAACCAACAGAGGTAAACAATTAAACAACTCGCAGTCAGTCAATGGGTACTTAACACATGAAATGCCCTGAAAACTCAATCTTGAGACGGAACAAGGCCAGAATTCGCCGGCACAGCTATGACGACATACTTACGGGACCTCCTGGGTAGGAGGGGTTTCGGGTGGGGAGAACTTAAAAGATACTGAAGAACTTTCACCTTGTATTTGCTATCACTTCACTTTCTTTCAGCTCCCGACTTTACTTCACTGGCATCCATTTAACCTATTTTATACTTAGTTACTCCACTTATATATTCGCACACTAATCTAAGTTTACTTACCTGTTATAAATTCCTGGCGGCAGGCCGTCTTGAACCAGCGATCTTCAACCCCGTAGTCCATCAGCTTATCCACTCAGCTAACACGTTACTTGATAATTTGAGGTGCAAACGATGTATATATAGATATGTATAGTACATTACCAATAATAGAGATGGCATTGCAAATGCAAAGTAATTTATATTTACCCCAAAAGATGACTCAGTCGTCTCTCTCTCTTAACTGTTGCCAACTTAACTTTTTCGAGGAACAAAAATACGTCAAACTCAAATCACGAGTGTCATTACCAGCAGTATGATTATTGTTTGAAGAGGGAGTACAACTAGACGTAAACAAACCAGTCGTGTGTCCAGCTCTGTGATAGTCGCGTAACTAGACGAAAACAATCGAGTCGTGTGTCCAGCTATGTTATAGTCGTGATTATTGTTTTAAGAGGAAGTATAAGTAGAGAGAAACAGTCGAGTCGTGTGTCAAGCTCTGTGATAGTCGTGATGATTGCTTTAAGACGAAGTACAACTAGCCAAAACAATTAAAACTCCTGTTCAGTGCTGCATCCGTAGTTGTAATTATTATTTTTAGACGGAGTACAGCCACACAAACACAAGAAGTCCATCTTATGTCCACTCCTGTGCCAACTTATGGTGAGTACCCATTATCCTGTCTCAGTGATTGCAATATACTCGTATGCATAGTGTTGCTTTCCCATTCGTGATGTCATTACCAAAAGTGTACTTCCAACAACAGTAGCTCAATTAGCAATGCTGTCGCACCTAACCGAACCTAACCTAACATGTCACCACCAGTGGTTTTCGGTGGCTCACAACCTAACCTGTCACTATCTGTGCTTTTCGGTGGATCACAACCTAACCTGTCACTATCAGTGGTTTTCGGTGGTACACAACCTAACCTGTCACTACCAGTGGTTTTCGGTGGATCACAACCTAACCTGACACTATCAGTGGTTTTCGGTGGATCACAACCTAACCTGTCACTATCAGTGGTTTTTGGTGGATCACCCTGCTCAATTAGTAATGCTGTCGCACCTAACCAAACCTAACCTAACGTGTCACTACCAGTGGTTTTCAGTGGATCAAACCTAACCTGCCACTATCAGTGGTTTTTGGTGGATCGCCCGGCTAAATTACTAATGCTGTCGCACCTAACCAAACCTAACCTAACGTGTCACTACCAGTGGTTTTCGGTGGATCACAACCTAACCTGTCACTATCAGTGGTTTTCGAACCGGGTAAGTTGGCCGTGCGGTTAGGAGCGCGCAGCTGTGAGCTCGCATCCGGGAGATAGTGGGTTCGAACCCCACTGTCGGCAGTCCTGAAGATGGTTTTCCGTGGTTTCCCATTTTCACACCAGGCGAATACTGGGGCTGTACCTTCATTAAGGCCACGGCCACTTCCTTCGCATTCCTAGGCCTTTCTTGTCCCACCTGTCTGTGTCGATGCGACGTAAAGCAACTAGCAAAAAAAGTTGTTTTCGGTGAATCACAATTGCTTTCGTAAGGGATGCTAGAGGCTGTTGGCCGCTTCGCGGCCATAACCTGGGGGCTTACGCCCCCAGACCCAGTTATGCTTGTCTCCAGACCAATGTTTTTGCCACTAGCTGGACCTAACCAAACCAGACCAATGCTTTTCCTACTTGTCGGACGTACTTAATTTTCGTAAAGTTTTCGCGAAATCAAGTGAGCCCCATCATATTGCGCTGTTAATATCTATTTTGCGAACCAACTAGTCAAGTTGTAACCCAATCTAGTGCCTGTGAATTGTGTTACTACTATATGCTTTACGTCGCACCGACACAGATATGTCTTACGGCGACGATGGGATAGGAAGGGCCTAGGAATTGGAAAGAAGCGGCCGTGGCTCTAATTAAGGTACAGCCCCAGCATTTGCCTGGTGTGAAAATGGGAAACCACGGAAAACCATCTTCAGGACTGCCGACAGTGGGGTTCGAACCCACTGTCTCCCGAATACTGGATACTGGCCGCACTTAAGCGACTGCAGCTATCGAGCTCGGTGAATTGTGTTACGCAGTCTCAAACAGCTAAATATACCAGACCATTAATTCATACATTTAGCGGCTGCTACACGTTCCTTCGAATTATCCGCCATGTTTGTAAACATCAACTCGCTAAACACGTCATACATGACGTCATATAGAGGCACCAACAGCAGCCGCGGAGCGCGTGCTCGCCCGTGCCGGCGGATCCTGGACTTATACCCTTGAGACAATGCCTATCACAAATTTGTCACTAGCTGGACTTAACCAAGGTTCCTTCACTATCAAGCCCACAACAATAATTCAGCTTTTTGGCACTATCAAACACTAGTAAATGCTAGAGGCCAATTGTCCACTCAACGGCCCTAATCTGGGGGCTTATGCCACAACTACTGTTGTTTGTAGTTCCTAAGAGTTGGCAGCTCTTTGTAGCACGCTATAACATATTGCTAAGCAAAGAAACAAAACAGAGAAATACCATGCCTAGACACCCATGCAGTAAATGAAGACTGCTGGCATTAACGTTGGGTAAGCACACAGTAAATTTTGCCCCAGCCAAACTTATTCAGCTACTAAGGGTTAAATTATGATCTCTATACAGTTATCTGGAATGGGACTTACAAGTGATGCATTTCTTGTTCCTTCAAGCCAGGCTGGTTCCTCTTTGATGTTTACTTCCAGGTCCATTTCACACTGCACCTGAAGTAGTTAGAAGGTACTGGGGTTGTTGATTACTTTCAATGACCTTACACTGAAACACAGGCCAGAAAAACATATTACCTTATTGCTGTCATTGCTACTTACATTATTTGTCAACAGACTATGCAACAAACATGTAATTCTATATGACTGTCAATAATATGATCATACCAAAAAGATTCAAAATTTTTAATGATTGTTGAGACCGTGATCGTACCTATAGGATTTCACGTTTTCTATTACGGATGTTATGATCATAGCTAAAGACTTCCAGTTTTACATGACTTCTAACACAATGATCACATCCATTGGATATCTAATTTAACATATCTGTCGATATCGAGATCATAGTCCCCTAGTTTTACATTAAAGCTTTTCTTATTAAAAGCTATATAACATACTGTTTCATATGGAACTGAAACCAGAGCAAGATGATTTTTCTTTCTAAAAATCCAACATACATTGATTGTGATTGTAATTCAGGAAAGTTCTTGAAAATTCAGTGACTAATTCATTTGCATATCACTCTGATCTCCTGGGATCTCCTTGGAATCTTTCTACCATTTTTATCCTCTGCACTGCGCTCCAGTGCCTTTAGATTTGTTCTATCAAAATTTTCCTTCTTAGGATCCAATTCTTTCAAACCATTCTCCTCTCATCAAGCTGATTCACTAACTCTTTATTTGAGTCGTGTTCTATTCATCTGATCTTCAACAACTTCCAATAACATGGCATTTCATAGGCTTTCACTCTGTTTTTCCAGGCACCAGTTGTTATCCATGTTTCACCTTCACATCAGTGCAAACATCATTATTAAGGTTTTCAGTCTGTTGAATCTAAAGAACATGATGGAGAAAAAGATGCGAGTTTAGGCAGGATTTAGGATGACATTTACAGATATTGAGGAGACATCCGGCTGTGTACCACAGCAAGTTGTCTTCAATGCTCTATTAAAAAAAGAAGGCAGGGAGAGGAGAACTAATTAGAAAATCCAAAAATGAAAAATGAGAAATTAATATGGACTACTATAGGAAAAACAAAACAGTTCAAAGTAGAAACAGGACTTCAACAACGATGTGTATTATCCCCTCTACACTTCATTACAATCATGGATGATATCCACAAGTGGGAACCAAGGAGGCAAAGGCCTCACTCTTTACAGGTGACATTGTAGTATGGGGAGAAGATGAAATGGAAGTACAAAAACAAGTTACTCTATGGAATCAGGAGATAGAGGAATATGGTATTAAAATAAGTGGGTAGAAGTTCACGGTAACAGTGGTAACGAGAGGTAATAGAGAGGAAACTGGGAATATTGAAGTAAATGGAAGACCATTAGATGTTGTGGAAAGTTTCAAGTATTTGTGGAGAAAAATAGCAAAAGATGGAGGGATAAATTATGAAATTGGAAATAGAACTGAACAAGCCAATGTGTTTTACCAATGTGCGAGATGTAACCTATAGTCAGGAACTGAGGCATCCCACAGGAATGCAAGAAAATTTTGCACCCTACATATTACACACCAATTTTGATATATACTCCAGGCACATGGACAAGAAAAAATCATGATGAAGGCAGAATCCAACAGGCCAAGATGAAATTCCTTGGATGCATAATAGGGAAGACATGAAGGGATAAAATCAGAAACATAGAAATCAGGGAGAGAATTGGAATCCCTAAACTGCAAGGCAAGATAGAGATCAGTAAGCTGAAATGGTATGGACACATTATGAAGGTGAGTATATACACAGAAAATAATAGGAGAAAGGCACCAGGGAATGCCCAGAAGGAGGTGGATGGACATGGTGAAGAAGAGATAAACACTGAGGATTTCCTTCATTCACAATTCTACCCAGGAGACTGGAAATGGAAAATGAAGAAAAAGAATCTGTTGAACTGAAGACAGAAATTTATACAAAAGTGCTATTAGCTCATTTCATTGAACAATGCCAGCAGCCTTTACTTGAGTGGTCTTTCATTATTTGTCTGTGCATGTGATGTCTTACGACATAACCGAGGGGAGCTTAAAAGAGCAACCCTTGAAAGGAGTTCCATGCTAAACAATTGGTTTAAATATTTAGCAGGTTTTTGTTCCCCAGGTGGTACAAAACTTGTCTGAATTGAATACTTTGAGTGATACCTCCAAAAATTCATTTCACCCAATAGCAATGTTTGTTAGTCAATGATTAACAGCCTTGTACAGTTTCCGGAGCCTGAACTTAGTGCTGAAGTTTTTTCTCTCATTCTTGGAAGTGGTTTAATGTTGCACTAACATATCGAAGGGAAAGGGCTAAGGTTAGGAAGATAGGAGAGTTAATTAAGGTTAATTAATGAGAAAATGGGGAAACCACGGAAACAATTTCTGGGCTGCCCATCGCGGAATTCGAACCCATGCAATCTCACCGCCACTCACCCCTGAAGAAGATATTTTACACACCAATAATTATCAGGAAATATGTTTAGAAGGAGAGGCATTCTACTGATAAATAAAACATGAGGACTAATTACTGGATATAGCTGTGTTGTGGGGTGATGATATGATACAGAAGAATCTCCATAACAACACTTATATACCAAGAATTCTACATATTCAGATAATATTCCAGATAACCTAAACGGAACAACTCTCAAGATTTCGAATCCTACTACCATCTTTCGCAGCCGACAGTGTAAAGAAAAACTCAACATTCACAGCTTCACTTTTAAATCGCACACAGAGGTAAATAACACATTAACACAATAATTAAAATTATACACTACATCTTGTAATTTCTTTCTGAAACTACGATCCGCATTTCTTCACCTGCGTAGCTCTTCAGAAAAATTCCTCATTCCTCTAAATTTAATTGCATGGAAGAATTGAGAGAAAGAAGAAGAGCTGCTCGACTAAGTGGTATATTCCGAGCTGTCAGCGGAGAGTTGGCGTGGAATGACATTAGTAGACGAATAAGTTTGAATGGCGTTTATAAAAGTAGGAAAGATCACAATATGAAGATAAAGTTGGAATTCAAGAGGACAAACTGGGGCAAATATTCATTTATAGGAAGGGGAGTTAGGTATTGGAATAACTTACCAAGGGAGTCGTTCAATAAATTTCCAATTTCTTTGAAATCATTTAGGAAAAGGCTAGGAAAGCTAATTTCTTTTACAATGCACAATATGGCTTTCGTGAGAACTCTAACACTGAAATAGCAACCGTAGATCTCATAAATATGCTGCAAGAGTCAATAGATTTTAATAGTTTTGCTGGTGGGTTGTTTATAGATCTAAAGAAGGCCTTTGATACAGTAGACCATGAAAGACTGTTAGCTAAATTAGAGAGAGCAGGAGTTCGTGGTGTTGCATTGAAGTGGTTTGATAATTATCTGTCCGATAGAAAACAGTATGTAGTGCTGAATAACTGTAGGAGCTCAGCAATTAGGGTAACCCATGGCGTTCCACAGGGGTCAGTATTAGGGCCGATTCTCTTCCTAGTCTACATCAATGATATTGCAACTTGCCGCTTGAAAGGACGCATCACACTGTATGCCGACGACACAAACTTGTTCTATACTGGTAGTAATATAGACTCCATTGTTAAGGATATGCAGGAAGACCTCAATACTCTGTGCTTTTGGTTTCAAGCAAATAAATTAACTATTAATGTGCAAAAGACTAATTATATGATAATGACAAAACAAGGTCAGAATGAAATCCCACACAGTAAAATATATATGCAGAATACTGAAATAAAACTAGTTGGAACTGTCAAATATCTTGGGTTGGTGATTGATAGGAACTTGAACTGGACAGACCATGTTGAATACATTACTAAAAAGATCACACCTGTTGCAGGAATTTTAAAGAAACTTAGTTATCTTATCCCACAACATCTTCTAAAACACATCTACTACTCTTTAATTCATAGTCACCTACAATATTTGAATGTAATCTGGATGCGCTGTAAGAAGTCCGACTTGAATGAGCTAATGGTAGTACAAAATAGAGCTGTTAGAAATATACTTAATCTTCCCTACTTAACACCAATAAAATATCTATACCTAAGTGCTAAAATACCACCCCTAAGCATGAGTGCAGAATTCAATACAGCTGTACTCATGTATAAAATAAAACATAAATTTATACAACACAACACTACATATACTCTGAATTCTGACAACCATCCATATAGTACTAGGCATGCAAATGACTTTGCCTTATACAATGTTTGCTCTTATAAATATGGTATAAACAGCCTGAAGTTCTCTGCGATCCAGTTATTTAATAACATCCCTGTGGAGATAAAAACAGCACCAACTTTGGCAAAATTCAAACAAAGAGTCAAGCATTATTTTGGGGAAAGGTACAGTGCTGTTTAAATCAAAATATCAGATGTCATTTAAGGCATTCTCCCAAACAATCTTGCAAACTGTCCGGAACTATTCTTGTACCTCTACAACTTTTATGTTATGTAAATGTAAATACTCTGTAATCTGTTCTTGTACCTCTGCAACTCTGTGTTATGTATATATACTGTAAATACTCTGTAATCAATTCCTGTACGTCTGCAACTTTTGTGTTATGTAATTGTAAATAATCTGAAATCTATTCTTGTACTTCAGCAACTCTTATGTAAATGAAAATACTCCATAATCCATTCTTGTACCTTTGCAACTTTCATGTTACGTAAATGTAAATACAGTCCGAAATAATTCTCTGTAATCCTCATATTGATGATGTACATATTTTATATATTGTATGTGTTTATATGTTCAACCATTTACTAATTATCTTATATACACAAACTATATTTTAATGTGTAAGTGCCCGCCAGTATGTAATGTCCTGTACAATTCCTATGTGTGAGCCTGCAGGCTCGTTGGAATTAATTGAAATAAATGAATGAATGAATGAATGAACTTATTACGGTTCTCAACTGAGATCTGTATGTTCGGCAAAAGTAAATTATTGAAACTTCAACATTACCACCAATATGTTAGATGCTGTGAACACAGTGTAAAATGATAGAAATCACGATTCCTCAATAAAGAAAATCTGTAACACAATTAACGGAATAAGCTGGTGAACTGGCTAATACGCGTCTTATATAACAACATACCTCACACTTCGAAACAAAACCGAACATTTTAATGTAGTTTCATCACTTAAAACAAAGCAGGAGGAACAAATTTAATTTCTATCATTCAGTACAATAGGCTGAATTTACAAAAGGATGCATTACCGCTAGAAACTCCCAAGTATACAACACTTCTTCTTCTTCTCTTTAATATCTGGTTGGGCTCAGTATTTAACTGACACCCAGTTCCAATAATTTTGAATGAAACACTTCATAACACACGTAACCACTTATTTATCGTGAATAATAAAAATTTTTTCTCACAGTGTTTAAAGCTCGTAAAACTGTAACCTTCTTTGTTATTACTATGTAGGGATCGCACCTTAGTATGTGGAATTATAGGACACTTACTGAAACGAGCACTGGGTATAATCAAATAGAGTAGAGACAATACGCGACTCTCAGTGAGATATCGAGGGACAGTGCTCCCTCTAGCGAGTAGACCTGAGAACTGCTGATTCTGTCATAAGAGCACGTGTATTTGTTTGTTTAATTTTTGGTCTTATTTATGCGTTTTCAGTGAGTTGACATAATTCAATAGTAGCGTGTGTCATTCCTTGATATCTTCTTCCAACATGAGGGGAAATGTATGTGCTGTAACTATGAAGTAGAGAAGAATGCGCGGTCTTTCTTTGGCTACCCTCGTGACAAGAACAATAATATTGTATTTGCATATATATATATTCTTCAGTGACAAAGAGATTTTTATAGTAATTCATAATCTTCTGACCTGCTCGACCCATATTTTAACTGGCTTAAAATATAATACGCATATTTTATTGTATAGTGCAGCAGATAACCTTCAATATTCAATATTCAAATATTCCTCAAAGCATCACTATCGACAACATTTTCATACCTTTATACTTTTCTTTCTCTTATCCCTCTTCTCAGATTAAAGCCGGACTTTTACAGATTTTTCTTTCTGTTAGTAGGCTTCATGTCAAGAGGAAAATTGTCCTGCTTTTAAATGTTAATTCATTGCATCATGTGGGTAAGAAATGTGCCGATATTTTTACTGACAAGTGTCTTAATGTGATGATCCAATGTTTTTAAATGAGAAAAAAGACAAATCTAGCCGTAAAAGTTCAGGCAGGAATGCTAAAGCAAAAAAAGTAATGCATAAATGAAAGATCAATCCCTTTCACAGCAGTCCATTTCACATCTTGTTTATATGTCTAATTTCAGTCTTTAAATAATAACCTTTTAAATAATTCTTCATTCATTTATCCAGAATTGCTTTAGCAACTTCGAAGTTAATATCTCAATAATACTTTCTTTCTAGACGTAATTTATTTATCCATTTTCGTATATGCATTTCCATTGATATTTGCATTTAGCGCGACTTTTCAGGTCAAGTCACTAGGAGCACCACCATCGAATTGTCTCCCATTTTAACATGGCTAAATCCGTAAGTTGCGTATTGTCTCTACTGTATTTGGTATAATGTCCGGCTATGTCTGGCCCAAAGAGGATCTATAATAGAAAATGAACATCTCCGGGTATCAACAGACGGGAATACACAAATTCGATGTTACTTGCTTCAGAGGAGAAAAATAATACGACAACGGGTCCATAAGTCGTAACGTATGCGGATAGCCATGGAAGGAAGGAACAACTGGCTGAATTTCAAGATCCAATTCGTCGTATAACAGAAATTAAATCGTAGAGTTTTTATTATTATTATTATTATTATTATTATTATTATTATTATTATTATTATTATTATTATTATTATTATTATTATTATTATTATTATTATTATTATTATTATTATTATTATTGAAAAATACAAGGGAATTTGTATGACTACCAATTATGCTTGCATTCATGTTATCCTTAGCTGGCTTTGCTAGATTCAGTTTCCAAGTAAGTTCCTTCAATTCCTCCTTATTTCCACAGCCATTTCTAACTCTATTTCTTTCCAGTCTGCACCTTCTTCTTAGCCTCTTTACCTTTCTATTTAATAATGTGGGTATTTACCATTCATTACCACCTTTAAAGGTACCGACCTATTTTCGCATTCCTCAACAATTGCTTTAAACCCACCCCAGAGTCTGTTTACATTTTCATGTACCGCTTTCCACCAGTCATACTCACTTTATAAAACCTCCCTAATACCTGCTTTATCAGCAATATGGTACTGCCTAATACTTTTGACCTTCCTTTCCATAATTTATTTTTAACTACGTCAATAACAGCTTCATGATCACCAATACCGGTACCATCTATTACTTCGGTTTCTCTATAGAGCTCATCTGGTATTATCAGCACCACGTCCAGGATATTTTTGCCTCTAGTTAGTTTCATCACTTTCTGAATCACCTGTCCGTCCCATATTAGCTTGCTTGTCATTTGTTGGTCATCCTTCCTGCCGTTCGCATTACATTCCCAATTGACATTTGGTAAATACAGATCTCCCGCTACAATCACATTCCTTTCCATGTCGTTTCCCACATTTCTGATTAGCTTATCAAATAATTCTGATTTAGCGTCAGTGCTACCCTTTCCCAACATGTACACTCCAAAGACATAAAGTTGCCATATTATCTTTAGAAATGAGCTATACACCTAGAAATTCACATTTGTCATCTTTAACTTCTTCGTAGCGTACTAATAATTTGTACTCTTAAACTAATAGGCCTAACTAATAATATTACCCAATACCTCTATTAAACGTCATTTGACCAGTTCAGGAATAGAATGAATGAAGTCCCCATCTAGCCTGTCGCAATCCTCTGGGGCAAAGATTAATGAATGACAGGTGAAATGAAATATTACTGGAGAGTCTTGCTGGAAAGAAATATGAAGGGAAAGCGGGAGTTAACTGAAAAAAACCTGTCCCGCCTCCGCTTTGTCCAGCACAAATCTCACATGGAGCGACCGGGATTTGAACCTCTGAACCCAGTGGTGAGAGACCGGTGCGCTGCCGCATGAGCCACGGAGCCTCTGTACTACTCATAATATTGATAAATATTATAAGTGAAAAATGTCTTATAAAACAAGGCCCTGCTCTCGGTGGGATCGGTCAAGCAACACTCTGTTCCGAAAAAACAGCGTTCCGTATCGCCTGCACTCGTCGGGACTGGTATAGCAACACCCTGTTCCGAAAGAACAGTGTTCCGTATCGCCTGCACTCGGCGGGATTGGTCCAAGATCGAATCCAACTCTCCTTATTGGTCTAGGTGTGTGAGAACCGCGCATGTTCCGCTCCACTGGCTGTCTGATTGTTCAGACTCCGGGCGAATGTGAGTGCTATTTCTCTGCACTGGTTTTGAAGTTCTTTGAAAATTGACTGCACTGGACCATCCAGGGAAGGGGAAGGGAACCCTCGAAATATGAAACTGTAACACGTAGGGGCGCGCATCTTAGTCAGCATTTTGACAGACAGCGAAGGTATGCATGACACTGATTTTTAATCTTTATTCGTATGAATTCTTGCTGCTTGAAACCACGTGCATCGTCAAAGTATTCAGTTACCGCGATTTACGGCTATTTGTTCTGTGCTATCCACTGCAATTTGTTCATAAGAATTGTTAGAAATAGACTATTATGCATACAGCTATATAAAACACAGCAATATCCATATACCAAATGTTATTGAACAAGGCCTACATGTTTCATATTTTACTAGCATCTGTGTTCATTTGTCATATAAACATCTTACCTAATATATGACTGTTCCACTGTCTGTAGAAACTAATTTTTTATTATGAAATACCTGAAAATTTAATATATAACAACAGATCAAACCTAAAAATTAATTTAATTTAATTACTTGTTCCTTTCTCATGTTTTATTAATACACATTTTCTGTGATAAAAGCCATGTTTCAGCGTCTTCTACAGACATTAAAAGTCAAGCATGAAACTAACATTGAGAGGCGGAACTGTTATTGGAACAGTTATTCGGAACAAAGTATTTTTTCGTAACCGGAACAAACAGAACTCATCCAGAAAAAGAAAAACTTCGCCCATCCCTACAGGTTTGGTTCTTCTGATCCCCAGAGAGCAGGTAGGTTGCCCTGCCATTCCGTACGGTACCAGTGCGCATTATTTCAGATTTTCTCCTACAGATCGTTACTCGCACCACATATCTGACAACTCTGTTTTACATTATCCCTACAATGCCCGAAATCAACAGAGGGTCCTATTGGACTCTTTGTTGGCAGCGACAACTGCTTGGAATAAAGATGAGTGCCCGTCTAAGGTAAGTTGCTTTATATTGTTTATAAATGCTGACAATACAATTATGTATCCCGGGGTTTATTGACTTGAAATAGCAAGCAATTGGTCATAATTTCTGTATTCGCTGTTATGACACTAAATATGTCGTTGGTACAGTATGGTACGGCACGGTGCTTACCATACCTTCTTGTTCCTTTCCTCCTCCTTACTTCTAGAAAACAATTCATACTGTAGTCACAAATAATGGGCCATTGAATTATATAATTGTGGATTTTACTCAAATGTCCACGTCGTAATGCACGTGGAGAGCGTGATGTAACGTGTAAAATTATTTTCAGTGGCTTTACGCTTGATGAAGTTCTGTGCATTCTTGAAGAGGAGGATACTGAAGTTGAAGCGATATACATTGAACCACTGGAATTCAATGTATTATCCGATGATGGGGAAGGTGAAGGCGGTCTCGCAGATAACCTAACGGGACGCCAACACCGAGCACAAGCTGAAGTAGTGCTGAAGCGGCAAATTCCGCACAGCAGTAGAGAATCCATCCACGGCCCGCGAAGAGAGCGAAATCAGCACCTCGTCCGCCAGCTATGGATAGCGGATGACCTAGTTCCCACAACAGTCACTTCCCCAGTGAGAATTTTTCCACTTTCCTAATATGACACTGACCGACATATTTGAGTTGTTTCTTGACGATGAAATCGTGAATTTCTTGTGCTCTGAGGCTAGGAAGTATGCCCTTCTTAAAAATGAAGAAGATCCCAAAGTAACCCCTGAAGAAATGGAGTATTCGTAACCATTTTACTTCTAAGTGGATGTGTGCGGGTGCCTGGGAAAAGACGAGGCCGACGTTCACCATGAGTTGGTCAGCAGTGGCATGAACCGAGATCGCTTTCTTCAAATAATGAGATTCATTCATTGTGCCTGGTTACAGATGACAAAGTGTGGAAATTAAGACCTTTCATAAATATCGTAGAGAAAAAAATGCCGTCAGTATTTTACAGCGGAGCAGGACTTTGATTACCACGAGTGCATGATACCATTCTACGGAAAACACGGGTGTTAGCCGTTCATAATTGGGAAGCCGATCAGGTTTGGCTTCAAAGTGTGGTGTTTGAACACAGTTTCTAGATATTTAATGCCTTTTCAAGTTTATCAACGGAACATCCCTTTGCCAATACACAGTACCGTATGAAACTGAATTCGGTAAAGCTGCAGCTCCCTTAGTATCTATGATGGACCAGCTACTTGATGCCGTTCAACATTTGCCCTATAGAATTTATTGTGATAATTTGTTCACCGGTTTCAAATTAGTGAATCACCTTCGCTCTCGAGAAAATCGAGTCCCAAAAGACTGTCTACTGACTTCTTCTACTGAAATGAAGAAGAAGAAACGAGGCATATTCGAATACGGTACAAGGAGAGAAGAAGGGATAATTGTCGTGCGCTGGATTGACAACGCAGTAGCTACTGTGGTATCATCCTGCCATGGAGTGCAACCTATGTCAAAAGTCAGTCGGTACAGTCGAGCTGAAAAGTAAAAAATTGTCAGTTCCATGTCCAAAACTATTCGGAAAGTACAAGAACTGTATGGGTGGCACCGATCGTATGGGCGAAAATGTAGCCCTCTATGGGATTGGTATCCGTGCGAAAAAGTGGTGGTGACCAATATTTGCATGGCTTTTATAAAACATGTTGAACAATTCGTGGATGCTGTTGAGGAAATCGGGTAATAAAATTAATCAGTTGGAATTTAGGAGAGATATTGTAATGACATACCTGAGGCGTTATTTCAACTTCCTAAGGCCGGTGGATGTCCGTCGACGTCACGTGGAAGCACCATCGGAATAAGCTACATGGAAAATATTGATTGCGATGTATATAATTGGGCTGTATTCTGAATAGAAATAAGTACATTTGTTGTCACTTCTTTTGATTTTAGAGTATCTGACACCTTGAGGTTCGATGGCCTACATCACTATATTGCTCCAACAAATCAACGACGGCGATATGCAGCCGCCGAATGCGAATCCCGCGTCCGCACATAATGTGTCAATTGTAGTGTGGGCGTATGTGTAAACTGCTTTTTGTCACTTCACAGCAGTGAAAGGTGGAAATAGGTGACTATGTATCATGTCTGGGCTAATGTTATTCAGAAGTCCTAAAGATGTGGCAAATGGACCCATAAACACCATTTGTTCCTTTATTGCAAAGATATTTGTATTAGTAAGTGACATTCCGTAACAATATTAAGCATCAAATTACACGGTATTCTAAAGAGGAAACAAGTTTAAAGTTTTACCCAAAAGCTATGTCAAGCGCCTGACGGTACTGCACGGTACCAGGCCGTCATTTAGAAACTAAGGATCCAATTTTTAGAAAAATTATTTGAAATGTTTTCTAGTATGTAAATGCAGGGAATATTAATTAAAAATAACAACATTGAAAATTCAAAACTCCGGCAATGAGGGCTTAGGTTTATCCTAAATGGGTTGACCCAGGTGAGGTTCGTTTGAGTCACTGCAGGAAGATTAGCAGAGGGAAGTGTTACAGAGGAGCGGTGGGGCAAGAGTAAAGGGGAAGTAGAGTAGTGGATAGGAGGGAGGAGGAAGTGACCGGGGAGGAGGGGATCTAAAGAGGGTGGGTTTGAGGCTCGGGTCAGGCACGTTGAGGAAAGGACACCAGAGTAGAGTATTAAAGGAAATGTAGAAGAAAATAGAAATGATGAAGGGGGATAAGGAGACGGTGGTAATTTTCAATGTAAGGCAACCAGCAGATTTGTGGGGTCTGGTTACTGCAGAATGGAAGAAGTTTAAGGAGGCAGGGATAGTCATAAGTGGGATACCGTGTAGGAGGGGTAATGAATGGAGAATGATTGGGGATATAAATGAGACTATGGAATGGGTACGCGGAGAATTGGAAGTGAGATTCTAATGGGTGGGCAGGAGATAGGGATTTGCGCTTAGGTGGCCTTCACTTGAACCTCAACGGTAGACCTACTTAGTGACGGGACTATCGAATGAAAACATCCAAATTATTCGATCGTCAACTACCGTTACAATCGACTGTTTCCGTTTGCATTCGGTTTTTCATTCGCATCGCAAATTCCAATCTTTTCCTCGTGTCGGCGCTGAAATCGGTCTCCTCTTTCGCCATGGTGTAAGGTCAGAGTTGATAGTATTCTCTATGCTCTTTGGTATGAACCACTAGACTGGCGCTAATTACGATGTAAACATAAGCGAATAAAGCTAATAATACCTTCGGGTTTTTCCCCACCCCCACCCCTCGCAGAAGCGAACAATCTTGCAAGCTCCACAAATTTTGCGAAATGAAGTGAATAACAGATTGTGTAAGAAGTGATTTTAACGTTTGGCAATTATTATTAACTAGACGGCGTGCAGTATATATTGTCTTAATTTCAAAATATTGTCAACCATGTTAAATAAATATTTAGTCTGGCGGTTTTTTTCCTCTCGCTGTCACCATCTGGACTTGTGTGTTGAGTATTGCTTACGTCATAGACGTTCTATTGTACGTGCATTTTTTAATTCCAAAATGAGCAGAAGGAATAGATTTCAGTTTGGGAGCACTTGGAAAATCTTCCGAATTTTCAACTAAATGTTTAATGTGTTTTTCATTCGCAAGTGCAAAATCAACACCTCCAATTTAAGAGATCATTTGAAACGGAAGCATTTTACAGTGTTTCCAGGAGGAGCCAATACTAGAGTGACGCAAGATAATGATGTTCCTTCTGAAAATCAACAGATATCGACATCTGAAACCATTCTTCCAGCTGCATTCAGTTACGGCTACCTCAAGAAAAAGGAAGGAATCTTGATACTCTGGTAGCTGAAATGGTGGCAGAAGACCTGGGGCCTCTGTCGCTCGTCGAGAATAGAGGATTTGCAAACCCCATAAAGGAGCTAGAACCAAGGTATAGAATGCCTGGCCGTCGCCTACTCACCGACACTATTTACCAGGACTTTACCAGGCAACGAAAGCAGCACTACAAAGGAACCTACATCCGACACCTCATGTAGGTATTACAACAGATATTTGGTCTCATTCTAGCACAATCTCATTTATCACGGTAACTGCACACTTTTTCAACAGTGAATTTGCCCTAAAATCTAATGTCTTTAATACCCTTAAGTTGCATTCAAACCACACAGCAGCTTACACTTCCGATGTCCTAAGAAGAACCCTAGAATAATGGCACATCAATGTTGTAGCAGTTATAACTGATGGTGGATCCAACATAAGAGCGGGCCCTTTCTATCAGCCAGCTACCTTGCCTGGCCCACACGCTGAACTTAGTTGTGCAGAGTGGGTTAAGTAATACCAAGAATATTGATGAAATCCTCCTTATCTGCAGAACTCAGGTAACATACTTCAAGTCCTGCGTTGTTTCAGCTGACAAGTTGCGCAGTATCCAGGCACAGCTAAATACCGTTCAATATAAATGGAAGACGGATATAGTGACGCGGTGGAATTGGAAAGGTTACTACAGCATCATCACTACCGAACAGTCCGTCACCACTCACTGCCGATTAGTGGACAGTGCGGCAGTGTTGAAACCACTAAGCTTCTGCCGAGTTGTTTCCAACAATCTTCTCTAATTAGGGGAGTTAAGATCACAGTCCGGAACAAGGTTCCAAAGACTGTGCTGTCTAAGATATAACCTTATCCAAGAAATAGACAAAATATTTGGACAGGTGGAGAAAATAGTCTTTCCTGTATCAGCCAAAATTCTGAACCCACGATTCAAAAAAGCAGTTTTTGAGAGAACTGAAAATGCAGATAATGCTCAGAAACTCGTTACTCTTAATCTTCCAGACCTGTACCAAAACAGATCGCTGAACAGGACGTTCCTCTCCCTTCTACCAGTACCAGATCACCTACATCCAATATTTGGGTTTTTAGAGGAGAAGGTGGCTCATTACAAGCGCGCAAATGAATAACTTGACTAGCCCTTCCTAAAATTGAAAGAGGACCCAGCCGACATTTCGAGGAAGCACAAATCTATTATGGAGCTGTTGTAAAGTCTTTCTGAAAAATATCTTTGTGTTCCTGCAACGCCAGTTCCTGCGGAGAGAATATTTTCTAAAGCGCGACTCATTATGAGTGAAAGTAGGAACCGACGCAAACCAGAAAATGTTAATTTTCTTGAATACAAATATTATCGGAGTGTAAAATTGCTCTTAATTGGGCCTATGTACCACAATACCATTTATCAAAATTGTTTAATGTACAGTAAGAAAAATGTGCTAATATAATTTTCCCACTGTTTGTGACAAGGTATTGAGTGCGTGTATATATGTCTAAGTTTTAATATAGGCCTACACACTTCTTGTACGCTTTTGTTTATGGTATGGCGATTCACTTATGCTGATATTAACAAGATGTAAAATACCTCAGCAGGCCTATGTGGCACCACAATGCCATTTGCAGAAATTGTTTAAGGTATGAAAACTGTGCTGGTATAGTTTTGCAATTGTTTGTATATTTCTGATGTAAACATCTTGTAATAAGGAATGATTTCAGCTTGATACATCCTGTATTGGATAGGTTTGCATTGCTATACTTTTGAAATATTAGGCCATTTTATTTTTATGCGTATGTAACACGTTACTGGAACACTTAGGTCTTCTGGATCCACTGATGAATGTTGTGAGACATACAATAGGCCATAGTATGGTAAATAGGGATAAAAGTTAGGTTGTGGTTTTCACTAATTTGTGACATCTGAAGCCATCTCGACTCAGATAATTTATAACTGTTAGGCTCTTTTGCTGGTGTAATACTGTTACCATATGTTTCAGGTAATTTAAACATTATTTTCAGCAAAATGAAGAGTCTTAGCAGTTACAAAATTTCACTAGTACTAAAATTCCTTTCAGGATTAATTACTGTGGTGATGGGGTAAAAGCTCCTTATGGAAATCACTGTGAGTACCTAGTGTTAATATAAGGAAAGATCTTCATTGGAGTATTCACATGAACAGGATTGTAAATAAAAGGTACATATCTCTGCACATGGTTATGAGGCTATTTAGGGGTTATAGTAACCATGAAAATGAGAGGGCATATAAGTCTCCGGTATGACGCCAAATAGAGTACGATTCCACTGTATGGAACCATCACCAGGAATACTTGATTCGGGGACTGAAAAACATCCAAAGAAAAGCAGCTCAGCTCGTTCAGTGAGACTCCCGTCAAAAGAGTAGTGTTACAAAAATGTTGCAACGTTTGCGCTTGGAAGACTTGGGAGAAAGCAGACGAGCTGTTCGACTAAGCGGTATGTTCCGAGCTATCAGAGGAAAGATGGCGTAGTCTAATAAAATTAAGTGGTGTTTTTAAAAGTAGGAAAGTTCACAAAGTTAGAATTCGAAAAATTGGAGAAATCCTTAGCTTATAGAAGAGGAGTTAGGGATTAGGATAATTTACCAAGGGATGTATTCAATAAATGGTCATTTCTTTCTATTTTCTTTACGTCACACCGACACAGATAGGTCTTATGGCGACGATGGGATAGGAAAGGTCTAGAATGGGAAGGAAGTTGCCTTGGCCTTAATTAAGCTACTGCCCCAGCATTCGCCTGGTGTGAAAATGGGAAATCACGGAAAACTATCTTCAGGGCTGCCGGCAGTGGGGTTCGAATCCACTATCTCCCGGATTCAAGCCCACAGCTGCGCGCTCCTAACTGCACAGCCAACTTGACCGGTCGAATAAATTACCAAATCCTTTGGAATGATTTATAAAAAAGGTAAATAGCAGATAGGGAATCTTCCACCTTGGTGTCTCTCCTAAATGGAGATTGATTGATTGATTGATTGATTGATTGATTGATTGATTGATTGATTGATTGATTGATTGATTGATTGATTGATTGATTGATTGATTGATTGATTGATTGATTGATTGATTGATTGATTGATTGATTGATTGATTGATTGATTGTGCCGAGTGGGTGTACACATGTCTGTTTTAATATAGTCCTACATATTTCTTGCCTTTTTCTGTTTATGGGATGATATTTATTCACTTATGCTAACAAAATAACTTAGCCCAGCTTAATCTGATAACTGTACTTCATTACTTCAAGTTGTGAGTTAATTTGGCTCACTTCAGCTAGCAGACTGAGAGAAGCACGATGCCCAATGAATATACAATACAGTAGATTGTTTTGGGTGCTGATTTCATAGTCAAAGATTACTAGTGTTCATTTGTTTAGGAGGTATTGTTATTTATTATCTAGATATCTATTTTATCATTACTTTACTTGTTTCTTTCTAATGTGAATGTCTTGTAATGAGGAGTGATTTCGGCTAGTTATATCCTGTGTAGAAGAGGTTTAAATTGCTGTACTTTTGAAATATTATTCCGTTTTGGTATTGTGCATCATTAACATTTAACTGGAACACTTCGGTCTTCAGGACCACTGATCAATTTATTTGGTATTTACTCTACAGCAGTTGACCACTCTATTATGTACTTCCTACTACTCTCTTAACGAACCACGACTTGTGGTGGGTCGGATGCAACCACTGATGGCTCGCTATAATTCTTTGTTTAGCTGCAATTGTGTAATTAAACACCGGTATATGAATTCTCGACTGCATGAACTCTTGCAGAAATTAATGTCTAACTATGAAATCATAACTGTTATAAGGAAAGGTTAAATCATGTCTCGGTAATTGGGAGATACTTGCTTAATGAACACGGTAGAAATATACGGACATTTATTTTTGAATCATTATTTAAATAGGATTTCCGCATTTTCTTTCTTTCACAGTGCAAACAGTTAACCTCTTATGACTGAAATTCATCACAAGGTAAGATAAGGCTGTACAATGTTCTGTATAGAACGGTATGGGTTACATGCTAAATTATCAATAGAGAAGATTGGAAGTTTTATATGTGTGACAAAGAATGTGTGTTCCAGTTATGGATTAAAATAAATGTATCAGATAAAATTAACTTGCTTGAAAGTAAAACCTGCTATTAGTAGGCACCTTATTCCCATCGATACATTGTTGTTTTGTTGGCTCATTTATTATAAATGGATAGATATCTGACTCAAATTTGTATAACGATCAATGAAATGTTATTACTGTGCACTTTATGAATATATATTCATGTCATAGTTTGTATAAACACCTTCTGTGTACCTGTAATGATTGAAAATTAACCTCAGCTAAATGCAATAATTTTTGAAATAATATGTGCTGTATTATTTGGTCCTTGGAAATATGTTGTCTTTTCATTTAGTTAATTTCTTGTATTCACATTACTTTAATACGGGATGTCATTAAAACAGGGTGTAATCCTAACCTTCGTCTGAAATTACGTAACATTTGTTAGTTTGTTAACAGACGATCTTACATTCATTAACTTGTGGTTAGGGACAAAAAAATATTTTATATACAATGAAACATAATCACCACAACAATGACATTAATCGGGACTTTTTATCTGATTGTGTAGACCAACGTATTACGAACACTGAAATTTGTGTCTCTGGGTTTCTTGCCAATCAACTTCTTCTCTGTTTATTATTTAATGCGGTCTACTTTTCCACATTCATGTTCCCTACGTGTGTATATGGGTACCGTGTCTTGTCCGTGCTGCGCTCTACGACCTAGCACTGTAATTGCTGGTGGCTCTCCCTCTACTGTCTCAACCAATCAGCGCTCGGCCTGTTAGAGGCCCGGCGAACGCACTCTGGTAAGCGTGGGAAAGCGACTGACTTCGAGTTGAGCAGCCATGGAGTCCGGATGTACTGGGACATGAAGCCAGGCTAGATTTACTCTCCTCTACGGGCATTTCGTGACGACGTCCTCGTTCCTATTTTGTTACTATTGGTGAATATTTGGAGTCTCAACTCTTTCCTGCTAGTGGAAGTGTAGCGTGCCTTCTGAACATGTGCTTCGCTGGTAAACCTACAAAACTGTAAGTCTATTAACTCCTTTATTTTTACTGAAAATTAGCCTATTCCAACCTATGGAATCACCTCCGAGAAACGTGTCTTAGAAAGAAAAAAAGGATCATTTGTTTCGCAAGGGCCAGACGTGAACTTTCAAATGACGCCAAGACCTAAAATTGTGCTTTACGTTGCCCCGTTTTGGTATAAGTAACTGGTCTCCTACGCAGTGGCGAAGCGTGAGCTAAATAAGGGGGTAGACAGATACTTTTAAAGCTATTTAATCATATTATCAATATTATATTAATGACTCTGAAAATAAGATAAGTCCTATAACAACCTACTGTATAACCCTAGTGCACTCATTTTATTTCTGTGTCAGTTATTCATAGCGTTCTACGGAGCAAAATACCGGTTTACTTGAGAGATGACCTTCAGCACCTATATTTCAGAAATAATCTCCAAACAAGGTCATTAACTAACTCCTTCATAAGTTTCCCTACCCAAAACACTACGGCACTAGTTACAGTGATTCATTCATCCCCGTTACAATCAGCTTGTGGAATTCCCTGCCGGCTGAAGTTAGAAACATTCCTAGTACTCAGCTGTTCAAAATGTGTTGCAAAAGTTACTTATATATCGGAATATAATCTATAGAACATATCTAAGGTAATGTACTTTCTTTATGTAAATATTAACCGTAGGATCTATGCCATGCGCTTTACCAGTTAGTATATAAGTTGCACAGTTGTAGTATGTTGTATAATTGAACATAAATTAAATCGTGTATTATGGTTGGGCACAATAGCAGGCTCTATAGCTTGAGCCACGCCATAGAAAACAAGACGATAATAAATAAATAAATAAATAAATAAATAAATAAATAAATAAATAAATAAATAAATAAATAAATAAATAAATAAATAAATAAATAAATAAATAAATAAATAAATAAATAGGCAGCGGGGAGCTGTCAAATAACAACGTACTTTTAGAATAGCAATATATAGCAATATAATTCATTCTTATGTAAATTTAATGGGAGGTTAATCATACATTTTCGTACAACTCACAGTAAATAATATTCTTGTAAATGAGTTCAATCCGCCTGTCCTTCATTTCAGCAAATATGCCTATTACTCTCGTCTTGAAGTCAGGCGTCTTGCTAAGATGCCACAACAGTTCTTTCTCAATAAGCTAGAGTTCCCAATTTGGACAATCTCTGGTTGGTCATCGAATTCCTTAAATAGGTTTTAATTCGTTTCAAGGCACTCATAGCGCGTTCGCTAGAAACTGACGTTAACGGAATAGATAGCATCAAGTTAAGGAATTTTGTTGTTTCCGTATACACACTCTGGTGTTCATTATTACGAATGTACGCCAATAGTTGCTGGGGTCGAGTATATTTATCGGGATCAGAGTAAATGTTGATAAGTTCGTTCTTAAGTTGATCTACAAGGAAAACCTTAGGGTACATGGCCATGAGTTCGTGTAAATGCTGTTGGGGAAATTGTGAATGATAAATATAAATTTAGTTTCATCAAGTAGTTCTATGAAACGCAGGCTTTCGTTATTACCGAAACGTGTTTCTAACTGAAGCAACACTGAATCAAGAACGTCGTAGGCAACTCTTCTTTGACCCTGGCTAGTATGCACGACATTTGAACACAAAGCAGAACATTCTTCTTCAATTTCTTTAATTACTTTATCACTTTTGAGAGATCTGGTGTTAGTAGTAGCAACCTTCACCTCTTTAATACTAAAATTTATATCAGAAGATATTTTCGACTGCAGAATGCTAAACACGAAAAGAGAACAAAAGTTTGTGATTGTTCAATATATTGTCTATTCCTAATGCTGTCTGGATTGATTCTGGATCCCAGTTGTCAGATTTATGATATGATCCACTGCTGTTTTCAACTCGGAATAATATTTTGTCACGGTCATAACAGCCCGAGAATGATAATTCTATCAGGTAGGAGAAGGATGAAAAAGTTGAAAACCTTGCTCTCTCAGCAATTCTGCACGACTTGAAGAACGAGAGAAGAATGTGTGGAAGACAGATGATTTGCATATGAACAATTTCACCTCTTTTATAGTTTTCGCAGCACGAAGAAGAACCAAATTGAATTGATGGGCGTAACAATGTACGAAGATGGCATGAGTCAATCAATCAATACTGATCTGCATTTAGGGCAGTCGCCCAGGTGGCAGATTCCCTATCTGTTGCTTTCCTAGCCTTTTCCGAAATGATTTCAAAGAAACTGGAAATTTATTGAACATCTCCCTTGGTAAGTTATTCCAATCCCTAACTCCCCTTCCTATAAATGAATATTTGCCCCAGTTTGTCCTCTTGAATTCCAGCTTTATCTTCATATTGTGATCTTTCCTAATTTTATAAACGCCATTCAAACCTATTCGTCTACTAATGTCATTCCACGCCATCTCTCCGCTGACAGCTCGGAACATACCACTTAGTCGAGCAGCTCTTCTTCTTTCTCTCAATTCTTCCCAACCCAAACATTGCAACATTTTTGTAACGCTACTCTTTTGTCGGAAATCACCCAGAACAAATCGAGCTGCTTTTCTTTGGATTTTTTCCAGTTCTTGAATCAGGTAATCCTGGTGAGGGTCCCATACACTGGAACCATACTCTAGTTGGGGTCTTACCAGAGACTTATATGCACTCTCCTTTACATCCTTACTACAACCCCTAAACACCCTCATAACCATGTGCAGAGATCGGTACCCTTTATTTACAATCCCATTTATGTGATTACCCCAGTGAAGATCTTTCCTTATATCAACACCCAGATACTTACAATGATCCCCAAAAGGAACTTTCACCCCATCAACGCAGTAATTAAAACTGAGAGGACTTTTCCCATTTGTGAAACTCACAACCTGACTTTTAGCCCCGTTTATCAACATACCATTGCCTGCTGTCCATATCACAATATTTTCGAGGTCACGTTGCAGTTGCTCACAATCTTGTAACTTATTTATCACTCTATAGAGAATAACATCATCCGCAAAAAGCCTTACCTCCGATTCCACTCCTTTACTCATATCATTTATATATATAAGAAAACATAAAGGTCCGATAACACTGCCCTGAGGAACTCCCCTCTCAACTATTACAGGGTCAGACAAAGCTTCACCTACTCTAACTCTCTGAGATCTATTTTCTAGAAATATAGCAACCCATTCAGTCACTCTTTTGTCTAGTCCAATTGCACTCATTTTTGCCAGTAGTCTCCCATGATCAACCCTATCAAATGCTTTAGACATGTCAATCGCGATACAGTCCAGGATAAGACTGTCTGAGAATTGCCTGTACACCTCCTTTATGACCAGACATTACTGTAGCTCCGTCATACGTCTGACATACGAGTCTGATATAATCTATGCTCTATTCTTTCAGAACTGAAATTATGACATCAACTAAACCCCTAGCAGTCTTATCAGCAGACACGTCATAAAAGCCTAGAAACCAATCTTCGACTTTACCATAAATAAAATACCTCACAATAATACTTAATTGTGATTTAACGGAAACATATGTAGTTTCGTCGGCTTGGACAGAAACGAATTCAGCTAATTTTAGGTCCCGTCTCTTTTCGAATACAGTACGTTCCTGAACGGCAACAGTGACAGCTTTAATCAAATCATTTTGTATGTCACTAGAAGTACCACTGAAGATATTTTCTGATACTAAATGGTCTTTCATGAAAGATTCCTCCGAAGCCAGTAAGTCAAGAGTAGCCAAGTAATTCCCTTTATTAAATGGACACAAAGAAGAACATTGATTTTCTCGATGACCCCTGAACGGCAATTCCTGAATACCTAAGTGGCAAACAACGTCTACTAATCTGCTGATAATTTTCCTATTTCTTGAAACAATTCCATTGTGTTTAACGGCCTGTTGTCTTTGCCCCTATGAAACGGCATAATCGATACGGCACCGCCCCAACATGTGAAATTTCTCAGCGCACTTTATATGATTCTCAGATGCCAGTAGTATAATACAGGGATTCGGCGGCCACCACCACCACCGGCTCCCAGAGGCCTCCCCCACCACCACCACAGCCAGAGGCCTCCCAGAGGTCTCCTCCACCACCCGCGGGATATTTGAATTTGTAAACAAAGCCACGTGCTTTTTGACAGACAACAACGCATCGCTAACTTCAGTACTGCCATATTGACGGGCCTAAACCTCAGTAGTACCAACTTAACCTAACTAGCGCGAGATTTGAATTGGTAAACAAATCCACGTGTTTTTTGACAGTCACGTACTTTTTGACAGACAACAACGCATCGCTAACCTCAGTACTGCCATCTTGACAGGCCTATACCTCAGTAGTACCAACTTAACCTAACTAGCGCGATTTTTGAATTTGTAAACAAATCCACGTGTTTTTTGACAGCCACGTGCTTTTTGACAGCTGTCATCCGCCATCTTTAAACTACAGAGCACCGTGCTGCCCTCTTTATCGCAGTAGCTGCAAATTCGTCACCTGTCATCGGCAGTGCTGCCATCTTGGCGGGCCTAAAACTTAGTGCTACCAACTTAACCTCACTAGCGCGAGATAAACAAATCCACGTGCTTTTCTGACAGCTGCCATCCGCCATCTTTAATCCATAGAGCACAGTGCTGCCCTCTTTAGCTACTTACCTTTGAAATGTGGTGGCAGGTAATTTTTACATCACAGCTGTCATCCGCCATCTTGCATCACAAACCTCAGTGCTGCGCTCTTTAGCTAGATACCTTTGAAATGTAGTGGCGGCAATTTGAAAAATTCTTTATGCTATTGTTTGGAAACAAAGCCACGTGCTTTTTTGACAGCTGTCATTCGCCATATTTAATCAACAGAGCACCGTGCTGCTATCATGCGGGCAATTTCGTCAGCTGTCATCCGCCATCTTTAAACCACAGAACACCGTGCTGCCCTCTTGCGTCAGCTGACATCCGCCATCTTTAAACTACAGAGCACCGTGCCGCACTCTTGCGAGCCATTTCGTCAGCTGTCATCCGCCATCATTAAACTACAGAGCACCGTACCGCACTCTTGCGGGCAATTCCGTCAGCTGTCATCCGCCATCTTTAATCAAGAGAGCGCAGTGCCGCACTCTATGTGGTGGTGACAAATTCCACATTCGCCATATTTAATCTACAGAGCGCCGCGCTGCACTCTGTGGTGGCAGACAATTTGAAAAGCTGCCAAGAGAGCATCGTGTTGGCATCATTATTCTTTGACATGTGGTGGCGGTAAATTCCACATCCACCATCTGAGAGCACCGTGCTGCGCTCTTGATCGTAGTAGCGGACAATTTAAAAAGAACATGTCAAGGAATACCTTTGTTCTAAAAGAAAACATGACTACAGTTCTGAACGGCTTGCGTAAGATAGCGATTGTTATAACCTCCTTTTCCCTGCTCTGTTAAGGTATAGCTTTATCGAATACTTGAAGATTATATTACAAAATAAGTGATTAAGAATATAATCGATACAACATATGATCTGGTCATTGAATGATGTGTTTGGGGTGCACCTTCGTTCTAAGAGAATCGAACCCGAGACTGCCGGGTGAGAGGCAAGCACACTAAACCAAACCGTAGGAGTCGGCAATTCTCTTTCTATATAATAATTTTGTGTGGCTATTTCTAGCCAAGTGCAGTCTAAAAATAAATCCTAGTCTTGTTGCATCAGGAAGGGTAACTCGCTAAATCCTGGTCTTTCAGCGTCAGGAAGGGCAATCGGCTGTAAAACAGATTCTTGCAATTTAAACTCTTGCGTCAGGAGGGGGCACTCGGCTGTAAAACATACTTTTAATCCCAAGAGAATCGAACCCGAGACTGCCGGGTGAGAGGCAAGCACACTAAACCAAACCGTAGGAGCCGGCAATTCTCTTTCTATATAATAATTTCGTGTAGCTATTTCTAGCCAAATGCAGTCTAAAAATAAATCCTAGTCTTGTTACATCAGGAAGGGTAACTGGCTAAATCCTGGCCTTTCAGCGTCAGGAAGGGCAACCGGCCGTAAAACAGATTCTTGCGATTTAAAATCTCATGTTAGGAAGGGGCACTCGGCTGTGAAACATATTTTTAACCCCGGCCCTGTTACGTTAGGAAGCACATCTAGCTGTAATAAAGGAGCTCCAAACATTTACAGTGTTAAGCTTTAGTAGCAGGCTAAGTGCTCACACCGGGTTACATTTTTTGTTCCACCGCATAGAACACTGTCTTTGAAGTTGTATCGGCGCATTCAGTCAGAGCGAGGTAAGGAATGCATGCGTTGACTGAAATTGTACACTCGTCTTCCGGTTGTACTAACCTTGAACGAGGACACTGCGTGCTGATAAGCTACTTGTAACTCACGGAACATTTTCTTAATCGTGTAGATAATTCCTTCTAGTGTAAGTTCCTAAAATAAAATATTATGAATGTACGGAGAGGTTAAAACACAGTGCCAGCACATAGCCTACTCCTATCGAAAGAGCTTACACGGCGCCGGCACATAGGCTACTCCTGTTGAAGGAGTCTGTACAAGGTTTAACACCCCCATCAACAGCCCTTACTTAATGCTGGCTTTTTACACACCCTCTGGTTATTCGAAACTGCCTAAGAATTTAATATACTACAGTAGGGAGAGGATAAAACCCGGTGCCGGTACATAGCCTACTCCTGCTGAAAGAGCATGCACAAGGCTTAACGCCTCTATCCGACAGATGAATCACCATCAACATCTTGTACCCGCAATCAGTTTCGGAGAAGCCTGCACAAGGTTTAACATCCCCATCAAGAGCCCTTACTTAATGCTGGCTTTTTGCACACCCTCTGGTTAGTCGAAACTGCCTAAGAATGTAATATACTACAGTAGGGAGAGGGTAAAACCCGGTGCCGGTACATAACCTACTCCTGCCAAAAGATCCTGCACAAGGCTTATCGCCTCCATCCGACAGATGAATCACCATCAACATCTTGTACCTGCAATCAGTTTCGGAGAAGCCTGCACAAGGTTTAACGTCCCCATCAACAGCCCTTACTTAATGCTGGCTTTTTGCACACCCTCTGGTTATTCGAAACTGCCTAAGAATGTAATATACAACAGTAGGGAGAGGGTAAAACCGGTGCCGGTACATAGCCTACTCCTTCCGATGAAGCCTGCACAAGGCTTATCGCCTCCATCCGACAGATGAATTACCATCAACATCTTGTACCCGCAATCAGTTTCGGGGAAGCCTGCACAAGGTTTAATGTCCGCATCAACAGCCCTTATTTAATGCTGGTTTTTGCACACCCTCTGGTTATTCGAAACTACCTGAGAATGTAATATGTAACAGTAGGATCGCCCCCATCCGACAGATGAATCACCATCAACATCTTGTAGCCGCAATCATTCTCGCTACTTCGGGAAGCCGTAAAAATAGCAAATGCTAGGCGAGGGACCTGCGCGATCGTCGTAACGTGTAATTACATGATCTAGCTAGATGCGGTTTTAGCTCAATACCTTTAAGTGCCTACAGGTAAGGAATACCGCGGATGTCGGCTTCTTGCTTAGCTTAGTACCCTCCCGTTTAAGTCCAGAGGTCGAGGATCGCGCGCTAACTTTCCAAGGCTCGATCCGCTGCAGAACTCTTAAATTCTGACACCTCGGCATCAACAGCAGGTTCGATCCCGGCTTAAATACGTCAATCTGCAGAACTCAGCGTAAGACCCTCAGGAGAGCTCTTGTTGCATAAACATTTCGTTCTAACTGTACTGCAAACGTCTGCAATTCTTGATATCCGCTTGGTAACAAGGAGCATATTTACTCGCTGCAGTCTGCGTGAGGCGCTCACAGTTCTTTGTGTGTGTTTATTACGTGCACATCTCCCGTCTATGTACTGTCTGCTGTGAATATTATTCTTCAGCCTTCAACTTAAGATAAGCCTGAACTGTTAGTTACTGTTTGCAAAGCAACTTCTACGCTAGGTAATAAACACCTACATTCATATATTTTCTTTTCTTTTTTAGGTACAACTAGAATATTATCATTCGAGTTACAGGCTTGAAAGTACGCATTTTATTCATCCGAGTAACAGTCTGCAGCACGTGCATTTTTAAGGTATGTTTCGAACTTTGAGTTGTGAAGATAGCTAGGCTAGCTGACGTACCCTACATTACATTCATATATATTTCTTCTTTTTTTAGGTACGACCAGAATATTATCATTCGAGTTTCAGGCTTGAACGCACGCATTTTATTCATCCGAGTAGCAGTTTGCAGCGCGAAGATTTTAAAGTTTGTCTGACCTCTATAGGTTGAAACTTGGTTTCTACCGAACATTGTAACTTTAAGCTAATCTCTATTGATAAATAGTAGTTCTCTTCAATCCTCATGTTATAGAAGAGGTTAATCTTATAATTTCAAACTCACAGCCATGTCCGACCTCTATAGGTAGAAACTTGGTTTCTTCCGAACATCGTAACTTTAGTCTATTGGTAAATAGTTGTTCTCTTCAATCTGCACGCTATAGAAGAGGTTAATCTTATAATTTCAAACTCACAGCAATGTCCGACCTCAATAGGTTGAAACTTGGTTTCCTCCGAACATCGTAACCTTAGGCTAATCTCCATTCATAAATAGTTATTCTCTTCAATCTTTCGTGCTGTAGAAGAGGTTAATCTTATAATTTCAAACTTTCAGCCATGTCCGATCTCAATAGGTTGAAACATGGTTTCTTCCGAACATCGTAACTTTAGTCTATTGATAAATAGTTATTTTCTTTAATCTGCATGTCATAGAAGATGTTAATCTTATAATTTCAAACTCACAGCAATGTCTGACCTGTACAGGTTCAAACTTGGTTTCTTCCGAACATAGCAACTGTAGTCTATTGATAAATAGTTGTTCTCTTCAATCCTCATGCTATAGACGAGGTTAATCTTATAATTTCAAACTTACAGCAATGTCTAACCTCTATACGTTGAAACTTGGTTTCTTCCGAACATCGTAACTTTAGTCTATTGATAAATAGTTATTCTCTTCAATCCACATGCTGTAGAAGAGGTTAATCTTATAATTTCAAACTTACAGCCATGTCTGATCTCTATAGGTTGAAACTTGATTTGTTCCGAACATCGTAACTTTAGTCTAATGATAAATATTTATTCTCTTCAATCCTCATGCTATAGACGAGGTTAATCTTATAACTTCAAACTCACAGCTATGTTCGACCTCTATACGTTGAAACATGGTTTCTTCCGAACATTGTAACTTTATTCTAATGATAAATAGTTATTCTCTTCAATCAGCATGCTGTAGAAGAGGTTAATCTTATAATGTCAAACTTTCAGCAATGTCCGACCTCAATAGATTGAAACTTAGTTTCTTCCGAACATCGTAACTTTAGTCTAATGATAAATGGTTATTCTCTTCAATCATCATGCTGTAGAAGACGTTAATCTTATAATTTCACACTTTCAGCAATGTCCGACCTCAATAGGTTGAAACTTTGTTTCTTCCGAGCATCGCAAATTTAGTCTAACCTCTATTGATGAATAGTTGTTCTCTTTAATCCTACATGCTGGTTAATCGTTAGTAATTAAATTTTCGTTTTTCCTTTGCGACTCGAGGAAAGGATATTGAGTTACTATATTTTTAACAACAAGACTGCTTCCACTTTGTTAGGTATAGAACATTTATCTCTTTCTGTTTGCTTTTAAAAACTTACAACAATGTCTGACCTCTATAGGTTGAAACTTGGTTTTCTTCCGCACGTTGCAACTTTAGGCTAATCTCCATTCATAAATAGTTGTTCTCTTCAATCTTTCATGCTGGTTGATCGTTATTAATTAAATTTTTGTTTTTTCATTGCGACCCGAGGAAAGGACAATAAGTTACTATAGTTTTAAGAACAAACGTGCTTCTGCTTTGTTAGGTATAAAACATTTATGTCTCTCTGCCTGCTTTTTAAATTTACGACAATGTCTGACTTCTATAAGTTAAAACTTGGTTTTCTTCCGCACGTTGCAACTTTAGGCTAATCTCCATTCATAAATGGTTGTTCTCTTTTCAGGACTTGAAGTCAACATATTTCCCTGCTCGCAGTGCGATGTAACATTTACAAGACGAGATGCCTTTACACGTCATTTAAAAATAAAACATAGTAAGGCATCTACTACGTTCTCCTGCGAGCAGTGTGAGGCAACGTTTACGAGGGTAGATGCCCTTACGCGTCATGTTAATTCAAAACACCCTAGCATAACATCCGCTTTATGTGATGTTTGCGGGCTGTACTTCGCTAATGTAGAGCAATACCAGGCTCACTTAGCAGAGGTACATCAAATATTTACTTGCCCTCAGGTAGTAGGGAAAAAGTGTGCAGCTACTGATGTAGCTGTAGAAAGTACTAGTAGCAAAAAACCTAGGAAAAATGAACTTCAAACTATTTACTGCGAACACTGTAACACTGATGTACCATCTTCGCATTTTCAAGGGCACTTACGCAGTAATGAGCATAAAAATAATACTAGTAGAAGAGGCTGTAATGCAAATATCGAGGAAATTAATACTGCATTTAAAAGCAGGATTTTTAGTTGTAGAATTCGCGCCAGTCAAAAGTTTCAGAGCACTTCAAACTTTTAAAATTGTGTTCAAGCGGATGTACAACAGCTTCTCGCTAAAACTTTGTCCAATCAAAATGTGTTTAAAGTTAATTTTGAACTTTTCGCCTTGTACATTAAAAGCACGGATGAATCCGAAATAACGGACATTAAATCATTTAATACGAAAAATTTCGTCATAAGTCAGTCAACTAATTTTGGTGAAATACATAGGGATGTCTCGAACATTATTTCAACTAAGAGCGAGGAATTTCAGGAAAAGGAATCAGGGTGGGCTTTAGTTGAAATAATGTATCTAGAAGTTAACATCAATAAGTACAATCCCATGCGAGGTTCATCGTACATCGAGCTGCCGACATGGATTCAGCGAAAAGAAGCTTTTGTAAAATCCAAAACAATGACGAGGCATGTTTTGCGTGGGCGGTGATGTCGGCTTTAAATCCTGCGAAATCGGACGTAGCTAAGAGAATATCATCATATCCACACTATTCAACGTAGCTAAATTTCGATAGTATAGAATTTCCTGTGCAGTTAAAAGATATTAAGCGCTTTGAAGAACTAAATAACATTAGCATTAATGTGTATGGCGTAGAAAAAGTCTGTAGTAGGTCCTCTGTATTATACATGTCATAAGAAGAGTACTCATGTTAATTCTATATCGAAAACAGTGAGAATAGCCACTTTTGCTGGATTAAAAATCTGAGTAGACTTGTTGGTAGTCAGTTGTCCAAAGAAAAGTGTAAAAAGTGGCTATGCGATGGATGTTTGCAGTATTTTAGAACTGAAGATCAGTTAACGAAGCATTCCAAGAATGACTGCAATCATGTACGTACCGAGATACCTACTACAGGCAATGATGTTTTAAAATGTACAAATTTTCACAAGCAGATGTGGGTACCTTTCGTGATTTATGCAGACTTTGAAGCCATCCTCACGCCATGCAATACATGCTTACCTAATCCTGACAACTCTTTCACTAATACTACGCACATGCATGTCCCGTATAGCTTCGGGTATTACATCAAGTGTAGTTATGATAGTACGCTTAACAAGTTAGAGCTGTATCGAGGACCTGATGCTGCTAAAGTATTTTTAGAAAGACTTGAAAGTGATGCAGTTCGTCTTGGTCTATTCTAAATAGTAATATTCCTATGAAGCCACTCACCGAAATTCAGTTAAATGATCATGAACGTGCTACAAATTGTAGCATTTGTGATGGGGAATTTTCCGAAAATGACCCTAAAGTTTTTGATCATGATCATTTAACTGGTTTCTACAGATGTGCCGCTCATTATAGCTGTAATCTTACGTACAGAGTTCCTCAATTTATCCCTGTAATTTTTCATAACTTATCTGCTTACGACTCACATTTCATCATTTCACAATTTGGAGCTTCAGATGAAAAGGTAGATATAATCCCTCAGAATAAAGAGCGGTACATTGCGTTTGCAAAGTCTGTGAAAGTAGATGCGGAGCATTCTATAAAACTGAGATTCCTTGACTCGTTTCGCTTTATAGCGAGTAGCCTCGATAAACTTTCTAGCCATTTACAGCCAGAACAATTTACGGAAATTTGACGCGTTTTTTCTGAAGAAGCGCAGTTTAATTTATTTCGGCGTAAGGGTGTTTTTTGTTATGAATATCTTGACTGCTTAGAACGCCTCGAAGAACGTGCTTTACCATCAAAACAATCCTTTTACAGCTCGCTGAATTCAGCGGATATTAGTGATGATGACTATTTACATGCACAACATATCTGGGAGCAGTTCCACATTCAAACGCTGGGTGAATACTCCGACTTATATTTAAAGACGGATGTACTTTAGTTAGCTGATGTTTTGAAAATTTTCGCTGTGTTTGCAAGAAAACCTACAGCCTTGATCCATGTCAGTATTTTACAGCGCCAGGGTTAAGTTGTGATGCGATGTAAAAATACACGCAGGTGAATTTGGAACTGCTAACTGATATTGATATGGTGCACTTTATAAAATCGTCTATTCAAGTCGGTGTAAGTCAGTGAAGTGGGCGGTATTCTAAGGCAAATAATAAGTACATGCCGAGTTTCGATTCTAGTCAGGAATCTCAGTATATTGTTTATCTCGATGCTAACAATCAGTATGGGTGGGAAATGAGTCAGTATCTACCGGTGAGTGGTTTTCCGCTGGCTAACGCAGTGCGAAATTGATGCTTTACAGCTGCACGCCCTAGGCGATGAAGTTGATAAAGGCTATTTCCTCGAAGTTGACTTACAGTATCCTAAAGAGTTACACACTTCTCATAATGACTTACCGTTCTGCCCTGAAAATATGAAGTCCCCGTACATCGCATCAACGACAAAAATGCTAATTGCTAATTTGTGTGATAAATCTAAGTATATCATTCATTACCGAAATTTAAAACAGTGTTTGCAGCATGGTTTGAAGTTATCCAAAATTCATCGCGTACTAGAATTTAATCAGTCACCGAGGCTAAAGCCATATATCGATCTGAACAATAATTTAAGAACGAATGCGGTTAACGAGTTTGAAAAAGATTTCTACAAGCTCATGAATAACAGTGTGTTTGGTAAGACTATGGAAAATGTTGACAAACGCGTTGATGTAAAATTGATTACAAACTGGGAAAATATTAAGAAAATGTATGGTACTAACTATTTAATAAGTAAACCAAATTTCCACAGCTGCACTATCATACATGAGAATTTAGTTATTATACAGATGAATCGTGTTAAGGTTAAGTATGACAAACCTACCTACGTCGGCTTTGCAGTACTTGAATTGGCTAAAACACTCATGTATGAATTCCATTACGATTATATGATGAAGAAGTACGCGCGTAATGCGCATTTGCTCTACACAGATACCGATTCGTTTATTTACCAAATCAAAACTGATGACTATTACAATGATATAAAGCCAGACTTGGGTAGGTTTGATACAAGTAACTATCCTGCAAATAATCAATATCATCTACCGCCAGTGAACAAAAAGGTTCTAGGTAAAATGAAAGATGAATGTGCTGGGAATATTATCGATTCATTTGTAGGTACTAAATCCAAGTCATATTGCATAAAACTCTTAAATGAACTACAAATAAAGAGATTGAAGGGGGTTAAAAAGAATGTCGTTCAGAATCAGCTAAGTTTTGAAAACTATAACAATTGCATTAAAAGTAATCCACCTGTTTTGCATAAGCAAATGTCTGTCATTAGAAGCAAGAAGCACCAGTTGTACACTCATTTAATTAGTAAGGTAGTCCTTAATAATGATGATTGCAAACGGTTTGTCATTCCAAATTCTACCAACACTCTAGCCTGGGGGCATAGTAGGATTGATAGGTACTACTTTACATAAAGCAGATGTGTGTAAACATTATGCTAGAGGTGTGTACTTTGTAATATATACGTTAAGCTGCCTTACATCACAATTCACTGTACATATTGTATAAAGATAGGGAGAGGTACGCTGAGAGCGTAGTACGGCAAGTTTAAACTTGTACATACAAGAATTGTGTCGAGAATGGGAGAAGTACGCAAACATCACTAGGGTAAAATAATTCGAGATAAAACTTGTACAAACAAGATGTAAATAAATAATGTAGAATTGGCATGTTCTTTTATTTTAGGTTAGGTGTTTCCTTCCTCCCGCTCCTTATTTGCAAGATAGAGTTTCGTTTATTACTCAAAGAAGAAAAGCAAGAAAGAAGGTGATGAGCAGATTCGTAAGTATGTTATTGTCTAGCTCATGTTGAGAAGAGAATTGTTTTCTTTTTCTAAACAGTGTTTGATTCTAGTCTTGCAATGCAGTGTTCAAGAACATCGAACTATAAACGGTAGTATGTGTTCAAGTCTAAACTTGCAATACTCTTGCTTTTGCAATGCATGTTCGATAGAGATGTACCTTGACACAGGAAGAAGAGCAGCTTAGTAAGTATGTTGAGAGATCGTCGCCGTAAGACCTATCTGTGTCGGTGCGACGTAAAGCCCCTAGCAAAAAAAAACAACAGTATGTTGAGAAGATAATTTTTCTTTCTAAACAGTGTTTGATTCTAGTCTTGCAATGCAGTGTGTTACGGTGTGCATTGACACATTTAAACATGATATGTATTTTCAAGCACTTGCAGCAATCGCTAAGCAAAAACCAACCGAGTTCGATGTAAAGAAAACAGAAAAAACCCAAGTAATACTTGCTGGTGCGAGAGAGAGAGGACTCAGCAGAGCGGAGCGCAGGGAAAGGTGTAAAGTGGGGTAACACCAATATTCAAATGTTGTGCCTCGAATAACCACAGACAGCGGTGATCACATCCCAAGTCAAGTGGCGATTTCAATTATGGGGCCTTTCCCCAGAGGAATTACCGCGGTAGGGACATATGAAAAAGGACAAAGGAGAACACCAAAAAAAATGAAAACTACCACAAGCACAGGTTTAAAAAAATGAACACATATATTAAAACAACTCCAAGAAATAACAATTGTTTACACTACAAAGAGTAAGAGTTTGACCATTTGATACACCATTAAAATGGGAGATCGTATAAATTATCGACAGGTTTTTATTTTGGTTCATGTAGGTATCCATAGGGGTAATCGCACAAACCACAATAAAGCTTGGGGTGCCAAGTACCAGGCAAGAATAAGTTTTACATTCGAGTTCCAATATGGCAATGTTCACGCGAATGCCTCACTAAAGTAGCAAAGAATTATGAAAACAGGAACAAGTAAAATAATACAAGCTAAAAGGAACTTTGCAGTGCTCACAAAGGCACGCAATGAAACAACAGGATTTCCAGTGCTCGAAAAGGCACGTAATAAAACAACAGGATATACCCCTAAAAACTAAGACACACCTTTTTTTAAGACAAGTAGGCACTAGAACTTTCGAAAGACACACACCAGACGAAGTGCAAATTTAGCAGAGCACCAAGCTACAAAATTTACTTGATATGTTACTAGAAAATGGTAAACGAAAGGAAGGGAAAATCGGGAAAGGAAATTCAAGCAGGGAAAGGGGAATGATCAGGGTATGAAGTCCACTCCAAACGAGAGAAAAAAGTTCCAGAACAACTGTTCAAGACTTGAAGTCCAGCACGCTTCCTCCTTCACATTTCCATCACCAAGTCAAAGTCAACAATTTGCCACAGTGAAATTTCGTTAAGTCCTGAAGGGACTATAGTTCGAAAATCCAAGCGTTATCCAAGCTCATATGATGAATGAGAGGGCGAAATTAAAATGGATGGTAATAATTACAGTAAAAGTCTGCTCACCCAGTACGTAATGGAGAATAAAGTGAAATCCGAATGCACTCGGACCAGCCGGTGCGCCGCTCAAGCTCCCACTGCCGATTACAACACCAAATCACACCTGATCGCCGGACAGGAGAAAGCGGCGAGTATATATACACGGAGCGAAGCGAGCTCGAGAACACACTAGAACCAGGTGACGTCACGGTGATTGCGCGTGGAGGGGTAGCAGATGAAGCAGTGGTGAGACAGCGTTGTAAGCAGAAGCTTCATAGAACAGCGCAATATAGTGTGCACTAAATCAAGGCGGAGAAGCACGCATAAGGTAGGCGAAGTTGAGCTCGTAACATACTCCCACCACCAGGAGAAATCCGAAGGATTGGTGTCCAAAGTTGACGAGACGGCATGATGAGAGCAGATGATGGTAAAAGCAGTACAGGTGATCCAAAGCGATGCGGACGAGGATGAAGAGTGGCGGAGATCCAACTGCGGTAGAAACGACGACAGGCGAAGAAGCAGAACAGACGAAAAGATGAAGACAGTAGAAGCGGCAGGTCCCACGAAGTCCGAAGGAAGCGCCATCTCAGGGCCAGGCAGGAAGGCGCAGCATAATAGGAAAGAAAAAATAAAGATAATAAGTAACAAGAGAAAATAAGAGAAGAATAAGGGGAAAAGGACGGGGGGGGGAAGGAGAGGGCAAGGGAACGAACAGGATGATTTAAATGATAAAACAAAATTATCTAGTGCTCTGCATAACAATTTGACAGTAGAAAATTACAATATTTATCAATAATATACCCCAAAGGGATAACAAAACAAAACTTAGTTAGAAGAGGGGGAGGATCAGGCATGAAAATTTAGGCAGTGGGAGAAGAGCTGGGTGAGCAGAGACAAAAAGAAAAAAATAATTAAGAAATATGAAGGAAGGAGAGTAATGGACAGCAAAATAATATCGTAGAACCAAGAAATTACAAAAGGGATAACAGAACCGATCAATACCCCTCTCCCGCCCCACAGAAAAAAGAGGGAACATAGGGATTAGGTATGGAACGGCTTTAGTCGAGAGAAATGAGCCTTTCGGAGATCAGTAGGGGATTCCACAGACTGAAGCTGAACAGTATTGGGCGAGGGAAAAGAAAGAATACGAAAGGGACCCAGCCAACGAGGGGAGAGTTTAGCAGAAATATTCTGAGGTGTAGAGCTAAGGGGGTGATTTTTAAGAAGAACTAAATCAAACAATTTAAATTTAGAAGGTAAGACACGAGAATTACACAGATTTTTATGAACTTTGCTGGCCTGAAGGAGCTTTTGATAAGCGGAATACAATTGGGAGTGGTTAAGACGATCGGAGGGTGCATCCAAAAGCGAGGGGAGATCCCACGTAAGGGCAAGGGGGGTATTCAACTCACGGCCGAGAAAGAGTTTAGCCGGAGTACAACCAGTAGGAGAATTGATGGTGGAGTTGAGGGCGAGAACAAAAGAAGGGAGTTCGGTGTCCCATGATTTCTGGTTATGGGAGTGAAAAATAGATAGAAATGTTTTAAGATTACGGTGGTAGCGTTCGACGGTATTTGCCTGAGGATGATAGGGGGAAGTACAAACCTTTTTTATGCCAAGAGAAAAACAAAAATTATAGAACTGTCTAGAGGTGAAAATCGAAGCATTATCAGAAATGAGAACTTTAGGGAGGCCAATGATAGGAAAAATGTAATTGAACAAAAGATTAATAACAATTTGTGAAGAGATATTTCTCAAAGGACGAACAATAAGAAATTTAGAAAACCCATCTAACAGAGTAAAAATGTATGAATTGGACTTAGAGGATTTAACAATAGGCCCAACAATGTCAATGTAATACTTTTCAGACGAGTAAGTAGCAGGAGAAGCGGCATAGGAGCCGTAAGGAAGGTGATTTAACGGTTTATGTTTCTGACAAGAAGGGCAAGATCGAACCCACGAAAAAATGTCTTTACGCATATGCGGCCAAAAAAATTGGGAGGCAAGGCGAGCGTAGGTCTTAGCTCTCCCAAATTGGCCGCCGATAGGCGAATCATGAAAATATTGAAATACCATAGACCGGAGAGTGGAAGGAAGAACCAAACGAGGAGTAGCCTTAGGAGTAGGTTTAAAAAGAAGGAGTTGGTGGTGGACCCGAAATGGGCCAGAATAATCAGGAGAAGTAATTTCTTGAGAAATTTGTTGACAGTAGGGGTCAAGCTGTTGATGGTGCATGCAAGATTGGAAAGAGAGGGGAAAGTTAGTTAAGGAAGAGACGGAAATAACAGAGTTAATGGGAAGGGAATCAAGTTCGGAAGGTTGAAGCTGGTGGTCATCAAAGAGACGGGAAAGAGCATCGGCGACAGAGTTATTATAACCGGAAACGAATTTTAAAGAGAACTTGAAACGAGACAGGCGGAGTAACCAACGACCAGTACGACCAATTTTTGGGGCATTATGTAAGAGCCAAGAAAGAGCCTGGTTATCAGTGCTGACAATAAACTCGCGATGGTCGAGATATTCAGAAAAATGTTATATTGAGAGAATAAGAGCCAGGGCTTCCTTTTCGTAAGTAGAATACTTTTGTTCAGCAGGGGATAACAGGCGGCTAAAGTAGGCCACGGGAAGCGTACGGTCATTAATAGTTTGTTGAAGGACAGCACCAATGGCAATGTCTGAGGCATCGGTAGATAATTCAAAGGTAAGATTAAAATCTGGAATTTGTAAGAGGGGAGCATGAGATAGTTTCGATTTAAGAAGATCAAAGGCCATTTGTTGCTGAGGGGACCAGTGAAATTTCACCCCTTTTCTTTTGAGTTTATTCAATGGATCAGCAATAGATGAAAAATTAGGGATGTATTTGGCATAGAAGCCGACCATTCCCAAAAAGGATCGTAAATGTTTCAAGTTCGTAGGAGGGGGTATCTTATTAATGGCAGAGACACGGTCAGGATCAACAGCAATGCCATCAGAACTCAATATGTGGCCAAGAAATTTAATCGAGGTTTGGGCGATCAAAACTTTAGAGGGATTAACGGTGAGACCGACATTGCGAAGACGAGTAAGGACTTCGCGTACATGAGACAAATGGGATTCAAAATCAGGAGAAAAAACTAAGATATCATCAACAAAAGGAAAAAGATACTTATACTTAATGTCAGCAAAAAGGGAGTCAACAAAACGCTGCATTATTTGGGAGCCTAGATTAAGGCCAAAGGGAACTTTTTTAAATTGATAGAGCCCAGTAGGAGTAATGAATGCCGTATACCGAGAACTGAGGTCATCTAAGGGAAGTTGATTGTAAGCAGAATTGAGGTCGAAAATTGAAAAAAATTTGGAACCGGAAAAATGTTGGAATGCCGAATTTAATTTAGGCATCGGATAGGCGTCATAGACGATTTTCTCATTGAGCTTCCTATAATCCACAATAAATCTCGCAGAACCATCAGGCTTGGCGACCACAAAGGCAGGTGAGGCATAATCGGAAGATGATGGAACAATGGTATTGTCTTTAAGCATTGTCTGAATCAATTGATTTAAAGTGTTCATCCGAGGAGGGCTAAGGAAATAAGGAGAAGAACGGACAGGGGTAGAATCCACTAGATCAATATGTGCAAAAAAATTCTTAACCGTGCCCAAATTAGGGGTAATAACGTCAGAGAACTCAGTGAGCAAAGCTTGAACCTGGTCAGAATGAATAGAGTTAATAGCAGGAAGTAGAGAATGTGAACGAGAGGGAAAATCGGAGATATTAATCAACGGAACAGACTTGTGCGAAAAGGAAAAAAAAACTTTGGACTGGGCGGAATCCAGAAGAAGACCAGTATGTGAAAAAAAATCATAACCTAAGATAACCGGGAATGACAAGTCCTCAACAATCTGAAAGGTGAAAGGCCAAGAAAGGTGCTGTAGTTTAATATGCAACAAGATACTACCCAAAATTTTCAAGGGTTGATTAGAAACTGAAAGACATCGAAGGGGAGATGGAAGATATTTCAAATGGGGATTATTGTGAAGTAAATCGCTATAAAATCGGGAACTAATCAGTGACACTGCCGCCCCAGAATCGAGGAGCGCAACAGAAGGAAGGTTATTAACCGTGAGCATAACATGACCACTCGGGGGTGAAAGAGAAATAGAATTATGAAGGGATTGGGAAGATGCGGATACGGAGGTAAGCTGGGAGGAATGAGGCAGATTTTCCCTATGTGAACGCCTACTGCCTAAGGACGCGGGTGAAAGGCGTTTCCCGAAGGCAAATTAGTACATTGACGGGCAATGTGGCCCGGTAATTTACAACGATAACAGGTTATGGGAGGACGGACACTAAGGGTAGGTACTGCAGACAAGGAAGAACGTAAGGGAGAAGCAGTGATCGGTGGGGGAGAGACGGAAGCGTAGTAGGAACGATCCCCTAGAGAATGTATGGTATGTTGTTGAGCAAGATTGTAGAGTTGAAAAAGGGAAACGGGAGGGGTAAGAACATTAAAAAGCATGCGGAATGATGGAGCGGCATAAAACTGAATAATAGATATCAGTTCGGAAGTATTATATGAAACATACAAAACATCACTGTAAGTGATGATAGAGTCCAAATAGTCGTGCGCGGGTTCATTGGGTAGCTGGTGGCGTCTGATGAACTCTGTACTTAGTTTGTAACGGACTTCTAGGGGTAAGAAATAATTGTGTATCGCATGTCTCAATTCATACCAATTTGTAAAATTTGACATATTATCCAACCAAAAGGTGGAAAAAACCCGTAGTTTTGGTGGATAGGAGACCAATTAATTGGGGAAAAGAGGCAACTTTTATATTTAAGAACTTACGAACCGAAAACAGCCAAATGGTAAGATTTCGGGGATCTGTTGCTGATAATTGGGGAACTTGTAATAACGACTGCGTAATGATTTGTACATTAAGTGCACTATCAACAGAGGGGGTGGTAGGTACTGGGGGTTGAGAATAAGGAGTGGGCGGCGGGGCCATGTGCTGTAGTAAAACGGAAGGTTTAGTATCATCGGATTGAAAATGAGGTGTATGGTTTGAGGAAGACGGGTATAGGGAAGGAGAAGACGGAGTAGACGAAAAAGAAAGTAAATTCGGTACAGAAGGGTTGGGTAATGATAAATTTGGTGGTAGCGGAGAAGATAGTACTGAAGAGTCATCCCCTAAAGGGAAGTTATCGGAAAAACAAGCCATGAATGAAAGCACACAAAAGAATGAGGCAATCAAAATAGGAAGTACTCTGCTACCATTTGTTACGGTGTGCATTGACACATTTAAACATGATATGTATTTTCAAGTGCTTGCAGCAATCGCTAAGCAAAAACCAACCGAGTTCGATGTAAAGAAAACAGAAAAAACCCAAGTAATACTTGCTGGTGCGAGAGAGAGAGGACTCAGCAGAGCGGAGCGCAGGGAAAGGTGTAAAGTGGGGTAACACCAATATTCAAATGTTGTGCCTCGAATAACCACAGACAGCGGTGATCACATCCCAAGTCAAGTGGCGATTTCAATTATGGGGCCATTCCCCAGAGGAATTACCGCGGTAGGGACATTTGAAAAAGGACAAAGGAGAACACAAAAAAAAATGAAAACTCCCACAAGCACAGGTTTTAAAAAAATGAACACATATATTAAAACAACTCCAAGAAATAACAATTGTTTACACTACAAAGAGTAAGAGTTTGACCATTTGATACACCATTAAAATGGGAGATCGTATAAATTATCGACAGGTTTTTATTTTGGTTCATGTAGGTATCCATAGGGGTAATCGCACAAACCACAATAAAGCTTGGGGTGCCAAGTACCAGGCAAGAATAAGTTTTACATTCGAGTTCCAATATGGCAATGTTCACGCGAATGCCTCACTAAAGTAGCAAAGAATTATGAAAACAGGAACAAGTAAAATAATACAAGCTAAAAGGAACTTTGCAGTGCTCACAAAGGCACGCAATGAAACAACAGGATTTCCAGTGCTCGAAAAGGCACGTAATAAAACAACAGGATATACCCCTAAAAACTAAGACACACCTTTTTTTAAGACAAGTAGGCACTAGAACTTTCGAAAGACACACACCAGACGAAGTGCAAATTTAGCAGAGCACCAAGCTACAAAATTTATTGATATGTTACTAGAAAATGGTAAACGAAAGGAAGGGAAAATCGGGAAAGGAAATTCAAGCAGGGAAAGGGGAATGATCAGGGTATGAAGTCCACTCCAAACGAGAGAAAAAAGTTCCAGAACAACTGTTCAAGACTTGAAGTCCAGCACGCTTCCTCCTTCACATTTCCATCACCAAGTCAAAGTCAACAATTTGCCACAGTGAAATTTCGTTAAGTCCTGAAGGGACTATAGTTCGAAAATCCAAGCGTTATCCAAGCTCATATGATGAATGAGAGGGCGAAATTAAAATGGATGGTAATAATTACAGTAAAAGTCTGCTCACCCAGTACGTAATGGAGAATAAAGTGAAATCCGAATGCACTCGGACCAGCCGGTGCGCCGCTCAAGCTCCCACTGCCGATTACAACACCAAATCACACCTGATCGCCGGACAGGAGAAAGCGGCGAGTATATATACACGGAGCGAAGCGAGCTCGAGAACACACTAGAACCAGGTGACGTCACGGTGATTGCGCGTGGAGGGGTAGCAGATGAAGCAGTGGTGAGACAGCGTTGTAAGCAGAAGATTCATAGAACAGCGCAATATAGTGTGCACTAAATCAAGGCGGAGAAGCACGCATAAGGTAGGCGAAGTTGAGCTCGTAACAAGTGTTCAACAACATCGAACTATAAACAGTATTATGTGTTCAAGTCTAAACTTGCAGGTACGCGCTATGCATGCTGTCTTCTGTGTAAGATCGCGTTGTACGTTAGATAAAGCTATACCTTAACAGAGCAGGGAAAAGGAGGTTATAACAATCGCTATCTTACGCAAGCCGTTCAGAACTGTAGTCTTGTTTTCTTTTAGAACAAAGGTATTCCTCAACATGTTCTTTTTAAATTGTCCGCTACTACGATCAAGAGCGCAGCACGGTGCTCTCAGATGGCGGATGTGGAATTTGCCGCCACCACATGTCAAAGAATAATGAAGCCAACACGATGCTCTCTTGGCAGCTTTTCAAATTGTCCGCCACCACAGAGTGCAGCGCGGCGCTCTGTAGATTAAATATGGCGAATGTGGAATTTGTCACCACCACATAGAGTGCGGCACTGCGCTCTCTTGATTAAAGATGGCGGATGACAGCTGACGGAATTGCCCGCAAGAGTGCGGTACGGTGCTCTGTAGTTTAATGATGGCGGATGACAGCTGACAAAATGGCTCGCAAGAGTGCGGCACGGTGCTCTGTAATTTAAAGATGGCGGATGTCAGCTGACGCAAGAGGGCAGCACGGTGTTCTGTGGTTTAAAGATGGCGGATGACAGCTGACGAAATTGCCCGCATGATAGCAGCACGGTGCTCTGTTGATTAAAGATGGCGAATGACAGCTGTCAAAAAAGCACGTGGCTTTGTTTCCAAACAATAGCATAAAGAATTTTTCAAATTGCCGCCACTACATTTCAAAGGTATCTAGCTAAAGAGCGCAGCACTGAGGTTTGCGATGCAAGATGGCGGATGACAGCTGTGACGTAAAAATTACCCGCCACCACATTTCAAAGGTAAGTAGCTAAAGAGGGCAGCACTGTGCTCTATGGATTAAAGATGGCGGATGGCAGCTGTCAGAAAAGCACGTGGATTTGTTTATCTCGCGCTAGTGAGGTTAAGTTGGTAGCACTAAGTTTTAGGCCCGCCAAGATGGCAGCACTGCCGATGACAGGTGACGAATTTGCAGCTACTGCGATAAAGAGGGCAGCACGGTGCTCTGTAGTTTAAAGATGGCGGATGACAGCTGTCAAAAAGCACGTGGCTGTCGAAAAACGTGGATTTGTTTACAAACTCAAATCTCGCGCTAGTTAGGTTAAGTTGGTACAACTGAGGTTTAGGCTTGTCAAGATGGCAGTACTGAGGTTAGCAATGCGTTGTTGACTGTCAAAAAGCACGTGGCTGTCAAAAAACACGTGGATTTGTTTACCAATTCAAATCTTGCGCTAGTTAGGTTAAGTTGGTACTACTGAGGTTTAGGCCCGTCAAGATGGCAGTACTGAGGTTAGCGATGCGTTGTTGTCTGTCAAAAAGCACGTGGCTTTGTTTACAAATTCAAATTTCCCGCGGGTGGTGGAGGAGACCTCTGGGAGGCCTCTGGTTGTGGTGGTGGTCGAGGAGGCCTCTGGGAGCCGGTGGTTGTGGCCGCCGAATCCCTGTATTATACTACTGATGCCGCGTGCTTTTTAGTTTTTTCTCGAAAATTTTTATGGTGTTTACACTCGTTCTGCGCCAAGAATCTTCCCCGTAAACGCCAAACATCAAGCAATAAAAACACAATACTTTTTGTTCGCGACCTTTACCAGTCCACACAAACATTGATATTTATCATACCAGCTTTTCTGGAATTCTCGAACAAATTTTCCGTCCTGTTGTGATAATGTTAGGTCAGGCTATTTCTGTAAAGTTGTATCGTAATATTTTGTTCTAACGACAAGGAGGAAATACCATTGTTAAGTAAGTACACAACTGAATCGAAGTCAGGTCTGTTAAATTCAGAAGCCACGATAGGGCTATCATCAAAACACACAAACTGCCACACGAGAAAACAAGAATTGCACTTTATATTTTATCACCTGTAACTATTCACCATTCCTTGGTAATGAAAAATTAACACTTAGGCCTATCACTGTATTATAAGACACTAGCACAGGCATACCATATTAGCCACTTGCTCTCACGTCTCACACCACATTCGTAACTTTGAAACTGTAACTGTTCGTTTCCGTTATATTGCTGTACCGTAATTGATACTGGCGGGCAATATAATGTATGCACATGAAGGGCTTTGGTGCTATCATTCATTTATTAGGTGCATGTTTGCTGTATTTCGTATTCGAACATTATATTAGTTTATTTTTAGACGTGTCTTATAATAAAGTAATTTCAAATTAATTACATTTAAAGCATGCCTGAGATGGTAGCCAATAAGAGCATCTTTATAACTGAGGTCCAAATACTAGCCAATGATAGCAAGAAGAGACGCTGGTAAGTCTGTCTACTGGGCGGAGCAATCTCGCTATAGGAAAGTTATAGTTCCACAGTCAGCATCTAGAGATAGCGTTAGTATTGCTCTATCTGTAAGCTTTGAAAATCAAAGGGAAAATACACAGAATGGGCAGCGTCTACTTTTGTCTACGTGCTTCGTGTAACAGACGCGAGCCCGAGCATTGCCGCAGTGAGTCGAAAACAAGTAAAACGGGGAATACAATAATGGTCTTGTATTTGGAATTAATTAATGTTCTATAAAAATAATTGAATTTACTAGACAATTTCTCGTTCACAAAGTTTTCAGGGTACACGCTGTCTACCCTGTCTCCCCTGACGCTTCGTCCCTGCCCATACGTTGTTTCCAATGTAAAGTGTGGGTTGCAGAGTTGTGATGATAATGGCAAGCTCACTTGCCTACTGCCATTCACAATCGATATGGCAAGTTTACATTATAATTGCAGGCCCAATTGGCTACGGCGCGGTCACAATCGATTTGGGGAGTTTAAGTTACAATGGCAGGCCCTTTTCCTACTTTCAGACAGATTACAGTTGAGGAAATTTTATTATAATAGCAAGCAACTTCCTTACTACCAGTCAAAATTGAGTTGCGCAGTTATCATTATAATGACAGGCCATTTTTCCTGCTGCCATCCAGCTTACTGCCAGTCACACAGAATTAGTGAGTTTCCATGAAAATAGCAGGCTACTATGCCTAATGCTAGTCACACTTTAGATTGGAGCATTTGTTTATAATGGCGGGTACTCCGGCCTAGAGCCAAACACAGGGTAGGGGAATTTTTAACAAAACTGCATGCTCCCTTGTCTTCTGCAAGACAAATCGAGAAGTGAAATATTCATTACAATGGTAGGCCCCCTTACTAATGCCAGTTACACAGGAGTTGGGGAAGAACCCCATTCCTACTGCCAGTCACAGTCGGTGTAGGGAGTACTGATTACAATAGCAGATACACCCTTTCTCGATCGCTAAAAATCGACATCAATGAATATATATACATGGACGTACGAAAGTATATGCATGTTTATAATATTGCAGACCTTCATTTACAGATTAACTGCTGCTAAACGGTACGTCATATCGACAAAGAATTGTACCGTAAGGCGCAGTATTTAGCGATCTAAATGGCTGGTCTTATGATAATTTCTCGCATCTCATCTATTCATGGGTCAGATTGAGTAAGAAACGTTGAATAGGTTGAAATTTGTGTAAGATTATCGTACATTGCATTACTTTTCCGATAATCATGTGACAGCATTTGGCTCACGTATGGGTATTTGGTGGGCCAATGTTCGTGTAGAGTTTGATGATACTACCTTTCCTGTAAGTGACTGAAAGTATGAATTATGCAGGTAAAAAAGTCCAAATTTACTTAAAATCGAGAAATAGAGACGAATCTAACTTATAAGCGATACAGATACGACAAAAAGTCATAATATCAAGGTTGAAGATCACTCTTAATTCAATGAAGATTGTGCCATCCGTTATGTGATAGGACTTCCCGTTTATCCCACGAAATACCTCGAAACGAAGGTCTGCACCATCATTAAAATTTTCTCCATATTTCGATATTCTTCGGGGATAAAAATGAATAATCTAAAGATCTTGGAAGTTTTTCGTCCGTTACAGGCCGAAACGTATAATTTTGCCAAATTTAAATTTTCTTGCTCGTCTGGCAGATTATGATGCAATCTGGATTTTGGGCGAGGGGGTAAAAATTAGGTCTTTTAGGAAATTAAATAAAAAATATGCAGATGATCATTATTACCCCTCAAACGGGTAGCTGTACGAAAATTTCACCAAAATAGTCAATGTACAGGCACACACAGTCGTTACGATTTTATTTATATAGATAGATAAGGAATCTGCTGCACATACAACACCTTTTGGCTGCGTCCGCTGGACTTAACCTGCAAAACCAACCGTTCATGATATCTCACTTATTAATCTTCCGGTCGAAAAATTCACATGAGAAAAACGTTTTAGAAATGGATTTCCATTAAGGATTGTACATTTCGATTAATTTCGGATGTGCATATTTTGAGGAAGTGCAAAATCATGGTTCCGGTTTCGGATCAACCCCCTGTAAATTGAGGTGTTCTGAAATAATATTGGCCCTTAAACCTACACAAGGACAGGTGGATTCTTAATATCAAGTTTGGTAGAAATATATTCAGTAGTTTTCAAGTTAAAAAAACTCATACAATCAAACCGACAAACAGACACCAAAGCTAAGAAATATAAAGATGGTCATTATTACAACTGAAACGGATAACTGTACGGAAATTCCGCCAAAATATTCAATGTAGAGACAGACGGTCGTTACAATTATATTTATATAGATGGCAGATAAGCATGGGCACGTTTGTAAGTGCAAACCTTCATTTCTAGATTTACTGCTCCCAAACGGTACTTCATACCAACAAACGGTTTGCACCCTCAGACGTCCTTTTAATCACTCTACATGTTTGGTGTTAAAACATTTTCTCGTATCTCACATATTTATGGGTTCAATTGAGTTACATTATTTGAATGGGGTGAAATTTGGGTAATTTTTTATAATTTTACATTATTTTTCACATACTTATGTGGAAGCTAGAATCATGAAATTTTGTTCGCACATAGCCATTGGCCGTGTCAATGTGCGTGCCAAATTCGATTACTCTATCATTCTTATATGTGTGTCAATCTAAGTAACAAAAGTGTCAAAAGTACAAAATTTACGAACAATCGAAATAAGCAGCCAAATCTACGCTATAAGGGGGGGGGGGGAGAGAGAGAGAGAGAGAGGACAAAATATCACAGGACCAAAGTTGTAGATCACTCGAAACTGAACGGAGATTGTGCCATCCATTTTGTGATAGGACTTACCGTTTAGCCGCGAAATACCTCGAAAAGAGGGTTTGCACCGTCATTAAATTGCCTATATTTCGATATTCTTCGACATAAAAAGTGAAATAATTAAAGATCTTGGAAGTTTTCCGTAGGTTACCGGCTAAAACGTGTAATTTTGCTTAATTTCAATTTTTCAGCCCGTGTGGCAGATTGTGAGGCAATCTTGATTTTGGGCGAGGGGGTCAAATTTAGGATTTCCAGGAAACTACAGCTAAAAATATGTAGATGATCATCATTACCCCTATAACGGAAAGCTGTAAAAAAATTCACCAAAATAGTTAATGCACAGACACACGGTCGTTATGATATGACTTATGTAGATAGATAAGGAATCTGCTCCACGTATGACACCTTTTGGGCTATGTCTGCTAGACTTAGCCTGAGATACCGACCTTTCATGTTATCTCCCTTAGTAATCCTCCTGTTGAAAAATGCACATGAGAAAAAGAAATTAGAATTGGATTCCCAAAATGTTTGATCGATTTCCATTCAGGTTGGTCTTGTACTTTACATATTGTGGGAGAGTAAATTCACCATTCCGGTTCCCTATAAAACCCCAGTCCATTCCGGGAATTTGAAATGATATTGACCTTAAACACTACCCTTGGGCAGGTGGATGCTAAATATAAAGTTTGGTTCAAATATCTTCAGTGGTTTTCAAGTTGTAAGAAACACACTTTACGCGCACCCGCTCTTGCGATAAGTCCGGTGGGACTTGTACCGAAAACGGTCCATTAATGATAACTCCGTTATTAATCCTGGTACCGATATGATCCACATGAGAAAAAAAGGTTTAGGAATTAATTTCTATTAAGGCAGGTAGATTTCCAAAGTTGGGTTGTGCTTATTTTGAGGGAGTGCAAAATCATGGTTTCGGTTTCGTATAAACCCCCAAATAGTTCAGGGATTTAGAAACATTATTTGCCCGAAGACCTACCCAAAGAAAGTGGATTCTAAATATGAAGTTTGGTGGAAATATATCCAGTAGTTTTCAAGTTATAGAAAGAGAGATTAACAGACAAACAGACAAACAAACAAACAAAGAAATAAGCGAACAAAAACTAACAGACACCAATGAAACCTGTCCTTGGACAGATGGATGCTATATATATAAAGTTTGGTTCAAATATCTTGAGTAGTTTTCAAGTTGTAAGAAATACGCTTTACACGCACCAGCTCTTGCTTTAAGTCCGCTGGGACATGTACCGAAAAACGGTCCGTTAATGATATCTCCCTAATTAATCCTGTTATCGAAATGACACACATGAGAAAAAAAGGTTTATAAATTAATTTTCGTCAAGGCAGGTAGATTTCCATTAAGTTCGGTTGTGTGTAATTTGAGGGAGTGCAAAATCACGGTTTCGGTTTCATAAAAATCCCCACTCAGTTCAGGGATTTAGAAACAATATTTGCACTAAAACCTACCCAAGGACAGGTGGATTCTAAATACGACGTTTGGTGGAAATATATCCAGTAGTTTTCAATTTATAGAAGGACAGACAGACAGACAGACAGACAAACAGACACCAGGGCAAAAAATTACGCAGATGGTCATTATTACACCTGAAACTGATAACTGTACGGAAATTTCGCCAAAATAGTCAATATTGCCAAGCTAAGCCCAGCCAGTGAGTGAGAGATTCCATGGCTTCGTTCATGGCTTTCTGTTTTCTAGAGGCATTTAAGGAAATAATGGTAACGACCAAGCAAAAAAAAAATTGAAAACAACATTCTGACATTTATTGACGCAAGCATCATTGATCAACAAAATATGCTTGCTGAGATTATGTCTGATCTTCCAGTATCAATTTACAATGGATCAAAGTTAATCTTCATCCTCCATCTCTATTGTTAAATTCTGGAACGAAATTTTTAAAAATTAGGTCTTTACTGCCTATTAAAAGGGAAATATTTTAAATGAAAATATATCCTGAGCCCCCTAATTATTCGCAAAAGAAATTAGCAGGCAGCTATCTCGCTTATTATTTCCATAACAAAGCTAAACTGAATTTTCCATTAATTTATTACAATTTCAACATGTAGTCACTGTTAGATACTGATAAATTTCGTTAACTAAGGTATGTAACGTCCGTTAATGACAATAGTAGAAATTCTGATGGAAATCTGAGTTGACTCTAAGATCATAATTAATTAATTATTATTATTAATTTCCGGTATTATCTGTGTAACATTTACTTTGATCATCACACGATCTTGTTTACAAATTGGTGTATTTCACTAAATAATTCTCACTGTAATTATGACACATTTTGCGAATGAATTAATTAATCAATTAATTATTATCATTATTACTCGTTATCTCCTAAGTTCAAATTAATTATGCCGTTTGTGCACATTTATATTTTACTTGCACAGTATTTAATGTTTCGAATTAGTTTGAAAATATTTGGAAATTTTAATATAAATGCACTGAAAAATTTCACATAACCATGTGCGAATTAGTTAAGGATTAATTTATAAATCGCTTGCCTTTGCTGAAAATGAACTAGACGATCTTTCGTCTAAATCTGTGATAACTGAAAATTAAATCCTAGCCTAGTCTTACTTGACGTTATTCTCAGCAAATTGTTCCTTAAAGTACACTAAACAAATAATCATGGTGGCAAATCAACGTTGAAAATAATCCGTGCCGTCGCGATGTACGCACGACCAGGTTAAAATACACTGAATAATCGAAAACGTGAAAATATTCCTAGTTACATCACACACTCAAGGTGACAAGTATTTTATATACACAATATTTACAACGAATCCTGCCATTCTGAATTATTTTTAACATGGTCGCGTCAATAAGATCCGGAAGATGAACTCATGTCTGGTAACGTTCTCAATTCAATTAGTGGCCAGTGATCGAAATAGTGTTATCACTTGAAATGAAATACTCTTTAAATAACAACGGATATCCATCTAAATTTCAGAGATTAACCTGAAGATCCTAACAGAGTTCAATAATAATCACCATCACACCATCACATGGGTTTCAAGTAGCAAGTGTAGCGTTTGTGGGCCTTAATCACATTATTATTACTCCCTATTCATGAAATGTAATCAACACGTGCTTCATTTTATTATAATTCACACTGTGCTCCCAAGGACCCAAGCAACAGATTATTCAATAATAAATTATTCAATTAATATCCCTCAGGATTGCCAATATTCCAGGTGCAATCATGAACTGAGCACATCGAATATCATATATGAGGAATTCTAAGACACCTTATAGCCCACGACCGTTTATTACATTCTTAACCCGGTCATATACTTAAATTTATTATTATTTTTAGTGATTATTACGTCTATCAGTCCTCCTGAAATGTCGTGAAATTAAATGACACGATCCTAAAGAATTGCAAGTGAACTTAGATGACACTCAATTCGACACTATTTCACAAAAATTACGTACAACTCCATATCACGATATTTTCAACATCACACGTAAGCAAATTAAGTTTATCGCGTGGTCAGTGATTTTTAACATATCTAAATCCTACACACGAGAATTCATTCAAGGACAGACTACAACAGCTAGACTAATAGATTTCAAATTTCAGTCACACATATGTAACTCAACTACCTTGAGAAATGTAAATGAAAGTAACTCAATCTACTGCAAAAACTAATTGAACTACGATCTGGGGAAGAACGATCATCTAGTTTTACATAGATGAGAAAGATATCAGGCAGTTAAAATGGTAATCAAGTTTAGCTGAAGTTCGATTCCAGGTTGGTGTCGGTCATTCCGGCATTTTCCCGTCATTCACCTCCTCCAGCCAGAAATGCCTTACATGCTTAGCAGGTCATGGAGAGACAGAAGTAGATGTTCCACGATGAAATTACGCTGAACTTTGTAGAGGAAGAATCCATCTTGAAGTTCACGTCGATTCGTTGGGATGAGTTTCGCCGCGTGCCAGTAATGTAAGCTTATCTAATGCAACAGATATTAGAATTTGCACACACACGTCGGAATATTTAGTGTTCTCGTGGAGAAATGGACTTAACTTGGATCGCTAATTTCGAAGTACATTCCATAAGACGTTATTGTAAATAACTGCACTAAATTAGCAGAGTAGATGTCCACCTGCACGGCTGAATTTATTTTCCACGTGGTCCCGATGAATATCGTCAGCAGCAGAGTCGCAGAGTAGAGTTCAGCTGAGTAGAGTAGAGTAGAAATTGATTTAATGTGAACATGAGTTTTATAGTTTTCGCCAAGGGGGGGGGGGCCTTCTTAGAGACGATCATTGGTTCACGGGGTCTCTTGTAATTGGTCGTGACTGTTTCTGGAAGCTTGTCGTCTGCTCGCAACGCTGTCGGCATGCGCGTGCCTCGCTTGGGGACACTAGTCTGTCATGTGATTAAACCTGCACTCAATCGAAGACGGAACAATACTTTGTCCCTCTGAAATGACAGAAAAAACTAGTTTGGTGCGCTCACACAGCTTTCCTAATGATAAATCCGACTCTTGGCGAACAATAAATCTTTCAATGTCGACCTGTCGTAAATAATCCAATGATGATCAAATTTGACGGGGACAATACAGACACACGGTCATTACGATTTTATTTATATAGAAGATTGTTGTTATCAAAAAGATAATTACGTCATTAAAGAACAAAAAAAGCACCTGGAGAAGATGCGATAATTGCTGAACTCTGGAAGTCTGCAGGTGAAAAGGCGATCGATAAACTAACTGAGATCATTCGCGAGATCTGGAAAACAGAGAGAATCCCAAATGATTGGACAGCAGCCCTGATTCATCCCCTACATAAGAAAGGTGACAAAACAGATGTAAACAACTATCGCGGCATCTCCCTTCTCTCAGTAACATACAAAATTCTCTCCAAAGCCCTTCAAACTCGGGCAGAAGAGCAACTTGATTCACAGTTGGGTGAATACCAAGGAGGCTTTAGAAAAGGACGATCTTTTGCAGAGCAGGTCATGAACCTTAAGTCTGTCCTGTCGTACCTAAAATCCAGGAATAAAAATTTTGTAGTTACTTTTGTTGACTTCCAGAAAGCCTACGACTCCATAGATAGACACACACTCCTCCGCATTCTGAAGGAAATGGCCTTAGACAACAAAACGAGAGCTATCATTCAACAGACCTTAACTAGCACTACGTCCAGGGTGAAATTCAGGGGAGAAATTTCGAACGTCTTCGAAATCAAGACTGGTGTTAGGCAAGGCGATGGACTATCACCGTTTCTCTTCAACTGCGTTCTGGAGAAAATCATTCGTGAATGGCGCAAGGAGATGTGCAAGGAAGAGGTTGAGAATGCCCTTAGATTAGGATATAAGAAAGGTGATTTTATCATAGATTGCCTAGATTTTGCAGATGACCTAGCGATCTTTCCTGATTCCTTAGATACTGCTGAAAAACAAATTAACCAATTGAGAATCCAAGCAGCAAAAGCTGGCCTCCAAATATCTTTCCAACAAACAGAGTTTATAACCAAGAGAGCTCATTGTGGAACAGGGAAAAATCAAGCAGGTGGAAAAGTTTGAGTAATTATGCGAGTGGGTAGTACCTAACAACTCTGAGAAAGAAGCAATCACGTGTAGAATCAACAAGATGGAGGTGGCATATCAGCTGACTAGGAATGTTTACAACAAAAGATCAGTGTCCATCAACGCCAAGCTTAGGCATTATTGTTCGGTTGTACGCCCGGAAGCACTGTACGCAGCAGAATGCCTTGCAATGAACAGAAAAGGTCTGATGGAGAAGCTAGAATCTAAAGAAAGAAAAATCCTGAGAAATATTCTTGGACCAATCAAAGAAAATGGTGAGTACAGGAGACGACACAACAGCGATCTGTACCAGCATATGGAGAGGATAACGGACACGATTCAGAAAAGGAGGATTAATTTTTATGGCCATATAGCACGCATGAGCACACAGAAACAAACAAATAGGATATTTTCCTACTTTCTTAACAAGAAAACCAAGGGACCCTGGTTTATCGAAGTTGAAAAAGACCTTCAAGAAATAGGAATCACACTCGAAGACATCCAGAAACGTGCTCCTCTCCAGAAAAAGTTCCAGGGACACAAAAGGTTCCAAGAAAGGCCAAAGTTGAAAACAGGCAAGAAGTGGGCTGATGAAAGAAAGGAGGCTCACAGAACGAGAATTCGTGAGTACTGGGGAAGAATTAAAGCTCAAGGATGCAAACGGTTGAAATAACGTAGTCCACAGCAGGCCGAAACGAAGAAAGAATTATTATTATTATTCTTTTTACTATTATTATTTTTATTATTATTATTATTATTATTATTATTATTATTATTATTATTATTATTTCATCATCATCATTATCTAAAGGCTTCGCCTTGTCGCTGCAACCATTGATCTCTTCTCTCTGCGATCATTTTCATCTCTCCATAACCTTGGCATCCCATCATCTCAACTACCTCTTTAATGATTTTCTTCCTTGGTTTCCTCTGTCTTTCTTTCCCATCACCTTGCCTTCGAACAAGTTCTTTATGAAGTTATTATGCCGGAGAATGTGACTGAAAACTGACGCTTTTCTCCTTTTTATTGTTGTTATTAAATGTCTCTGGGTGTTTATTTCTCTAAGCACTGCTTCATTAGTTTTCTTCTCAATCCAGCTAGTTCTTGTCATCTTCCTCCATAGCCACATTTCCACTGCCTCTAGTCGTTTCACGTCCTCCTTCAAGAGAGTCCATCCTTCACAGCCGTATAGCAGCACACTCCAAATGAACGTTTTGATAAATAATTTCTTTTGTTCAGTATTTAAGGATTTATTAGTTAAGAGCTGCTTCTTCTCCTCAAAGGCTTTCTTACACAGGGAAATCCTTCTTTTTATTTCCACAGTGCATCTGTTGTCATCGGTAATAACTGATCCTAAGTAGCAGAACTTGTGCACCTGTTTTATTAAAATATTTCCAATTCTGAGCTGTGCCTCTGGCTTCATTTTAGATTTGCTTACAACCATAACATTAGTTTTATTTACATTAATGTTAAGTTGGAAATCTTTTAAGATGGATGTTAATTTGTTGAGCATGATCTGCATGTTCTTCTCATTGTCAGCCAGAAGTGCAATATCGCAGGCAAATCTAATACAGTGTACAGTAGTTCCATTTATTTTAATGCCAGGTGTTTTGGATTTAAAAATGTTCATGGCCTCTTCCATGTACAGATTAAATAGAAATGGTGATAAGGAACACCCCTGTCTTATTCCTTTCCTAATTCTCACCTTGCATACTTTATCATTACTTTCGATGTTTATTCTTTGATTGATGTAGAGGTTAAGTATTGCTTTTCTGTCTTTCCAGTCCAAATGAATGTCCTTCATAATTTTGAACAGTCTTTTCCACTGAACATTGTCAAAAGCTTTTTCCAGGTCTACAAAAGCTGTATATGTATTTCAGTGGCGGTTCGCGCATGAAGGGCTTTTGGGCGCCGCCCCATCGCCTTTACTAAAACACGTAACATAATTTCACTCCGTAGCTGATTATATAACGAGATGGACAATGTAGCAAAGTCTAACTTATGGTAGTGTGTTATTCAGTTATACAATGTTATCTTTATTGTTTTGGCTATAAACGTTTCGCTTTTTTATTTTCAAAGACATGGCATCCGTTCAGCAAGCACGATGTTTTCTCTTTAGTCCAGCACAATGTTTTCTCTTTAGACATTAGGCGGTCGGGTGCTGGCAGGAGAGCCCTCAGTAAGCTCCTAGAGTTTGACAAGGGTGAGGGGTGCGGGAGGAGCTTTGGAACAAGATATGGGCTTGTCAGGGGAAGGAAGAGTGCAGACGGGGTGTATGCTTAGAGCATTTAATACTTGGTCTGTCCGGCAGAGCCCGTAGCAACGTCGCCAACCACTTTACAATGTACCTAGGCCTTTTCTCACACGTCTTACGTTAACTGTTGTTAGAGGTTAATTCTAAAACTGTTTACAAAACAATGGATTCCATTAGACTGGCTATTTAAACAATTCAGTTCTAAAAATAAGCTAAAATAAAGATTTAAAATCTAATCATAAGGTGACGGCACTATTTGTACGTTGGTCACATTGCTTTGAGATTTGAGGAAGCCGAAAGGAATTCTGGCGTGCATTGTTTATTTGTTCTCGTGAATGTCATTGTCGTTTGTGATCAGTGAAACAGGAGTAGCCGTGATTGCAGTAGCTGTTAGCCGGCTAATGTGTGTGTGTTTAAATGCCATTGTAGTGTAGTGTTGCTGTGCAAGTGTTCAGTAGATAAAACTACGGTACCATAATAGTTTAAATAACATTGTAAATTCTAACTTCAGTTTTAAGTGTCGTTTTAGTATCTTCATTCGTGTGTTTAGTACTTACCTGCCCATTTGAAAACTAAATGTTTAGGAAGACAAGGAAGATGAATTCTGTAAATAGTATTTTAAGTAGTGACGGAAATTTAAGTTTTGAACATAGGATAGAATTAAAGAAATTAGGGCCTCCTCGACCGAATTTAAATATTGCACAAGAACAGAAGGGTTACAAGAACAAAAATGCATATACTAGGAAATTCAGTCCGTCACTTAATAAGCAGGCTGATTGGCTGTGCGGATGTGAGATAAGGAATGCGTTCTTCTGTTACTCTTGTTTAGCAATGAATATCGTTGACGCTCCATGGACATCAGACATAAAACACCTAGGTGAAAAAGTGAAAAAGCATAAAATGAGCGAGAAACATATAAACGCTGGTATTGAATTTGCTATGCTTGGTAGAGTAGATATTCGATGCCAATTAGACAGTGCACACAGACTTAAAATTAAACAATCAAATGAACAGGTTTCAAAGAATCGATACATTCTTAGTAAATTAATTGATGCTATTAAGTTCTGTGGGAAGTTTGAACTAGCGCTCAGGGGCCACGATGAGACATACACGTCTGATAACCCAGGCATTTTTCGAGGTTTAGTCAATTTAATGTCAGAGCTAGACAGCACACTGAAAGAACATATCGAAAGAGCAAATAACAGAGTATTTGTTGGGTTATCTAATACCATACAGAACGAGCTTCTGAATTCAATCTATGCCGTGTGTCATCAAATGATTTCGGAAGAAATCTCTCAAACAAATTTTGTGGCAATTCAAGTTGATGAAACCACCGATTGTTCCACCTTATCTCAACTCGTTTTTGTTGTACGGTACGAGCTGGGTAGCAATATAAATGAAAGATTCATAAGTTTTGTGTCGCCTGATAATCACTCAGCAGAAGGCATTACCTCTGCAGTATTCCAGGAGTTGGAAAAACTGGACCAAACTCCGGACAAAGTCATTGCGCAGACGTACGACGGCCATTCAGTAATGAGTGGAAGGCAGACTGGCGTTTAAGCAAGGGTCAAGGTCGTTTACAGAAACGCTCATTTTGTGCACTGCTACGCGCATCAATTAAATTTAATTGTTGAGCGATGTGCTACTCAGAATAAGCAGGTCAGGATCTTTTTTTGTAATTTAGAAGGGTTTTCATCATTTTTTCAAAATCTGCGAAACGAACTGCTGTTTTGGACGAAGTGGTAAAAAGGCGCATCCCAAAAAATGCCGCCACAAGGTGGAACTTCAAGGCACGATGTGTAAGTACGGTTTTTATGTACAGAAATGAAATATCGGAGTGTCTCGAGAAGATCGCCGATGACAATAATGACTATTCGACAGTGAGAAAAGCTGTAGGCCTAAGGAATCTACTGAAGGATCCCGATTTTATATTCTGGCTAGAGCTATTCTCTAAAGGTATGCCTCACTGTGACTTTCTATTCAACGAGCTTCAGCACCGCAAAATTGATAGTATAAAAGCTCAAAAAAGTATATCTGATTTCAAGTTATCGGTGCAACGGGTCAGAAACTCTCTCGATTACGACCATCACTGGCTTAATGGCACAGACACCACCGATGGAAATCCAGCAGGCTCAAGTCAGAAACGCGCACGGTTTGAAGATAATAGAAAGATTGTAGCGAGAGAGGTATGCGATGTTATTTTATCCGGGATAGAGGACCGTTTTTTGTTCAGTGACCATCTGTCTGTTGCCAAACTTTTCCAGCCTAGTTTATTTCCGAGGTATAGGATACTGTTCCCGCAAACTGAATTTGAAATTGCTGCTAGATTATTTCCTATTAACCAAATTGAACTAAGGCATGAACTCTCAGTTTTATACGGCAGAAGTGATTTTGTTAACGCTTCAGGTGCCCTAACTCTTCTGACATGCATTTGTGATAACAACCTGGAAGTACTTCTTCCCGAGTCAATTAAGTTATTACGAATTATTTGTACAATTCCCATGACAACGTCAGAAAATGAAAGGTGCTTCTCTACGCTGAAAAGGATTAAGTCGTTCACTAGGAATACCATGGAGGAAGACCGACTTAACGCGCTTGCTATGTGCTCCATCGAGAAACAGCTGTTGGCAGTTCCTAACTTCAACGAACGTGTCATCAACCACTTCGCAGAGCAGAAGGAGAGGAGAATGGATTTTGTATACAAGCAAGTCAGCTAAGGTATCGTTACCTACTTTCTTGTATTATTTTCATGTGTATCTTCATCCCGTCATTATCATCATCATCAAAGTACGAACTGTATACTTATAATAACAATTGACTGACATTTCGTAATCTACTAGAATTGTTTTTCGGATACAGTTGTTGAGTTTTCTTGTTAGTGGTGTTCGCTTAGATGTCTTCACACTTCACTTCACTTCACTTCACTTCACTTCCCTACATGTGTTGTAATATATTAGCCTATGTTTTTTTGAACCTCAACCTGAAAAGTATATCGAGTCATGAATTTAGTGGTATTGTGAACATAAGTATATGTTTATTGTCGATGTTTTAAGGATATGTAGATTGTAATGCTTCTGTATTTGCGATGCTTTATGTTTCTACTTTTTTCCGCTTCGCGATATTATCTGATTTTCGCTACGTGATCGTTCTGCCTCGGAAGAAGATACATACAGTATTTAGCTAGTGTCATCGGATTATTATTATTATTATTATTATATTTCATCTACAATTATCGTGGTGCTGGACAGTGGGGGGAGGAGATGACGGCACAGCCCTGCCAGAGTAAAATGTTACGAACCGCCACTGATGTATTTCTGTTAAGCTCCTGTCTTCTCTCCAAGATGGTTTTAAGTGCTATAATAGCTTCTCTCGTTCCTATTCCTTTTCTGAACCCAATCTGATCATCATCTAGATTCTGCTCAATTTTAATTTTGATTCTGTTTTTTAAAATGCATGTGAATATTTTTGCTGCATGTGAAACAAGACTTAGTATTCTGTAATTGGAGCATTCTGTTGAATCTCCTTTTTTGTGCCGAAGTACTGCTTTGTTTTGAATTGTTTAGTACTTTTATTCCTTTCTTTTCTGGTTGTGTATTATGGCTATTCTTGGATCAGTAATTTAATTGTTGTTGAACAAGTCTGTATTCTATCACGATTATGTGTTGTTATTGAGTTTAAACAGTAAGTATATTGAATGTATGGAGTTACATCGAGAGTATTACTATATTTTGGTGACCCCCAACGTGATAGATTCTGTGAGTTTATTCCTTTCCTAGAAGAAAAGAAATCTGAAGTACGGTACAATAGCGCGTAGTTCCGAGTCACAACTTTTTCCAAGTCGAGAAGGAATAAAATTAGAGAAACTGAAGAAAGGTAGGATACCTCTTAGAAAATGCTTCACAAAGAAGATAAATGTCATAAAGGGAATTCTCTACGTCCCCTCATTTTAATGATGAACCTACTTCAAATTTCAGTCGTTTAGAGGCATTAATGTCGGACCTTTGTGAATTAGACAGCAATATAATAGATGCACTTTTAGACAGTAGTAATGATATGTCTGTAATTTTATCAGAAGAAGAAACTTCCGAGAAGTATAACGACGAATTTGAGGTTATACGGGTACAGGCGAATTATGTTTTGACGTCCCGTAGATCAGGCTGTTCCTTAAGTGACGCACATGAAGAGGCATTATGCCATAATCAGGATAGGAGGAGAACTTAAAAACTTCCCAAGATTGAAATTAATTACGTGATTGGTTAACTTTTTGGTCTAAATTTCGGAAGATTCACGAAGATGTTAGTTTGCAATGGTAGTGACAAATTTCAGTATTTATTGCAAGTTATGGAAATAGGAACTGAACCTCATGAAACTGTGCTTAGTTATACACAGACGTCAGAAAATTACCTGAAGGTAATTCAAACTCTACAAGAACGATTTCGAAGAGCGAATCTTCTATTACAAGTGTATGTAAGGGAATTACTAACGTTAGGGATTTCAAATACGACACAGGAGGACAAGCTTCCAATACCCACCTTGTTAATCAAGCTAGAGTCTCACCTTCGATCCCTCAGTAGTTTGAATCTAGCATCTGCAGACCCAAGTACATGGCTCTTTCCATCAGTCGAATCTAGCCTCCCAGAAGAGACATTACGAGCCTCGCAAAGATGTCGGTTCTCGAAACAAGAAGGAAGTACAAATGGAGAAATTGGGTCTCGACTTCAGTGCCTCATGGAATTTCTACGTACTGAAGTCCAAAACAAGCAACAGATTATATTAGCTCAAGCAGGATTTAGTAATTTGGCTGTGAAAAGTAAGAATGATGAAAGATTAGGTTCTACCAGGGCAGAGAAGAAAAATAATAAAGATCTTGTAGATAAACCCGTTCCTACTGTTGCTGCACTTTACAACAACAGTCCTTCAGTGTCACGGATTTTCTGTAATACATCTCATGAAAGTGATAAGTGTTCTTTTATAAGGAAAATGAGTATAGAAGACCGGAGACCAGAAATGAAAGAAAAAGGTCATTGCTATTTGTGTACAAAACCTAACCACTTTGCTAAGAACTGCAAGTCTTCCGTTCACTGCTTACTTTGTGGATATAAACACATTACTGTTATGTGTCCTGATTTATCACAAGCTGAGAAGAGTGAATCTAAGATTGAGAAGGAAACGCAGCAATCTCAAGTTACATCCTACCTAGCTACCCATGCTTGTATCAATCAAGTTGTTCTACAAACACTTATTGTCAAATTACAAGGGAATGGTAAACAGAAAACGGTACTAGCATTCATAGACTGTGGTTCACAACGGAATTACCTACATCATAGTACAGTTAAAGAGTTGAGGCTAGAACCTTGTGAAGAAGAAATAGTAACCCTTGTTTTGCTTGGCGGATATCAAACTTCTAGCATTAAACACAAATGATATAAAATCAACATAGGAAGAAATGATGGACAAATAATGGTTTTACCGAGATTGAGCTCCTCATAGTAATGGATATATACGCCAAGATTCTCATAGGAATGGCAGTTCAGTTGAAGAACTCCTAGCCGTGAAAACGAAACTCGGGTGCACTTTGGCTGGTGAGAGGCAAGACCAATCTGTTGAAGTTAGTATGAGTAGCCTCGCCATCTCTGAGCTTTGGAACCTTGAGACTATAGGTATCTCTGATCAGGTAGAAGACAAAACGACTGAAGAGGTCAAACAGAATCTACTTTTGAAAATATATGGCAATGGTCCCCATATAATAAACCTTCCGTGGAGAAAAGGTCAATGCGAGATCGTTTGCAAAAAACGATATTGCAGAGAAGAGACTTGAATCTACGACTGACATGCTGATGAAGGCAAACCTATTCACCGGTTACGTTCAGATTTTCACCGATTGGAAGAAAGAAGGATTCATAGAAGAGGTACCGAAGGAAGAATTAAAAGAATTAAAAAGATGCTGCCATTATCTTCCTCATCGGCCAATAATTAATTTAACGAGCTTGACAACTCCTGTTCGTCCAGTCTTCGACGCATCTTGCGGAAGAAAGTGTTTCACTGAATGACTGTCTAGATAAAGCCTATTCTACACCAGGGCGACTAAATGATAAACATTAAATACGAAAAGAGTGTTAATAATATTAGAGGATAATAAACTTTAGTCACCCCATACCTAGTTGAATGTGAGTCAACAAAGGTTAATCACCCTTGTCCTCTTATCGTCGTGGATTATCGTCGTGATCTAGAATTAGACAAACGTTCAGCTTTAAGTACGGGGCACGCTGGAAGCACATGATACTACGTCACCTTAAGGTTGTGAACAATATGTTGCTTGCGACTCTTTCATTTAAATTCTTTTCCCCTTCCTATGGTATGGCACATATATTTTTCACATCAAAATTCAGTTTCATATGTGTTTTATGCATAGTCTTACACTTTTCTATTTCTTATTTTACAGTTGATCCAAAGAGGGCTCTATTTTAACTGCTTTGAAACTATAAGTGACACACATTCATCTAAAATCAAATGCTTTAAAATATTTCAACACTGATGATGGACCTTAGAGTCCGAAAACCGTTTCCGAAATAAAATTTTGTGTGCTGATACGACTGTATATGATTAATTATAATAATAAGGAGTACCTAGTACTCATTCTACCGGGCCTTTGAGAGAAGAAAGGAAAAACACGGGTTAAGGTTACTGGCCCAAGATCACTTGCACTCCTTGAATCTTATAAATAAAGTTGTTCGTGTCTGTTTGTCTGTTTGTTTGTTCCACCATCACGTCCAAACGGCTGGATAGATCTCAACCAAACTTCATATTTAGAGTATACTCACCCCGGGGAAGGTTTCGATATGCATATCATTTTAAAATCTTTGAAAAGACGGGGGTTTTATAGGAAAACCACAACGGTTTTATTTTCTCTTATACTATTATAGGCAAAATATCGAATTTGTCGTATAAGAACGAGACAAAGCTCAACTTAATCCTCTTGACGCAAAGAACAAAACTTGGTAAGCCTTACGGGCCCGAAAACCATGTTTAAGGCCCTAAAATCAAGCGTTACGGAGATATTGGCACCACACTACCCCTGCTCTAGGAATCGGATAAAGAAATGAACTGCCGTAACCATGGCGACGTCAGCTCCAGGATTCTAGAGCAGTGAGATTATGTATGTACGTTTGGGCATAGCTGCCAACCAAAATTGGTACAAATAATACTTAATATGTGGAAAAAATATACTGTTGTGGAAGGCACTCATAGGACTCCTTTGGGCGGGGATGGAAAGGAGATGAAGTACGGGTATAAAAATCTTACTATATATAGAAATGGAAGTGTGTGTGTAAATGACACATCTCCTCCTAAACCACTGGAGCAATTTCAACCAAACTAGGTACACGTATTACTTACTATCGGAAGACGAGCACTGTGGGGGGTAAGCCATCCCTAGCGCCCTTAAGGGGGGTGGTTACAATAATAATCGAGAATAGTGTCGAATTCATAGTTTTCGGGGTCGCTGTGTTGAAAAGTTATACTCTAGAATTTTTTAAAGTCCAGCCCCCTTTTAGGTGGGGAGCAAGGGGGGGGGGTGAGATATAGAAATAATTAAAACCAGTTTCGAATCCATAGATTTCAGGGTCTGTGAGATGAGTAGTATTACCCCGGATTTTTTGCAAGTCCAAGTGGGGAGCGGAGGGGGTGAGATATAAAATTAATCGAAAAACTACATATAAAAATATTATCTTCTTCTTACTATATATAAAAATTGATGTATGTGTGTGCGTGGGTGTGTGGGTGTGCGGGTGTGGGTGTGTAAATGACACATCTCCTCCTAAACCACTGGAGCAATTTCACCAAACTTGGTACACTTATCAATTAGTAGCAGGAGACAAACCGCGTGAGGGTAAGACACCCCTAGCACCCTTATGGGCAGGGGGCGAGGGGCGTGGTATAAAAATAATCTAGAATATTATCAAATCCATAGTTTTCGTGGTAGCTGAAATAATTAGTGACACTCCGATTTTTTTTTAAATTCATGTTCAGCCCCCTTTGAGGTGTGGGTGAGGGGGAATGAGATATAAAAATAATCGAAAACAGTGTCGAATGTACATTTTCCTGGGTCACTGAGATGAATGGTGACAATCCAGATTTTATATCTCTTAGTGGTGGAGGGCGGGAGGGGGACAGTCTCATTGACAGTTGAAATCCTGTACATCGTATCTATAGTACGACGGCTAAATACATATAGTTATCACTTATTAATTTTTGACAGGATCAAATACTTCCCAGTTTATTCGAGCTTCCAAAAGGACGAAGTTTTACTCAAAAACTAAATAATCTAAAACTTGAAATCAAACACATCTAAATAATTTTAAAACTACATAATAGATCATAACATATCAATCTGCAAGTCAAAAAGGAATTCTATAAAAATTCACTACACACGTAACTAACTGGTAATGCAAATCTTAGAGGTAAATATTCAGAAACTATCCGGGCAACGCCGGGTACTACAACTAGTTTGCAATAAAATCATTAAGACCCTATTTGGGGTACTTGCCCTAAGTTACAGAGGCTGATTAGATGGAGAAAATTTACGTTACAAGTTACAAAGAACGGTTACGAAATCATAGTCACCTCCACAACAAGTTGAAAGGGAATTCGAGAGTGTAGCTCACTCTCTATCCCCAGATAAAGTTTAATTTTACATTAGAAGTTTACATTTTAAGTCACATGTTTAGGTCCGGAAATATTCCCCTCGAGGTAGCTGAGAGAGACTATCACAAGATCACCTTAATATGCTGGAAAGCTCGATGAACCTCCAAACACATTAGACCAGAGCGATGATCAACACAAAGTGGCTCAAGAGGAAGGTTCTAGAGAGATCTGGGCTAAGGCCCGGCACGCCCCGCAAAATTACACAGGTACAAGAAAGCGCCTATTGGTTGACAATTAAAAATATAATTTTGCTATTGGTTAATATTTAAAGTTTGCGGCAGGGCGGAAGTGTTGAAAACCTTTGAACATACCAAAAAACAAAGAATAATCAACACAGTGTAGTAAACCTAGAAATAATAAATTTCCTGAGAATTTTACTGTTTCCTCTTCACACCAGAGGGCATGGACATAGTATTTAAGTAAAGACATCTGTTGACTAAGTTCACATTTCTTGCAATAGTTGTACCTCCGGGTACAGACCTCCCCCACACCCAAAGTCTCTCCTCACAGTGACAGATAGAGGAATTTCATGTTAGAAAAAATTAAGTTTGATTCAACAGACAAAATATTTCTTGATGACAGTTCATTTCTGAATAAATTATGTTGGAAACCAATCTTGATGTCTTCCTGCAGCCGCCCAAGTACAGGATGTATAGTTCAGTTTTGACAGCGAGTGCGGCCGCCGCAGCCGATAACCGGATGGGTCCCCCGGACCTCCCAAGTACCCTAAGATACGCCTCTCCCGCTACTATGAAAGGGGTATCCATGGTGATGGTCGCCGCAGACCAGATGTAGAGATAAAGCCCCAAGATGGGTAGGCGGTTGAATTGCCGCACCTCATTCCTTGCCGGGAAGGATGGTGCTCCAGCACGCCGTTATGAAAGAGACTGGGCCAGAGCAGCATCGCTCGCAAGATATTGTGACACGGCCGCAGGAGAGAGACGGGGTACAGGAACAGTCAATTATTTGGCGACAGAGATTGGTTTTTTTTTTTGGAGAGCGAGAGTTGTTTATTGGGATGATGCGGGCGGCATTGAGGAGGCGAGGCGAGGGTGCAAGAGGGGAATGTTGTACATGTTTGCTTAGATGGATATGGGCGGGGCAGAAAGCCTCCAAATATGCCTTCAAGTAAAAATGTTTAATTACTGAGCAACAGAGGAAGGAAATGTAGCCGATTTTTTACTGCCATAACTTAATGGCCTATCTTGCAAAATGAGAAATTTATACAGGCTTAATTTGTGAGATTTGTACCCTAAAGATTATCTCAGTAGCGGGGTTGCTCACCAAAAGTGTGACTGGCGTTAAGAAATCCAAAATGATGCACGGTCCATGAAATCTGGGGGCAAGCTTGCCTGCAGGAACAAAATTCTTAACCATAACTTGTTCTCCAAACTTTAAATTGGATGGCCTCCGTCCACAATCATATCTCAAATGTAATGTTACTAAGTAAAGAAAGAGAACCAAGGCTGAGATGAGATGGACACATCGAAACAGAAAATCGAAAAGGTACAACACTGCCGGAACACGCTATGAGGGAAGGCTGTCACGTTTAACTCATGACAGAATAAAAAGGATAATAGCATATACTTCCGAGGAGGAATTCTTGAGAGATAGAAAAAATCGAGAACCTCATACAGATAAACCTCATATCAACAACGAAGGTGGTTTACTACCGCATAAATACTTCCCAGAATTAAAGCAGGATAACTCCCATGAAGTGAATAATTCACACTGAGGACTTCATCGGTAAATCCAAAGGCCAAAACACGCCTGATACCGATATAAATGTACTACCAGGGATAATCACTCCGATATGACCTCAATACACCCATGTCAAAAGGACAAAGCACCAAACACTAATTATACAAGAAAATAGGTTGCACTACAACTTCACAATATACACCAAAAAATCTCGAGAAGATGTATCAATACCCTAAAAGGAGCAACATACTCCAGAAACATCCTCTCACTTCATAAATACCCTTATTCAGAAAAGAGAAAATGCGTATCGAAAAGTAGCCTAGAACTCCATACAAAATCTCATATTATACAAAATATAATCCTACAACTAATCAAGATACAAGGACATCATGGGTGAACCGGTCAAGAAGACCAAATAGCGGGTCGAAAATTAGGGTAGAAACACATCTGGAATGAAAAAAAAAGAATTCCGGTGTTAAGCTGGTCCTATCAAAAGGAGGGGACAGAAAGGAAGACAGAGAAATGTAGTAAGCATAACTAAGAACAGTTTAAGTATGCTAGAGGAACTACCCCATATGAGCAATCTCCAACTGCAGTGGGTTCAGCAGGAGGACGAGTAGCAGAACTTAACCACAAGAAGCACATACTTCATTCTGTGCACCTTGAAATCATTACCAGACCTACAATGCGCCATGTGACGCGAAATTCGAGAAAACTGCGATACAGCACAGAGAATAGAATCGGAACATGGCCTGCATAGGACAGGGTACGGGACAAGGGATAATCAATATCCATTCAAAAGAGAAAGCAATTACGGATTGCATATATATACATGGCATCAAAGGCAAGAAATGAGAAGAGAAAACGCCCGATTCTAAAAGCAAATCGTACAAGGAAATCCACCACCCCCATACCCTGCTACCATTACACATCAACACAGTACACGACATATACGCGCAGATACTTACCTCGCTTACCTCTCTTCGTAAATTGCCGTGGATGGACTGGAACGAGCTAAAACAGCTCGGAGCTGGAACCGTGCATAGACAAAGGGAAGCGAAAGGACAGAAAGGCATGAACCCGTAACCCCCATGAATAAAAGAATGGATCAAAGAAACTGGGGTTTATTATAAACACACATAATATTAGAATGAGAACAGAAATGTGAGGCTGCATTAAAAGTTACTTACATAACTGTAGAAAATTGAAACATCAAGTAGTATCCCGTTCAGTGACATAGTAAGTTTCGTGTAACAGTACACACGATCGCACTACACACCTACGTATGACTACATATAATTTACAAATTGGTTTGAGAAAAATAATGTGACGTGAAACACATCATCGAGGGAATCAGAAAATGGAACCACTAAAGGAATAATACAGTCGCGGTAATACGGGCCGCGCACATATTACAGTTTGCATCCGCGCTCCAAGCGAGCATCCATTCGATGCCAGCGCGTCCTAACAAAAGCAAAGCACAGCCTCCAAAAAGGAGCAGAAGCGAAGGAGAAAAAGATGTTGCCACAGTTACAAAAACAAAAACTAATCGCTGACATTGGACTAAATAACGGCCTAGAAATATAAAATAGCACACTACACATGGCCCTAATCGGCCAACAAAAACGAAAAGTAAAATAAAGAAAAATTAAAATTGAAATTACGAGATACGGAGAGTACTATAGACCGTACACAAGCAGACAGCGCAGACTCGCGCGCACACACACACACGCACACACACGTATGAACAAGAAGAGAGACCCAATATAAAATCGACCCAGATCAGGCCGGAGTGTAAAGGCACGCGACGTATATTATCGCACAGGATAGCGAAGGATATCATGGGCTCACGAGCATGGTTCGAACACCGCAGATGCAATGCTGGACCGCCGCAAAATATAAGCAAGGCTGATCCAAATATAATCGTAGCAATCACAACACTCGTCGACCCGCTCTCACGACATGAAATACGAAGGTAGAGCGTATAGCAACATCACAGATTAAATAAATTTTCAAGAAACCATGATGTGCACACCCGATCATCAGATATCAACAATCGAGGTACAGCTACCGACCTGAAAATAACAGTGGTTAGTAAAAGGTAATAAGGCCAAATAAATATATACCATCATCAATGTCAAGGTAACAGACCTCAGCTAATAATAATGAAAGAGCGCAACACATCACAGCACACCATTCCACACCAAACGTTTTACACAAGTAAATAGAGATAGAAGGCCATGCTCAGAGGTTAGGTTGAATATTTTCTCGGGTGCTGCTTAGATCCATAAGCATACCCCTTATTGGATGAAGAAGAGATGACACGATGAGTAGTAAAATTATTAGCCCTACTTGAAACAGAGGGAGGAGGATACCTGGAGTGCCAAGACTCATCTCCATGTTTTACGTCTTCAGCAAAGGTACATGCTTCCTCAAGTTCTGCAAAATTACTCGGGCACTTAGTCAAGGATAAAAGGACCGATATTGAGGAGTAATGCCTTTGATTATACGAGCTACCATCTCTTCTTCCTGTACCATGATTTTAAAAACCTCGCAATAAAATTTCAAATCCAAGACATAGGCCAATAGATTTTCATGCAAGTACTGCGTCCTATAACAATGTTTTGGAACTAGACTTTGTAACGCAAGGGACAGAATAAACCTAGCCAAGATTAACTCGTGAAATTCATTTACACTTAAATTGCTGCTAATAGCCTTAGAAATTTCTTTTTAAGGACACCTTGACAGTTAGGAAATAACACTCTAAAAATCCCCAGAGCATCCATGCTATACACATTAGCCGACTCAGATAATTCTACCAGAAACCGCAGGAATCTGATTGTTTCGTCAATGGAATCTACAGAAAAGACCTTTACATCCTTAAAGAGATCTTTAATAGAGTTTGGGGCCGAACATGACCTAACCAACAAATTCTCTAGCACAGGACTGAGCCCACAGCAATGAGATGAGGACGGATTAGTTACGTTTTGGGGAGAAATATTCTCATTAGCTTGACCAAGGCAATTACTTTCATTATTCTCAATTTCATCACTCAACGACAATTGACCAACCTTTTTGGTACTAATCATTAAATCAAGTTCAACTGAAATGTTGATGACAGAAGTCAACAAGGAAGTACACTGGGATATCAACTCTCCTTCAGGCCCAAGGGAAATTAAATCCTGAACCCTGTTGATAAGGTGATTAGTTCGAGCTTTTAGCCTTCTCAACTGATAGTCAGATGGATTGCATTCTTTAAGCTGATTTAAAAAGACTAACAATTCACTAACTGAAACTGAAAGGTAATTCACTGACTCACCCACTTGGATGTTCATGTCACCTGGTTTTACAGCAGAATCAAGGGAAGCCAGAAGCAAGGCAACGTCACCCTCCATGGAACCGGTTGATACCAAACCGCGGACTTGCAGTTCGTACTGCAGCTCCCCTTTTCGTAACATTCGCGGCAACAACACAGCACGTGCAGGCATAATGATATGAAACAGAAAACACAGAAGTTACCACCCAACGTAAGTCTGCCTTTCCCTTCACAACCTTGAATTTTTGTCTCAATCTCCTTATTATTCCAGCCAATAGACCATTGTGACTTGGCTAAATTAGCCAATAATTCACAAGAAATATGAAAAGAAAAGGTGATACACCAGGTATCAATTAGTAGTTCAGTAAATTACACGTGCTCAGATACTAAGCACAAATAACGAGAATAACAGAACGTAGTTGCTATGGCAACTACGCAATCTGCTACCAAATACACTCTCACGACATGAAATACGAAGGTAGAGCGTATAGCACGACCAGGGATTGTACCAAGAAAACAAGAATAATAGTTACCACATCACTTACCGTGCAATCCCAATAGAAGGTCGTCGCAATTTGTAGAAGCAACAGGGCCAAGAGGCCAGGCGAATCAATAAAACAAATTAAATTAGCTAAAGGCTGGAATAATAACTATTGAATAAATTTGAAGGAAAAGAAAACTTTAATTAACCAAATCTTCTAAAGAAAAAAAATAACCGACCTCTCTAACTACAATTGATATAAAATTTAAATGTTGCAACTGGATCAATTAAAAGCGAAAATTAACTGAAAATTAAACCATCAAGGTCGATGCATTAATTAAAGAGAATAAAATGACAATTAAAATCTATAAATTCACAGTTAGAGTCTTGAAGATGAAAACTTCTCCAATGACAATCTCGGTCATACCCTACCAACCCATATTACTTCAGTAATCTTCAAGAAATAATCCAAATGAAGGTATATGATCCACAAGAAGGATTAACTAACAGAACATTACACCAGTGACCGAAACTTAAATCACTTGAATATCACCAAACAGCAACCGGTCCACCACTAGGCGGCAAAATCAAGACCATCAGAGCACACGGTTCTAGCCGTCAATAATCATCTCAGATCCTCGGCTGTCACATCCAACAGGACAACGCCCACCCACGTGTGCATTCTATTACATCGTACAGAAACAAAACAGAGTCACCGTAATTCAAAATGGCTACACCAGTACCGAGTAACCACAGAAAAGTTTTCATCTTAACAATATTCCAACATTACCTAACACCCTCGAATAGGTTTGAAAAATTTAGTAATCAAAAAATTATTATTATTATTAAAAGGGAAATAAGAAAAATGAATTAGATTGCACCGATACTACATACATATTTACCTAGTGAGGAGCTCCCCAAATATAAAATCTTGCTTCATGCGCATGAACCTTAAGTAACAGAACCAAAATTTAAAATTAATATCATAGTTACCATCGAACCTTGAAACCCCAAACCTAGATTGAATTTTACAAGCTCATAACAAGACCAGTAGGAATAGTCCTTCACTTTAAATGCTCAAAACAAATGTCCGAAACATCAAATATTCCATTTCTCATATATCATAGCCATAAATTTTCTCCATGTCTTCAAACGTCATTATTAGTAGTTTCTTCGGCGAGATCAACCCAGTTCAGAAATACAAATGAATCTACTTACGAGGTCGGATAGTTAGAAGTGAATAATCTTTTCAAAAGGAACAAACCAAACTTCGAGCCTAACGCTCAGGTGGAAATCCATTAACCCGGATCGAAATTCACCAACATCTTCTTTTCTTGAACAATTAACTTGTCGTTAAACCACAACCAAGAGCTTAGCTTCAGAGCGTCTCTTCAATTCAGTCCCAAAAATTAAAAAACAAACGCTCAGACATCATTGTCGAGCACGGTCCCTCACCAGGTAAGCTTCACGTTTCGCAGACAGATCGCAGCACACACTAACCACCTCGTGTTTCTATAACCAAGTCCACCGCAAGATGGCTCCCCATGCGCAAATCCGAGAAGGGACCATGGAATCTCGAACTCTTAATTCGTGGACACGCACACCATAATATTAAAATATAAATGGAATCCAATATATGTAGTTCTAAGGTAATGGAGTAATACAAACTCCATTACACCGCTACACGAGACATCCAAATTGCCTCACGCGGACAAACATGAATTAAACCCCGTAGCATCAAATCACACAATACACCAATGCTCAGCCATGATTTCAAATGATGAGTAAACAAAAATGCATGGTCTCAAAACCCACAAACACACACAGGCCCAAATAAACAGATAGGTAAATACCACTCTCCGTTCCCACGCGTGTGCACACAAAGAAAGAAAAAATTAAAGCACACACATAAAATGAAGTAATTAAGAGCCTGCAAAGACAGGCGATAAAAGACTACCGAAATACAATCACACAGAACAGTTTTTTGTAACTGGCATGAAAATGAAATAAAATGAATGAATACCTGGGAGCAGCAATCAGGAGTCTCGAAATATATACCTCAATCAAAATAATAACTTCAAGCAGAGAACCGAGCCTTGAAACAAGTAAATCCACGATAATAGCAATTCGCAGATCAAGAAGCATATATTAAATTCCAGTCTGCTTATCACGTTTGATGCGACCATTGTTGGCATCGCGAGCAGACCAACTTAACACTCGGAGAGCGAGAGACAGACCGTGTCAAAGAGACTGTGTATAAACACAGATGGCAAGAGCGCCATCTTCAATGAGAAACTATAAGTTTCACGTCGCATTCGGGTAATGTTATCGCTAATGGCGACAACGACAGTCAAGGAGAAGTAGGAATAAAGGAAGTGCACCACCAAGGCAGGCTTGGTTCGGCACAGAAATGAGTACGTATTAGAAACAATGACCGATTAAGCTTAGCAAAATATTCAAGGAACGGTCGGTCTAAAGGTACCGCGCCTGAACCAGAAGAGTAGATCTACACCAGATAATTTAGCCCACGGGCGTACCCAACGACCTTGCCACAGAAACAAACCACACATTAAAGTGGCGACCGATATGTAAAGCAAGAGCAAGTACACAAGTTAAGGAGCACTCAGGACCGAACGACAGGATCCAGGTCACACAACCAAAATAATAATCATCACTCAGAAAGAAAACGCTTGAAATGGGGCAGCTCAAAACGACTTTAAGTTTCACAATATGTTTAGCAACCGTGCCGCCAGACTGGACCTTCCTAATTAGAAGCTCGTAAATCAGTTCCTCCTTGTGCAGTTACCCGGGTGAAAGGACTTCGCGAGGGCCAGATATCGTGATATGAAAATTTAAAAATTTACAAAATTTCCAGCCACCAAGAAAATTTTCAGATTTCGATGTAGATTTCAATTAGTAGCCGACGAAAGAGGCTAAATTCAGACCCATTCAACCACGCTCTGGTACCACTTGTTACGGAGTTTGTGGGTCACAGAGAGGTGCGGGCTTGAATGGGTCTAACGACGGCAATTCAAAGATTGATTTAAAACTTTAAAATCAAAGTTTTACTTCCTTTTATGCTCCTTTTTATTAATTTCAATTTTTTTACAAACAAGTCGTTCTTAGACAGAACAAAATTTGAAGGTACAGATTTAGCTTGTTAACTTAGTTACAAGGTTGGAGAAAATAAGAAAATCAACAAATTTGTCACTTAATCGTCTGAGATTACAGCTCCCAATTTTACAAATGTCCTTTGAGCGCTGTGACTCCATCCACTCAATAATCAAGGAGACAGACCTCCCAATTTCTTTTACAGAGAATTTGCAAGGAAAATCTTTCTCAGAGCACTTTGCTCCACCACAACTTTACCGCCTTCCAAAAGGGACCATTTAACCATCACAAAGAAAACTCAAAAGAACGTGTCAGAGAAATTAAGAATACCTGGTGGCAACAGAAAGCTCAGAAACTTCAGAAATGATCTAATACTTGGGACCTGAGGGACTTTTACGCAGGAAAAAAAAAGAGCTGTGTGTTCCACCTCGCTCTTCAGCAGGTATGCTGTAAACTGCTGATAACTCTACCACTCTTACTGACATCCATGAAATCTTGGAGCGTTAGAAGGAGCATTTCTCCACCCTAATCAACCTTCTACCGCTGATGAATACTTTCATCGTGATGTGCCTCAACAGTCCAAACGTCATGAATGGCAGTTTGGCAGTTCCGCCAAGTTACCAAGAATTCAGTGCAGCTCTCAATCATCTGAAACCCAGAAAGGCATCTGGCCCAGAAAACTTCCCTCAGGAGATAATTCAGTGTGGGTTTCGAACTTGCACAGGCACAACTGATCTGATCTTATGTGCAAGGCAACATCAGGAATAATGCAGAGAGCAACAGTATCCTGCCGTCTTAGTCTTCGATGACCTGGAAAATCTATTTGACTCTCTTCCAGGACCTGTTATATGGGCGGTAATGGTACACTTTGGATGTCTTCAGCGTTTTGTTGATCTGATTCAGCCTCTCCATGATGGCATCAGAGTAGGATCTCGCACGAATTTTCTATATCTAATGGACTGAAACAGGGGTGTGTTCTTGATACATTCGGCTGACAAGCTACGAACAACACAGGTGTGGAGGCTAGGTATTGTTTCGCTGGAGGGTTTTTCAACCTAGTTCACTCCCGGAGGCTCACTGAGGTTATAAATGTAACCAAAATGCTGTATGCAGATAAATAAGCTGCCCGTCCCTAGAGACAACTAATACCATAGGGCTGTCGCGAGGGAAGCATTATGTATAATTTCGTGCGGCGTTTTCTAGGCGTGTGCAGCCCTTGTAAGGCAGACCCTAAAACAACGGGAGCTACGTCAGCATTTTCCCACGAGGTCACTGACCCCTGTCATGGTCATTGACATCATCACGTTACGGTCACGTGCTAATGATGTCATGGCCGCGTGCTACTGTTTACAAACAAGGCCACGTGCTCGTGTTGTGACAGCTGTCGTCTTCACAGCTGTCATCTTGGCGGGTCCTAACAAGATTTTGAACACGTGCTCGTGTTATGGGCGCTGAATTTGAATAAGTGGGCGAGGCTAACCTCACAGCTGTCATCTTGAGGGCTCCTAACGTCACTTTTTGACAACGTACACTTGTTTGTACAGGTGAAAAGCGCTAAATTTGAATATGTGGGCGACCCTAACCTCACAGCTGTCATCTTGACGGAACTAAGGCGCGCAACAGTGCAAGGCTAACCTCACAGACGCTGGGGCATAACTACACAGGACCTAGTTTTACGGCCAGATGCCCTACCCGAAGCCATTTTGCTAGATGCCCTTCCCGAAACCATCTTGGAGGGGCCTAACCTTCTTTTACGGTAAGATCCCTTCCCGACGCCATCTTGCTAGATGACCTTCCCGACACCACCTTCGAGGGTCTTAATCTTACAAGGCCCCTTATTTTACAGGCAGTTGCCATTTCCGTCGTCATCTTGACAGATTCCCTACCCGACACCATCTTGTGGCTTTAGTCTCCATCCGACGGCCAAATAACTATGATCACACGTCCTCTTCCTTTACCAAAACCGCATCATTACTTGGTTGTGCAACTGCGTTATCGTGAGGTCTGCTTACGGCTTTTCTTCTCCATCCGACAGAGATATATCGTCCTATTCTTTATCGTCTGGCCTCTTACCTCCTCCTCTTTATCGTCAGATCCTAGATGCCTTCCCTCATCCTCCCTCCTCCTTCTCATCATCTGTCCTAGTTTTACAGATAGGCTACCGGATGCTCTTTATAACGCAAGGAAGATAATAAGATAAAATTAACACTAGGATTACCAAACACTCTTTCTACCTACTTTTACCTAGGTTTTAATATAAGAAAAGACCTTCTTTGGGGTAATCACATAAATATGGTTGTTAATAAAGGGTACAGATCTCTGCACATGGTTATGAGGGTATTTAGGGGTTGTAGTAAGGATGTAAAGGAGAGGGCATATAAGTCTCTGGTAAGACCCCAACTAGAGTATGGTTCCAGTGTATGGGACCCTCACCAGGATTACTTGATTCAAGAACTGGAAAAAATCAAAAGTAAAGCAGCTCGATTTGTTCTGGGTGATTTCCGACAAAAGAGTAGTGTTACAAAATTGTTGCAAAGTTTGGGCTGGGAAAATTTGGGAGAAAGGGGACGAGCTGCTCGATTAAGTGGTATGTTCCGAGCTGTCAGTGGAGAGATGGCGTGGGAGGACATAAGTAAACGAGTAAGTTTGAGTGGTGTCTTTAAAAGTAGGAAAGATCACAATATGAAGACAAATTTGGAATTCAAGAGGACAAATTGGGGCAAATATTCGTTTATAGGAAGGGGAGTTACGGATTCGAATAACTTACCAAGGGAAATGTTCAATAATTTTCCAATTTCTTTGCGATCATTTAAGAAAAAGCTAGGAAAACAACAGGTAGGGAATATGCCACCTGGGCGACTGCCCTAAATGCAGATCAGTAGTGATTGATTGATTGCTTGAAGGGACTAGAGACTGTACATAACAGAAACTATTCAGCTATAGATTTATCCACCGATAGTAAAATAGCGACTCCGGTCAGGTCTCGGGGTTTAATTCCCTGGGCAGGTCAGGATATCCGATAGAGAGGTAATCGAAATTGAACAGTGTCAGAGTCGATTAACAACACAACAGGTAGTCATATTGTTAATTTTTATGTTTTTCACATTTTTTCGATAACACCGCGACGCGAATGTGATAATCATTTTAATATAATTCTCAGTACTGTATGTAATCGGTACTGTAGGTCAGTGAAAGGTGCTGTACTTGCATGTGTATGCCGAGTCATACAACCGGTCTAGCCTCTAACGACATGCAGGCAGACACGGGTAAGCGCAGTATCTCGTTCATATCTTTTGATGGCTTCACATAAAGCGCACACACACATAAAATATTTTAAAAATTTATTTGACATTCCCCTTTTCTTCACATGTAAGTAGATATTGGTAACCTCAGGTAGACAAAAAATGTGAATGAAGAATTAATCTCGTGTGTATGCTATATCTAAGTTATTTTTACTGCGTGCAGTATTAAAATATGTCCGTGTGTAAGGGCTACCTCACAGCATTTGCTTGTCGCACAATCCGTATTTTGTACCTCGTGTTTTTTACGTTAGAGAATGCAAGCAAAATTAAATATCTGCGTGCGCGTATTACACTAAAGAAGTGTACTAACGAAAATAAGAAGTGGTGTAGTTTTCTCACCTAATGCAGTGCGTTTGTCATCATGTATAGTCTGTTGTTATCTCACACATTAATTACACATTGTTTTCAAGTATACGACAGAGAGTTTCAGTCTTCGATTCTATGTATGTAATAGTAACTTTTTTTATTCTGTCACATTGACTACGCGTTTGTGCCATGAATCATGTGCAGACAGTTCATGAAATAAGGAGTGAGGTAGTTTTAGTAATTTCTTTACTCAAGCATTAAGCAGAGGGATCAGGGTTCGAATCCATATCTATAGTAGAGATTTTTTCTCTGTTACGGTAACCATATAATGCATGTAATAGTGATTTTTGATTTTGGCGTTAAACAGAGAGGTCAGGCATCGAATCCATGCCTGTTATAGAGATATTTTGCCCTGTTACGGACACTATGTGTTTGTGAGCTAGAAGAATAAGGCCAGAGGTAGTTTGACGTTCACCTTCTGAGTTCGAGTCCATGCATTTAATTGTTTGTTACAAACATACATGTATATTTGTAATTTATGAGTAAGGTAATATAGCAACAGCATGTTCTAAACACAAAGTTGTTGCCATCTTGCTCTTAGTAGAGGGCACATTTCCACTCTACTGTAACAGGATTGAACCTGTAGAGATTGCTTGTCGACATGTTTAGTTTGATAAGGAGAGGGAGGTCACGCTATGACGTCGTCGGATGGAGACGTAAAGCCTTGAGCAAGATGGCGACGGTACTCTACACCGTGCTTCCGCGTTAATTTCATAACAGTAACGTAAGTACATCTGCAGAAAACGGGATAATAGGTGCTATTAATGTATAGTTAACATGTAATGATAATTTACTAAATTTTTCAGTCTGATCATCTCATCCGTTATTATTTGCAAGCTAGACCGGGCATCGACATCAGATTGCTCCTGAATTGTTATTAATAAAAAATTATGATGTTCGTTTTTTCAAAAACCGTAAAATTAGATGTAAATTATTGTTCATTACATTTGTTACGGTGTAACGCAATTTACCCTACCCTGAGAACCTATTTTGAACTGGCAACATCACCGTAAAAAAACCTTAATTATTCTATACGACTAAGCGTATGGTTTCCCTCGTACACTAAGTGTTTTAGTGATACTCATTGAACATTATTTATATGCCTTATTGTGGACTAATGACAACGTCAATACATTCTCGCATTTCTGTATGGTGTGGACTGTTTCATTCCTCGTCTAATATGTGCTGCTATCTTCCGTCAATCACCCACAATAGAGTTCCCCTCCCCGCGCGCTCTTCTACCTATCGGAGCGCGGCTACTGCCCGAGGGAGCAAAACCTCGCCATTTTGTACTATAAACAGTTCGTTGCTGCGAGTCATGGCGTGCAGTTGCGTTAATGGGATTCTCAAGATGTTGGCGTCATGTTGGAGAATAGACCCCGGCTGAGGAACTTGAGATATGGGTTTGAAACCCGTTTTACTTCATCTTCTGCATCGTCCTATTAGTAAATGGTTTTAACTAATTCTGACCTGGGAAACCAAACTCTTCAGTAAGCGTCTGTAAGTATGTGAGGATATAACTCATCTTCGCTGAGCGTCTGCTTCACCCAAGTAAGTGGTTCATCATTTGGCAAGTTATATCCTGTGATTATGAAACTGCGAGGAAATTCATGTGATCCGTGTTTTGAAATTAACTATTTCATGGTGGAAGTTTGTGAAATTATTTTTTTTTTGGAAACTACAAACCGGACGGTCGTGTGGTTGTTTCTACTAAAATATCAAGCTTATAAGCATGTAAAGACTATGAAAATAAGGAGATTTTACTTATTAACCATCATTTTCACACGTTAATTAATCATGTAAATTCAAATTGTGTCGCGGCACTCTGTTGCCTTTATTCTGTGCGAGGTTTTGCAGTAGCATATAATTCTAGTTTCCTTGTTCTTTTTAAGGAAATCTTGCTTCTTCTGTTTTTCCGGTATTTTATGTTTACTGAATTTCTAGTGTTTTTTTTTAGGGTTTCTCGCCTTCGTTGTGCCTTGTACCTTATTGTGGGACGCGGCGTGTTTTTTGGGTTGCCATGGCAACGCTTTTCTTTTTTGGGCGTGATTGTTGATTGTTGCCGGTGGGTTTTGCGTGTTGGTTGTGTGACCTAAGATTACTGATGTATTTTCGACTGATGTGAAAGATTTCCCTATCCTCGCTTGGTCTTTTCTTGTTTTCCTCCTGTTTTCCTGTGTGATTATCGCTCGTGGATTGGATTTTTGTCCTCGCAGTTTATTAATTGGGCTAGAGTTTTATGTTTCTGCGAAGCCTCATATTTCAATTAAACTGATCAAATGAGTGGGTTTTCCCAAGGTTTAAGCTTTAGTTTTAATTTCATTTTAGTTACGTTAACAAACGGGCCCGTGTACACTTCCTGTAGTCAATTTAAGTTTTTTTCGTATAATTTTCTGTAATAGTAAGGTTATCAATCCGAACCTTTTCTTGTAATGAATTTGGTGTTATAAATTAGAGCCATTTCTTTTTAGTTAATGATTTCCATCAGTGTTATTACCTGATAGGCCTGCGTTTTCAGTCTGTGTTATTCTCTATTTTTCACTGTTTATTTTCAAACGAAACAATTTTTATTCTCTCAGATGGGACGATGTTAGTTTTGGTTAAATGATAAGTTTTCATTCCTTGATTAAAGTTTTTGAAAAGTTAATCAAGAGTTTTCTTTCATTATCTAAGTGGTTCAACGCCAAAACAAGGGATCTAGCCTTTTTTTCCTCTGGGTGATTTTATGGGCCGCATGGTAAGTACTTGATTGGTGTAATTTTCCTATCTTGTTTCTGACTTTCATTTTGCTTTTGGTAACTGTCTATTTCACACCGATTCATAGGCTGTACCGACCGGTGTTTGTTTGCTAACCGCTAGTGTGGTGACTTAACTGCGCTGGTGGCTTACATTATTCATTTTATATTATTTTCATCCCTGCGTTATAAAAGGCATCGGAGGAGGGAAGGCACCTAGGGAGAGACGATAGGGAGAAGGAGGGAGTGGGTCAGACGATGAGGAGGCCGTCTATGTGTCGGATGGAGACGTAAAGCCTCAATCAGACCTTACGATAACGCAGGTGTGCAACTAAGTAGAGATGCGTTTTAGGTAAAGGAAGAGGAGGTGTGATCATAGTTATTTGTCCATCAGATTTAGACGTAAATCTACCAAGATAGTGTCGGAATGGGGAACTGGCGGGATGATGTCGGGAAGGGCATATTGCCGTAAAACTAGGGCCTTGTAAGAATAGAAGCCTCCAAGATGACATAAGGGAGGTGGCGTCTATTATTTAAAATTTCGCACCTCACCCTTGTCAAAAGCACGTGGTGTGTCCGCGCCCAACACCTTCCAAAAGCACGTGGTGTGAGGCTAAGTCCTATCAAGATGACAGTTGTGAGGTTAGGGTCCTTCACTTCTTGAAAATTCTGCGCCTCATACTTGCCAAAAGCAAGTGGTGTGTGGCTAAGTCCTAGCAGGATGGCGAAGGGAAGGGCATCTAGCCTTAAAACTAAGGCACTGTAATGTTAGACCCCTCCAAGATGTTGTCGGGAAGGGGAATCTGGCAAGATGGCGTCTGAAGTGCATCTGGCCTTAAAAATCGGGCCCTGTAAGTTTAGGCTCCTCGAAGATGGTGTCGGGGAAGGTAGATCTAGCAAGAGGACCTGTGTAGCGTCTGTGTGGTTAGCCTTGCACTCATGCCACAGCACGCGGTCGTGTTAACAGCTGTCAATCAAAAAAGCACGTGGTGTGTGGCTATGTCCCGTCAAGGTGACAGCTGTGAGGTTAGAGTCCTTCTCTTTTTCAAAATTCCGCGCCACATACCTGCTAAAAGCAGGTGGTGTGTGGCTAAGTCCCGTCAGGATAACAGCTGTGAGGTTAGGATCGTTCTACTTTTCAAAATTTCCCACATCTCCCTTGCCAAAAGCACGTGGTGTTTGGCTAAGTCCCGTCTAGATGAGAGCTGTGAGGTGGGAGTGCTTCTCTTTTTTAAAATTCCGCACCTCACCCTTGTCGATAGCACGTGGTGTGCTTCTAAGTCCCGTCAAGACGACAGCAGTGAGGTTAGGGTCACACACTTATTCAAATTCCGCTCCTCACACCTGTCAAAAGAACATGGGGTGAGGTTAGAAGCTCTCAAGATGACGTTTGTAAGGTTAGGGTCGCTAACTTAATCAAATCCCGCGCCAAAACACAAGCACGTGTTCAAAAGTGATTTTAGGACCCGTCAAGATGACAGCTGTCGAAACACGAGCACGTGGCCTTGTTTGTAAACAATAATTCGTGGCCGTGTCGTCATGGGGGTCAATGACCTTGGGAGGGGACAATGACCTCGTGAGAAAATGCTGACGTAGCTCCCATTGTTTTAGACCCGTGTTGCTCTACTACTGTCAAGCGCATTCATATGGAAAACTTCGAACCAAATGATAGGCCTAATAGCGTTGTGTGCATCAATAATTAGATACCAAATTTATGTTAGGAAGATTTTATAACCATGGATGGTGGTGATCAAATTCGAGTGCCACACAACTTCCGAAGTTAAAACTATTGATGCATATTCTGCCTTTAACCCTTTCAGCCAACGTAGCTTACTAGAACGATAAGTAACTCAGTCCCTAAGAGATCGAGGAAATCGTGACCAAGAGTTATGATTGAGAGACGAAAATGATTTTAAGTGATGGTGCAAGAATGATGTAAGATTTAAGTAATAGTTCTCAGTGTTTTAGAGCGGAGGTGCGTAAACCAAACATAACCCCATTTCTCGTGAGTGAGAATGTGGACTACGTTTTTTTATAAATTACAAGATGATGTGCAATCAATTCCGTTAAGTTTTCGGTGACTAGTGGGCTTGCGTTCGGGGGATAGTGGGTTTGAGCCCCATTGTCGGCAGCTCTGAAGTCGGATTTCCGTGGTTTAACATTTGAAATTAGGCAAATGCTGTTGCTATACCCCAACAGGAGCCACGTTCTTTTCCTTTCCTTTATCGCCATAAAAAGTATCCGCCCATAATTAATATATTTTTCTCAGTTACCTGCCTGCAGAAGTTTATTTCTTTTTCAGTAGCGTATCCTGGATGAGTCTGCCCTCTGATGTGATTTTTTAAAACTATATTCCCCCAATTCCAATGTATCATCCAAGAGTTGGATCATACAGAACGCAACTTACGTCTGGGCAAGAACGGCCTGAAGCCCAATACCCTCGCGCCGAAGCCTAATCGTCTCTTGGATGAAATTATATTGCCTTAGAAGGTATTTCTGGAGATCGTGATAATCAAGAGACTTCTCTGGTGATACTTTAGAACTGTGACTTTGAGTTCTTGGGTTGGGTTCATTCTTCACGATTGGAGTGTGCGTTTACTGCGAGTTGCACAATATTTATTATCGTACGCATGTGTTCTGTAATACAATTCATTAATTTCCTCCCAACTGCTGAGACAAGGGTTCTATTCATTTCCTTTTCTTACATTTCTTCCGCTAAAATGTCTGAAAGAAATCATCAGTCCCCACCGTTAGAGGAAGATGATTTATGGATCATCATAAACGAAATGTTGATATTTAGTGTGGGCGATAGTGATCTTAGTGAAGGCAATTCTGCCGCAGGGGAATTCGTGACAGGAATGTACATGGAATAAGTACTGCAGCCTGGAATGTACAGAGTTCGGGCCCAGCTAATGCGAAAATTTTGCAGTCAAGAGATAACACGTGATCGATTCTTGTTCAAGTAGCGATCATGACAGTGACGGTGGTGACGATAATAGTGATAACAGTCCAATCAGTGTAACTTCTTCGTCAACCTGGACCTAAAGTGGACAAGGAAGGCCCCACTTTGACCCAAAATTCCATCATGATACAAAAAGGTCGAGAGTTTAGGGAAAACAAAACCGAGCGAAATATTTGATTTTTTCATCACGAATTATGCCAGAACATACAAAAAGTACCCAGAAGAAAATCGCATATAAAACTCAGTTTAGTAGGAAAAAACGAAGGGGTAGAAGTCAAGACCGTGTCCGTACAAATAGGGACGAAATAAAGATTCTTATGGGCATATTGTTGCCACGAGGGATTGTACAGAAAACTAAATAAGGTCATTACATTTCTTGCAATTGCTGGTTGACTACCAACTCCTATTTCCTATGAGCGGGTGAAACGGAGGTCATTTTATCTTGCCAGGCTGAGTGGCTCAGACGGTTGAGGCGCTGGCCGGCCTCAGACCCCAACTTGGCATGTTCGAACCTGGCTCAGTCCGGTGGTATTTCAAGGTGCTCGAATACATCAACCCCGTATCAGTAGATTTACTGGCACGGAATATAAGTTCTTGACTAAATTCCAGCACCTCAGCGTCTACGAAAAGCACAAAATTAGTTAGTGAAACGTAAAGCCATTATTAATATTATTAGATATTCCTCCACATCTTTTCACATTTATCTGACAATGAGGCGTATAATGAACAAATTCCTCCCAAAGTATAAAAGATAGAGCCAGTACATGACCACGTGGTATAAAAATTTTTGGAAGCTTTTACCACTGGTGGCATCGTCTCAGTTGATGAGAACTCCTTGTTACGGAAAGGGTGCCTAGGGTGGAAAGTTTACATACCAAGAAAACCATCGCGTTCCAGAATCGAATCACACGAATTATGTGAAACCGAGGAGGGTATGTAACACGATCTGCTTCCGTGTGTATCATAATGAACAGCTGTAAAGGAAAAAACACAGTGAAGACTACAAATACTGTACATATTACCTATATTTTAGTGTAATGTAATCAGTTGGTGACAATTAAAAATTGTAGGTATATAAAACGGGTACCTCGGAAGCTCTAACCAACATAACAGTTCGTTTCGTATCATTTATTCCACTTAAATGTTTAAGTACATGGAAACCTCGTAAATCTAATATTCACATGCAGAGAAATTTTTTCAGGAGATTTTCAGTAAACAGCATAAAATATGTATGTACACGTTACTGTATAAACGAAAACAAGAGCTCTGTCATTAGGAAGAAACGAACTCCGTATCACAGTATGAAAGCACTTAGTACGTTCGTCCACAAAGAATTCAAAAATTAAAATAGTACAGTTTCTCACCAATTACATTCAATATAATGAAGTAAACATTTCCTAGTGGTCCTTCTATTGTTCATTTTAGTCTAAGATTGCTTTTATACTGTACGTACCGGTTCACTTCCAGGTGGGGAGAGCTTTCCCTGATTGAAGAAAATGTTTAACTACTAGCTCAAAAAAATGATTTTAGGACCCGTCAAGATGACAGCTGTCAAAACACGAGCACGTGGCCTTGTTTGTAAACAATAATTCGTGGCCGTGACGACGTGAGCACGTGACCGTGACGTCATCGGGGTCAATGACCTTGCAAGGGGACAATGACCTCGTGAGACAATTCCGACGTAGCTCCCATTTTAAAACCCGTGTTGCTCTATTACTGTCAAGTGCATTCATATGGAAAACTTCGAACCAAATGGTAGGCCTAATAGCGTCGTGGCTGCAGGATTTGCCACCGATACTGCAGCAGGCCACAGAGTCGGTCTAACAGATCTCATGTGGACTCATACCGTTGTGTGCATTAATAATTTGACACCAAATTTATGTTGGGAAGATTTTATACCCATGGAAGGTGGTGATCCAATTCGAGTGCCACACAACTTCCGAAGTTAAAACTATTGATGCCTATTCTACCTTTATCCCTTTCAGCCAACGTAGCTTACTAGAACGATAAGTAACTCAGTCCCTAAGAGATCGAGGAAATCGTGACCAAGAGTTATGATTGAGAGACGAAAATGATTTTAAGTGATGGTGCAAGAATGATGTAAGATTTAAGTAATAGTTCTCAGTGTTTTAGAGCGGAGGTGCGTAAACCAAACATAACCCCATTTCTCGTGAGTGAGAATGTGGACTACGTTTTTTTATAAATTACAAGATGATGTGCAATCAATTCCGTTAAGTTTTCGGTGACTAGTGGGCTTGCGTTCGGGGGATAGTGGGTTTGAGCCCCATTGTCGGCAGCTCTGAAGTCGGATTTCCGTGGTTTAACATTTGAAATTAGGCAAATGCTGTTGCTATACCCCAACAGGAGCCACGTTCTTTTCCTTTCCTTTATCGCCATAAAAAGTATCCGCCCATAATTAATATATTTTTCTCAGTTACCTGCCTGCAGAAGTTTATTTCTTTTTCAGTAGCGTATCCTGGATGAGTCTGCCCTCTGATGTGATTTTTTAAAACTATATTCCCCCAATTCCAATGTATCATCCAAGAGTTGGATCATACAGAACGCAACTTACGTCTGGGCAAGAACGGCCTGAAGCCCAATACCCTCGCGCCGAAGCCTAATCGTCTCTTGGATGAAATTATATTGCCTTAGAAGGTATTTCTGGAGATCGTGATAATCAAGAGACTTCTCTGGTGATACTTTAGAACTGTGACTTTGAGTTCTTGGGTTGGGTTCATTCTTCACGATTGGAGTGTGCGTTTACTGCGAGTTGCACAATATTTATTATCGTACGCATGTGTTCTGTAATACAATTCATTAATTTCCTCCCAACTGCTGAGACAAGGGTTCTATTCATTTCCTTTTCTTACATTTCTTCCGCTAAAATGTCTGAAAGAAATCATCAGTCCCCACCGTTAGAGGAAGATGATTTATGGATCATCATAAACGAAATGTTGATATTTAGTGTGGGCGATAGTGATCTTAGTGAAGGCAATTCTGCCGCAGGGGAATTCGTGACAGGAATGTACATGGAATAAGTACTGCAGCCTGGAATGTACAGAGTTCGGGCCCAGCTAATGCGAAAATTTTGCAGTCAAGAGATAACACGTGATCGATTCTTGTTCAAGTAGCGATCATGACAGTGACGGTGGTGACGATAATAGTGATAACAGTCCAATCAGTGTAACTTCTTCGTCAACCTGGACCTAAAGTGGACAAGGAAGGCCCCACTTTGACCCAAAATTCCATCATGATACAAAAAGGTCGAGAGTTTAGGGAAAACAAAACCGAGCGAAATATTTGATTTTTTCATCACGAATTATGCCAGAACATACAAAAAGTACCCAGAAGAAAATCGCATATAAAACTCAGTTTAGTAGGAAAAAACGAAGGGGTAGAAGTCAAGACCGTGTCCGTACAAATAGGGACGAAATAAAGATTCTTATGGGCATATTGTTGCCACGAGGGATTGTACAGAAAACTAAATAAGGTCATTACATTTCTTGCAATTGCTGGTTGACTACCAACTCCTATTTCCTATGAGCGGGTGAAACGGAGGTCATTTTATCTTGCCAGGCTGAGTGGCTCAGACGGTTGAGGCGCTGGCCGGCCTCAGACCCCAACTTGGCATGTTCGAACCTGGCTCAGTCCGGTGGTATTTCAAGGTGCTCGAATACATCAACCCCGTATCAGTAGATTTACTGGCACGGAATATAAGTTCTTGACTAAATTCCAGCACCTCAGCGTCTACGAAAAGCACAAAATTAGTTAGTGAAACGTAAAGCCATTATTAATATTATTAGATATTCCTCCACATCTTTTCACATTTATCTGACAATGAGGCGTATAATGAACAAATTCCTCCCAAAGTATAAAAGATAGAGCCAGTACATGACCACGTGGTATAAAAATTTTTGGAAGCTTTTACCACTGGTGGCATCGTCTCAGTTGATGAGAACTCCTTGTTACGGAAAGGGTGCCTAGGGTGGAAAGTTTACATACCAAGAAAACCATCGCGTTCCAGAATCGAATCACACGAATTATGTGAAACCGAGGAGGGTATGTAACACGATCTGCTTCCGTGTGTATCATAATGAACAGCTGTAAAGGAAAAAACACAGTGAAGACTACAAATACTGTACATATTACCTATATTTTAGTGTAATGTAATCAGTTGGTGACAATTAAAAATTGTAGGTATATAAAACGGGTACCTCGGAAGCTCTAACCAACATAACAGTTCGTTTCGTATCATTTATTCCACTTAAATGTTTAAGTACATGGAAACCTCGTAAATCTAATATTCACATGCAGAGACATTTTTTCAGGAGATTTTCAGTAAACAGCATAAAATATGTATGTACACGTTACTGTATAAACGAAAACAAGAGCTCTGTCATTAGGAAGAAACGAACTCCGTATCACAGTATGAAAGCACTTAGTACGTTCGTCCACAAAGAATTCAAAAATTAAAATAGTACAGTTTCTCACCAATTACATTCAATATAATGAAGTAAACATTTCCTAGTGGTCCTTCTATTGTTCATTTTAGTCTAAGATTGCTTTTATACTGTACGTACCGGTTCACTTCCAGGTGGGGAGAGCTTTCCCTGATTGAAGAAAATGTTTAACTACTAGCTCAAAAAAATGATTTTAGGACCCGTCAAGATGACAGCTGTCAAAACACGAGCACGTGGCCTTGTTTGTAAACAATAATTCGTGGCCGTGACGACGTGAGCACGTGACCGTGACGTCATCGGGGTCAATGACCTTGCAAGGGGACAATGACCTCGTGAGACAATTCCGACGTAGCTCCCATTTTAAAACCCGTGTTGCTCTATTACTGTCAAGTGCATTCATATGGAAAACTTCGAACCAAATGGTAGGCCTAATAGCGTCGTGGCTGCAGGATTTGCCACCGATACTGCAGCAGGCCACAGAGTCGGTCTAACAGATCTCATGTGGACTCATACCGTTGTGTGCATTAATAATTTGACACCAAATTTATGTTGGGAAGATTTTATACCCATGGAAGGTGGTGATCCAATTCGAGTGCCACACAACTTCCGAAGTTAAAACTATTGATGCCTATTCTACCTTTATCCCTTTCAGCCAACGTAGCTTACTAGAACGATAAGTAACTCAGTCCCTAAGAGATCGAGGAAATCGTGACCAAGAGTTATGATTGAGAGACGAAAATGATTTTAAGTGATGGTGCAAGAATGATGTAAGATTTAAGTAATAGTTCTCAGTGTTTTAGAGCGGAGGTGCGTAAACCAAACATAACCCCATTTCTCGTGAGTGAGAATGTGGACTACGTTTTTTTATAAATTACAAGATGATGTGCAATCAATTCCGTTAAGTTTTCGGTGACTAGTGGGCTTGCGTTCGGGGGATAGTGGGTTTGAGCCCCATTGTCGGCAGCTCTGAAGTCGGATTTCCGTGGTTTAACATTTGAAATTAGGCAAATGCTGTTGCTATACCCCAACAGGAGCCACGTTCTTTTCCTTTCCTTTATCGCCATAAAAAGTATCCGCCCATAATTAATATATTTTTCTCAGTTACCTGCCTGCAGAAGTTTATTTCTTTTTCAGTAGCGTATCCTGGATGAGTCTGCCCTCTGATGTGATTTTTTAAAACTATATTCCCCCAATTCCAATGTATCATCCAAGAGTTGGATCATACAGAACGCAACTTACGTCTGGGCAAGAACGGCCTGAAGCCCAATACCCTCGCGCCGAAGCCTAATCGTCTCTTGGATGAAATTATATTGCCTTAGAAGGTATTTCTGGAGATCGTGATAATCAAGAGACTTCTCTGGTGATACTTTAGAACTGTGACTTTGAGTTCTTGGGTTGGGTTCATTCTTCACGATTGGAGTGTGCGTTTACTGCGAGTTGCACAATATTTATTATCGTACGCATGTGTTCTGTAATACAATTCATTAATTTCCTCCCAACTGCTGAGACAAGGGTTCTATTCATTTCCTTTTCTTACATTTCTTCCGCTAAAATGTCTGAAAGAAATCATCAGTCCCCACCGTTAGAGGAAGATGATTTATGGATCATCATAAACGAAATGTTGATATTTAGTGTGGGCGATAGTGATCTTAGTGAAGGCAATTCTGCCGCAGGGGAATTCGTGACAGGAATGTACATGGAATAAGTACTGCAGCCTGGAATGTACAGAGTTCGGGCCCAGCTAATGCGAAAATTTTGCAGTCAAGAGATAACACGTGATCGATTCTTGTTCAAGTAGCGATCATGACAGTGACGGTGGTGACGATAATAGTGATAACAGTCCAATCAGTGTAACTTCTTCGTCAACCTGGACCTAAAGTGGACAAGGAAGGCCCCACTTTGACCCAAAATTCCATCATGATACAAAAAGGTCGAGAGTTTAGGGAAAACAAAACCGAGCGAAATATTTGATTTTTTCATCACGAATTATGCCAGAACATACAAAAAGTACCCAGAAGAAAATCGCATATAAAACTCAGTTTAGTAGGAAAAAACGAAGGGGTAGAAGTCAAGACCGTGTCCGTACAAATAGGGACGAAATAAAGATTCTTATGGGCATATTGTTGCCACGAGGGATTGTACAGAAAACTAAATAAGGTCATTACATTTCTTGCAATTGCTGGTTGACTACCAACTCCTATTTCCTATGAGCGGGTGAAACGGAGGTCATTTTATCTTGCCAGGCTGAGTGGCTCAGACGGTTGAGGCGCTGGCCGGCCTCAGACCCCAACTTGGCATGTTCGAACCTGGCTCAGTCCGGTGGTATTTCAAGGTGCTCGAATACATCAACCCCGTATCAGTAGATTTACTGGCACGGAATATAAGTTCTTGACTAAATTCCAGCACCTCAGCGTCTACGAAAAGCACAAAATTAGTTAGTGAAACGTAAAGCCATTATTAATATTATTAGATATTCCTCCACATCTTTTCACATTTATCTGACAATGAGGCGTATAATGAACAAATTCCTCCCAAAGTATAAAAGATAGAGCCAGTACATGACCACGTGGTATAAAAATTTTTGGAAGCTTTTACCACTGGTGGCATCGTCTCAGTTGATGAGAACTCCTTGTTACGGAAAGGGTGCCTAGGGTGGAAAGTTTACATACCAAGAAAACCATCGCGTTCCAGAATCGAATCACACGAATTATGTGAAACCGAGGAGGGTATGTAACACGATCTGCTTCCGTGTGTATCATAATGAACAGCTGTAAAGGAAAAAACACAGTGAAGACTACAAATACTGTACATATTACCTATATTTTAGTGTAATGTAATCAGTTGGTGACAATTAAAAATTGTAGGTATATAAAACGGGTACCTCGGAAGCTCTAACCAACATAACAGTTCGTTTCGTATCATTTATTCCACTTAAATGTTTAAGTACATGGAAACCTCGTAAATCTAATATTCACATGCAGAGAAATTTTTTCAGGAGATTTTCAGTAAACAGCATAAAATATGTATGTACACGTTACTGTATAAACGAAAACAAGAGCTCTGTCATTAGGAAGAAACGAACTCCGTATCACAGTATGAAAGCACTTAGTACGTTCGTCCACAAAGAATTCAAAAATTAAAATAGTACAGTTTCTCACCAATTACATTCAATATAATGAAGTAAACATTTCCTAGTGGTCCTTCTATTGTTCATTTTAGTCTAAGATTGCTTTTATACTGTACGTACCGGTTCACTTCCAGGTGGGGAGAGCTTTCCCTGATTGAAGAAAATGTTTAACTACTAGCTCAAAAAAATGATTTTAGGACCCGTCAAGATGACAGCTGTCAAAACACGAGCACGTGGCCTTGTTTGTAAACAATAATTCGTGGCCGTGACGACGTGAGCACGTGACCGTGACGTCATCGGGGTCAATGACCTTGCAAGGGGACAATGACCTCGTGAGACAATTCCGACGTAGCTCCCATTTTAAAACCCGTGTTGCTCTATTACTGTCAAGTGCATTCATATGGAAAACTTCGAACCAAATGGTAGGCCTAATAGCGTCGTGGCTGCAGGATTTGCCACCGATACTGCAGCAGGCCACAGAGTCGGTCTAACAGATCTCATGTGGACTCATACCGTTGTGTGCATTAATAATTTGACACCAAATTTATGTTGGGAAGATTTTATACCCATGGAAGGTGGTGATCCAATTCGAGTGCCACACAACTTCCGAAGTTAAAACTATTGATGCCTATTCTACCTTTATCCCTTTCAGCCAACGTAGCTTACTAGAACGATAAGTAACTCAGTCCCTAAGAGATCGAGGAAATCGTGACCAAGAGTTATGATTGAGAGACGAAAATGATTTTAAGTGATGGTGCAAGAATGATGTAAGATTTAAGTAATAGTTCTCAGTGTTTTAGAGCGGAGGTGCGTAAACCAAACATAACCCCATTTCTCGTGAGTGAGAATGTGGACTACGTTTTTTTATAAATTACAAGATGATGTGCAATCAATTCCGTTAAGTTTTCGGTGACTAGTGGGCTTGCGTTCGGGGGATAGTGGGTTTGAGCCCCATTGTCGGCAGCTCTGAAGTCGGATTTCCGTGGTTTAACATTTGAAATTAGGCAAATGCTGTTGCTATACCCCAACAGGAGCCACGTTCTTTTCCTTTCCTTTATCGCCATAAAAAGTATCCGCCCATAATTAATATATTTTTCTCAGTTACCTGCCTGCAGAAGTTTATTTCTTTTTCAGTAGCGTATCCTGGATGAGTCTGCCCTCTGATGTGATTTTTTAAAACTATATTCCCCCAATTCCAATGTATCATCCAAGAGTTGGATCATACAGAACGCAACTTACGTCTGGGCAAGAACGGCCTGAAGCCCAATACCCTCGCGCCGAAGCCTAATCGTCTCTTGGATGAAATTATATTGCCTTAGAAGGTATTTCTGGAGATCGTGATAATCAAGAGACTTCTCTGGTGATACTTTAGAACTGTGACTTTGAGTTCTTGGGTTGGGTTCATTCTTCACGATTGGAGTGTGCGTTTACTGCGAGTTGCACAATATTTATTATCGTACGCATGTGTTCTGTAATACAATTCATTAATTTCCTCCCAACTGCTGAGACAAGGGTTCTATTCATTTCCTTTTCTTACATTTCTTCCGCTAAAATGTCTGAAAGAAATCATCAGTCCCCACCGTTAGAGGAAGATGATTTATGGATCATCATAAACGAAATGTTGATATTTAGTGTGGGCGATAGTGATCTTAGTGAAGGCAATTCTGCCGCAGGGGAATTCGTGACAGGAATGTACATGGAATAAGTACTGCAGCCTGGAATGTACAGAGTTCGGGCCCAGCTAATGCGAAAATTTTGCAGTCAAGAGATAACACGTGATCGATTCTTGTTCAAGTAGCGATCATGACAGTGACGGTGGTGACGATAATAGTGATAACAGTCCAATCAGTGTAACTTCTTCGTCAACCTGGACCTAAAGTGGACAAGGAAGGCCCCACTTTGACCCAAAATTCCATCATGATACAAAAAGGTCGAGAGTTTAGGGAAAACAAAACCGAGCGAAATATTTGATTTTTTCATCACGAATTATGCCAGAACATACAAAAAGTACCCAGAAGAAAATCGCATATAAAACTCAGTTTAGTAGGAAAAAACGAAGGGGTAGAAGTCAAGACCGTGTCCGTACAAATAGGGACGAAATAAAGATTCTTATGGGCATATTGTTGCCACGAGGGATTGTACAGAAAACTAAATAAGGTCATTACATTTCTTGCAATTGCTGGTTGACTACCAACTCCTATTTCCTATGAGCGGGTGAAACGGAGGTCATTTTATCTTGCCAGGCTGAGTGGCTCAGACGGTTGAGGCGCTGGCCGGCCTCAGACCCCAACTTGGCATGTTCGAACCTGGCTCAGTCCGGTGGTATTTCAAGGTGCTCGAATACATCAACCCCGTATCAGTAGATTTACTGGCACGGAATATAAGTTCTTGACTAAATTCCAGCACCTCAGCGTCTACGAAAAGCACAAAATTAGTTAGTGAAACGTAAAGCCATTATTAATATTATTAGATATTCCTCCACATCTTTTCACATTTATCTGACAATGAGGCGTATAATGAACAAATTCCTCCCAAAGTATAAAAGATAGAGCCAGTACATGACCACGTGGTATAAAAATTTTTGGAAGCTTTTACCACTGGTGGCATCGTCTCAGTTGATGAGAACTCCTTGTTACGGAAAGGGTGCCTAGGGTGGAAAGTTTACATACCAAGAAAACCATCGCGTTCCAGAATCGAATCACACGAATTATGTGAAACCGAGGAGGGTATGTAACACGATCTGCTTCCGTGTGTATCATAATGAACAGCTGTAAAGGAAAAAACACAGTGAAGACTACAAATACTGTACATATTACCTATATTTTAGTGTAATGTAATCAGTTGGTGACAATTAAAAATTGTAGGTATATAAAACGGGTACCTCGGAAGCTCTAACCAACATAACAGTTCGTTTCGTATCATTTATTCCACTTAAATGTTTAAGTACATGGAAACCTCGTAAATCTAATATTCACATGCAGAGACATTTTTTCAGGAGATTTTCAGTAAACAGCATAAAATATGTATGTACACGTTACTGTATAAACGAAAACAAGAGCTCTGTCATTAGGAAGAAACGAACTCCGTATCACAGTATGAAAGCACTTAGTACGTTCGTCCACAAAGAATTCAAAAATTAAAATAGTACAGTTTCTCACCAATTACATTCAATATAATGAAGTAAACATTTCCTAGTGGTCCTTCTATTGTTCATTTTAGTCTAAGATTGCTTTTATACTGTACGTACCGGTTCACTTCCAGGTGGGGAGAGCTTTCCCTGATTGAAGAAAATGTTTAACTACTAGCTCAAAAAAATGATTTTAGGACCCGTCAAGATGACAGCTGTCAAAACACGAGCACGTGGCCTTGTTTGTAAACAATAATTCGTGGCCGTGACGACGTGAGCACGTGACCGTGACGTCATCGGGGTCAATGACCTTGCAAGGGGACAATGACCTCGTGAGACAATTCCGACGTAGCTCCCATTTTAAAACCCGTGTTGCTCTATTACTGTCAAGTGCATTCATATGGAAAACTTCGAACCAAATGGTAGGCCTAATAGCGTCGTGGCTGCAGGATTTGCCACCGATACTGCAGCAGGCCACAGAGTCGGTCTAACAGATCTCATGTGGACTCATACCGTTGTGTGCATTAATAATTTGACACCAAATTTATGTTGGGAAGATTTTATACCCATGGAAGGTGGTGATCCAATTCGAGTGCCACACAACTTCCGAAGTTAAAACTATTGATGCCTATTCTACCTTTATCCCTTTCAGCCAACGTAGCTTACTAGAACGATAAGTAACTCAGTCCCTAAGAGATCGAGGAAATCGTGACCAAGAGTTATGATTGAGAGACGAAAATGATTTTAAGTGATGGTGCAAGAATGATGTAAGATTTAAGTAATAGTTCTCAGTGTTTTAGAGCGGAGGTGCGTAAACCAAACATAACCCCATTTCTCGTGAGTGAGAATGTGGACTACGTTTTTTTATAAATTACAAGATGATGTGCAATCAATTCCGTTAAGTTTTCGGTGACTAGTGGGCTTGCGTTCGGGGGATAGTGGGTTTGAGCCCCATTGTCGGCAGCTCTGAAGTCGGATTTCCGTGGTTTAACATTTGAAATTAGGCAAATGCTGTTGCTATACCCCAACAGGAGCCACGTTCTTTTCCTTTCCTTTATCGCCATAAAAAGTATCCGCCCATAATTAATATATTTTTCTCAGTTACCTGCCTGCAGAAGTTTATTTCTTTTTCAGTAGCGTATCCTGGATGAGTCTGCCCTCTGATGTGATTTTTTAAAACTATATTCCCCCAATTCCAATGTATCATCCAAGAGTTGGATCATACAGAACGCAACTTACGTCTGGGCAAGAACGGCCTGAAGCCCAATACCCTCGCGCCGAAGCCTAATCGTCTCTTGGATGAAATTATATTGCCTTAGAAGGTATTTCTGGAGATCGTGATAATCAAGAGACTTCTCTGGTGATACTTTAGAACTGTGACTTTGAGTTCTTGGGTTGGGTTCATTCTTCACGATTGGAGTGTGCGTTTACTGCGAGTTGCACAATATTTATTATCGTACGCATGTGTTCTGTAATACAATTCATTAATTTCCTCCCAACTGCTGAGACAAGGGTTCTATTCATTTCCTTTTCTTACATTTCTTCCGCTAAAATGTCTGAAAGAAATCATCAGTCCCCACCGTTAGAGGAAGATGATTTATGGATCATCATAAACGAAATGTTGATATTTAGTGTGGGCGATAGTGATCTTAGTGAAGGCAATTCTGCCGCAGGGGAATTCGTGACAGGAATGTACATGGAATAAGTACTGCAGCCTGGAATGTACAGAGTTCGGGCCCAGCTAATGCGAAAATTTTGCAGTCAAGAGATAACACGTGATCGATTCTTGTTCAAGTAGCGATCATGACAGTGACGGTGGTGACGATAATAGTGATAACAGTCCAATCAGTGTAACTTCTTCGTCAACCTGGACCTAAAGTGGACAAGGAAGGCCCCACTTTGACCCAAAATTCCATCATGATACAAAAAGGTCGAGAGTTTAGGGAAAACAAAACCGAGCGAAATATTTGATTTTTTCATCACGAATTATGCCAGAACATACAAAAAGTACCCAGAAGAAAATCGCATATAAAACTCAGTTTAGTAGGAAAAAACGAAGGGGTAGAAGTCAAGACCGTGTCCGTACAAATAGGGACGAAATAAAGATTCTTATGGGCATATTGTTGCCACGAGGGATTGTACAGAAAACTAAATAAGGTCATTACATTTCTTGCAATTGCTGGTTGACTACCAACTCCTATTTCCTATGAGCGGGTGAAACGGAGGTCATTTTATCTTGCCAGGCTGAGTGGCTCAGACGGTTGAGGCGCTGGCCGGCCTCAGACCCCAACTTGGCATGTTCGAACCTGGCTCAGTCCGGTGGTATTTCAAGGTGCTCGAATACATCAACCCCGTATCAGTAGATTTACTGGCACGGAATATAAGTTCTTGACTAAATTCCAGCACCTCAGCGTCTACGAAAAGCACAAAATTAGTTAGTGAAACGTAAAGCCATTATTAATATTATTAGATATTCCTCCACATCTTTTCACATTTATCTGACAATGAGGCGTATAATGAACAAATTCCTCCCAAAGTATAAAAGATAGAGCCAGTACATGACCACGTGGTATAAAAATTTTTGGAAGCTTTTACCACTGGTGGCATCGTCTCAGTTGATGAGAACTCCTTGTTACGGAAAGGGTGCCTAGGGTGGAAAGTTTACATACCAAGAAAACCATCGCGTTCCAGAATCGAATCACACGAATTATGTGAAACCGAGGAGGGTATGTAACACGATCTGCTTCCGTGTGTATCATAATGAACAGCTGTAAAGGAAAAAACACAGTGAAGACTACAAATACTGTACATATTACCTATATTTTAGTGTAATGTAATCAGTTGGTGACAATTAAAAATTGTAGGTATATAAAACGGGTACCTCGGAAGCTCTAACCAACATAACAGTTCGTTTCGTATCATTTATTCCACTTAAATGTTTAAGTACATGGAAACCTCGTAAATCTAATATTCACATGCAGAGACATTTTTTCAGGAGATTTTCAGTAAACAGCATAAAATATGTATGTACACGTTACTGTATAAACGAAAACAAGAGCTCTGTCATTAGGAAGAAACGAACTCCGTATCACAGTATGAAAGCACTTAGTACGTTCGTCCACAAAGAATTCAAAAATTAAAATAGTACAGTTTCTCACCAATTACATTCAATATAATGAAGTAAACATTTCCTAGTGGTCCTTCTATTGTTCATTTTAGTCTAAGATTGCTTTTATACTGTACGTACCGGTTCACTTCCAGGTGGGGAGAGCTTTCCCTGATTGAAGAAAATGTTTAACTACTAGCTCAAAAAAATGATTTTAGGACCCGTCAAGATGACAGCTGTCAAAACACGAGCACGTGGCCTTGTTTGTAAACAATAATTCGTGGCCGTGACGACGTGAGCACGTGACCGTGACGTCATCGGGGTCAATGACCTTGCAAGGGGACAATGACCTCGTGAGACAATTCCGACGTAGCTCCCATTTTAAAACCCGTGTTGCTCTATTACTGTCAAGTGCATTCATATGGAAAACTTCGAACCAAATGGTAGGCCTAATAGCGTCGTGGCTGCAGGATTTGCCACCGATACTGCAGCAGGCCACAGAGTCGGTCTAACAGATCTCATGTGGACTCATACCGTTGTGTGCATTAATAATTTGACACCAAATTTATGTTGGGAAGATTTTATACCCATGGAAGGTGGTGATCCAATTCGAGTGCCACACAACTTCCGAAGTTAAAACTATTGATGCCTATTCTACCTTTATCCCTTTCAGCCAACGTAGCTTACTAGAACGATAAGTAACTCAGTCCCTAAGAGATCGAGGAAATCGTGACCAAGAGTTATGATTGAGAGACGAAAATGATTTTAAGTGATGGTGCAAGAATGATGTAAGATTTAAGTAATAGTTCTCAGTGTTTTAGAGCGGAGGTGCGTAAACCAAACATAACCCCATTTCTCGTGAGTGAGAATGTGGACTACGTTTTTTTATAAATTACAAGATGATGTGCAATCAATTCCGTTAAGTTTTCGGTGACTAGTGGGCTTGCGTTCGGGGGATAGTGGGTTTGAGCCCCATTGTCGGCAGCTCTGAAGTCGGATTTCCGTGGTTTAACATTTGAAATTAGGCAAATGCTGTTGCTATACCCCAACAGGAGCCACGTTCTTTTCCTTTCCTTTATCGCCATAAAAAGTATCCGCCCATAATTAATATATTTTTCTCAGTTACCTGCCTGCAGAAGTTTATTTCTTTTTCAGTAGCGTATCCTGGATGAGTCTGCCCTCTGATGTGATTTTTTAAAACTATATTCCCCCAATTCCAATGTATCATCCAAGAGTTGGATCATACAGAACGCAACTTACGTCTGGGCAAGAACGGCCTGAAGCCCAATACCCTCGCGCCGAAGCCTAATCGTCTCTTGGATGAAATTATATTGCCTTAGAAGGTATTTCTGGAGATCGTGATAATCAAGAGACTTCTCTGGTGATACTTTAGAACTGTGACTTTGAGTTCTTGGGTTGGGTTCATTCTTCACGATTGGAGTGTGCGTTTACTGCGAGTTGCACAATATTTATTATCGTACGCATGTGTTCTGTAATACAATTCATTAATTTCCTCCCAACTGCTGAGACAAGGGTTCTATTCATTTCCTTTTCTTACATTTCTTCCGCTAAAATGTCTGAAAGAAATCATCAGTCCCCACCGTTAGAGGAAGATGATTTATGGATCATCATAAACGAAATGTTGATATTTAGTGTGGGCGATAGTGATCTTAGTGAAGGCAATTCTGCCGCAGGGGAATTCGTGACAGGAATGTACATGGAATAAGTACTGCAGCCTGGAATGTACAGAGTTCGGGCCCAGCTAATGCGAAAATTTTGCAGTCAAGAGATAACACGTGATCGATTCTTGTTCAAGTAGCGATCATGACAGTGACGGTGGTGACGATAATAGTGATAACAGTCCAATCAGTGTAACTTCTTCGTCAACCTGGACCTAAAGTGGACAAGGAAGGCCCCACTTTGACCCAAAATTCCATCATGATACAAAAAGGTCGAGAGTTTAGGGAAAACAAAACCGAGCGAAATATTTGATTTTTTCATCACGAATTATGCCAGAACATACAAAAAGTACCCAGAAGAAAATCGCATATAAAACTCAGTTTAGTAGGAAAAAACGAAGGGGTAGAAGTCAAGACCGTGTCCGTACAAATAGGGACGAAATAAAGATTCTTATGGGCATATTGTTGCCACGAGGGATTGTACAGAAAACTAAATAAGGTCATTACATTTCTTGCAATTGCTGGTTGACTACCAACTCCTATTTCCTATGAGCGGGTGAAACGGAGGTCATTTTATCTTGCCAGGCTGAGTGGCTCAGACGGTTGAGGCGCTGGCCGGCCTCAGACCCCAACTTGGCATGTTCGAACCTGGCTCAGTCCGGTGGTATTTCAAGGTGCTCGAATACATCAACCCCGTATCAGTAGATTTACTGGCACGGAATATAAGTTCTTGACTAAATTCCAGCACCTCAGCGTCTACGAAAAGCACAAAATTAGTTAGTGAAACGTAAAGCCATTATTAATATTATTGGATATTCCTCCACATCTTTTCACATTTATCTGACAATGAGGCGTATAATGAACAAATTCCTCCCAAAGTATAAAAGATAGAGCCAGTACATGACCACGTGGTATAAAAATTTTTGGAAGCTTTTACCACTGGTGGCATCGTCTCAGTTGATGAGAACTCCTTGTTACGGAAAGGGTGCCTAGGGTGGAAAGTTTACATACCAAGAAAACCATCGCGTTCCAGAATCGAATCACACGAATTATGTGAAACCGAGGAGGGTATGTAACACGATCTGCTTCCGTGTGTATCATAATGAACAGCTGTAAAGGAAAAAACACAGTGAAGACTACAAATACTGTACATATTACCTATATTTTAGTGTAATGTAATCAGTTGGTGACAATTAAAAATTGTAGGTATATAAAACGGGTACCTCGGAAGCTCTAACCAACATAACAGTTCGTTTCGTATCATTTATTCCACTTAAATGTTTAAGTACATGGAAACCTCGTAAATCTAATATTCACATGCAGAGAAATTTTTTCAGGAGATTTTCAGTAAACAGCATAAAATATGTATGTACACGTTACTGTATAAACGAAAACAAGAGCTCTGTCATTAGGAAGAAACGAACTCCGTATCACAGTATGAAAGCACTTAGTACGTTCGTCCACAAAGAATTCAAAAATTAAAATAGTACAGTTTCTCACCAATTACATTCAATATAATGAAGTAAACATTTCCTAGTGGTCCTTCTATTGTTCATTTTAGTCTAAGATTGCTTTTATACTGTACGTACCGGTTCACTTCCAGGTGGGGAGAGCTTTCCCTGATTGAAGAAAATGTTTAACTACTAGCTCAAAAAAATGATTTTAGGACCCGTCAAGATGACAGCTGTCAAAACACGAGCACGTGGCCTTGTTTGTAAACAATAATTCGTGGCCGTGACGACGTGAGCACGTGACCGTGACGTCATCGGGGTCAATGACCTTGCAAGGGGACAATGACCTCGTGAGACAATTCCGACGTAGCTCCCATTTTAAAACCCGTGTTGCTCTATTACTGTCAAGTGCATTCATATGGAAAACTTCGAACCAAATGGTAGGCCTAATAGCGTCGTGGCTGCAGGATTTGCCACCGATACTGCAGCAGGCCACAGAGTCGGTCTAACAGATCTCATGTGGACTCATACCGTTGTGTGCATTAATAATTTGACACCAAATTTATGTTGGGAAGATTTTATACCCATGGAAGGTGGTGATCCAATTCGAGTGCCACACAACTTCCGAAGTTAAAACTATTGATGCCTATTCTACCTTTATCCCTTTCAGCCAACGTAGCTTACTAGAACGATAAGTAACTCAGTCCCTAAGAGATCGAGGAAATCGTGACCAAGAGTTATGATTGAGAGACGAAAATGATTTTAAGTGATGGTGCAAGAATGATGTAAGATTTAAGTAATAGTTCTCAGTGTTTTAGAGCGGAGGTGCGTAAACCAAACATAACCCCATTTCTCGTGAGTGAGAATGTGGACTACGTTTTTTTATAAATTACAAGATGATGTGCAATCAATTCCGTTAAGTTTTCGGTGACTAGTGGGCTTGCGTTCGGGGGATAGTGGGTTTGAGCCCCATTGTCGGCAGCTCTGAAGTCGGATTTCCGTGGTTTAACATTTGAAATTAGGCAAATGCTGTTGCTATACCCCAACAGGAGCCACGTTCTTTTCCTTTCCTTTATCGCCATAAAAAGTATCCGCCCATAATTAATATATTTTTCTCAGTTACCTGCCTGCAGAAGTTTATTTCTTTTTCAGTAGCGTATCCTGGATGAGTCTGCCCTCTGATGTGATTTTTTAAAACTATATTCCCCCAATTCCAATGTATCATCCAAGAGTTGGATCATACAGAACGCAACTTACGTCTGGGCAAGAACGGCCTGAAGCCCAATACCCTCGCGCCGAAGCCTAATCGTCTCTTGGATGAAATTATATTGCCTTAGAAGGTATTTCTGGAGATCGTGATAATCAAGAGACTTCTCTGGTGATACTTTAGAACTGTGACTTTGAGTTCTTGGGTTGGGTTCATTCTTCACGATTGGAGTGTGCGTTTACTGCGAGTTGCACAATATTTATTATCGTACGCATGTGTTCTGTAATACAATTCATTAATTTCCTCCCAACTGCTGAGACAAGGGTTCTATTCATTTCCTTTTCTTACATTTCTTCCGCTAAAATGTCTGAAAGAAATCATCAGTCCCCGCCGTTAGAGGAAGATGATTTATGGATCATCATAAACGAAATGTTGATATTTAGTGTGGGCGATAGTGATCTTAGTGAAGGCAATTCTGCCGCAGGGGAATTCGTGACAGGAATGTACATGGAATAAGTACTGCAGCCTGGAATGTACAGAGTTCGGGCCCAGCTAATGCGAAAATTTTGCAGTCAAGAGATAACACGTGATCGATTCTTGTTCAAGTAGCGATCATGACAGTGACGGTGGTGACGATAATAGTGATAACAGTCCAATCAGTGTAACTTCTTCGTCAACCTGGACCTAAAGTGGACAAGGAAGGCCCCACTTTGACCCAAAATTCCATCATGATACAAAAAGGTCGAGAGTTTAGGGAAAACAAAACCGAGCGAAATATTTGATTTTTTCATCACGAATTATGCCAGAACATACAAAAAGTACCCAGAAGAAAATCGCATATAAAACTCAGTTTAGTAGGAAAAAACGAAGGGGTAGAAGTCAAGACCGTGTCCGTACAAATAGGGACGAAATAAAGATTCTTATGGGCATATTGTTGCCACGAGGGATTGTACAGAAAACTAAATAAGGTCATTACATTTCTTGCAATTGCTGGTTGACTACCAACTCCTATTTCCTATGAGCGGGTGAAACGGAGGTCATTTTATCTTGCCAGGCTGAGTGGCTCAGACGGTTGAGGCGCTGGCCGGCCTCAGACCCCAACTTGGCATGTTCGAACCTGGCTCAGTCCGGTGGTATTTCAAGGTGCTCGAATACATCAACCCCGTATCAGTAGATTTACTGGCACGGAATATAAGTTCTTGACTAAATTCCAGCACCTCAGCGTCTACGAAAAGCACAAAATTAGTTAGTGAAACGTAAAGCCATTATTAATATTATTAGATATTCCTCCACATCTTTTCACATTTATCTGACAATGAGGCGTATAATGAACAAATTCCTCCCAAAGTATAAAAGATAGAGCCAGTACATGACCACGTGGTATAAAAATTTTTGGAAGCTTTTACCACTGGTGGCATCGTCTCAGTTGATGAGAACTCCTTGTTACGGAAAGGGTGCCTAGGGTGGAAAGTTTACATACCAAGAAAACCATCGCGTTCCAGAATCGAATCACACGAATTATGTGAAACCGAGGAGGGTATGTAACACGATCTGCTTCCGTGTGTATCATAATGAACAGCTGTAAAGGAAAAAACACAGTGAAGACTACAAATACTGTACATATTACCTATATTTTAGTGTAATGTAATCAGTTGGTGACAATTAAAAATTGTAGGTATATAAAACGGGTACCTCGGAAGCTCTAACCAACATAACAGTTCGTTTCGTATCATTTATTCCACTTAAATGTTTAAGTACATGGAAACCTCGTAAATCTAATATTCACATGCAGAGAAATTTTTTCAGGAGATTTTCAGTAAACAGCATAAAATATGTATGTACACGTTACTGTATAAACGAAAACAAGAGCTCTGTCATTAGGAAGAAACGAACTCCGTATCACAGTATGAAAGCACTTAGTACGTTCGTCCACAAAGAATTCAAAAATTAAAATAGTACAGTTTCTCACCAATTACATTCAATATAATGAAGTAAACATTTCCTAGTGGTCCTTCTATTGTTCATTTTAGTCTAAGATTGCTTTTATACTGTACGTACCGGTTCACTTCCAGGTGGGGAGAGCTTTCCCTGATTGAAGAAAATGTTTAACTACTAGCTCAAAAAAATGATTTTAGGACCCGTCAAGATGACAGCTGTCAAAACACGAGCACGTGGCCTTGTTTGTAAACAATAATTCGTGGCCGTGACGACGTGAGCACGTGACCGTGACGTCATCGGGGTCAATGACCTTGCAAGGGGACAATGACCTCGTGAGACAATTCCGACGTAGCTCCCATTTTAAAACCCGTGTTGCTCTATTACTGTCAAGTGCATTCATATGGAAAACTTCGAACCAAATGGTAGGCCTAATAGCGTCGTGGCTGCAGGATTTGCCACCGATACTGCAGCAGGCCACAGAGTCGGTCTAACAGATCTCATGTGGACTCATACCGTTGTGTGCATTAATAATTTGACACCAAATTTATGTTGGGAAGATTTTATACCCATGGAAGGTGGTGATCCAATTCGAGTGCCACACAACTTCCGAAGTTAAAACTATTGATGCCTATTCTACCTTTATCCCTTTCAGCCAACGTAGCTTACTAGAACGATAAGTAACTCAGTCCCTAAGAGATCGAGGAAATCGTGACCAAGAGTTATGATTGAGAGACGAAAATGATTTTAAGTGATGGTGCAAGAATGATGTAAGATTTAAGTAATAGTTCTCAGTGTTTTAGAGCGGAGGTGCGTAAACCAAACATAACCCCATTTCTCGTGAGTGAGAATGTGGACTACGTTTTTTTATAAATTACAAGATGATGTGCAATCAATTCCGTTAAGTTTTCGGTGACTAGTGGGCTTGCGTTCGGGGGATAGTGGGTTTGAGCCCCATTGTCGGCAGCTCTGAAGTCGGATTTCCGTGGTTTAACATTTGAAATTAGGCAAATGCTGTTGCTATACCCCAACAGGAGCCACGTTCTTTTCCTTTCCTTTATCGCCATAAAAAGTATCCGCCCATAATTAATATATTTTTCTCAGTTACCTGCCTGCAGAAGTTTATTTCTTTTTCAGTAGCGTATCCTGGATGAGTCTGCCCTCTGATGTGATTTTTTAAAACTATATTCCCCCAATTCCAATGTATCATCCAAGAGTTGGATCATACAGAACGCAACTTACGTCTGGGCAAGAACGGCCTGAAGCCCAATACCCTCGCGCCGAAGCCTAATCGCCTCTTGGATGAAATTATATTGCCTTAGAAGGTATTTCTGGAGATCGTGATAATCAAGAGACTTCTCTGGTGATACTTTAGAACTGTGACTTTGAGTTCTTGGGTTGGGTTCATTCTTCACGATTGGAGTGTGCGTTTACTGCGAGTTGCACAATATTTATTATCGTACGCATGTGTTCTGTAATACAATTCATTAATTTCCTCCCAACTGCTGAGACAAGGGTTCTATTCATTTCCTTTTCTTACATTTCTTCCGCTAAAATGTCTGAAAGAAATCATCAGTCCCCACCGTTAGAGGAAGATGATTTATGGATCATCATAAACGAAATGTTGATATTTAGTGTGGGCGATAGTGATCTTAGTGAAGGCAATTCTGCCGCAGGGGAATTCGTGACAGGAATGTACATGGAATAAGTACTGCAGCCTGGAATGTACAGAGTTCGGGCCCAGCTAATGCGAAAATTTTGCAGTCAAGAGATAACACGTGATCGATTCTTGTTCAAGTAGCGATCATGACAGTGACGGTGGTGACGATAATAGTGATAACAGTCCAATCAGTGTAACTTCTTCGTCAACCTGGACCTAAAGTGGACAAGGAAGGCCCCACTTTGACCCAAAATTCCATCATGATACAAAAAGGTCGAGAGTTTAGGGAAAACAAAACCGAGCGAAATATTTGATTTTTTCATCACGAATTATGCCAGAACATACAAAAAGTACCCAGAAGAAAATCGCATATAAAACTCAGTTTAGTAGGAAAAAACGAAGGGGTAGAAGTCAAGACCGTGTCCGTACAAATAGGGACGAAATAAAGATTCTTATGGGCATATTGTTGCCACGAGGGATTGTACAGAAAACTAAATAAGGTCATTACATTTCTTGCAATTGCTGGTTGACTACCAACTCCTATTTCCTATGAGCGGGTGAAACGGAGGTCATTTTATCTTGCCAGGCTGAGTGGCTCAGACGGTTGAGGCGCTGGCCGGCCTCAGACCCCAACTTGGCATGTTCGAACCTGGCTCAGTCCGGTGGTATTTCAAGGTGCTCGAATACATCAACCCCGTATCAGTAGATTTACTGGCACGGAATATAAGTTCTTGACTAAATTCCAGCACCTCAGCGTCTACGAAAAGCACAAAATTAGTTAGTGAAACGTAAAGCCATTATTAATATTATTAGATATTCCTCCACATCTTTTCACATTTATCTGACAATGAGGCGTATAATGAACAAATTCCTCCCAAAGTATAAAAGATAGAGCCAGTACATGACCACGTGGTATAAAAATTTTTGGAAGCTTTTACCACTGGTGGCATCGTCTCAGTTGATGAGAACTCCTTGTTACGGAAAGGGTGCCTAGGGTGGAAAGTTTACATACCAAGAAAACCATCGCGTTCCAGAATCGAATCACACGAATTATGTGAAACCGAGGAGGGTATGTAACACGATCTGCTTCCGTGTGTATCATAATGAACAGCTGTAAAGGAAAAAACACAGTGAAGACTACAAATACTGTACATATTACCTATATTTTAGTGTAATGTAATCAGTTGGTGACAATTAAAAATTGTAGGTATATAAAACGGGTACCTCGGAAGCTCTAACCAACATAACAGTTCGTTTCGTATCATTTATTCCACTTAAATGTTTAAGTACATGGAAACCTCGTAAATCTAATATTCACATGCAGAGAAATTTTTTCAGGAGATTTTCAGTAAACAGCATAAAATATGTATGTACACGTTACTGTATAAACGAAAACAAGAGCTCTGTCATTAGGAAGAAACGAACTCCGTATCACAGTATGAAAGCACTTAGTACGTTCGTCCACAAAGAATTCAAAAATTAAAATAGTACAGTTTCTCACCAATTACATTCAATATAATGAAGTAAACATTTCCTAGTGGTCCTTCTATTGTTCATTTTAGTCTAAGATTGCTTTTATACTGTACGTACCGGTTCACTTCCAGGTGGGGAGAGCTTTCCCTGATTGAAGAAAATGTTTAACTACTAGCTCAAAAAAATGATTTTAGGACCCGTCAAGATGACAGCTGTCAAAACACGAGCACGTGGCCTTGTTTGTAAACAATAATTCGTGGCCGTGACGACGTGAGCACGTGACCGTGACGTCATCGGGGTCAATGACCTTGCAAGGGGACAATGACCTCGTGAGACAATTCCGACGTAGCTCCCATTTTAAAACCCGTGTTGCTCTATTACTGTCAAGTGCATTCATATGGAAAACTTCGAACCAAATGGTAGGCCTAATAGCGTCGTGGCTGCAGGATTTGCCACCGATACTGCAGCAGGCCACAGAGTCGGTCTAACAGATCTCATGTGGACTCATACCGTTGTGTGCATTAATAATTTGACACCAAATTTATGTTGGGAAGATTTTATACCCATGGAAGGTGGTGATCCAATTCGAGTGCCACACAACTTCCGAAGTTAAAACTATTGATGCCTATTCTACCTTTATCCCTTTCAGCCAACGTAGCTTACTAGAACGATAAGTAACTCAGTCCCTAAGAGATCGAGGAAATCGTGACCAAGAGTTATGATTGAGAGACGAAAATGATTTTAAGTGATGGTGCAAGAATGATGTAAGATTTAAGTAATAGTTCTCAGTGTTTTAGAGCGGAGGTGCGTAAACCAAACATAACCCCATTTCTCGTGAGTGAGAATGTGGACTACGTTTTTTTATAAATTACAAGATGATGTGCAATCAATTCCGTTAAGTTTTCGGTGACTAGTGGGCTTGCGTTCGGGGGATAGTGGGTTTGAGCCCCATTGTCGGCAGCTCTGAAGTCGGATTTCCGTGGTTTAACATTTGAAATTAGGCAAATGCTGTTGCTATACCCCAACAGGAGCCACGTTCTTTTCCTTTCCTTTATCGCCATAAAAAGTATCCGCCCATAATTAATATATTTTTCTCAGTTACCTGCCTGCAGAAGTTTATTTCTTTTTCAGTAGCGTATCCTGGATGAGTCTGCCCTCTGATGTGATTTTTTAAAACTATATTCCCCCAATTCCAATGTATCATCCAAGAGTTGGATCATACAGAACGCAACTTACGTCTGGGCAAGAACGGCCTGAAGCCCAATACCCTCGCGCCGAAGCCTAATCGTCTCTTGGATGAAATTATATTGCCTTAGAAGGTATTTCTGGAGATCGTGATAATCAAGAGACTTCTCTGGTGATACTTTAGAACTGTGACTTTGAGTTCTTGGGTTGGGTTCATTCTTCACGATTGGAGTGTGCGTTTACTGCGAGTTGCACAATATTTATTATCGTACGCATGTGTTCTGTAATACAATTCATTAATTTCCTCCCAACTGCTGAGACAAGGGTTCTATTCATTTCCTTTTCTTACATTTCTTCCGCTAAAATGTCTGAAAGAAATCATCAGTCCCCACCGTTAGAGGAAGATGATTTATGGATCATCATAAACGAAATGTTGATATTTAGTGTGGGCGATAGTGATCTTAGTGAAGGCAATTCTGCCGCAGGGGAATTCGTGACAGGAATGTACATGGAATAAGTACTGCAGCCTGGAATGTACAGAGTTCGGGCCCAGCTAATGCGAAAATTTTGCAGTCAAGAGATAACACGTGATCGATTCTTGTTCAAGTAGCGATCATGACAGTGACGGTGGTGACGATAATAGTGATAACAGTCCAATCAGTGTAACTTCTTCGTCAACCTGGACCTAAAGTGGACAAGGAAGGCCCCACTTTGACCCAAAATTCCATCATGATACAAAAAGGTCGAGAGTTTAGGGAAAACAAAACCGAGCGAAATATTTGATTTTTTCATCACGAATTATGCCAGAACATACAAAAAGTACCCAGAAGAAAATCGCATATAAAACTCAGTTTAGTAGGAAAAAACGAAGGGGTAGAAGTCAAGACCGTGTCCGTACAAATAGGGACGAAATAAAGATTCTTATGGGCATATTGTTGCCACGAGGGATTGTACAGAAAACTAAATAAGGTCATTACATTTCTTGCAATTGCTGGTTGACTACCAACTCCTATTTCCTATGAGCGGGTGAAACGGAGGTCATTTTATCTTGCCAGGCTGAGTGGCTCAGACGGTTGAGGCGCTGGCCGGCCTCAGACCCCAACTTGGCATGTTCGAACCTGGCTCAGTCCGGTGGTATTTCAAGGTGCTCGAATACATCAACCCCGTATCAGTAGATTTACTGGCACGGAATATAAGTTCTTGACTAAATTCCAGCACCTCAGCGTCTACGAAAAGCACAAAATTAGTTAGTGAAACGTAAAGCCATTATTAATATTATTAGATATTCCTCCACATCTTTTCACATTTATCTGACAATGAGGCGTATAATGAACAAATTCCTCCCAAAGTATAAAAGATAGAGCCAGTACATGACCACGTGGTATAAAAATTTTTGGAAGCTTTTACCACTGGTGGCATCGTCTCAGTTGATGAGAACTCCTTGTTACGGAAAGGGTGCCTAGGGTGGAAAGTTTACATACCAAGAAAACCATCGCGTTCCAGAATCGAATCACACGAATTATGTGAAACCGAGGAGGGTATGTAACACGATCTGCTTCCGTGTGTATCATAATGAACAGCTGTAAAGGAAAAAACACAGTGAAGACTACAAATACTGTACATATTACCTATATTTTAGTGTAATGTAATCAGTTGGTGACAATTAAAAATTGTAGGTATATAAAACGGGTACCTCGGAAGCTCTAACCAACATAACAGTTCGTTTCGTATCATTTATTCCACTTAAATGTTTAAGTACATGGAAACCTCGTAAATCTAATATTCACATGCAGAGACATTTTTTCAGGAGATTTTCAGTAAACAGCATAAAATATGTATGTACACGTTACTGTATAAACGAAAACAAGAGCTCTGTCATTAGGAAGAAACGAACTCCGTATCACAGTATGAAAGCACTTAGTACGTTCGTCCACAAAGAATTCAAAAATTAAAATAGTACAGTTTCTCACCAATTACATTCAATATAATGAAGTAAACATTTCCTAGTGGTCCTTCTATTGTTCATTTTAGTCTAAGATTGCTTTTATACTGTACGTACCGGTTCACTTCCAGGTGGGGAGAGCTTTCCCTGATTGAAGAAAATGTTTAACTACTAGCTCAAAAAAATGATTTTAGGACCCGTCAAGATGACAGCTGTCAAAACACGAGCACGTGGCCTTGTTTGTAAACAATAATTCGTGGCCGTGACGACGTGAGCACGTGACCGTGACGTCATCGGGGTCAATGACCTTGCAAGGGGACAATGACCTCGTGAGACAATTCCGACGTAGCTCCCATTTTAAAACCCGTGTTGCTCTATTACTGTCAAGTGCATTCATATGGAAAACTTCGAACCAAATGGTAGGCCTAATAGCGTCGTGGCTGCAGGATTTGCCACCGATACTGCAGCAGGCCACAGAGTCGGTCTAACAGATCTCATGTGGACTCATACCGTTGTGTGCATTAATAATTTGACACCAAATTTATGTTGGGAAGATTTTATACCCATGGAAGGTGGTGATCCAATTCGAGTGCCACACAACTTCCGAAGTTAAAACTATTGATGCCTATTCTACCTTTATCCCTTTCAGCCAACGTAGCTTACTAGAACGATAAGTAACTCAGTCCCTAAGAGATCGAGGAAATCGTGACCAAGAGTTATGATTGAGAGACGAAAATGATTTTAAGTGATGGTGCAAGAATGATGTAAGATTTAAGTAATAGTTCTCAGTGTTTTAGAGCGGAGGTGCGTAAACCAAACATAACCCCATTTCTCGTGAGTGAGAATGTGGACTACGTTTTTTTATAAATTACAAGATGATGTGCAATCAATTCCGTTAAGTTTTCGGTGACTAGTGGGCTTGCGTTCGGGGGATAGTGGGTTTGAGCCCCATTGTCGGCAGCTCTGAAGTCGGATTTCCGTGGTTTAACATTTGAAATTAGGCAAATGCTGTTGCTATACCCCAACAGGAGCCACGTTCTTTTCCTTTCCTTTATCGCCATAAAAAGTATCCGCCCATAATTAATATATTTTTCTCAGTTACCTGCCTGCAGAAGTTTATTTCTTTTTCAGTAGCGTATCCTGGATGAGTCTGCCCTCTGATGTGATTTTTTAAAACTATATTCCCCCAATTCCAATGTATCATCCAAGAGTTGGATCATACAGAACGCAACTTACGTCTGGGCAAGAACGGCCTGAAGCCCAATACCCTCGCGCCGAAGCCTAATCGTCTCTTGGATGAAATTATATTGCCTTAGAAGGTATTTCTGGAGATCGTGATAATCAAGAGACTTCTCTGGTGATACTTTAGAACTGTGACTTTGAGTTCTTGGGTTGGGTTCATTCTTCACGATTGGAGTGTGCGTTTACTGCGAGTTGCACAATATTTATTATCGTACGCATGTGTTCTGTAATACAATTCATTAATTTCCTCCCAACTGCTGAGACAAGGGTTCTATTCATTTCCTTTTCTTACATTTCTTCCGCTAAAATGTCTGAAAGAAATCATCAGTCCCCACCGTTAGAGGAAGATGATTTATGGATCATCATAAACGAAATGTTGATATTTAGTGTGGGCGATAGTGATCTTAGTGAAGGCAATTCTGCCGCAGGGGAATTCGTGACAGGAATGTACATGGAATAAGTACTGCAGCCTGGAATGTACAGAGTTCGGGCCCAGCTAATGCGAAAATTTTGCAGTCAAGAGATAACACGTGATCGATTCTTGTTCAAGTAGCGATCATGACAGTGACGGTGGTGACGATAATAGTGATAACAGTCCAATCAGTGTAACTTCTTCGTCAACCTGGACCTAAAGTGGACAAGGAAGGCCCCACTTTGACCCAAAATTCCATCATGATACAAAAAGGTCGAGAGTTTAGGGAAAACAAAACCGAGCGAAATATTTGATTTTTTCATCACGAATTATGCCAGAACATACAAAAAGTACCCAGAAGAAAATCGCATATAAAACTCAGTTTAGTAGGAAAAAACGAAGGGGTAGAAGTCAAGACCGTGTCCGTACAAATAGGGACGAAATAAAGATTCTTATGGGCATATTGTTGCCACGAGGGATTGTACAGAAAACTAAATAAGGTCATTACATTTCTTGCAATTGCTGGTTGACTACCAACTCCTATTTCCTATGAGCGGGTGAAACGGAGGTCATTTTATCTTGCCAGGCTGAGTGGCTCAGACGGTTGAGGCGCTGGCCGGCCTCAGACCCCAACTTGGCATGTTCGAACCTGGCTCAGTCCGGTGGTATTTCAAGGTGCTCGAATACATCAACCCCGTATCAGTAGATTTACTGGCACGGAATATAAGTTCTTGACTAAATTCCAGCACCTCAGCGTCTACGAAAAGCACAAAATTAGTTAGTGAAACGTAAAGCCATTATTAATATTATTAGATATTCCTCCACATCTTTTCACATTTATCTGACAATGAGGCGTATAATGAACAAATTCCTCCCAAAGTATAAAAGATAGAGCCAGTACATGACCACGTGGTATAAAAATTTTTGGAAGCTTTTACCACTGGTGGCATCGTCTCAGTTGATGAGAACTCCTTGTTACGGAAAGGGTGCCTAGGGTGGAAAGTTTACATACCAAGAAAACCATCGCGTTCCAGAATCGAATCACACGAATTATGTGAAACCGAGGAGGGTATGTAACACGATCTGCTTCCGTGTGTATCATAATGAACAGCTGTAAAGGAAAAAACACAGTGAAGACTACAAATACTGTACATATTACCTATATTTTAGTGTAATGTAATCAGTTGGTGACAATTAAAAATTGTAGGTATATAAAACGGGTACCTCGGAAGCTCTAACCAACATAACAGTTCGTTTCGTATCATTTATTCCACTTAAATGTTTAAGTACATGGAAACCTCGTAAATCTAATATTCACATGCAGAGACATTTTTTCAGGAGATTTTCAGTAAACAGCATAAAATATGTATGTACACGTTACTGTATAAACGAAAACAAGAGCTCTGTCATTAGGAAGAAACGAACTCCGTATCACAGTATGAAAGCACTTAGTACGTTCGTCCACAAAGAATTCAAAAATTAAAATAGTACAGTTTCTCACCAATTACATTCAATATAATGAAGTAAACATTTCCTAGTGGTCCTTCTATTGTTCATTTTAGTCTAAGATTGCTTTTATACTGTACGTACCGGTTCACTTCCAGGTGGGGAGAGCTTTCCCTGATTGAAGAAAATGTTTAACTACTAGCTCAAAAAAATGATTTTAGGACCCGTCAAGATGACAGCTGTCAAAACACGAGCACGTGGCCTTGTTTGTAAACAATAATTCGTGGCCGTGACGACGTGAGCACGTGACCGTGACGTCATCGGGGTCAATGACCTTGCAAGGGGACAATGACCTCGTGAGACAATTCCGACGTAGCTCCCATTTTAAAACCCGTGTTGCTCTATTACTGTCAAGTGCATTCATATGGAAAACTTCGAACCAAATGGTAGGCCTAATAGCGTCGTGGCTGCAGGATTTGCCACCGATACTGCAGCAGGCCACAGAGTCGGTCTAACAGATCTCATGTGGACTCATACCGTTGTGTGCATTAATAATTTGACACCAAATTTATGTTGGGAAGATTTTATACCCATGGAAGGTGGTGATCCAATTCGAGTGCCACACAACTTCCGAAGTTAAAACTATTGATGCCTATTCTACCTTTATCCCTTTCAGCCAACGTAGCTTACTAGAACGATAAGTAACTCAGTCCCTAAGAGATCGAGGAAATCGTGACCAAGAGTTATGATTGAGAGACGAAAATGATTTTAAGTGATGGTGCAAGAATGATGTAAGATTTAAGTAATAGTTCTCAGTGTTTTAGAGCGGAGGTGCGTAAACCAAACATAACCCCATTTCTCGTGAGTGAGAATGTGGACTACGTTTTTTTATAAATTACAAGATGATGTGCAATCAATTCCGTTAAGTTTTCGGTGACTAGTGGGCTTGCGTTCGGGGGATAGTGGGTTTGAGCCCCATTGTCGGCAGCTCTGAAGTCGGATTTCCGTGGTTTAACATTTGAAATTAGGCAAATGCTGTTGCTATACCCCAACAGGAGCCACGTTCTTTTCCTTTCCTTTATCGCCATAAAAAGTATCCGCCCATAATTAATATATTTTTCTCAGTTACCTGCCTGCAGAAGTTTATTTCTTTTTCAGTAGCGTATCCTGGATGAGTCTGCCCTCTGATGTGATTTTTTAAAACTATATTCCCCCAATTCCAATGTATCATCCAAGAGTTGGATCATACAGAACGCAACTTACGTCTGGGCAAGAACGGCCTGAAGCCCAATACCCTCGCGCCGAAGCCTAATCGTCTCTTGGATGAAATTATATTGCCTTAGAAGGTATTTCTGGAGATCGTGATAATCAAGAGACTTCTCTGGTGATACTTTAGAACTGTGACTTTGAGTTCTTGGGTTGGGTTCATTCTTCACGATTGGAGTGTGCGTTTACTGCGAGTTGCACAATATTTATTATCGTACGCATGTGTTCTGTAATACAATTCATTAATTTCCTCCCAACTGCTGAGACAAGGGTTCTATTCATTTCCTTTTCTTACATTTCTTCCGCTAAAATGTCTGAAAGAAATCATCAGTCCCCACCGTTAGAGGAAGATGATTTATGGATCATCATAAACGAAATGTTGATATTTAGTGTGGGCGATAGTGATCTTAGTGAAGGCAATTCTGCCGCAGGGGAATTCGTGACAGGAATGTACATGGAATAAGTACTGCAGCCTGGAATGTACAGAGTTCGGGCCCAGCTAATGCGAAAATTTTGCAGTCAAGAGATAACACGTGATCGATTCTTGTTCAAGTAGCGATCATGACAGTGACGGTGGTGACGATAATAGTGATAACAGTCCAATCAGTGTAACTTCTTCGTCAACCTGGACCTAAAGTGGACAAGGAAGGCCCCACTTTGACCCAAAATTCCATCATGATACAAAAAGGTCGAGAGTTTAGGGAAAACAAAACCGAGCGAAATATTTGATTTTTTCATCACGAATTATGCCAGAACATACAAAAAGTACCCAGAAGAAAATCGCATATAAAACTCAGTTTAGTAGGAAAAAACGAAGGGGTAGAAGTCAAGACCGTGTCCGTACAAATAGGGACGAAATAAAGATTCTTATGGGCATATTGTTGCCACGAGGGATTGTACAGAAAACTAAATAAGGTCATTACATTTCTTGCAATTGCTGGTTGACTACCAACTCCTATTTCCTATGAGCGGGTGAAACGGAGGTCATTTTATCTTGCCAGGCTGAGTGGCTCAGACGGTTGAGGCGCTGGCCGGCCTCAGACCCCAACTTGGCATGTTCGAACCTGGCTCAGTCCGGTGGTATTTCAAGGTGCTCGAATACATCAACCCCGTATCAGTAGATTTACTGGCACGGAATATAAGTTCTTGACTAAATTCCAGCACCTCAGCGTCTACGAAAAGCACAAAATTAGTTAGTGAAACGTAAAGCCATTATTAATATTATTAGATATTCCTCCACATCTTTTCACATTTATCTGACAATGAGGCGTATAATGAACAAATTCCTCCCAAAGTATAAAAGATAGAGCCAGTACATGACCACGTGGTATAAAAATTTTTGGAAGCTTTTACCACTGGTGGCATCGTCTCAGTTGATGAGAACTCCTTGTTACGGAAAGGGTGCCTAGGGTGGAAAGTTTACATACCAAGAAAACCATCGCGTTCCAGAATCGAATCACACGAATTATGTGAAACCGAGGAGGGTATGTAACACGATCTGCTTCCGTGTGTATCATAATGAACAGCTGTAAAGGAAAAAACACAGTGAAGACTACAAATACTGTACATATTACCTATATTTTAGTGTAATGTAATCAGTTGGTGACAATTAAAAATTGTAGGTATATAAAACGGGTACCTCGGAAGCTCTAACCAACATAACAGTTCGTTTCGTATCATTTATTCCACTTAAATGTTTAAGTACATGGAAACCTCGTAAATCTAATATTCACATGCAGAGAAATTTTTTCAGGAGATTTTCAGTAAACAGCATAAAATATGTATGTACACGTTACTGTATAAACGAAAACAAGAGCTCTGTCATTAGGAAGAAACGAACTCCGTATCACAGTATGAAAGCACTTAGTACGTTCGTCCACAAAGAATTCAAAAATTAAAATAGTACAGTTTCTCACCAATTACATTCAATATAATGAAGTAAACATTTCCTAGTGGTCCTTCTATTGTTCATTTTAGTCTAAGATTGCTTTTATACTGTACGTACCGGTTCACTTCCAGGTGGGGAGAGCTTTCCCTGATTGAAGAAAATGTTTAACTACTAGCTCAAAAAAATGATTTTAGGACCCGTCAAGATGACAGCTGTCAAAACACGAGCACGTGGCCTTGTTTGTAAACAATAATTCGTGGCCGTGACGACGTGAGCACGTGACCGTGACGTCATCGGGGTCAATGACCTTGCAAGGGGACAATGACCTCGTGAGACAATTCCGACGTAGCTCCCATTTTAAAACCCGTGTTGCTCTATTACTGTCAAGTGCATTCATATGGAAAACTTCGAACCAAATGGTAGGCCTAATAGCGTCGTGGCTGCAGGATTTGCCACCGATACTGCAGCAGGCCACAGAGTCGGTCTAACAGATCTCATGTGGACTCATACCGTTGTGTGCATTAATAATTTGACACCAAATTTATGTTGGGAAGATTTTATACCCATGGAAGGTGGTGATCCAATTCGAGTGCCACACAACTTCCGAAGTTAAAACTATTGATGCCTATTCTACCTTTATCCCTTTCAGCCAACGTAGCTTACTAGAACGATAAGTAACTCAGTCCCTAAGAGATCGAGGAAATCGTGACCAAGAGTTATGATTGAGAGACGAAAATGATTTTAAGTGATGGTGCAAGAATGATGTAAGATTTAAGTAATAGTTCTCAGTGTTTTAGAGCGGAGGTGCGTAAACCAAACATAACCCCATTTCTCGTGAGTGAGAATGTGGACTACGTTTTTTTATAAATTACAAGATGATGTGCAATCAATTCCGTTAAGTTTTCGGTGACTAGTGGGCTTGCGTTCGGGGGATAGTGGGTTTGAGCCCCATTGTCGGCAGCTCTGAAGTCGGATTTCCGTGGTTTAACATTTGAAATTAGGCAAATGCTGTTGCTATACCCCAACAGGAGCCACGTTCTTTTCCTTTCCTTTATCGCCATAAAAAGTATCCGCCCATAATTAATATATTTTTCTCAGTTACCTGCCTGCAGAAGTTTATTTCTTTTTCAGTAGCGTATCCTGGATGAGTCTGCCCTCTGATGTGATTTTTTAAAACTATATTCCCCCAATTCCAATGTATCATCCAAGAGTTGGATCATACAGAACGCAACTTACGTCTGGGCAAGAACGGCCTGAAGCCCAATACCCTCGCGCCGAAGCCTAATCGTCTCTTGGATGAAATTATATTGCCTTAGAAGGTATTTCTGGAGATCGTGATAATCAAGAGACTTCTCTGGTGATACTTTAGAACTGTGACTTTGAGTTCTTGGGTTGGGTTCATTCTTCACGATTGGAGTGTGCGTTTACTGCGAGTTGCACAATATTTATTATCGTACGCATGTGTTCTGTAATACAATTCATTAATTTCCTCCCAACTGCTGAGACAAGGGTTCTATTCATTTCCTTTTCTTACATTTCTTCCGCTAAAATGTCTGAAAGAAATCATCAGTCCCCACCGTTAGAGGAAGATGATTTATGGATCATCATAAACGAAATGTTGATATTTAGTGTGGGCGATAGTGATCTTAGTGAAGGCAATTCTGCCGCAGGGGAATTCGTGACAGGAATGTACATGGAATAAGTACTGCAGCCTGGAATGTACAGAGTTCGGGCCCAGCTAATGCGAAAATTTTGCAGTCAAGAGATAACACGTGATCGATTCTTGTTCAAGTAGCGATCATGACAGTGACGGTGGTGACGATAATAGTGATAACAGTCCAATCAGTGTAACTTCTTCGTCAACCTGGACCTAAAGTGGACAAGGAAGGCCCCACTTTGACCCAAAATTCCATCATGATACAAAAAGGTCGAGAGTTTAGGGAAAACAAAACCGAGCGAAATATTTGATTTTTTCATCACGAATTATGCCAGAACATACAAAAAGTACCCAGAAGAAAATCGCATATAAAACTCAGTTTAGTAGGAAAAAACGAAGGGGTAGAAGTCAAGACCGTGTCCGTACAAATAGGGACGAAATAAAGATTCTTATGGGCATATTGTTGCCACGAGGGATTGTACAGAAAACTAAATAAGGTCATTACATTTCTTGCAATTGCTGGTTGACTACCAACTCCTATTTCCTATGAGCGGGTGAAACGGAGGTCATTTTATCTTGCCAGGCTGAGTGGCTCAGACGGTTGAGGCGCTGGCCGGCCTCAGACCCCAACTTGGCATGTTCGAACCTGGCTCAGTCCGGTGGTATTTCAAGGTGCTCGAATACATCAACCCCGTATCAGTAGATTTACTGGCACGGAATATAAGTTCTTGACTAAATTCCAGCACCTCAGCGTCTACGAAAAGCACAAAATTAGTTAGTGAAACGTAAAGCCATTATTAATATTATTAGATATTCCTCCACATCTTTTCACATTTATCTGACAATGAGGCGTATAATGAACAAATTCCTCCCAAAGTATAAAAGATAGAGCCAGTACATGACCACGTGGTATAAAAATTTTTGGAAGCTTTTACCACTGGTGGCATCGTCTCAGTTGATGAGAACTCCTTGTTACGGAAAGGGTGCCTAGGGTGGAAAGTTTACATACCAAGAAAACCATCGCGTTCCAGAATCGAATCACACGAATTATGTGAAACCGAGGAGGGTATGTAACACGATCTGCTTCCGTGTGTATCATAATGAACAGCTGTAAAGGAAAAAACACAGTGAAGACTACAAATACTGTACATATTACCTATATTTTAGTGTAATGTAATCAGTTGGTGACAATTAAAAATTGTAGGTATATAAAACGGGTACCTCGGAAGCTCTAACCAACATAACAGTTCGTTTCGTATCATTTATTCCACTTAAATGTTTAAGTACATGGAAACCTCGTAAATCTAATATTCACATGCAGAGACATTTTTTCAGGAGATTTTCAGTAAACAGCATAAAATATGTATGTACACGTTACTGTATAAACGAAAACAAGAGCTCTGTCATTAGGAAGAAACGAACTCCGTATCACAGTATGAAAGCACTTAGTACGTTCGTCCACAAAGAATTCAAAAATTAAAATAGTACAGTTTCTCACCAATTACATTCAATATAATGAAGTAAACATTTCCTAGTGGTCCTTCTATTGTTCATTTTAGTCTAAGATTGCTTTTATACTGTACGTACCGGTTCACTTCCAGGTGGGGAGAGCTTTCCCTGATTGAAGAAAATGTTTAACTACTAGCTCAAAAAAATGATTTTAGGACCCGTCAAGATGACAGCTGTCAAAACACGAGCACGTGGCCTTGTTTGTAAACAATAATTCGTGGCCGTGACGACGTGAGCACGTGACCGTGACGTCATCGGGGTCAATGACCTTGCAAGGGGACAATGACCTCGTGAGACAATTCCGACGTAGCTCCCATTTTAAAACCCGTGTTGCTCTATTACTGTCAAGTGCATTCATATGGAAAACTTCGAACCAAATGGTAGGCCTAATAGCGTCGTGGCTGCAGGATTTGCCACCGATACTGCAGCAGGCCACAGAGTCGGTCTAACAGATCTCATGTGGACTCATACCGTTGTGTGCATTAATAATTTGACACCAAATTTATGTTGGGAAGATTTTATACCCATGGAAGGTGGTGATCCAATTCGAGTGCCACACAACTTCCGAAGTTAAAACTATTGATGCCTATTCTACCTTTATCCCTTTCAGCCAACGTAGCTTACTAGAACGATAAGTAACTCAGTCCCTAAGAGATCGAGGAAATCGTGACCAAGAGTTATGATTGAGAGACGAAAATGATTTTAAGTGATGGTGCAAGAATGATGTAAGATTTAAGTAATAGTTCTCAGTGTTTTAGAGCGGAGGTGCGTAAACCAAACATAACCCCATTTCTCGTGAGTGAGAATGTGGACTACGTTTTTTTATAAATTACAAGATGATGTGCAATCAATTCCGTTAAGTTTTCGGTGACTAGTGGGCTTGCGTTCGGGGGATAGTGGGTTTGAGCCCCATTGTCGGCAGCTCTGAAGTCGGATTTCCGTGGTTTAACATTTGAAATTAGGCAAATGCTGTTGCTATACCCCAACAGGAGCCACGTTCTTTTCCTTTCCTTTATCGCCATAAAAAGTATCCGCCCATAATTAATATATTTTTCTCAGTTACCTGCCTGCAGAAGTTTATTTCTTTTTCAGTAGCGTATCCTGGATGAGTCTGCCCTCTGATGTGATTTTTTAAAACTATATTCCCCCAATTCCAATGTATCATCCAAGAGTTGGATCATACAGAACGCAACTTACGTCTGGGCAAGAACGGCCTGAAGCCCAATACCCTCGCGCCGAAGCCTAATCGTCTCTTGGATGAAATTATATTGCCTTAGAAGGTATTTCTGGAGATCGTGATAATCAAGAGACTTCTCTGGTGATACTTTAGAACTGTGACTTTGAGTTCTTGGGTTGGGTTCATTCTTCACGATTGGAGTGTGCGTTTACTGCGAGTTGCACAATATTTATTATCGTACGCATGTGTTCTGTAATACAATTCATTAATTTCCTCCCAACTGCTGAGACAAGGGTTCTATTCATTTCCTTTTCTTACATTTCTTCCGCTAAAATGTCTGAAAGAAATCATCAGTCCCCACCGTTAGAGGAAGATGATTTATGGATCATCATAAACGAAATGTTGATATTTAGTGTGGGCGATAGTGATCTTAGTGAAGGCAATTCTGCCGCAGGGGAATTCGTGACAGGAATGTACATGGAATAAGTACTGCAGCCTGGAATGTACAGAGTTCGGGCCCAGCTAATGCGAAAATTTTGCAGTCAAGAGATAACACGTGATCGATTCTTGTTCAAGTAGCGATCATGACAGTGACGGTGGTGACGATAATAGTGATAACAGTCCAATCAGTGTAACTTCTTCGTCAACCTGGACCTAAAGTGGACAAGGAAGGCCCCACTTTGACCCAAAATTCCATCATGATACAAAAAGGTCGAGAGTTTAGGGAAAACAAAACCGAGCGAAATATTTGATTTTTTCATCACGAATTATGCCAGAACATACAAAAAGTACCCAGAAGAAAATCGCATATAAAACTCAGTTTAGTAGGAAAAAACGAAGGGGTAGAAGTCAAGACCGTGTCCGTACAAATAGGGACGAAATAAAGATTCTTATGGGCATATTGTTGCCACGAGGGATTGTACAGAAAACTAAATAAGGTCATTACATTTCTTGCAATTGCTGGTTGACTACCAACTCCTATTTCCTATGAGCGGGTGAAACGGAGGTCATTTTATCTTGCCAGGCTGAGTGGCTCAGACGGTTGAGGCGCTGGCCGGCCTCAGACCCCAACTTGGCATGTTCGAACCTGGCTCAGTCCGGTGGTATTTCAAGGTGCTCGAATACATCAACCCCGTATCAGTAGATTTACTGGCACGGAATATAAGTTCTTGACTAAATTCCAGCACCTCAGCGTCTACGAAAAGCACAAAATTAGTTAGTGAAACGTAAAGCCATTATTAATATTATTAGATATTCCTCCACATCTTTTCACATTTATCTGACAATGAGGCGTATAATGAACAAATTCCTCCCAAAGTATAAAAGATAGAGCCAGTACATGACCACGTGGTATAAAAATTTTTGGAAGCTTTTACCACTGGTGGCATCGTCTCAGTTGATGAGAACTCCTTGTTACGGAAAGGGTGCCTAGGGTGGAAAGTTTACATACCAAGAAAACCATCGCGTTCCAGAATCGAATCACACGAATTATGTGAAACCGAGGAGGGTATGTAACACGATCTGCTTCCGTGTGTATCATAATGAACAGCTGTAAAGGAAAAAACACAGTGAAGACTACAAATACTGTACATATTACCTATATTTTAGTGTAATGTAATCAGTTGGTGACAATTAAAAATTGTAGGTATATAAAACGGGTACCTCGGAAGCTCTAACCAACATAACAGTTCGTTTCGTATCATTTATTCCACTTAAATGTTTAAGTACATGGAAACCTCGTAAATCTAATATTCACATGCAGAGAAATTTTTTCAGGAGATTTTCAGTAAACAGCATAAAATATGTATGTACACGTTACTGTATAAACGAAAACAAGAGCTCTGTCATTAGGAAGAAACGAACTCCGTATCACAGTATGAAAGCACTTAGTACGTTCGTCCACAAAGAATTCAAAAATTAAAATAGTACAGTTTCTCACCAATTACATTCAATATAATGAAGTAAACATTTCCTAGTGGTCCTTCTATTGTTCATTTTAGTCTAAGATTGCTTTTATACTGTACGTACCGGTTCACTTCCAGGTGGGGAGAGCTTTCCCTGATTGAAGAAAATGTTTAACTACTAGCTCAAAAAAATGATTTTAGGACCCGTCAAGATGACAGCTGTCAAAACACGAGCACGTGGCCTTGTTTGTAAACAATAATTCGTGGCCGTGACGACGTGAGCACGTGACCGTGACGTCATCGGGGTCAATGACCTTGCAAGGGGACAATGACCTCGTGAGACAATTCCGACGTAGCTCCCATTTTAAAACCCGTGTTGCTCTATTACTGTCAAGTGCATTCATATGGAAAACTTCGAACCAAATGGTAGGCCTAATAGCGTCGTGGCTGCAGGATTTGCCACCGATACTGCAGCAGGCCACAGAGTCGGTCTAACAGATCTCATGTGGACTCATACCGTTGTGTGCATTAATAATTTGACACCAAATTTATGTTGGGAAGATTTTATACCCATGGAAGGTGGTGATCCAATTCGAGTGCCACACAACTTCCGAAGTTAAAACTATTGATGCCTATTCTACCTTTATCCCTTTCAGCCAACGTAGCTTACTAGAACGATAAGTAACTCAGTCCCTAAGAGATCGAGGAAATCGTGACCAAGAGTTATGATTGAGAGACGAAAATGATTTTAAGTGATGGTGCAAGAATGATGTAAGATTTAAGTAATAGTTCTCAGTGTTTTAGAGCGGAGGTGCGTAAACCAAACATAACCCCATTTCTCGTGAGTGAGAATGTGGACTACGTTTTTTTATAAATTACAAGATGATGTGCAATCAATTCCGTTAAGTTTTCGGTGACTAGTGGGCTTGCGTTCGGGGGATAGTGGGTTTGAGCCCCATTGTCGGCAGCTCTGAAGTCGGATTTCCGTGGTTTAACATTTGAAATTAGGCAAATGCTGTTGCTATACCCCAACAGGAGCCACGTTCTTTTCCTTTCCTTTATCGCCATAAAAAGTATCCGCCCATAATTAATATATTTTTCTCAGTTACCTGCCTGCAGAAGTTTATTTCTTTTTCAGTAGCGTATCCTGGATGAGTCTGCCCTCTGATGTGATTTTTTAAAACTATATTCCCCCAATTCCAATGTATCATCCAAGAGTTGGATCATACAGAACGCAACTTACGTCTGGGCAAGAACGGCCTGAAGCCCAATACCCTCGCGCCGAAGCCTAATCGTCTCTTGGATGAAATTATATTGCCTTAGAAGGTATTTCTGGAGATCGTGATAATCAAGAGACTTCTCTGGTGATACTTTAGAACTGTGACTTTGAGTTCTTGGGTTGGGTTCATTCTTCACGATTGGAGTGTGCGTTTACTGCGAGTTGCACAATATTTATTATCGTACGCATGTGTTCTGTAATACAATTCATTAATTTCCTCCCAACTGCTGAGACAAGGGTTCTATTCATTTCCTTTTCTTACATTTCTTCCGCTAAAATGTCTGAAAGAAATCATCAGTCCCCACCGTTAGAGGAAGATGATTTATGGATCATCATAAACGAAATGTTGATATTTAGTGTGGGCGATAGTGATCTTAGTGAAGGCAATTCTGCCGCAGGGGAATTCGTGACAGGAATGTACATGGAATAAGTACTGCAGCCTGGAATGTACAGAGTTCGGGCCCAGCTAATGCGAAAATTTTGCAGTCAAGAGATAACACGTGATCGATTCTTGTTCAAGTAGCGATCATGACAGTGACGGTGGTGACGATAATAGTGATAACAGTCCAATCAGTGTAACTTCTTCGTCAACCTGGACCTAAAGTGGACAAGGAAGGCCCCACTTTGACCCAAAATTCCATCATGATACAAAAAGGTCGAGAGTTTAGGGAAAACAAAACCGAGCGAAATATTTGATTTTTTCATCACGAATTATGCCAGAACATACAAAAAGTACCCAGAAGAAAATCGCATATAAAACTCAGTTTAGTAGGAAAAAACGAAGGGGTAGAAGTCAAGACCGTGTCCGTACAAATAGGGACGAAATAAAGATTCTTATGGGCATATTGTTGCCACGAGGGATTGTACAGAAAACTAAATAAGGTCATTACATTTCTTGCAATTGCTGGTTGACTACCAACTCCTATTTCCTATGAGCGGGTGAAACGGAGGTCATTTTATCTTGCCAGGCTGAGTGGCTCAGACGGTTGAGGCGCTGGCCGGCCTCAGACCCCAACTTGGCATGTTCGAACCTGGCTCAGTCCGGTGGTATTTCAAGGTGCTCGAATACATCAACCCCGTATCAGTAGATTTACTGGCACGGAATATAAGTTCTTGATTAAATTCCAGCACCTCAGCGTCTACGAAAAGCACAAAATTAGTTAGTGAAACGTAAAGCCATTATTAATATTATTAGATATTCCTCCACATCTTTTCACATTTATCTGACAATGAGGCGTATAATGAACAAATTCCTCCCAAAGTATAAAAGATAGAGCCAGTACATGACCACGTGGTATAAAAATTTTTGGAAGCTTTTACCACTGGTGGCATCGTCTCAGTTGATGAGAACTCCTTGTTACGGAAAGGGTGCCTAGGGTGGAAAGTTTACATACCAAGAAAACCATCGCGTTCCAGAATCGAATCACACGAATTATGTGAAACCGAGGAGGGTATGTAACACGATCTGCTTCCGTGTGTATCATAATGAACAGCTGTAAAGGAAAAAACACAGTGAAGACTACAAATACTGTACATATTACCTATATTTTAGTGTAATGTAATCAGTTGGTGACAATTAAAAATTGTAGGTATATAAAACGGGTACCTCGGAAGCTCTAACCAACATAACAGTTCGTTTCGTATCATTTATTCCACTTAAATGTTTAAGTACATGGAAACCTCGTAAATCTAATATTCACATGCAGAGAAATTTTTTCAGGAGATTTTCAGTAAACAGCATAAAATATGTATGTACACGTTACTGTATAAACGAAAACAAGAGCTCTGTCATTAGGAAGAAACGAACTCCGTATCACAGTATGAAAGCACTTAGTACGTTCGTCCACAAAGAATTCAAAAATTAAAATAGTACAGTTTCTCACCAATTACATTCAATATAATGAAGTAAACATTTCCTAGTGGTCCTTCTATTGTTCATTTTAGTCTAAGATTGCTTTTATACTGTACGTACCGGTTCACTTCCAGGTGGGGAGAGCTTTCCCTGATTGAAGAAAATGTTTAACTACTAGCTCAAAAAAATGATTTTAGGACCCGTCAAGATGACAGCTGTCAAAACACGAGCACGTGGCCTTGTTTGTAAACAATAATTCGTGGCCGTGACGACGTGAGCACGTGACCGTGACGTCATCGGGGTCAATGACCTTGCAAGGGGACAATGACCTCGTGAGACAATTCCGACGTAGCTCCCATTTTAAAACCCGTGTTGCTCTATTACTGTCAAGTGCATTCATATGGAAAACTTCGAACCAAATGGTAGGCCTAATAGCGTCGTGGCTGCAGGATTTGCCACCGATACTGCAGCAGGCCACAGAGTCGGTCTAACAGATCTCATGTGGACTCATACCGTTGTGTGCATTAATAATTTGACACCAAATTTATGTTGGGAAGATTTTATACCCATGGAAGGTGGTGATCCAATTCGAGTGCCACACAACTTCCGAAGTTAAAACTATTGATGCCTATTCTACCTTTATCCCTTTCAGCCAACGTAGTTTTCTAGAACGATAAGTAACTCAGACCCTAAGAGATCCAGGAAATCGTGACCAACGTTGTGACTTCTCGCCCGTGTGAGTCCACATGTGAAATCTTAAATGGACTTCCTAGCTGCACGACTTCCCAAGGACATTAGAGCGATGTGACTTCTCTCCTGTGTGAGTCCGCATGTGACGTGTCAGATGGACTTTGAAGCTGAAGGATTTACCATAGATATTGCAGCAATATGGCTTCTCGCCTGTGTGAGTGCGCATGTGATCTCTTAAATGGATTTTCTGGCTGAAGGATTTGCGACAGACATGGTAGCATTATGGCTTATCGCCCGTTTGAGTCTGCATTTGACAAATCAGATCGACTTTGAGGCTGAAGGATTTACCTCACATATTGCAACAATATGGCTTCCCGCCTATGTGAGTCCGCATGTGATCTCTGAAATAGATTTTCTGGCTGAAGGATTTGCCACAGACATTGCAGGATTGTGCCTTATCGCCCGTGGGATTCCGCATGTGACGATTCAGATTAACTTTGGGGCTGAACGATTTACTACAGACATTCCACCAGTGTGGCTTCTCGCCTGTGTGAGTCCGCATGTGGAGTCTTAAATGGACTTTTTAGATGAAGGATTTGACACGGACATTACAGCAATGCGGCTTCTCGTCCGTGTGAGTCCGCATGTGAATTATTAAACGGACTTTCGCGCTGGAGGATTCGCCATAGGCACAGCATCATTGTGGCTAACACCCGTGTGATAGCGCATGTGGCGATTCACATTGATTTTGAGGCTAAAGGATTTTCCACAGATATTGCACGAAAATGGCTTCTCGCCTGTGTGAGTCCGTATGTGATCGCTTAAATTGTTTTTCATGCTGAAAGATTTACCACAGAGATTGCAGGAAAATGACTTCTCGCCTGTGTGAGTCCGCATGTGATAACTTAAATGGTTTTTCTGGCTGAAGACTTTGCCACAGACATTGCACCAATGCGGCTTCCCACCTGTGTGAGTGCGCATATGATCTCTCAAACAGATTTTCTGGCTGAAGGATTTTCCACAGACATCGCAACGATGCGGCTTTTGGCCCGTGTGAGTCCGCATATGTTGTGTCAGGGTACCTTTGAGGCTGAACGATTTACTACAGACATTGCACAAGTGTGGCTTCTCGCCTGTGTGAGTCCTCATGTGATATCCTAAATGGTTTTTCTGGCTGAAGGATTTACCACAGACATCGCAGAAATACGGCTTTTGGCCCGTGTGATTCCGCATATGACGCGTCAGAGTAACTTTGAGGCTGTACGATTTACTACAGACATTGCACAACTGTGGCTTCTCGCCTGTGTGAGTCCGCATGTGATCTCCTAAATGGTTTTTCTGGCTGAAGGATTTACCACAGACATCGCAGCAATGCGGCTTTTGGCCCGTGTGATTCCGCATATGACGCGTCAGAGTACCTTTGAGGCTGTACGATTTACTACAGACATTGCAAAAGTGTGGCTTCTCGCCTGTGTGAGTCCGCATGTGGAGTATTAAATGGACTTTCTCTCTGAAGGATTTGTCACAGACATTGCACCAATGTTTATTATCGCGCGTGTGAGTCCGCATGTGACGATTCAGATTGACTTTGTGGCTGAAGAATTCTCCACAGATATTGCACCTGAAATAAGTTCCTCCGTTATCCGGAGGTTGATGATCTGCGCAGCTCACCTCTTGTTTCGACCTACAGTGAAAATATGAAAACGATGTTAAGAATTATATAACAGTCAACTCCGCTACAACTCTCACACTAAGGAAAAGCTACTGAACATTCCACTCACTGACATCACATGTTACTCATGAACATCACATTCCTGAGAGTAAACATCATGTGAGGTCAAATTCAGGGTGTAATAAATTTGAAAATCTGTCACTTGTTACGAGGACATATTGCGACCTATCTCTCGAATGACATTATTACGCGCAAGAAACTCCTGACGATATAGGAATGCACGAGCTCGTAGCCCTCATGAGAAATGGTCCATTAAAAACAGTACAAGGTCTTTAATCCGGTAAATATGTATGTATTTAAATCCGTATACGTCTGTCCTCCTAGATAAAGGACGGCATATGATTTGATCTTGTTCAACCACTCTGCAGTTTGTGGCAGGCGAGTAATAATTTTGTAAAAGCCCTTTTTGCGATTGTTTCAAAGAATCTCAGTCTTGTAGATATTAATAAAGTCGAGAACATTGTTTGCCGACAGTCTGCAAGATCTGCTGAACCATGGCAAATCATTTATAAATATTATTTACTCTCCCGAAAATATACTTATTGTATTTGTACATTGTATTCATACCAGTGCAGCATTATAAAATATCAGTGTGGCAATTTCTAATTATATAGCTTTGATGTGCAATCAGATCCGACATACTGTAAATAAAGGACAGTAGGTTCATACAAGGAAGTTCGTACTACTACCATGTATTACATCAGTCTACGTTTTAAGTGGAGACTAAAAGCCCTATGCTTATAATGTTACTAGCTGATATACCCGTGCTTCGCTACGGGATTCTCAGAAATACTGACTTGGTGATTTTCTTAACTGAATTAAACATAGGTCATTACAAAAACGTAAGTAGGAATGTAGCGATTGAAAGCAATGTTATCATATAAAATACTCGATCAAATGAAAAACCGCACATTTTCTCACTTTCAACGAACAGTATTACGGTGCCGATCTAACAGTCCAAAGTTTCAGAGCTGGAATAACCAGGTCGCAGACTGCCGTGAACACTCCCCTCTCATTATTCCGTTAAATATGCACACTACTCATTCCAATCAGTGCCTCAGGAGAGATTGAATAGCTCGATTGCTATGATGAACCAGTGTGTTACGTACCAGTAATATCAGAAAATGTATGAACCAGAGGAATAGCATGCTAAAGAAGAAAGTTATCTAACTCCCCAGGTTATTCCCGCCAATATACAGGCAGGCTGTTACACTCGGTACGACGAAGCGAGTTGGCCGTGCGGTAAGAGGCGCGCAAATGTGAGCCTGCATCCGGGAGATAGTGGATTCGAACCCCACTGCCAGCATCCCTGAATATGGTTTTCCGTGGTTTTCCATTTTCGCACCAGTCACACCAGACTGTACCTTAATTAAAGCCTAGGTTGCTTCCTTCACACCCTTATTCCTTTCCTATCCCATCATCGCTACAAGACCTACCTGTGTCGGTGCAACGTAAAGCAAATTAAAAAAACTTCGGTACGCTGCAGTAATCATATCTATCGGGGATGAGTGGAAACAGAAGACAAAAAGCACATCACAACAAACAATGGTCAATGTAATGTTATTGTTGATAAAGTTTATGAGCTTTCTATATTGCAGGCCTTCACGTTAGTTATCTTTCGACTCTATGATATTAGGGCGTCTTAAAAATTATTTATATCGTAGACTGTAGTTCCTTATTCTCAGATCGTACATACCTATATTCACTAAATTCTGTTTACCCATTTTCTCGTGACTCGGCGCTGATATGGGCTTAGTAACAAAAAATCCAAATTCATGAATATCTCCGTGATTATATGCGGTACGGTAACAATGTGAGACATAAGTGATCGGAAATTTAATATCTTCTTACATAACTACTACTAACTTACGACATAACTAAAGTTATGTTAGTTATGTAGTATTCATCGATACGACCACTAATAACATAAATAACTTATTTTAGAATTACCTTTCATGCCTTCGCCTAAACTACCATTTCACTCAGTGCGAATACAATTATTGATGGCATAGATTATAGCGACTTATTCCCCGACTTTGTATACCAATTTTCGTTAAGATACGACCACAAATATAATAAATATTTCAGAATTAAATTTTAGTCCTTCCCCTAAACTACCATTTTCTCAGTGTGAATACAATTATGTAGCGACAATTGTAGCGACTTATTTCCCATCTCCGTCTACCGATTTCCATTAAGATACGACCACTAACAATATAAATATTTGAAAATTAAATTTTAGGCATTCCCCTAAACTGCCATCACTCAGCGTGAATACAATTATTTATGGCCTAGATTATATCAACTTATTACCCCGAATTTGCATACCGATTTTCATTAAGATAGGACCACAAATACATAAATATTTGAGAATTAAATTTCAGGCCTTCCCCTAAACTACCATTTCACTCAGCGTGAATAAAATAAATTATAGCCTAGATTAAAGCGGTTCATCACCCGATTTTACATTCCGATTTTCATTAAATTATCTTCAGCCGTTTTCTCGTGATGCGTGTACATACATACATACATACAGACAGACAGACAGACAGACAGACAGACAGACAGACAGACAGACAGACAGACAGACAGACAGACAGACAGACATTACGGAAAAGTAAAAAATGCATTTCCTTGTTACTGTAGACATGACCGATACAAAAATACCATTCTTTTCAAATTCTGAGCAATGTACAGACAAAACTCTTATTATATATATATAGATAGATAGATAGATAGATATTTACCATACTGATGACCCATTTTCTCATAAATTATTTCAAGTAGAGACTTGAAATTTTTACTGAAGGTTATTGAGTACCCATAATGTACACTGATCTACACTCAATACGACAGCTTAGTTCATCAGTTGTAATCGAGCTAGCGAAGCGAGAGGTTGTATTGTGCAGTGAGTGCTGAGTGAGAAGTATGAATATTGCTTTAGAGCAATATCGCGCGGCCATAGGTCGATGGCACGGGCGAGTGAAGTGTGTGTGTACGCCAAGTGATAAGGTGCATTTACGAAAATCTGGGCTTGAGGGAACTATGATGGTAGCAGCAGTGGTGGCAATTCTTCTGATAATAGGAGGCATAGAAATGAACCCTGGACCAACGGGTTCATTGAGCTGGGAGGACATAGATAAGATTAGGGAAATAGTCAGAGATGCTTGCCAGTGTGAGCAAACGAGGGAGTTAATTCGCGAGCTGAGAAATGACATGACAGAAATGAAAGACTGTATAAAAGAAGAGAGAAGAATTATGACAGAAAAGGTGGTGGAAAACTCTAGGGAAATAGAATTATTGAAGTCGAATATGAAGGAGATTGAAGGAGAAACTGATAAATTAAAGTGGCAACTGAAAATGACTATCCAGGACGCAAAGAGGAAAAATATTTTCATATACGGCATTCCAGAGAAGGAAAAGGAGGATTCGAATGATCTAACGAATAAAGTGTTGGATATTATAAATAACCATATCAAGATAAATTGTAAAGAAGAAGATATTGATGAAATATATAGGCTGGGGAGAGTCAAAGGGAAAAGACCTATTACGGTTAAGTTGATTTCTGCTTTGAAGGCGAACAAAATTATCCTCAATGGGAAGAACTTGAAAGGAGAAAGGATTTGGGTAAGAAGAGATATGGATAAAGAGACAATCATGGAACAGAGAGTCTTGCGATTTCACCTAGTAAAAGCTAGGAACTATGGACTAAAAGCATACATAAGAGGCAAACGTCTTATAGTAGGTGACAGTAACTGGTCGCGTATCTGGTCAATTGCACAGCTACGAGAAATGGATAGACAGTTGAGTTCATCACACCAGGAAGTGCAACGGCCTGTAGAAGAAGGAATGTGTCAGTCAGCTGCCTGCACAGTGGCTGATAACGTACAATCTGATGACAACAGCGATCTGCATACTCTACAGAGGAACAGAAGACGGCAGAGGGACGAACACCTAGTGGAGGAGGATGGACAAACAGCTGACAGTTGAGTCGACACGAATCCAGGAAGTAGCGGCACACCTGATGACAGAACCAAGACTCTGGCTGGGAAAGATCTTCCAGCGGAGTTAAATAACAGTGGGAGGAACGACGAGGCGAGCCGGATGTCAACAGCGGCGCCGCGTGGAGGAGCTGAGGATACATTCAGGCGTAGGTCAGTGAGTCTAAAAGACTTTTTTCAGAAGAAGGGGATGGGTTCAGGTAGTATATTAAAACTCACAGAAGAACTATCTGAGAAGGACGTTATTTGCTCTCCGGAGGAAAGTATAATGGAAGTGGAAAGATCTAGAATAACTAGAAGTAAGTCAGGGAGTTTAGACCATAGAAGTAAAAAATAACTAGAGTTAAAGGTATCATGTGTTAACATTGAAGGAGTATGGAGCAAAATAGGTAACGAAGACTTTAAAGAGCTACTGGAAGAAATGAACATCCTTGGGCTTGTAGAAACTTGGGCTGATTACAAGAAAGACTTAAAGATAGAAGGGTGTATCGTATGGAGTCAATATGGATCAAGGAGATCCAATAGAGGAAGGATATCGGGCGGAATTTCAGTGGTTATCAAAAACAACTTAAAAGATAGAATACAGCGGTTAGAATCTTAGTTTAAGGAATTAATCTGAATAAGAATATTAGATAGGGTTAATTGGAGGAATGAAATATGTATAGCTTTTATATATAATCCATTTTTGAGCTCTCCATTTGCGCGGAATGATTTTTTTGAGAATTTAGCGACAGAAATCAGACGAATGAGAAGTACGTATGATCAGGCAAGCATTATTATTATGGGCGATCTTAACGCGAGGATAGGGGACAAGAAAGCAGTTTATAGTCAACTTGTGGACGGGGTATTACTAGTTAATAGAAATAGCCAGGATAAAGAATGTAACAGAAATGGAGAAAAACTACTAGAGTTATGCGCGGTAGAGGAGCTTGGAGATGAGAGTGGAAAACTAACCTATATAGTAGAAAATGGGGGTAGTACTATTGACCTAGTTGTATGCTGTAGGGATAGTTTGCAAATTATCAAAGAGATAAGCATTAAGGATTGGGCAGAGGCAAATCATATGCCAGTATCTATAAAATTAATTATTCAAGAGATAGGAGCGCAAGAGATCGTTTACGATAGCGTACAGGAGAGGGAAATAGCTAGGTATCGTTGGAGAGAAGAATTAGGAAATGAATTCAGAGAGTACTTCAATGGAGAAAATTTTGAGATTTGGAAAATAGGTATTGTAAAATTGATAGAAGAGAATAGAGTGGAGGAAGCCCTAACCAGGATAGAAAATTTAATAGGAATGGCAGGAAAAGGTATGAGGCAAAATCTAAGTAAAACGCAAAGAAGAGGTGGATGGTATAATACAGAATGTGTAAAGAAAAAGTCACAAGTTATGAAGGCACTTAGGATATACAGGGTGGATGGTGGTCAAGTAGCTAGAAACGAATTTTGTAAAAAAAGGAAAGAATACAGAGAATTGTTAAGAAAGACGAAGTTGGAATGGCAACAAAAGTTGGCTGCAGATATAAATAAAAAGTGCAAGGACAATGACAGTAGGAAAGTATGGGATAAAATAAATCAAATAACCAAGAAGAAGTCGGGCTCTGGGGGGACCAATATAAGTTATAGTACATGGGTCCAGTATTTCGAGAAATTATTGAATAAAAAAAAAAGAAGACAGCTTAGTTGGGAAATGTGTTTCAATTTTTTTACAAATAACCTTTTTTTCAAAATTTTGGAACGTTTATTAACAAAACTCTCAAGATATAAATGCAATTGTACTAACAAATGTTACTTACCTATATCTGAAGATTCCAAGTGTCTATCTGTTATCGTTTCTGAGATAATAGGTTATTTGTACAAGAAAAACATATGATTATTATAATAAATGTTTATGCAATTACTAGAAGCACCCTGGTCCACAGTCTGGATCCTGTTCCTTATCTTCCACACCAAGTTTCTTCTTTCTCTCCAATCTTTCTTGATCATGTTTTGAGCTGCAGTTCCTGCCTTTTTTATCCGTGATCGAAACATCTGAGAGTATCCTGACACCAAGTTCCTGTAGGACCCTCAGCCTTCCAACATTGCCACCATTAAATTTTACTACTGCATCCCATACACCCAACTGTAATGTTTTCTTCCCAACAAAAACATTTTTAGGAAAACGAAACCACACAAAATTGTTAAATGACATGTAGGGATTCTGAGTCTTCCCATGTAAGCACTTCCTTAACAGTTCCGTTGCTGCCAAATCACGGTATATTGGCTTTATTGCTTCCATAACAGCTTCTGGCAATGCATTCTGGTCGTGGTAAGTGTCAGCAGTTCCAGCTGCCTCAGCTCTCCTATATTTGCACCAGGTTTCTGGAGGAGAAGGGCACAGATGGTGAACTGATTTCTCATTAGAAGAACCCTTATGAAAATACGTGGCCCAAACTGCTCTTCTCATAGCCTGTAAAAACATTGCTATTCTCTCTGACTACTTTGCCGTAGTAGTTTTGTAGTTCATCTTCTCAGTGAGCCTTCCAGAATGTTTTTTGGTTGTACCATCTGACACCTTTTTGTCCACATATTGTGCTTTCAGTTTGCGAAGATGTGTCCCCATTCTCTTTTGGAAGTAGCCTACACATTCCAACATAGTAATAACAGTATCACCACAGCACTTTGTCTTAGAGTCTCCATGTCCCAGGTATTGGACACAGCGAGCCCCTCGAGCTTGTTCAGAGCAATTAAAAATAGCTTTTACTGCAGCTGTCAACAGGCCCCTTCTTGTACCTTCATAGTTTTGTTTACTAGCTGATTGAGGGACAGCTTTTTTGTCACCACTGCAATAGAATATACGAATCTAAGTAACTTATGAATATTTCACACCACAACTAAGTAATACTGAAAGTAAAAATACTGGGATAATGCACACTCTTTACGATAAATATAAACAAATGTCCTCCATTATTATTTTGGCAATCCTGCCAACCTAAAATAAATGAATATACCATGTCATCTGTTTTGGCAATCGTGCCAAACTAAAACAAATGAATATGCCATGTCCTTACACATAAAATAATTTCTGAGACAAGCTTTAGAAGAAAGTGTTGCGGTATGTAAGCCATATTTCTTATATTACCTTAAACATATTTAGGACCATCATAATTTAACAAATGATGCACCAAAATGAGCAGAAAAGACCCCGCTACAACTTGAGGCAAATAAAAGTCATATTTTCACCAAAAGGGATTTCAATTTCCCCTTAATTGCTGTCTTTAACAGAGGCCATTGGCAATCTAGAAACAACTATTCCTGATGAATTCCTGATGAAATGCTCGAAAAGCTGAAAGATAACGTGCAGATGATGGCTCTTTCCCCAACCCCGGTGCTTTCATTTCACCTACAGATACTGCTGTCATAGATATTATGATGGCGACAAAGAATATGGCTCAGGTTGTAGCGTTTTATTACAATGTTCTGATATCCTGGAATATTTGAACGCAAATGCAAGCAATCATGTCCTTAAATATTCTTACGAGTGTTCCTTTAACACTACACCTAAAAGGAGCATGAAAATCAAAACTTGAGCCAGAATTCGAGATGACACGACATTGAATTGCACGTAGGGGATACTGCTGCTATATATCAGACGTAAGGCTTTTCAGGTGTTTGCTCTGACGAGTCTAGTGTCAGACCTAAGACAAAACGCTGGTTAATAGAGCAAACGCCAGAAAAGCCTTACATCTGATATGTTTTTGACAAGCTCTATTGGTGAAAAATATCTAATTCCCTCCATGGGAATTTAGAATGTTCCATACTGCTGTTATGTAACGGAAAGAATGAATTTCATTTTATTTCAATAACTTCATGGACCAAGTGTTATTTTTAGTAGAATGATAACATCGCTGAATAGCATCCAAATCTATACCTGTGTCCCCCCCGCAGGGTGGTTCTATATATCCTAGGAAAGAAGAGCGAGAAATACAAATATCTTGGCTAAATGTGATATCCGCCTGCAACAGGCACATGGGAAAAGTCGATCACACAGGACAAAATGCATCGTAACGTGAAGTGGGACTTCCCAATTCATGCTGTATGCACTGAATTCACATATATCGGAGGAATGCATGACTTCCTCACAAGCAAAGTACTGGGAGGCTCGACTATTTGTTGTTATTGCACTCTTAGGAGAAAATAAGTGGACAAACAAAAAAGAGGGCAATGATTCCAGACGAGACAGGCTAGACCACTTGATCATCACACAATATATTGATATGGCCACCACAAGACAACACGTGGCAGAAAATACGACACTGGTTTGTATGTCACACGTTTTGTGTCATATCACAGCAAGGAAAAGGTGCATTACTGTGCGGCAATTCTTCTTTACGTGATTACGTTACAAGTGTTTTATCAGGTTCTCAATTAGTTTTTTTCAGTAAAATAGTATTTCATTTTGTATTGATGAATATCCTCCACGAACCTTGTGCATTAATAATAATAATCGTATGGCCTCAGCTACCGTTTGCAGACATTTCGATTTGACGCCATCTGGCTGTCTGCTCGTCAATTTCGACGTTCCGGTTTACTCTGTCTGCCATCTAGCGGACCTAGAGTAAACCAGATCTCTCTTGGACGTCTATGGGTCAGATTTAATTAATTTTGTCGGGTAAATACCAAATGTATCACCAGAGATCTTTTACATGCCGACATCGTACGACATGGAGTGTCGAATGGACTTTTTTCCGCCCTTCAAAAATCCGACTACCTCTGCCGGGTTTGAACCCGCTATCTTGGGATCCGGAGGCCGACACTCTACCACGGACCCACAGAGGCAACTACCTTGTGCATTGCAATAACACATGGCTAGTCGCAGGTAACGGATACGGGTTCCCAATCGGCCTGTCGGCAGTCTTGAGCGAAATAAACTGTATTTGCTCTCGTAGACCGAACACACACAAAGTACTTAATGACAACTTTGGCGGAGATGGAGACGTTCAGTACGGAGCGGTTCGCAGACGAGGTACTCTTCCTTCTTCGAAGTTAATACAGAAACGAGCGTAGCGTTCCTTCTCTAGAGGAGGGCTGCAAAAGGCGTCTGTTCATGTCCGGAGAGGCGTAACTACCTGCTGTCTTGAGCTCTAAAACTCTTCATAATAAGCCGGCCGTCATATAACGGAATAATGGAAATACGTCTCATGGAATCGGAACCAAGCCTAGGGCGTCCCCTGGAAGGGCTAATCAAGCGAGAACCCGCATTTGTAATGCATCACTGAACTACGTCTGGACGAAGTAGCGAATTAGCTACAGCACTTGACAGAATGCATATAGGCATCTGCAGGTGCAGGAAAAAAGATGGAGTGGAGAAAAGTCATGCGAAATGGGGTGCAGATACTAAATGATGTACAACGGAAACTGAAGAACAACTAATTTTGTTTGCATTGTTTTATCAGCAAAATTTAGACTGTTTAGTCTCTGAGGTGCAAATGTATGACAATCGCTTTATGTAATATGTCTACGTTCGGGATAGAAGGAAAATCACATTTTTCAGTGCAACGCTCCACAAACTGGCCTGGGCACGGAAAGCAAAGGTGCCTTCTGGGCAGTGCTTGACAAGAATACCGTTGTTGCCTGCGATCTGAATGGACGTCAGACGGAGGAAACAAGACCACACAGCTCACTGCGGTCAGAAGAGCGATGACCACGACCAACGAATTCCCGATAATGCACAAACTAATCACCGCGAACACATCTAGGCAATTGCTGCAGTGGCTAACATCCGACTCACAATGTATAATCTCAGAGATGTCGCAGACAAATTCACAGGAAATGGACCAAAATGGATCGAATTGTGGCACCTAAAGGAGGCTGACGTTGCAAAAATTACACTGCCACCAATCAGCACAGTTGAAGTAGGCCGGGCTAAACTGTAAGACGCTGCACGCCCTATTCTTGGAACAACTAACTGAGGGCGACGACGACGGATTGGCAATGACACGTGGCTTCGGAATGACAATGTTCAGGATGCATTAACGTGTTCGACAAGTTTCTAGTTCATTGGAATGCCTACAAAGCAGCCAGTAGTATGCAGGTCTACATGTGAAACTAGACATGCGCGAATACGAGCGGGATATTTAACAGCTAGTCAAATCGAGGCATCATGAAACGGAAAAAATCAAACATTTTTACAGCATCACTAAGGGAACAGACGATTTGCTACTCGACTGGCGGGAAGCGCGAGAACGCTGGCGGAACTACTTCGACAAAGTTTCAATCTTGGGATTTCCGTATCTACCAGTACCAATCACATCCGCTCAAAAATAAGGGAAACCCTGTCGATTTTTATAATTACCGCCATATTACACTTCTGAGCTACGCAATGACAGTTTTCGAACAAATCCTCAATAATAGGATTAGCGATTTAGCCAAAATTACAAAGAGCCAATCGGAGCAAATCACACCGCACGGCTGTTAGCTGAGAGACACTGTGAAAAGAATAAGAGGCTTCATCTCGACATTCTGGACCTTAAGAGAGCCTTCCATCGGGTACCTCGTGACCTTATCTGGTCAGCGCTACAAGAACGTGGCATTCCAGAGCACCTTGCAGAGAGGGTGCAATTGCTCTACGTAGAATGAAGCAGTTATGTCCAAGCTGCCGCAGGGCCATCTGATGACTTTCGCATAACTGTAGGAGTCCACCAGGGCCGTGTTGCATTACCACTGCTGTACATTCTTGTGATGGAAAACATTATATCAGACCTGCACAAGCAAATACCACGGACACTTCTCTATGCTTATGTCATTTTGGCTGCAGAGAATAAGCTTGATCTGCAGCGCCAAACAGAAGGTTGGAACAATCGACTAGCGCAATATGTCCCGCGCCTCAACAAAAAGAAGGCAGAATGCATGACAATACATCGTCGAGAAGTTGGAACCATGCATGTTCACGGTGAAGATATAGCACGAGTGGTGAAATTTAAGTATCTTGGCTCCACAATCTCTGATGAATTCAACTTAAGATATACAAAGCCTGGCTGATGTGGAGAATGACAAAGGGCACCCTTGCGACAGTCGGATGAAGAACTATTTTAAATCGACTATCTACCGAAGTGTTATCTGTCCTCTCGTGTTCCACAGCAACAAAAGCTGGCCAGCTACAAAGGAGGTAGAACGACAATTAAGCGTCATGGATACGAAGATGTTTAAGTGGAAGGCTAGAATAACTAGAGTGGATCGCATTTCAAATAATGTTATTAGCAAATGTCTTGGCATTGCACAGATCCAGAAGAAAATTGAGGAAAGGCGTGTGCGCTGATTTGGGCAATTGTTGCGTGCATAGGGTAATATATTGTGAGAGTCAGTATATACAGAGGAAGTAAGCGGAAAGAGGCGCAAGGGACGAACTAGACAGCAAAGGAGAGATACAGTGCACAGCGACCCGAAATCTGCGAAAGTACATACAGACATGGTCCGAGAGCGATCTAACTGGAAAAAACGTATCACAACACGACGCAGGACTAACACTAAAGAAGTAGAATAACAAGAAGCAGATTGATGGATATTCTATTGTGTATATGTTACACATTGTAGCATTCCACTTAATAAGTTCCAATTCTCACCCCTAAAGCCTTATGTCCAATCTCTATAAATGACTTAATTTCACAAAATACTGTTTGAATGATAGAACGCTTTTGGATTTCGTGTTTAAGTGACTGCATTAAATGTATTTTATACAAAAATATATAACTCAACCAAATAAAAAATTCAGTATTATCTGTATTAATCGGGAGTGACAGTTTGTATATCCAGTGAAATGGTATGGGTACCAACAAGAGTGTCTGAATCGAATTTCACAATTCATATTTCTGCTTACATCCGTTAAAGATAGCAGATGATCAGATCAGTCAATTTATTTTCACCCTGATCAAGTCTATAAATATGAAAACGATGGAGGAGTGGCACAAAGTGTTCAGCTCAAGGCCATTTGCTCCTACACAAACGGAAGTTAACCTCTTCACTAATTATTTATCTCATGGCGATGTGTCTCTTCACAAATGGAAGTTAACCTCATCACTAACTGGTAAGCTCAGGAATATGTGTCCTTCCACAAGTCAGCAATTAGGAAATTTCATGAATCTTAAAACCTGTTCTTATGTAATTCAGTACCAAACTGACATGGCAAACCTCTTAGACATTTTGAAAGAAATCATTGCTGCATGATATTTGTAAACTGCTGAAATGACAGTCCGGATAACACAGCGCCAGAGGTGAGATATAAAATAATACACAAAAGGCGTGTCACTTTGCTGGTTCGAGAGTGCCCCTGCACAAGATACGTTTAAGAACAAAGCTAAATTAAACTCCATTCAAAAATAGTAATATTCATTTTGTGTGTGAAAAGTATTCATAAGCAATATTTTTATTGGTGGCCATATTACAAAATTGTTCTCTAACGTGACCCATTGTGTCCTGTAACACAAGAATTACAAAGAAACAGCAGAATTTCAACCTAGAAGAGATGACGTATTTTGCGTTCTTCAGTTGTATGCATGGTTCTACTCTGACTAATGAGAGAGTGTAAGCTGATAGAGGGCATTTCTGAGGACTGAAATGAATATTTCTTGCCACTAGTTGTGAATGTACAGAAGGAACAATTCAAAGCATCACATAACACATGAGAGGACTCTAATCACTAACAAAATCAAATAAACCGTTCGTAGTTTCCATCAATCAGGTTTGAAGTCAAATATTAGGCTATGACTAGGCATTCCAGAACGTGCTCATACAAGAGTGAAGCTAAGAGCACAAACTCGACCTTATACAATGGTTCCCCAGGGATTATCAAAGATCATTCTACACAGTAACCAACAAAGGTGTGACAGCAAAAAATGAATTAGCAAGTAGTCCAATGGCACAACTACAGTTCAAAAACACTACTGCATTAAAAATTTTAAAACAGGATACACACTAGCAATACTCTGTTATGTCACTGATAAAAATAACAATTCTGAAATAATATTCTATGATTACATCATTATTTAACTACTCCTGCCAGATAATAAATTCACCTACTTGAAGAATTCTGGAATGTTCTTTAGGCAACCTGCACAAATTTAAAACTTCTCTTGTAGTTATTAGTTTATAATAACTGAGTAAATACGTTTGCAAACAACAAAGTACAAGCACATGACTGACAATGAGTACTGAAGTGAAAAGTGGGAAATGGCGGCAATCAGCAAGAGTGACCCCAATACTGGAACAAGTGGTGAAATTACTTAACACAAAATAGAACCGGAAAGATCATAAAAGAGGAATCTAACCAAATAAATAATTCGAAAACTGACAATATTTGAGTTATAACACTATTGAACTGATTAATGAAACTAAATTACATTAGTCCGAAATTATTACATTGTTTACAATGTACATAAAAACATTTCAATTTGTGGATTTAGTTTATAATCTACAAACATGCATTTTTCTGTGTGTCACTGTTGATACACAGGTAAAAAATTACTGAGAATATCTGGAGGCAATAGTGGCAGATGGCATTTCAGATGATAAGCATGTGATGAACAAATGAAGCAGTGACAGTGAAAGAAAGAATAAATTTTTCACAGTTGCTTAGAGGTATTGTTTTTCTGCTAGTTGCTTTACGTCATGCTGACACAAAAATATCTAGTTCTAGAGATTTTTTGTACATATATATTCAACAAAACTACATGAAGGAACAAAAAATTTGATCTCAAAATTTCTTAATATTTCAGATAATTTTTTTTTTTGCTAGTTGCTTTACGTCGCACCAACACAGATAGGTCTTATGGCGACGATGGGACAGGAAAGGGCTAGGAGTGGGAAGGAAGCGGCCGTGGCCTTAATTAAGGTACAGCCCCAACATTTGCCTGGTGTGAAAATGGGAAACCACGGAAAACCATTTTCAGAGCTGCCGACAGTGGGGTTCGAACCTACTATCTCCCGAATACTGGATACTGGCCGCACTTAAGCGACTGCAGCTATCGAGCTCGGTGTCAGATAATTTTAACAAATAGAATTTTAAGATATAAGTATTTTAAATGTAACTTTGTAAAGACAAGATTAAACTGATAAAAATGGTAAGTTTCAAAGATAAAACAACCACTGCTCAACACAACTGGGAATAGGTACAACATATTCCATATTGTATAGGGTTTGTGTGTACGTACCTTGTTTCTTCTTTGATGTATGCCAGCAGCTGATCATCAGTATATTGTTCTATGAATATTTCCTTCTTAATATCTTCGGACTGCTATAAATAAGAGGAGTAGAATAAAGAAGTAAAGAATAAAAAAAAGAGTATATAGTGCTAAACAAGAATCGGGTGAGAAAATAAATTTCATATTGGCAAAATAAGAGTATAATTAATTTATCTCCCAATTTAAAATATAAACATTTAAGAATGGAAAGTAACAATCAAATTAAAATCACATTATTTGGAAAAGAGGTGTCTACCTCGGTGGCAAATGGCACACTAAACTGCATTATTATCAAGCACTAAATTTTAAATTGACAAGAAAAGAAGATATTTTCCTAAAATACAGTGTTATACAATTTACACTAACAATTTTTTTATTAATTACAAAGCTCATATTTCATAAATTTATATCATTTAAAAAATTCTACTCATAACATCTTCTGCACATACAAATATAATCAACTCATATACAGTACGTGGAATGACTTAAAATAATACTATACAACTGCTACAAGATTAAAATTTACAATGGATTTATTTATTTATTTATTTATTTATTTATTTATTTATTTATTTATTTAGTTATTACCATTTTTGGAACCTAACTACCATAACGACCTGCTACGTCATAACCAGAGCCACTGTTTTTCAGATAAGTGATAAGAGAGATAAGAACATGAAAAGTACGTAGAATAGTATAGCAGTAGACAAGGTAGCGATAGAAGGGAGGAACATGAAAGGATAAATATAATCTCCAAATCCTTACCCAACACCATGCTCTTTCTCTTTCTGCTGATCCCTATTTCCAAACTGACTACCTATTATCCTTATCCTCTTATATTCACGTTCCCCTGTTCCCATCATTCTATACATGAATTAACTTGTCAACTCTTTGTTACTTTCCATGCTCCTACATCTATATAATTAAAGTTGTAGGGGGCCGCTGTGTATAATTTCGTTTGTTTTGCCGATTTTTCAGATAATTATCCGTTTGTCTGTTCCACTATAACGGTGAGACGGCTTTATAGAATTTGACCAAACGTCATTTTTAGTGTATACTCATCCCGGGGTAGCTTTTTATATGCAAATCATTTTAAAATCTTTGAATAGATGGAGGATTTATAGGAAAACCAAAACGGTTTTCCTCCATTTCCTCTTACATTATTGATTTCCTGTAAACTCCGTGGACTGTATGTGAAACGTCTCTTCATTATAAACAACTTTTGTTATGTTCATAATTTATCTTACTCTCCAAATGATGGGAAGAATTACTATTTTCTGCGGGTATCATGCTCTGTAATGAGTGACCGACAGACCGACAACGATTCTACAGGTTACCACGGCAACGTCTCTGACTGCTTGCCAGCAGGGAAGTAACGTACTGCCATTTTCGTCATCATTCCTGTAAATTCGTGGTTGTTCCTTTGGTAGAAAACAAGAGAGACGTCAATCGGCAATTCTGCGGGATATTGGCGGAATATCCTTGGAGGTTATAACCGTCCTCGAATAGCTTAAGTAATGACAGAAATATCGATCATCCTTCTCTGTACATCACATTAAGACAATCAATCAATCAATCAAATCAATCAATCAATCAATCAATCAACCATAAAATCGATCAATCACCATTGATCAGCATTTAGGGCTGTCAACCAGGTGGAAGATTGATTCTCAGTTGTTTATGTAGAAGAAGGTTGTTGAAATTCATGAAACAACTCCTTTAGTAAATTATTTCTATCATTAAATCATCTTTGTATAAGCAAACATTTGCCAATGTATGTCCTTTTGAATTCCAAGCCATCTCTCCAATGACATCTCAGAATATACTGCTTAGTCGAACAGCTTGTCTCCTTTCCCCAAGTCTTCCCAGCCCAAACTTTGCAACATCTGTGTAACACAAATATTTTGTGTGAAATCACCCACAAGAAATTGAGTTGTTTCTGTAGATTATTTCCTGTTCTCTAATGAAGTAATTCTGGTGACGGTCTCATACTCTAATTGTGGCATTGCTGGAGATTTATATGTCCTATCCTTTAAAACCCCTAAATGAACTCATAATCATATTAAGAGATCCGAAAATTTTATTTTGAATTCTGTTTATGTGATTATCACAATGGAGTTCTATCTTTATTATGAATACCTAGGGACTTACAGAGATCCCCATGAGGAACATTCACCCCTTCAACAAAATATTATAATTAAAATAATTAAAACAGAGAGGACTCTTTTCATTTGTGAAACACACAACCTGACCTTTCGCCCTGTTTACCATCATACCATTGTCAAGGTCTTTTGCAGTCACTCACAATGAAGCGCCATCTTCAATATAGTGATTGCAACAACTAGAGATGTCTCTACCAAGAAAAACCTGCATTATGCCCTCTAGTGTGAAGACATTCTTTATTTTGAGTTTACTACACTGAGTTGATTGTTCCTTGTTTCTTGTGTGTCAAGATTGTCAAAACTTAAAATACGCCCCACCAACCTCAAAACTGAGCAATAGGAAATTTTGAATATGTATTTTTTCACCAGTAACAATCATCTTCTACCTATTTAATTAGCCAACAGGAACCGTCTTGTATACATTTGATTATCAAATAAAATTTGCAGGTGTGACGGGCGTTAGCCCAGACTTCACCAGAACCATCCCCTTGGGTATAAAAGCTGGCACTTTTTCAAGCTCTCTTGTCCTACTGATCGTCAAGTTTACTGAGTGTGTGCTAATTGAGGAGGCGGGGGCGTCTCGCCCTTCATCGAACTTTACAGCAGATTAAGATAATGGCAGCTATTTAATATCTATGTGATAGCCTCTGAAAGCTAGCTCAAGGGGAAGGTTTCCCATCTCTAATAATGTAACCATATATTTCCAATAATCAAAAATGTAGATTTCCACTATGAATTTCAAACCATCCGAAAATCACTTAGCTTAAATTCGGGAAGAGAGAGTGTGAAACCCTCCCGAGTTCTCTATCAACTTGACTTCGAGGAGACTATGATTTTGTAACCGTTTTCTATCTGGAACTTAAAATTTCTCCCTGTAGTCACCTCAGTAGTATAGGATTAACGTCGGTCAATGAGCCCAACTTGGGTTTTTTCTAAATGTAAGTTCCAAGCAGTGCAAGTGTCCGCCTGGGCATCATTTTCTTTTTTGGGCCAGTAACTTTAACCTGTGGTTTTTCCCACACAAAGGCCCGGTAGAATGAGTTTTCGATACTCCTGTAAAATTCAACCATTTATGTTAAGTGGATGGAGCCACAGTGCTCCAAAACATTTGTAAAATTGGGAGCTTAAAGCTCAGATGATTGACACATTTTGTTGATTTTCTAACTTCCCCTCCTTGTATCTAAGCTAACGTGCTAGTTATGTACCTGAAATCTTGTTCTGTCGCTGATTCACGTTTTTGTTAAAATTGGACATTTGAAAAAATAAGAAAACAGCCAAAAGGAAATATAACCTTGATTTTAAAGCTTTTAATTAATCCTATGATTGACGGAGATAGACCCATTCATGCCTGCACCTTTTTCACCCCTCTGTTCCACGCAAACAAGTGCTAGCAGAGCGTGGTTGAATGGGTCTAGATAAAGCCAATTTTGACGGCTACTAATAGAAATGTACATAGAACTCTAAAAATGTTCTTGGTTACTGGAAATTATCAAAATTCCTATCATTTTCTATCAACATGTCTGGTCCTCGAGAAGTCCTTGCAAGCGGGTATTTGCGCAAGGAGGTATTGATGTATGAACTTCTAATTGGGAAGGTCCAGTCTGGAGGCACGGTTGAGGTAGATATTGCCAAACTTAAGGAATCCTTAGAACTTTCTATTTGTTTCCCGGTATTTGGGGGGAAAAAAGAGATTGATGAGGCTCTATCCACTATCACGGATAATACCACCGAGCTAGTTTCTGTATTTAGTGTTTTTGAAGTAAGCGGTCCTTCTGGTAATCAACTTAAAGGAGTTCAGGCAAGACTGTTTCACTTCTATAATAGGGTTAGAGATCTATTTTCTCTGAAATTGAAGGATGATCATGCTAAGGAGGCGAGTAATCTAGTGGAACACTTGTTTGAAATGTCGAATAGAGTTAGTCAATTGTTGTCCGGGGAAGCTACTCCTAAAAGCGACAAGGTTCCTATGGTAAATTTGTCGACGGAGGAAGAATCTAGTAGAGCGATTGAGAGTAGGAAATCTGTTGATGCTCAACAACCATCTACCCCATCGGAACAAGTGTCGGACCATCTAAGACAACTTCCACCCTTCTTTCTGAGAAACGCAGTGTTTGAACCTACCAACCTCCAATGCCGTCACCTGTTATGTCGCACGGCTTCAGCAGCTTGCCCCACCACTTAGCCATGTAGCTTAAAGGAATATCCAAGTTATCCATTAACTCAACTATTGAAGTCATTGCGTCTTTAAGATTTTTAGTCGAATTTCAAGACCATGCTTTATTGTTTGCCATCTCTCACTCCCAAATACTTCAAATAATTTACCCCTCTTCTGCAGGTGTCTTCTCGGACAAAACTGTAAGAACAATAGCTGATAGATCTTCAGTAGAAGATTTCCATGTCCATCTTTTGGCTAACTTCATTCATGCTAGAGCTATGTCATCTTTAATCCAGAAGTACTATTTCAGAGTAGAGAGGTTGGACGAGAACCTTGTTGACTTTATCTAAGATATAAAGTTTCATACGAGGGTATTCGCTCTTCATTTCCCAGAAGATCAAATTGTCCAAACTACAGTAGAAGGAATCTCTCCGCCCTATAACACGTACATATGTTTCGCATTTCGGCCCCAAACCTTCTCGGAATTAGAAGCAATGGCAGTGTCAGCCGAAGGAGTAAGGTACGCTGACACCTTACGAGTCGCCAAGGAGCCTCATTCGCCATCTATCTCTTCTCGGCCACCACCTCACCGAACATTTCCTACACGCAAGTGTTTCGCATGTGTATCAAGGGAACATCTTAGAAACAAATGTCCCTTGATAAAATCTAGTTGAACCAGGAACGGAGCTGGTCCGTCTCAAGGTTGCTTCAAGTGCGGGTCATTTTCCCATCTTGCTAAGAATTGCACCTTAAGTAACAGCACACCATCTTTTCAAATTCTAGTGCTGCCTCTACGACTCCATGTGATAGGAAGTGACTAGTGTCACGAGCTGAGTCACAAAATTCTCCTTCCAGAAGCTCAGCCCCTATTAGATTAGGGAATGCTTTAAAATTACTTCCGAGAGCCCAGGATTTGTACTATATCTCAGGTGGCAGATTCCCTATCAGTTGTTTTTCTAGCCTTTCCCTAAATGATTTCTAAGAAATTTGAAATTTATTGAACATCTCCCTTGGTAAGTCATTCCAATCCGTAACTCCCCTTCCTATAAATGAATATTTGCCCCAGTTTGTCCTCTTGAATTCCAACTTTATCTTCATATTTTGATCTTTCCTACTTTTATAAACGCCACTCGAACTTATTCATCTACTAATATCATTCCACGCCATCTCTCCGCTGACAGCTCGGAACATACCACTTAGTCGAGCAGCTCTTCTTATTTCTCTCAATTCTCCCCAGCCCAAACTTTGCAACATTTTTGTAACGCTACTCTTTTGTCGGATATCACGCAGAACAAATCGGGCTGCTTTTCTTTGGATTCTTTCCAATTCTTGAATGAGGTAATCCTGGTGAGGGTCCCATACAGTGGAACCATACTGTAGTTGGGGTCTTACCAGAGACTTATATTGCCCTCTTCTTTACATCCTTCCTACAACCCCTAAAAACCCTCATAACCATGTGCAGAGATCTGTACCCTTTATTTACAATCCCATTTATGTGATTACCCCAATGAACATATATCCTTATATTAACACCAATGAACCCCAAATGGAACTTTCACCCCATCAACGCAGTAATTAAAACTGAGAGGACTTTTCCTATTTGTGAAACTCACAACCTAACTTTTAACCCCGTTTATCATCATACCATTGCCTGCTGTCCATCTCACAACATTATCGAGGTCACGTTGCAGTTGCTCACAATCTTGTAACTTATTTATTACTCTATACAGAATAACATCATCCGCAAAACCCTTACCTCTAATTCCACTCCTTTAATCATATCATTTATATATATAAGAAAACGTAAAGGTCCAACAGTACTGTATAGTTGTGTATAAATGTGTTTTTTATTCAACGAAAAACTGCATTGAATGGTCTACCAGACTTACAGTTTTGTTATAGCCCTTCTACTATGAACAGTTACAACCTAAGCTGCTTAACATTTGTATAATTCCTACTACAAGTGCACGGGAAACTGTTTTGTCCTAAAAACGAAAAGTTCACCGTGCTAATGGTCATGAGTTAAAACTTTGTGTTAAGAACCAGAACATTTCGTGCTACACACATGATAGTGAATGGAACCCAGGGCTCACTTTTAAACATAAGGGCTCCTCCTCATTTTCCTGGCAAAAGGGCTTCTCTTCCTTATCCGTATGGCAAAAGGGCAAACGGCTCCTCCCCACTGCCTGGCAAAAGGGCTCGTCCTCCTAATCCCAATGGCAAAAGGGCTCCTCCTTATTTGCCTGGAAAATGGACCCCTACTCACCCTTAAGGCAAAAGGGCTCCGCCTCATTTGGCTGGCAAAAGGGCTCCTCTTCCTCATCTGAATGGCAAAAGGGTTTAGAAATTGAACTCGGAGCGGGACTAGGAAGAATATGGTGGAAGATTTAATACTTATGCTTTATCCATAGGGACATAGCGGCTACACATTTTACTAATAGCTTAGGAAGAGTGGTGTAAGGCTTAATACATGTGCTTTATCGACTGGGACAGACTTTTTCCCTTTTTCCCAGTCCTATTTTCTAGAAATATAGCCACCTAGTTAGTCACAATTTTACCCAGCCCAACTGCACTTAATTTTTTCAGTAGTCTCCAAATATCTATCCTATCAAAAGCCTTAGGTATGTACATCATGACATATTTGACCTCTTGAATCTAAAATATCTGCTATATCTTGCTGGAATCTACAAGATGAGCTTCAGTGGAATAATGTTTCCTAATCCTGAACTACCATCTATCGAACCAGTTATTAATTTTGTAAATGTGTATAATATAATCAGAAAGAATGCATTCCAGGAGCTTGCATGCAACACCAGCCAAGATGACTAGTGTGTGATTATTGGCTTTATGTTTATCACATTTCTTTATACACAGGATGCTACTACTGCAATTCTTCATTCATTTGGTATAGCTGCTTCATACATACACTTATCAAATAAACACTACAGATACGGTTCTATATCTCAACCAACTGACTTTAGTATATCCCCAGAAAGTTTACCAATCCCAGCAGCATTTCTAGTGTTAAATTTTTGTAGATCATTTTCAATCTTTTTAAACACTGTAGATCCATGTGGACATTGCAAATTAATTTCAAAGGATTAAGTGAAATTCTCAACTGCGTCAGGTGCAGCAAAAGGACATGACCATACATTGGTGACATGTCCTATGCCTCGCGAGTGATGGGTACGATGCCCATTTGCTGGCGAATGGTGTCTTTTTTACGTGATGCAGGACTGCGACACCCATCGACTAATGGAGTATACACATTCCCATGTTGCAAAATTGGTACTCCATACCTTTCTCAGTTCGTCGACATTCAGCACTGTACACACAGCAACAGGACATATTGTGGACTTCAGATTAGTGGAATCCTCCAGTCACACAGTATGCCTGTGACTTCTTCATGTGATCCATGGCGACTTTATCATAATTCGCACTTCAACAACTATCCTACTATCAGACTGTAGGCGAGATCCTAGATACCTGAATCAACTTGGATGGAGCCAAGAGTCCAGGTATTCACTCTTGTTTATGCTCATCCTTTTTCTTTATTCGTGTCAGAAGTATCAACTTTACTTACAGATGTTCCTGCCTGTGGTGCCCCTGCATAGGTACCTGGATTAAAACTCCAGTACTGAACTGAACGTAGGCATTCCAGAAGTATCTACCAGTCAATAAGTTCATTCTAAGGTCATATTTTTATAAATAGATATTCCAAACTTCACCTTGAAGCCGCAGTCCCGTTGTGGGTCTATCAGCAAGTGCAACATCACGTGCATATAAGGGAGTCGTAGGAACACTCCTTTCCAGGTCCCATGTGAGTGTGTTCATGCTGAGGACAGAGCGGAACCTTGCTGTACACCAAGCTGCACTGAGAAGCTGAGAGCGCAACGTACACAATCTCTGTTGTCCATGTATAGCATCTTAAAGTCTTTCAAAGTTCGAGAAGCGAATGACAGAATTCCAAGCACGCTTGGAGGAAGCCATGGCTGCTGGTGCGACCAGTGCTGCCAACCCAGGCGAAACACTAAGCGGCCTCTCTTCAGAGTTGCAGGAGTTTCGGGAAATAATTTCAGAGGAATTAAGTGAAATGAAGAAGGAGGTAAGTCATCTACAGGAACGTCTCGACAAGCAGGACGTCCTGATTGACGAGGCAGAGCCGAAGGAACTGCCTGCTCCTTCATGGTGTCGGTGAGACCGCCGACGAGGACACGTACGCTGTGGCGCTGGGTAAATAAAAAAACAGACGGAACATCGAATTTTCTACAGACAGTATAGATCTATGTCATAGACTGGGCCGTGTGAAGAGGACAGCAGCTGAGGTGGTGTCCGCAGATAATAGGCCGATCAGCATTAAATTCCTCAGGTAGAATGAAAGAGACCGCATCTGGCGCGGCAAGCAAGCTCTTAAAGGTACTAAATTATTAATCACCGAATCTCTGACTTCCACAAGGAAAGAAGTATTGCTTAAGGCTCGGGACTTCTGGGATTTGCGGCGGGTTTCGACGCAGGACGGCCGAATTATCGTTCATTTAGAAGACGGAATAAAGCTCTACATTAACTCACCTCATGAACTTACATATGAGGCGGTTAGGTAGATCATCAGTGTGATATGACCATTGTGATGTGCATACCAAATATTATTATCATCAACAGGTTTACGCGCGCGCGCGCGCGCGCGTGTGTGTGTGTGTATGTGGTGCCTTAAGCAGTCAGCAGTCCATTTCTTCAGGAAATACAGGTAAGAAATTTTAGGTCTCAGTTAGAGTATGCCCTTTAGTCAGGTAGCTACGACATTTCCTCATGACATTGACCACTCTAAGAATAGCACACCCCTCACTCCTTCCCAGAACATAGATGCCGGCAACCTTTTGAAACAAGAGCTTTCACTATATCCTCATACTCTCCAGTGTTGTCACTTGAACAGCCTAAGTTTGCCAGCATACATTGACGAAATTCAGCTATATTTAACAAAAATAGCGTCCATTTGATAGCTATTAGTGAAAGCTGGTTATCGCCATCCATTCCGAACAATATGGTTCGCCTTGACGGCTATAACTTCTACCGCCATGATCGTACATGTTCTCTGCTGTAGAGATGACGTGAAGAGCCGTATCATTTGTACCTCATCGACCGGTGAACTGCCGAGGACGGAGTTTATGTTCGTCGAAGTAGTTGCTAGTGGACAGAAAATACTTACTGTAGTGGTTTACCGACCACCTAAAGTATCTCATTTGACCGAGTTTGAAACGCACCTACTTAACTTGCTACCAGCGTAGCAACATATCATTATATCAGGGGACTTCAATACTAATCTACTTACGAAGAAATACGATACTAAGAAATTGGAAGACTTGTTTTCCTCGTGTGAATTGACTATCCTTCCCTCTGACCCTAAAAAACATGTACATACTGCAAACAACATTTTCCGCACCTTAATAGACCTCAAAGTGACTAACAACCCTCACAAAGTGGTAACCCACAGACAAATTTCAGTACCGGCCGTGTCCACCCACGATCTTATATTTCTTGCCTACTCACTTCGCGTACCAAAATACAAACCTAGGTATATGACGTGCAGGAATATGAAAAATATTGACACATTGATGCAAAAATAAATACATATAATTCGTTAATACACAATATATACAACAAGCATGCACCGAAAAACAGATCAGAATATCCCGCAAACCTAATCCATGGCTAACCTATGCATTTAAAAATATGATGTCTCAACGTGATGCTCTTTACCGACATTACAAGGGTACTCCGGACCCAAATGACTATGAAAACTATAGAATAATTAGGAATAAAACTAAATAAATCATCCGTAAACTCAATTTTAAATATGTTCGCGAATCGGTAAATAAAAAGCCTAAATACGGCTAGTGTCTGGAGGCATCTCTAAGCCATGGGCATAGGAAAAACACATGAACAGCTTCAGGTAACTGATATTCCTCTCGAAGATTTAAATGAGTATTTCACGGAAGAGAGAGCTCAGTCTAATCCACTTAACAGACCACACGTAAATAACGTCTCAGCACGTGTCCCACAAAATCGCCCCTGCTTCGCCTTTCGTACCGTCAGCACTAATGAAGTTAAGAAAGTCTTGTATTCTATTATATCCAAAGTAAGTGGTGTCGATGAAACTCCTATTACTCTCACACATAACATTATTGGCGCTATTCTACCCATTCTCACCCATATTTTAATTACTGGCTCAAGAACGGCACATTACCGAAAATTTGGAAGTACGCCAATGTAATTCCACTTCCTAGAAACCCAGATTCGAAACTCCCATCCGATGACCGTCCCATTTCGATTCTTTCTGCTCTCTCCAAAGCTTTAGAACGGTTGGCACATGCGCAAATACTGGAATACCTTCAGGCTCAAACTCTTCTTGACCCGCTTCAATCTGGCTTCAAGAAGGGTCATAGCACAGCAACTGCCTTACTCAAAGTGACTGAGGACACCAGACAAGCGATGGACGAAAGACAAGTGACAACACTCACACTCCTTGACTTCAGCAGTGCTTTCGACACGATAAACATCCAGACATTGCTGATGAAGCTCAAATCGTTTTTCGGTAATATTGCTTTAAAAATGTTCACCCCATATCTTACAGACCGTATGCAACGTGTTATAGTACAAGATACCGCTGCTCAGTGGCGACTCTGGAAGGCAGGAACCCCCGAGGTTCTGTTCTTGGTCCCGTTTTGATTGTCCTCTATATTAATGATATCTCCTCCAAAATTAAGTATAATAGATATTACCTCTCTGCCGACGACCTCCGTATTTACAGCCACGTTAATATAAATGATATATCGAATGCAATAAGTGATATTAACTCCGACCTTCAACAACTCAGTGTGTACGCCAGTGAAAACTCTCTCCTCCTCAACCCCCCCAAAAAACTCAATCATAATCTGTTCTCAGAAATTATTAAACATCATGTAGAAAAATTATGCTTTTCCTCCGGTGACATTAAATGCCACCGTAATCCCGTTCAGTAAAGAAGTGAAGAACCTAGGTATGACCCTGACTGAAACTCTTGATTTGCCTGCACGCATAAGAAACACGTGTAGAAAGATGCACGCGACGTTACACCCTATGAAACGACATAAGGACATTTTGCCACAAGACGTTAAGATAAAACTACTCCATACTTTGATACTACCAATACATGACTACTGTGACATTGTCCTCGTTGATGCGACCCATGAACAAACTATGAAACATCAACGAGAATTGAACTCTGGTCTTCGATTTGTTTTTAACTTGAGTTACGATGCTCACATAACCCATAGTTACACATTTATTTTCTGGCTGAAACTCGAGAGGCGACGGAAAATCCACGTAATCACGTTGATATATCGAACTCAGAAGGAAAATCTACCCAAATACATCTCTTCAAAATTCCATTTAATATCCTCATTGCATAATTGTAACACAAGATCTGGCACTTCCCTCGCTATTTCCGTCAACCACTCTTCAATATATAACAGATCATTCGTTGTGGCTGGGTCACGACTTTGGAATTCACTCCCAGCTGCTGTCAGGTACTCAAACTCAATATCAAAAGTTAGGACTGCATGTAGAGATTACCTGTTGAATACCGCTGATTATTTCATGTGTATGACGACGTTGTGTGATTGTGGTTATTATTATGACCATTATTATTATAGTGTAAAAATATATATTATTACAGTATAATATACATAATATTTAGCTTCTAACTCATGTACATAGATCACTTTTATGGCCATACTTATATTTCCATTTACTTTATTACTTATTGTGTTCTCTTTATGCAATGCTTATTCTTTGAGTTTGTATCTTACTTTTTCATTAAGGCATTGTCTCTTTCTTATTGTCTTTACGCTCCGAATTTTTTTCTATTTTATTTGTTGAACTTTGCTTTCTTTCTTCATTATATCTGTAATTTTTAGCTTATCTTTGATTTTATACTAGAATAGTACATTTCCTATATATATGTATTATCTGTAAATTGATTATGTGGTTAAGTGTAAGAGAGGGCCACGAGCCAAAACTTCGCCACTGCTACAGTCATTAAATAAATAAATAAATAAATAAATAAATAAATAAATAAATAAATCGCACGCAGGGTACAACTCCATCTCACCCTTATCCGACAGCATCACGATATCGATGGTAACTCACTGTACTGTGTGTGTCAGGACTGCTCCGTTCACAATAATATACACGAGACATCCCCACCGTTGGTAACTGCTCTCTTTTCCATCGAAGCACCGGATTCCTTGAACTCATATCAGATCTTTCCCTTTCTTGCTTCTTCACGGGTAACCAGTGGGCGTGTCTACGATGTAGGCACGCAGCTCTAGCCTTGCGCGGGTCGCTGTATAATCAAGTACTCCTGAGTTAAACCCGGTGACTCATCGCAAATTCCCAGCTTCAAGAATAACTTTTCCGTTTACACAAACATGACATGAAATAACACATGTCTCAACATATTGACCACATTACAATACATAATATATCGAGCTCGATAGCTGCAGTCGCCTAAGTGCGGCCAGTATCCAGTAATCGGGAGATAGTGGGTTCGAACCCCACTATCGGCAGCCCTGAAGATGGGTTTCCGTAGTTTCCAATTTTCACACCAGGCAAATGCTGGGACTGTACCTTAATTGAGGCCACGGCCGATTCCTTCCCATTACTAGGCATTTCCTATCCCATCGTAATGATAAGACATATCTGTGTCGGTGCGACGTAAAGCAAATAGCAACAACACATAATACATTCCTATCCTGATAACTAAAATAATAAAGGATATTCTAATATAACTAATGTGATTCCAATATAATTCTACTTTACAAATGACTGCAGTTTAATTAACGGTTCTCAACGAATAGTTGCCGATGACGGATGTAATTGGACTGTAGAATGGCTGACGGCTACAGTGTGCATGTATGTTGATTGTGCGACATGAAAGCAGCTTGGACCTTCAACAATTGTATTTATTATTTTTTGCAAACTGGAGTGTAGTTAGTAAGACGTAAAGCGATTATTGTAATTTTCCCACTCAAACGATAGTCGAACTTGAAGTGTTTCAGTTAAACACACAAGCTTTTAATGTAAACCCATTTAGTTAGCATGCTTGTTTCTTGCCCAAGTAAAGGAGCCACCGTTTCGATTCCTTGTCTCATCGGTGATTTTTAATTTCTTTTAGCTCGAATGATGTATGTTTCGAATTTAACGCACATTCCTTTAGTTATTATATTTGTTCAAGGGAAAGTGTGCCGAGTTTGATTCCCATACGGCCTGGGGATTTTATAGCTCTATTGTTAGGTGCCAAGTGATGTTAACTTCACAGCAGGCAATTATTCCTTCAGTAATTTAACACATTTTCTCTTTAGTCCTTCGACCCTTTCGCAGTTTCTCAGCTCCATGAACTAACGTCGCCTTCGAACATTTTGACCAAAATGAATAAAGCATATGTATTTAGCCTTACACTATTTCCCCAGTAATATTAAAACAATTTGAATAGCCATTATCTTGTCCCAAGATCAGATCCAAAAGCCCCTGGACCATGTCTCAATTGTCTAGTTAGGTTAAGCCTGGGATCGAATCTCAAACAGTAGTTGGTAGTGCCTTTGTAAGGTTACGGTGGGCATCAAATCCATGCTTGTCCCTAATCACATTGGCAGTTGGGTTCAGCTAGCACTCCTGGGCGTCAATCTTGAGCCTGTAAAGCTAACGCCATTGCAAGGTTAAGCCTAGGGTTGAATCCAGGACCTGTGAGGTTAGGCGTCGAGTCGAATCTGTGTTTGTTAGGTTAAGCTTGCACTCTTAGCCAAGAACTATTTTTAAATCCCCCGCCAAGTAAGGTCATGTGAAGTTAAGCATACACTCTTACTGAGCATATTCCGTGAGGCAAAGGAGCATGTGGTGGCGGTGGCTGGCGAACCTGTGAATAGTATCTACTAATATCTTGTTCCTTCAGTGTTACATAAACCACGTTCCATACATTCCAAGGACAGTGAATAATATCTCAAAAGTATTATATACTTATACAGTAGAAATTTGTGAGTGTTGATTTAAAATTCAAAAAAGACTTTATTATTGAACATCAAGAGACCTAATTATTGTAATTCTTGTGATTTTTGAGCAGTGATGTAGTCTCCTGTTATACTTTGTGTCATTTGCCAGACGTGTTCCAAGTCCCGTCACATCTGAATATGCCACAAACATTTAAGTGTTGCCAACACAAACAGTCCACCTCTGGATTCCTTGTCTTCACTAATTAGGTGCAGAGTAGTTTGGGGCAATATATAAACATGCAAGCTATTAAGATAACATTTTATTAGTACAAACAACACAAAGAGTGTTAAAAATCTTTAATTTTGTCACGCTGTAGACAAATGTGTAACAATTACAGGAGTTAGGTGATGTCTAGATGTCTCCACCGAGCACCTTACTGAGTTTTAATATATTTCTTTACAATTTGTTTTACATCGCACCGACACAGATAGATCTTATGGCGACGATGGGTCAGGAAAGGACTAGGGGTGGGAAAGAAGCGGCTGTGGCCTTCAATAAGGTAGAGAACCAGCATTTTCCTGGCGTTAAATTCGGAAACCATGAAAAACCATCTTCAGGGCTGCCGGCATTGGGGCTCCAACCCACTATCTCCCGGATGCAAGCTCACAGCTGCGCACCTCTAATTGGACGGCCAACTCGACCAGTAGTTTCAATACAATCGATATCTTTGATACTCTAGGTTACATTACTTTCAAGTACTTGCAGGATTACTCTCTTCAGTCATAATCCTAACAGTTTCCATCGCATTCGGTCTAGTCCCACCAAACCTGTTCCTTGTCAGATGACAACATGGATGGGGATGTCCTTGTATTACCCATTAGTACAGGAATTTCATATAGTAAAGATAACTCCCTCAATTCGTAACAGCAAAGCCTGAAAGAACTTGCACAAAATTCACTCTACTGTCCTAACAAGCAGCTAACATGCCACGGTTTGAAATGGGCAATTCCTGCAATATACCGCAAGTAGCAATGATACCAACGTCCACACATTATGTATATGGCAAAGAATCTTGGAACACTATCAGCTGTTGCGTGGCCTTGGAACAAAGCCAGATGTCACACAATACCTAGCAGTGCATTACAGTACTATGTGGAAGACAGAGGAACTACTTGAAGAAAATGAGAATATTCATATAAAAACTACAACATTTCTAAGGAACTTCAGGATTAATGGTTTAAAATAAGGAATGTGGTAGTAGTGGTGAATGATTTTTTACGAGTTAGTACAACTACACAACCATCATCTCAAAGAGTGGCTGTCTCACGTACATGGACGTGACAGATATAAAAGGCTTCTAAGATCTTTAAGACTTACTGGAGGCAAAAATGATAAGCTCCATAAATCCAGTACCAAATAATAATGTAACTGAAGCAAAGTATTACAGTGAAACCTCGTTAGAGCGTTCCCCATTTACACCTTTTCTCACTTAGCACGACGTAAATTCGAAGTCCCAATGCTCATCGTATTAAATCCATATAAAATACGTCACTTAGCACGTCACTAATTTTTGCTATTACTGCTTAGTACGATCATATTTTCCTAGCCCTGAAAATGTTATTTGTCATCCCTTGTGGAAGGAACGTGATTTCGAACTCCGGTAAGAGCCCTGCCCGCTGTACATACTCAAGTCTCAGATTAGATGTTTTTTTTTTGTTTTTGCGAAGTGACCTGGGCGAAGGTAGCATCTACAGTAAAATACGAAATATGAAGAGGGTTAGATCGGTAATAATGAGGCCAACTTGTGCACAGCTCCAACAGCTGGAAGGTGCTCCCTAAGATATGGGACCGTTATCGGCGAATGAGGGTTGCCCAACATTGGATATCGACCTGATGGTGATTAGATATTTTACTGTAATTCTCCATGCGTGTTGAGTTAAAATAACTTTGATATTTTATTTTGTTTTACGGACTTAATTCTTTTGTCGTTCTGACGTCCGTTTCGTTTTGATAGTGTGCATATTGACACTCAATGTATTAGTGTGAGACTTGAGTTGCGAATGTGGTTTCGATTCGTCAGCCAGTAATATTATTTTCATTTTCAATCTTTGTCGTTCTTTCATCTTTATACGTAGTTGAGTTCGATTAAGTGCTAACTTTGTAGGTAGTGTGTTGGGACAAACAATAAGTAGATGGATCTGTAATGGTAGTCATTGTTTAAAAAGGAAAGAATTCCTTAAGTTTGTTGTATTTTTCAATGTGGACTGCTAATTTTATTAAGCGTAACATAATCATTTCTAATCTGAAAATCGGTTCGATAATAATACTTTTCAAGTAATTTACCACTTTTTAATTAACTTCAGTGTTTAGCATTTCTTCCAAATGCGTGATGAATAAGTGTTTCCTGCATTTCGCATGACGTAACGTAAGATCCTCGCGGATCATGTTGTTGGTTCCTTCCGAACAGCTGTTTGGGTGATGCAAATTTAGCATCGGGATTATTTTATCACTTAAGGGTGTCATGAATGACAAATACATGGTGGAATTTTATTTCAATTGTGAATGATGCTGTTAACTCGTAGTGAACACCATGCTTTCCCATAATATTTCGCAAACTATCCAAAGCAACAGATAGTCAATTTGGTTCGATTAAGGGTCCATTCGGCGGGTGTTCCGTATCCGCAAGGGTATTCGACTGGTGGATAACCTTAATTGAGGGGAAATCAGGCGTTCTACTTGTTGAAAGTCAGATTTTCCACGGATCGTGTGGATTAATTCTCAGTTCTCGTTTGGAGTAATAGGTGCCCGGTTTTCTGGTCTTTCCTTTTTCAGTTTTTCAGTTTCGCTGTCCGCTAATTTATTACTTTCTCCTCGATAATTGTGAGAAATAAATCAACGCTATGCAATGTGACTGCGTTTGAAACTTCAATAATAAATGATTTATAATTTTTTATTTCATGGATTTATATTAAAATAACAATGTTGTCGTGCCATTTCGACTTTAATAAAAGTCAGTAAGCACATATTTGCTCCTCATTTCAAGTAGTTACGCTCTCTTCTGAATCCCATCGTTTGGTTAAGATCGTGACCGAATTTCTTCCCGCAACGACCCATGATTTAAGAGTTATATATTGGTCTACTGTAGCAACTGTGGCCGACCAACGATGGAATGGTAAGTTCAAGGGTTCAATACATTACTTGCACAATGAGAGCAATAAAAGGAGGATATAATTATATATTCTACACACTGTATTGTAGTTACAGTCTGTGCTTCATTTCACACATTTTTGTCAGGAAATGCAAATCGGTTCAGTTTAACGTTTTCCTTATAGCGTTATACATGATTTTCCATAAAAGAAGGGAAATATACTGTACCGGGAACGCCGCTACGAGAGAAGTCCGAAGTATGTTTGTTGAACTTCGCGCGAGGTGGAAGGTAGGCAGCCCGCCGAACGCAGTGACGTACCCAGCGAGTGACGTGGCCGTCGTAAGCCAGCTATCCGCAACCATATATGGTAATGTTCCAGCTTACCCTCAAAAGTACATTTTGCGCTACTTTATCGCTATTTCGACACTGCCATCTTAAAAACCATTACAATGGACGTCATCTGTCAAGATTTCAAGAAAATCCACCGAGTATTATAGAAGTTATAAGGGCAGATAATACCCGGGTTCTAGACACTTCAATGCGAACGTGTGTAAAAGGAGGACCACCCGACCTACGAATTCAGTATCTGTCACTCCGCCGTCTCTGTGACACGGGTGACAGGAGGAGTATTGTGTGTGTCGAACTTCTAGTTGACAGTCTTCGAAATCCAAGTATTGGAAATTCGGTATTTTCTCTAAGTGTTGTGTCGGGACTTTATCATCTTCTTGAAGTGCCTGATTGGGACTTTGTTATTTTCTGCGAGAATCGTGTTGGAACTTAGTCATATTGACACATTGGAACTTTGTTATTTTTCGTGTGTCGTGATTGGACTTTGATATTTTCTTAAAGTGCCATATAGGAACTTTGTTATTTTTCTGAAGCGTCTCATTGGAACTTAGTTATTTCCGCCAAGTGTCACGGTAAGACTTTATTATTTTCTTAAGGTGACATACTGGAACATTGTCGTCGGAACTTTATTTTCTTCGAGTGTCGTGTTAGGACTTTAGTATTTTGACACATTGGAACTTTGTTATTTCTACACGTTGGAACTTTGTTATTTTTTGAAGTGACACATAGGGACTTAGTTATTCGACGAGGATTGAAAGGACTTTGAATTTTCACGAGTGTTGTGTACCACATTGAACTTGCGTTTCGAACTTATTCGAACTTGTATTTTGTGAATCAATTTCTGGAACATTGTCATTTTCCGAGCGTGCAGGATGAACTTGTGCCCTACCAACATAAACTTTCGTGTGAACGATATGACTTGTTTTCCCAAGTGCCTCATTGAATTTACGTCTTGTAAAGACTGTGGAACTTAGGGGACGTTCAACATTACGTTTAATTGTGAAATATGCAATACTTTCCAAGTGCTGCACTGGGACTTGTGTTTTTATTCTTATCCTCATTAAAGACTGTGACAATTCAGAATACGCATATCGCGTTCCCAGAAAGCCTAGAACTTTCCAGTATTTTGAGTGAATCCATAATTTATGAAATCAGACTTTTTCTTTCAGATATTAGTTTCTTTAATGGCTATTCACTTCGCCTATTGACGGAACAAGACAGTTTCCGAGTGCTATTTATCAGTTCATAGCCAATGTGTTTTAAATCTTCAGAAACTATGCATTAAGAACTATGGTGACTATAATCCTCTAGAACATTCCAATTTACAGTAAGCTTGCATTATGAACTTGCATTTCTACCGGTACGAAGTCGAAATCATCTTGTCCTTCGAGTGATTATTCCAGAACGTTTTGATTTAATATCTAGAGTGCAGTGACCATAATTAAAAGGTCATATCTGTTCAGACAGTGCCATGAATGTGTGGAGTGCCGTGCAGAAAACTCAAGTGTGAATTACGTCTCAAATCGAACCCAGGAACGTGTGCCAATCTTCGAGACATTCCAGAACGTCGAGACATTCCAGAACGTCGAGACATTCCAGAACGTCGAGACATTCCAGAACCTCGAGACATTCCAGAACTCCTCATCCGAGCAAGCGTGGTCCCTGCCCAGGCGATGTCCAACGCCATGCCAGGACTTGGAGGTACCAAGCAGCCACGACACTTCCATGCTGCTGTACGAAGGTGATATGAACTTGCTTTTGATGATCAATAAACTCAATTTATCAAAAGAATCTCTAAAATTGATAACAATACCCCTCTCTGTACCAACTCCAATGATAAAGCCACTCCCTAGGTTAAGAACCATGCTCGTTAATTTAATAGCAAGCGCCTTAAAGATATGAGCACATTTTAAGGGTACACTTGCAAAAAAACACATTAACATTGGTATGAAACAGCAATGGGTTTGTTTAGACATATTCGCAGATGTCTTTCTAGTAGCAGCTGATTCATTGGCACGTATTTTCAAATTAAAATAGTCTGGACACACATATTCCATTACATTCTTAAGAATTGTAATAGTACCAATCCAGAGGATTGTGGCAAATATTTCCATTCTCTTATTCCAAACGGCGTCACCTAACATAGGGTTACCGCACACATATTATGAAAACATATTTCAAGCTCCCTGTAGAATAATGATACAATTTTTACTACTAATTTACATGGAAAGAGCCTTTCTGAAATTTAACAAGATGCATAAGAACATAATCTAACCTATGAAATTAGTTATACACAACACTGTATCTTCAGAAGGAGAAGTATCATATTCTTATTTTATTTCAGTACATGGTATTACAATTAAGAAATCATTTACTTACGCGTTTATTTCTAAGGAGTTAACAACTGCTGTCATTGCAGTTATTGCAAGAACAAGTTATCCCGAGATGTATAGTACACCAGTCGCAGTTGTGAGAAGATCGATTCGCTCGCACGTAGCGAGGAATCGATATGGGAGATGATTGATCACATTTAATATAAACGCTGGAGTAGAGTGTACGAATACTGATAACGGATAAAAACTAACATGCCCGAATTTGCCCGTGATAATGGATGAATGAGTAAAAGGGTTCTCATTGTAACCGGCAGATATTGCACAGAATAATATAGGAACTTTTGAAGGTTATAATGACACTGTTATTAAAACGGGGGTTCTCTTCTACTACAACGGCCGCGGTTTGATGGGTATTGGAGTCCAACATCTCACTTCAGCCCTAAGTGCCCGTCTCTAAATTCCTCTTCTTGCTTGAACCATGCTTAGCAAGCTTATAGCATCTTTTACACAGGTTCTTCATTTCCCATAACTAAAATGAATAGAAATAAATATTTGAGAATTTTAGCATTTCCTGAACGCTAAAAGCGAGTTTTGCCCATTTTGAATGACGTGAAATCGAATATAAAATTATATTGCGCTTATGGAATAATTTTCAGTACTGGAAATTTCTTCTGTTAAATGCAGGTTTATGCTAAATCTAGGTCACGCAAAATCGGCATTCTACAGTAATATGGACTATGTTATTGCTTCGTTTACATTATGTACAACCTATATCTATAGGCCTATAAGCTCATCAAGATTTCAGTAGGTTATATTTATAACACTTCAGAGAAACGTACATTTCAATTACGTGTATTCCAGATTGGGTAACATAATGAGAACTGCCCCTGGACCCACGAGATATGCTCTTCAGAGGACAGGTGATTCCCAGATGTTGGCAGTGAAGTTACTCGTCCTTCATAAAATGCTGGAAAATACATGAGTGGAAATATATTGTGAAATGGAGAGTTTTTTGTAGATAAAGGAAAACCTATAGGCCCATTCCTTTGATAGAGCTTGAAGCATATTTAGGTACGTATGATTTACATTATTTAGTAACAATATCAGTTCCTGTCTTTATTGCTGACTATTAATAATCACAACCAGTTGCATAGAAAATCAATACCGGCGCGCGGAGCTTCCGGCTAGCCACTGAATTGTGCTTCAGCCGAGCTCCATGATGGACGGTCCATGTCGTGTTTGTTGGAAGACATATTGGAGCATCTGGGGAATGGATTTAAATACTCCAGGTTAATGTGCTTGAAGATTAAGGGTAAGCCTTAATTTTTTATATTTCCAGTTACTACCTTTCAATTTTTATTTTATTTAAAGCCATGTGAGCACTAAATTGCTGTCTGTGTGTACCTTTGAATGAGACCAGAATACGTTAATTTTGGATAACATTATTTTGGATAGTCTACACTAAAAATGTAAGTAATTTGACTTTCCAAACTCATGCTGAATATCTGCTGCCATGGATTACTTGAAGATATTACCATAAATTGAAGTAACAAGCCATCGATCATCATGTGACGTTACTAATATTAGGCCTACCGATCGTAGGAAATTTCGGCAACAACTTTTACGTCCACCTAATGAATAATCTTCTCAACAAACAATTGTAATTAGGTTAAAAATATCATATTAACATGTCTAGATTTTTATCGAAACCAAACCAAGAGGTAATTTGTGCCTATGAGTGTTAATGTCATTCTAATTGTTTCATTGAGATTATTGTTTGTGTTAAATTTTCGCCTCCATATTTTTCCTTGGTTTTGATTATTATTATTATTATTATTATTATTATTATTATTATTATTATTATTATTATTATATTTATTAAATTTTGGCTGGTGTATTTCATTCTATTTTTCCTTGTTTTTGTTATGTGATCTCTAATCGTGCTGTAAATTTGTGTTTTGCCCTGTGTTGGTTTATTTATCATTATGGGATCATTCTTTTCACTGTTCTGGGGTCTAATTTTGATTATCCCTCATATACACATCATGCTGTTTCCAAAGCCCCTCACTTTAAATGTTATAACAATTTTGATCACCTGTTAAATACTCTGTAAATCCAACTATCATTCAATGTATTAATAATTATTTTTATTTATCTTCTGTAACTAGGCCATTCTAGGGAACTGAAATTTGTTTCTACTGTTCTTTATTCTCCTTTGGTTCATGCTCACATGTCTTATTCACATCCGTGGTTTTTTTTTACCTTCCATTATTTATTTGTTGTGTCACTAAGTTCTTATCCCTTATCTTGTGGATGCTTTAATTTTGGCAGGCCTTGCCTGTTAATGATTAATGATAGATTGGCTCGGGTAGCTGTATGCTTCAGTTCGTGTAACATTGTTCTGTTAATTGTGGACCATTAATATGTTTTTCCCTTGTAATATTGTAATTGGTTTCGGAAATTTTTCTACCATTTATTATTGTCATTTAAATTTATTTATTTATACATGTGATTTTATTTGCTGTTCGAGTCACATTTTGAGTTTGCTTGTGTCTGTGTTTCTGTAATTGCTTAAACATTCATGTAAGAATGAATTGAAACAAAGTTCAATTTAATCAGATTAATACTTAGTTACTGGCCAGTATTCTATTTTTTTAGAAAGGTATATGTTAAAATTGAATATTAATTTTTTTAAATGGTCTCAGGTTCATAGTAATAATCTAGAAAGGTATCGACCTTTCAGTATCCTTATTGTTTTATAGAATTGGTTAACTTTTATATTACTTAGTAACTAATTTAAAGTTATCAGTTATCAAATTTCTTGTAATTTTATTCATTTAGAATGGTAATTCAATTGTAGATATTCATGAAATTTAAATCTTTATTCATTAGTAAATATTTAACTCCAATTCTAATTGTGTCTCTTCATTTGGTAGTGCTGGTTACTTCGATTTGGCAACTAGTTAAGTGGTAATTTAAGATCTTGCCCTCTTAACTGTCTATTATCCTGGGCCCCTTCCATGCTTTATGTTCATATGCTGCTGCTCCAAATAAGTAATTTTGTGCTTTGATGTTGTTTCTTGTTGTTTTACTGTATTCATATTCGTGTCCTTGGCCCATTGCAAAATGGGCATTGAAATACCCCATAACAACATAGTCATACTGAAAGAAGATGACACAAATGCTATGCAGTGGACGATGGCAGTGATCAAATGGGTATCTTGGTTGTGACGGATTCATTCATGTAACGAATGTTCAGGTGAGTAACGGTCAACATACAAGGACTATTCACAAACAGTATCCATTATGAAGTATGAAACAGAAAGGCTCTCATTCGTGAAGCGTTTATTTATTCATTGCAAGTTTACGTAATACTATAAGTCACAATACACTAGTAACACCACAGACCATATTAGGAAGAATAAGAATATTTTTTTCTTGCCATGAGATGGCTACAATATGTGTAGTATAAAAGTGATAGCTCATAGTAAGCAAACATATCCCATGCAACTTATACCTACAAATAATTGTATTATCTAGAAATCAATAATTAATATAATCAATAAGATTACAAAGGTGTTTCATTTGGATGCAACAAGTAAAGTATCCAGTAAGAGTAAAAAATGTATCTTATAGAAACTCTGTGTTCGAAAATATTTATATATATATATATATATATATATATTAGTAAGAATGATACCAGGTCACAAGTGATAACACGGTACTGGTCTTTCGGGTAATCCTAACTGCTACACAATACATAAAGCAAGATCGTGGAACAACTTGAAGGAAAATGAAAATTAGCGAAGTAAACAGTCAATCTCATAAAAAAGTATATTTTTCATAGGACTATTAATCGTATGCATTGAAATGAAGGGTTAACAACTGATATCTGTTGAGCCATTTTTAAACTATTTTCATTACCTGTAGATGGATTATCAAATTATGTACATTACCTCAAGAGTATTTTCCTGTGTTGACCCTGGCTCTGTTAACTCTGATTTAACTTCATTTTTCAGAACTACCATATCTGATACATGTTCAATATTTTCCTGTGGAAAATAAGGCATATTAGGTATGCATATAACACGTATCTACAAATACAGTCACCAACAAATGAACACGATAATTCATTACCTGCCAGTGTTACAGTTACTTTCAAAATTTCACTAATGTTTAAGAAAGATTTCTAGCGGCAGAAGATTGTTAATACCAAAGTCTGTACTGAGAATGGGCTCACTATCCTTCCTCGCTCCTTATATCAGAGAAAGAATGGGACTGAAAACCAAATATAAAATTAGATATATTTTCTAGTCATATCAGAAGATATCCTAGAAGAGATGGAATTGGGGCCATCTCGCACAGAATTTGGAAGGATGCTGCCATAGTCATTAACACTAAATCGTATGTACTGTATCGGGAAAATATACGGAATAAGGAATAAGGGCTTGAGATTCAACAAAGGGGTGAACGGATCTTATGGAGCAGGTACAGAGAGATGTATTCGCTGATTGAAATAATAGCTGATTTTGAAGACAAAATTTATTCATTTCATTGAGTAGGACTTGCATTTTCCCTGTTATTTGCTTCATCAAAAAATACTTTAATAAACGGACTCAATTTCGTCTTGAAGTTTTAATATCAAATTAATTGTGGCGAATGTCTGTCATTCCTAAATGAATTTCATTTCAAATTACAACCTCTTCCTTTAAAAATTCTTAAAATTCTTTCTTGAACTCGTTTGAATTATGGGAAAAGAGAAAATTACTGAAATTAAATTAAGTTTCCTTCACTTGACAATATGGAAAATTTCCCTACAGTGTTTTCTAAATGATTAACACTTAAAATTGTGCAAGTCTCCACTAGACTCTCTTTAAACATTTAACACTTAAAAGGATATCGGAAAGAGATTCGTCTTACAAAGTTCGATCTTATAATTTCTTTACGAATAGAAGTTTAAATATTCTGATAATACAGTTGGAATATTATGATTTCAAGTAAGAGTGAATAAACTGTTTGTTGAACTGCTATCTAAACCACTGTTTCTAATATTCCACCAATGAAAAGATAGTCTTGTGGAATTCAAAAAGAGTCCGAAAAACACTCATATCAACAATAATCTGGAATTCAGGAATGGTTTGTGAAGATATGCGGTTCAGCGAATAGCATGTTTGACAGCCGGTGTCGTGATGTCATCACCCATGGTACCACGTTAAACTCCCTAGTTGAGACCACGTCCCATGTCCCATGTCATCAATCCCACATTGACAGGTAGACATGAATATAATTGACACTCAGGTTTTAACGCGTTTTTGGCTGGATATAAAACACGAAACAGTTCAACTGACTAGTAAAAATTACCGAGTGTCTTATCTGACCTGCTTCAGACTACGAACACAGTATCGTCTTAAGTGCACACCAGCAGTAAATTGCTGATAATTATTGTTCTGAAAATCGTCGTTTAAAATAGCAGTGGGAGGATATGTACAAGTGTTTTCACACTGAGATCACAGTCTATTCAAATGACGGAATGTTGTATCTCGCGATTGTTTACAAGTCCTGATTGCGGTACTACATCACGCACTCGCGACGAAAGATTCAATACGTTGATAGTTCAAAATTGTCATTAGACGTGTATATTGAAGCACTATTATGAGATAGCCTGCTTTAGTAAACGAGGCATTATTTTACAAGAAAATGTCCTTAACTTGCACACGTTTATCAGTTGTAAATGTTTTAAGTTATTCTGTCTAGAAGAAAATTGTAAGTTTTATATAGTCCAGTTCACTCGAGTTAAAGTCCAAAATGTAAGGTAAGTTACTATCACCAGCACTGTTAAACACTTTAAAAATGATTAGATTACCAAGTTGTAGTAATAATTTAAAAAATTCTAAGTCCGACACTGTTCACTGGACTACAAGTCCGAAGATAATTGAAGCAGAGTAGCTTTCCTCCCCTTCTGATAAAATTCCATTTTTTACTGTGGAATAACTTTTAAATCCGTGGGCCAATTTTAATAAAATTTCCACACGTTGATGTTTAAATCATGGACTACAAGATCGTGTATGTCATTATTTGATATCTCCACGGGATAAAATGTTAGTGAAAGTACTTCTCGTATGTTCTAAAGCAATCATGCGTTGTTTACGTGTTCATGACGTCAATCTCCAACGTGGAAGTTCTGACGTTAATAGCTCGCTGTTTGCCTGCCTGAGCCGTGCCGTTGCAGTTCTTCGCACGTCGGGCCGTATCGTTGCAGTTAATTGACATTACACAATAATGTTCCAGGCCGTTAATGCCTCCTAGTACATATTCCTCCCTCAGTGGCTAAAGAAAACTCGAAGGATTTCCTTTTGCTCGTTTTTGTTTCTGGGCATATATCTTGAGGTTGGAGACCTTGTATATACCCCCTAGGGTAACATCCATCCTTGCTATCGTCTGATGGTGTCTTTCAATAGAGGAGGACGATCATATTCGAGAACCCATCTCTCGTTGAAGACGCGAGCCTCAAGATATAACCTAATACGGACGTTAGACTTGCGAACAATTGCCAGTGGGTTGATATAAGGCGTAACGCAGGGCGAAATGTTGTCATCTTCCTTCATTTGCTGGATAAGGACTTTAGCTTCGTCTCTAAACTTGTTCGGAATCGGAGACAGCTTTCTATTATAAGGGGAACGATCAGTTACAATAAGGTGATATACGAAACCCTTAATTTCAACGAGTTGGTCATCAAATACACTTCGATAGATATTGAATACCTCTTGTCCAGCTTTCCCTAATCCGGCTACGAGGTCTGGGTCTTCAGCCACACTGGATAAGGATATAAAATTCTAGGGACCGACTATGGAGTTTTCGTCAAGTACGGACTCATCTTTGTCCTATTCTGGTTCACCCTTCGTAACAACCATTGCTTCGGCTAGTGCATCCTCGCATTCAGCGGGTAATACATAGTCACGACTGACCTCTCCGGCAGGGGTTCCAATCTCTTCAGTCTCTATGTCCCCATGATCCACCAGCTGTAGCTCTAGAAAATCAGCATTGCTCAAACTTACATGATTGGCGTCGTAATTTATGGTTCCTCTATATTTTATCATAAAGTCTGACCCTAAAGTAATATTATAGTTGATACGTGCCATTACAAGAAAAATATGCTCAAATGACTTTCCACTGATGTAAAATTCTACGAAAGCTTGCATCCTACATTTGATATTTTATCTGGAATTATTCCTTGGGCCTTCAGTTATGCAACTGGCATTAGCAAAATGTCATTATTCTTCAAAGATTCAATCAGTTTGTCAGATATAAGTGAGGATTGCGCTCCAGAGTCAATTAAAGTGATTACATTTAATATCATGACTAGACTTCTCTTGTGCTCTGATATGCTGCTGGTATTCCAACGAAGTTCCTCCAGGGTCATCGTTAGGTTTGATTCTTTCTCTGGCGTATTCCCTCGTTTCTTTCCACCTGCATTCTAGGTCTTCTCTTCTATAATACTTTTTTCTTCTGGAGCTTCCTCCTGTTTTCTCCAAGAAGGTCTGTTCCTATAGGGAACTTCACCACGATTCTGGCGTCTTGGAAATCCACGATACCTACTGAGAGAGGTTGTGTTATTCCGCCTCTCTTCTCTCGGTTTTACATTCTCTCAATCAGGCATCCTAATCTCGGCATAATTGACAGAAATATCTTGTCCTGCTCCCTTTAGGAGTTAACTGGTTGTTAGCAGTATCAGGTCTCCTTATTGTGGCATCTAAGAGTTCTATGGTCCGAATGTTAGCAGTTACAAGTATCTCCTGTACATGGGACGGGAATTGCAAAATCATGATCTGGATAAGCTCTTTATCAAGTGGAGCATCCAGAAATTGCATTTTCTTAAGTTGTATGAGAAGATAATCACAGTATCGGGACGTATTGACTGAAGAATTATACTTTCTGGAGTATAATTGCACTTTTACAAGATGTTGCGTTTCCGTATCCAAAAAACAGTTTAGAACAGCTTTCTTAAAATCCTCGTAGGTATCAAAACTACTCTTAAATGCGATGAACCACGAGAGAACTCTGCCTTCCAGTAACTTAGAGACTGTAAATAATCTTCAAAGTTTCGTAAAATTTCCCGGGCTGTGTACACAACTCGTCCGGAAAATTTAGTTGGTTTGTCGTCTTGGATCTTAATAAGAGTTGCTGTATATGACATATCCTTTTAAGTAGCACGGCTTGATGAACATGATAGGTTTGCCTTTTGCTTAATTTGTGTCATCTCTTCAGATAGACTTTTTACTTTAGACTGAAATACAGTGTCTCAGGTTTAGAGATCATTAACATTTCTGCATTTGTGGTATTTGTGTTTTCTAACTGTCCAGTGAAACGCTTATCAAATTCTCCTTGGCTAGTTTTAATAAGTCGTATTTCGTTATTGATTTTACTAATATCATACTTAAATGATTCACTGAATTTTTTCTGAATTTGGGCCATTTTAATCTGACCTTGCAATATGTGGCTGTGTGATTCTTGAAATTCAGATATCAGTTCCTTTCATTCGGAAGCGAACGATTGAACTGATAGAAGAACTGTTCTAATGACACAATCTACAGACTCTATTGATTTATTGACTTGTTTTATATGGCGTGACTCAGGCTATGAAGCCTGTGGTTATGCCAGACCATCTTATATGCGCTACATCCTGTGGTCTAATTTCTTCCTTGAGAATTTCAAGATTCTCAAGAAATAGGGTTTTTATTCACTGAGTTTGGCTTCTACTTTACCACTGGAGTCAGAATATCTCTTCTCAATTCATGCACCTGCTTCCTTGAATCTTTGCTCTAAGTTGGTATTTGATTCATTGAGCATATTGTTAATGGTCTTGTCTGCTTCAGCAAACCTCCTCTCTAGAGTGGATTGACCTTCCACAAACCTAGGCTCCATCTTTTCACTGGTGTTAATTTCTTGGATAGCTTATTCTTCCATCTCAGCATTGGATTGATCAATTTTAATATTTAACAGTGTGCTGGACACCACCATCTGAGTGTTAATTCATCTTTGAATTTTGGTCAATAATACTCAGCCTAAGTGCTCCAATGGCTGTGAACAAAGCAAAGTGATTAACCACTTTAAAATATTTAAAGTTTGATGAAGCTCCAATAGCACGAAGTACTAAAGGTGTAATCAATTTTGCGCTCGAGTGTTGGAACAAAATCTGTCCATGTTGATGTTACTTCGTGTTCATAATTATTCATGTAACTCCACTTAATACCTGCATTACTTTGCATGTCGCAGCTCCAAATCAAGTTTGTGCGCCATCTATACATCAATACAAATTGAGGCCACTCACTGGGAGCGGACTATATCCTTCCCTCTCTGTACCAGGAAAAGATACGGAATAAGGAAGAAGGGCATGAGATTCCACAATGGGTTAACAGTCCTTATGGAGCAGGTACAGAGAGAGGTATACGGTGATCAAAATAATAGCCGATTTCTAAGACAAAATTTATTCATTTCATTGAGTAAGACTTGCATTTTCCCTATTAATTGCTTGATGAAAAATATGTTAACAAATCGACTCACTTCCGTCTTGAAGTTTTAACATCAAATTAATTGTGGCAAATGTCTGTGATTCCAAAATGAATTTCATTTGAAAGTACAATCTCTTCCTTCCTTCAAAAGTTCTTAAAATTCTTTTTGAACTCATTTGAATTACGGGAAAAGAGAAAATTATTCAATTTAAATTAAGTTCCCTTCACTTGACAATATGGAAACTTTCCCTAAAGTGTTTTCTAAATATTGTGGTTTTGCTGAGATCACAGGGGCTACATGCTGCATTGATACAATTCTGTTTCAAACAGCATATTTCAATGCTTGCAAGTGTGAAAATAAAAAACGAACATGCAAGAAGAAGGCTCATCACAGTCATATAGCAGGGAAAGATGTGACATAGCCCAAACTCAAAGCAACTACAAATGAAACATTTTACTACTTCAAGTATGGTATGCGGTGTTCTGTGAAGAACTGTGGGGATGAGAACACCATCAGCAGTTTCAGATCTTCCATGAACTCTCACGAGACCTTTTAATCTCACATGGATTCATAAAACCTCGTCGGTATGAAAGGAGGTGGGGGAGGGAGTGTCATCAAAAGCTTACATTCTAATATAAGTTAATTTATTAATAAAAGTGTATTCAAGTATAAAATTCTAGAATACACTGACTTAACCTATTCAATATAGGAGAAAGAGAACAGTAGGTGATGTAAATAAAGGATGAAAAATATGCACAAAGTAGGGAGGAAAATAACTACAAAGAGGAAAGAAAAGTTATTTTAATGTGCCAGAAATCCTCAAAGAGTTGGAGCCCACTATGAAGGGTCACATTAAATTGAATTTTCCCAGATATCATATATTCTAGATCCCTTAGACATGGTTCTCTATGTAACATAGACACAGACATGTATTTGAGAAATAAAATGAGCTAATTACTATTCTGCCTTTCTAAATGAATTCAATGTCTAAGAAAAATACTTATTTTGAAAGAAATCACATTCAGATTTTAACTCTCATATGCCATAGGCAAATCTCCTTTTTCCTTAACACAAATATATTCCAGCAGTTTGTAGATGTGAGGGTAACCCAGAGTAATCATACCTGTGTTGACATTCTGTTTAGCAGATTGATGTATCCAGTCTCAAAAACACTGAGGAAAGATATGTGATTCAACTACACTAATGAAGACAGGAGTAATAATTTTTACCATGTGGTGATAATGGTGGAGCAGTAGTATTGGAGGTTATTATTTTAAAAAAGTAAACTGGGCCAACCATCCTCTATTTTAATCAGAGGAGAAAATAGAAGAGGTGTGACCCCTAAAACAAAGTACATTTGATACAGACAGAAAAAAATACAGACTAATCCAACCCAAACATTAACACACTCACCAACAGTTTCCGATAATAGCACACATTTCTTTAACATCATTTTGAGATCTGTACAACTTTGAAGCAGTATCATTATAAGAACTATCAAACCTAGAGTTCTTCATCAGGAGTGTGCTCATATGCCAGGTTCAAGTTTGACACAGAACATAACAAAGCAAAATGCTCACATCCTTGATATTTTCACACCTTCACCTTCTGTAGTGCCTGTAAATTAGAACTCAACAAACACACATTTATTCTGACAGTAGTGTGCATTAACTGAAGAATTTTGACTTTAATTATCACCGTCAAGTCACAGTTATTCACTGAACATCTCTCTTCCAACTTTCAAGGTTTTCGAAGACTCTGAGGTGCCAGAATGACGCGCAGGAATTCACTTTCATGCTAGTACAACTACAGGCATGTGCTGTGATAATACAACTTCTCCACATACCTCTAGACGGAACCCAAATCACACTTGCCAACACATAATTAGCAAGTCATCAGTTTACTATCTGAGCTATCAGATGAAGAGCCACTGAACTGAAATCCACACTCAGAGGATAGCAATGGACTGTGATTAGAGTAGCAACAGACAAAGCAAGGAAAGATGATGAAAATATCTTGCTTCTTCTCAAAACAATTCCACGGCATCTCCGCCTTTATCAGCGTGTTTCCTTTAGACGAGCTATACTCACAGCAAACTGCCACAGCAGAATTTACTACATGCTCACCCAACATTAGTGACATTGTACAGAAGTTTAAATGATGCAAATCTTATCTGGAATTTTTTTGGAGGAAAATTATGTTCACCATGCGAGCCAGGGATCTACTGTCCATAACCTAATTCAATCTAGCACTCACCATTTTCCATCACTTCAGCAACTACTAGCACTGCAATTGGCTGACATATGACAGGAAATGATGTCAATCCCACAAAGATTTCATTACCATACCATGCAGAATAAATTCATAACCATACACATCTCAGAAATCAATTTCAATAACCAACAGAGGTAAACAATTAAACAACACAGAGTCAGTCAATGGGTACTTAACACATGAAATGCCCTGAAGACTCAATCTTGAGACAATGCCTATCACAAATTTGTCACTACCTGGACCTAACCTAGGCTCCTTCACTATCAAGCCCAGAACAATAATTCAGCTTTTTGCCACTATCAAACAAAGAATGCACTGCCGTCCACTAGTAAATGCTAGAGGCCAAATGTCCACTGAACGGCTCTAATCTGGGGCTTATGCCACGACTACTGTTGTTTGTAATTCCTAAGAGTTGACCAAATTTATTAATAAGAATTTATTGCAGCCATATGGCCATATAATGGGATACAACAATAGGTTTCAAGGTTACAAAGTAAGCATGAAACATTGTCACCCAACATACTGCGATTTACAGATGCTTGGGGCATTCTAGTCTTTGCTATAGTCAACTATGCTCTTTTCCCTTTTACTACACAGTGTTATGTGGTACCAAATTTATTCAGCTACTAAGGGTTAAATTCTGATCTCTATAAATTTATCTGGAATGGGACTTACAAGTGATGCATTTCTTGTTCCTTCAAGCCAGGCTGGTTCCTCTTTGATGTTTACTTCCAGCTCCATTTTACACTGCCACTGAAGTAGTTAGAAGGTACTGGGGATCGTTGATTACTTTCAATGACCTTACACTGAAACACAGGCCAGAAATTGTTATTTCCTAATTGCTGTCATTGCTACTTACATTATTTGTCAACAGACTAAGCAACAAACTTGTAATTCTATATGACTGTCAACAATATGATTATACCAAAAAGACTCAAAATTTTAAATGATTGTTGAGACCGTGATCGTACCTATGGGACTTCAAGTTTTCTATGACGGATGTTATGATCATAGCTAAAGACCTCCAGTTTTAAATGACTTCTAATACAATGATCACCTCCATAGGATATCTAATTTAACATATCTGTCGATATCGAGATCATAGTCCCCTGGTTTTACTTTAAAACTTTTCTTATTTATAGCTATATAATATACAGTTTCATATGGAACTGAAACCACAGCATGTTGACTTTTCTTTCTAAAAATCCAACATACGATGATTGTGATTGAAATTCACAAAATTTCTTGAAGAATTCAGTGACTAATTCGTTTGCATATCACTCTGATCTCCTTGGTCCATATCTTAGAAACTTCCTACCATTTTTATCCTCTGCACTGCGCTCCAGTGCCTTGAGATTTGTTCTATCAAAACTTTCCTTCTTAGGATCAAATTCTCTCAAACCATTCTCCTCTCATCAAGCTGATTCACTAACTCTTTATTTGAGACGTGTTCTATTCATCTGATCTTCAACAACTTGCTATAACACGGCATTTCATAGGCTTCCACTCTGTTTTTCTCGGCACCATTTATTTTCCATGTTTCACTTTCACCTCAGTGCAAACATAATTATTAAGGTTTTCATTCCGTTTAATCGAACGTGATGTAGAAAAGATGCGAGTTAGGCAGGATTTAGTGATGACATTTACAGATATTGAGGAGGCATATGGCTGTGTACCACAAGTTGTCTTCGATGCACTATTAAAAAAGAAGGCAGGGAAAGGAGAACTAATTATAAAAGCCAAAAATGAAAAATGAGAAATCAATATGAAGACAACTATAGGACAAACAAAATGGTTGAAAGTAGAAACATGACTTCAACAAGGATGTGTATTGTCCCCTCTACACTTCATTACAGTCATGGATGAAATCCACAAGTGGGAACCAATGAGGCAAAGGCCTCACTCTTTACAGATGACTTTGTAATATGGGGAGAAGATGAAATGGACGTACAAGAACAAGTTACTGTATGAAAATGAAATGTCGTATGGCTTTTAGTGCCGGGATATCCCAGGACGGGTTCGGCTCGCCAGGTGCAGGTCTTTCTATTTGACACCCGTAGGTGACCTGCGTGTCGTGATGAGGATGAAATGATGATGAAGACAGCACACACACCCAGCCCCCGTGCTATTGGAATTAACCAATTGAGGTTAAAATCCCCGACCCGGCCGGGAATCGAACCCAGGACCCTCTGAACCGAAGGCCAGTACGCTGACCGTTCAGCCAACGAGTCGGACAAATATTAGAATGATGCTCCAAAAATGTGGACCTTTCTGCTTTTCTTAAAAGTCTAGAAAATATTATTATTACGATTATTTCACTGATAAATCAGTATTATACAAAGACCATACAAACAAATAAAACATAAAATTGCTGGAAAACTCAAAACATAAATTTAAATTTTAAGGTTCAAAATCACTGTTTTTTAGTAAGCACAATTTTCCTTATCAGAGGATATGTTACCTTATTTTTACATGTATACAACTACAGCTCAAGACATTATGTGTCCAGATATAGCTATGATTTTCACAATATATAAAAAAACATGTTAGACTTCAAAAATGTTTTACACACCCACATACGTTCATTTATTTTTCCGCAAAGCACTCTCGGCAGATTTTTTTTTGGCGCACTCCAGGCATATCGGTTTTCCGCACTTTTGGCACGGACACTTCGTTCTTCTTTTCAGTTGAGGATCGCAAAAGTAGCATGTTTTACGAACCTCGAAGAATTCAGGTTCCTCTTGTTCGGCATCAATCTGATGAATCCTCCTCATGCAGAACGTCAGTTCGCGTGGAATTTTCTTCACCTCAGTAAGCTTCCGATGCATTTGAGGATAGACCAGTGACTTGGCAAGTGTCTTCATAAAATCAAGCCTAGCCATTATCTCAATAAACACTCAATACTGAATAACGTAATTCACGAACAATAGTCACGGAACTGGTATCATACGTCTGTCAGACGGCGCGATACGTTTACTACGCACTTACTCAAGGTCAAACAAAGCGAACGGTACATCACTTTCCCTGCAGGGAAACAACACTCCAACAGAGAGGTACACAAGGGAAGAAAGCAGTAGGCTGAGGATAGGAGGGAGGATGGCCTTGGGAAAAGTTTCGGCCGTCTCACACACGTATGATACCAGTTGAGGGTTAAAGATATCCTAAACGGAAACTTCTCAAAATTTCGAACCCTAGTACCATATGTTGCAGCCTACAGTCTAAAGAACCATTCAACATTCCCAGCGTCACTATTAAATTGCACACAGAGGTAAATAACACAGCAACACAATAATTAAAATTATGCACTACATTTTGTAATTTATTTCTGAAACTAACATTCGCAATTCTTCACCTGCGTAGCCCTTCAGAAAAATTCGTAAGTCCAAAAAATTTAGATATACGTTACTGGTATATTGCTACAACACACGAGGGACAGATTTGCCGGCACATGTGACACAAATGCCAGGAGTTTTCAAAAAGAAAGCCAGTTATATGCGTATACAGTTTTGATGAATAAGTTAAAATAAAATTTAAGAAAATTAAAAATACTAAATGTTAAAAATATGTAGAATGCTGAAACTGAGAAGGATTAGTATACCTCTGTTCTGTTCTCTACAATTTTCGCAAAAGTAAATTATTTAACTTGAACATTACCGACAACAGAGATTGTGGACACGGTGAAGTTACTTTATGGAATCAGGAGATAGAGGAATATGGTAATAAAATAAGTGGGAAGAAGTTCATGGTTATAGTGGTGACAAGAGGTAATAGAAAGGAAATTGGATATATTGAAGTAAATGGAAGACCATTAGATGTTGAGGAAAGTTTCAAGTATTTGTGAAGAAAAATAGCAGAAGATGGAGAGAAAAATTATGAAATTGGAAAAAGAACTGAACAAGCCAATGTGTTTTATCAATGTGTGAGATGTATAGTCTGAAACTGGGGCATACCAGAGGAATGCAAAAAAAATTGCACCCTACGTATTACACACCGATTTTGATATGTGCTGCAGACACATGCACAAGAAAAAATCATGATGAAGGCAGAATCCAACAGGCCAAGATGAAATTCCTTGGATGAATAACAGGGAAGACGTGAAGGGATAAAATCAGAAACACAGAAATCAGGGAGAGAATTGGAATCCCTAAACCGCAAGACAAGATAGAGACCAGTAAGCTTAAATGGTATGGACACATGGTGAGAATAGAACAGGCTAGTGTTCCAAAGCGAGTATTTACACAGAAAATAATAGGAGAAAGGCATCAGGGAATGCCCAGAAGGAGGTGGATGGACATGGTAAAGGAGAGATACACACCTGAGGATGTCCTTCATTCACAAGTCTACCCAGAAGACTGGAAATGGAAAATGAAGAAAAGGAATCTGTTGAAATGAAGACACAAATTTATACAACACTGCTATTAGCTCATTTCATTGAATAATGCCACCAACCTTTACTTAAGTGTCCTTTCATTATTTGTCTGTGCATGTCATGTCTTACGACCTAGGGGAGCTTACCAGTGCACCCCTTGAAAGGAGTTCTGTGCAAAACAATTGGTTTAAATATTTAGCAGGTTTTTGTTCCCCAGGTGGTACAAAACTTGTCTGTGTTGAATACCTTGAGGGATGCGTCACAAAATTCATTTCATCCAATAGTAATGTTTGTTAGTCAATGATATCTTACTGTAAAAGTAAACACACTGCCCTAACAATGAATACTACAACGTTTCACACATGTAATACGACCTTCGTTCCTGTGGCCAACTGCGTAAATTTTTACTCATTACCAGGAAACAGACTTCACATCTATTGAGGAAACTATGATCAATTGTACTTTGTATATTGCAACGTAGGGGCCACAACTAAAGTGTGCCACGTTTACTTGTTCTGGCCATCACTGTTTATTCTATTAATATATTACTGGTTTTACTAGCAAGTAACTGCCTTGTACAGTTTCCAGAGCCTGAATTTAGTGCACTAACATATCGAAGGGAAAGGGCTAAGGTGAGGAAGATTTTTTTTTTTTTTTTTTTTTTTTTTTGCTATTTGCTATTTGCTTTACGTCGCACCAACACAGATATGTCTTATGGCGACGATCGGATAGGAAAGGCCTAGGAATGGGAAGGAAGCGGCCGTGGCCTTAATTGGGGTACAGCCCCAGCATTTGCCTGGTGTGAAAATGGGACACCACGGAAAACCATCCTCAGGCCTGCCGACAGTGGGGTTCGAACCCACTATCTCCCGATTACTGGATACTGGCCGCACTTAAGCGACTGCAGCTATCGAGCTCGGTGTTAGGAAGATAGGAGAGTTAATTAAGGTTAATTAATGAGAAAATGGGGAAACCACGGAAGCAATTTCTGGGCTGCCCATCGCGGAATTCGAACCCATGCAATCTCACCGCCACTCACCCCTGAAGAAGATATTTTATACACCAATAATTATCAGGAAATATGTTTAGAAGGAGAGGCATTCTACTGATAAATAAAACATAAGGAGTAATTACTGGATACAGCTGTGTTGTGGAGTAATGATGTGATACAGAAGAATCTCCATAACAACACTTACCGGTATATACCAAGAATTTTACATATTCAGATAATATTCCAGATATCCTAAACGGAACAAATCTCAAGATTTCGAACCCTACTACCATCTTTCGCAGCCGACAGTGTAAAGTAAAACTAAAATCGCACACAGAGGTAAATAACACATTAACACAATAATTAAAATTATACACTACATCTTGTAATTTCTTTCTGAAACTTATCCGCGTAGCTCTTCAGAAAAATTCCTCATTCCTCTAAATTTAATTGCACGGTACATTGTTACAACACATGACTTGCCGGCACTTGTAAGGCAAAGGCCAGGAGTTTTCAAGTAGAAAGCTAGTTACAGAAGTATACACTTTTAATGCTTAAATAAGCGTAAAATTTAAGAAAAATTAAAAGTATTAAATATAAAAATATGTAGGCTGGAATGCTGAAACAGAAAGATTAGTATTAACTTATTACGGTTCTCAGCTGAGATCTGTATGTTCGGCAAAAGTAAATTATTGTAACTTCAACATTACCGACAATACGTTAGAGGTTGTGAACACAGTGTAAAATGATAGAAATCACGATTCCTCAAAAAGAAAATATGTAACACAATGAACGGAATAAGCTGTACAACTGGCCAATACGCGTCTCATATAACAACTTAACTCACACTTCGAAACAAAACCGATGATTTTAATGTAGTACAAATTTAATTTCTATCATTCAGAACAATAGGCTGAATTTACAAAAGGATGTATTACCGCTAACAACTCCCAAGTACTGGGTATAATGTCCGGCTATATCTAGCCCACAGAGGATCTATAATAGAAAATTAACCTCTCCGTGTATAAACAGACCACAATACACAAATTCGTCATTAGTTGCTGCAGGGGAGAAAAATAATACGACAGCCGGTCCATAACTCGTAACGTATGTGGACAGCCATCGAAGGAGGGATCAACTGGCTGAATTTAAAGATCCAATTCGTCGTATAATAGAAATTAAACCGTACAGTTATTATTATTATTGTTATTTATTATTGTTATTATATATATACCGTATATAATTCGCTGGGGCCATCAAGAACCACGTTAAGTCTTGTTGCATTTGACACTGAACTTGGCCTTCTTTAGAGCCCAAATTTTCCTCATTCTTTGTGAGTGGGCCTGCTTACGCTCCTCTGTCCAAGGGGCACCGTGTCTTCTCTTCGGTTGCTCGTCTCGGTTTAGCCCGTTCGTCAATATTTTCTTGCGGAAGAGATCTCTGTTAAAGGCGTCTTCAGCTGAGATATGTAGCATTTGCAGGTCTTCTTTGGTATTTCTAAACCAGGGAATTGTGGTTTTGGGGTTTGAATCAAAAAAGTGAAAGATTTCTTTAGTTAACTTTCTTCTGTCATTCTTTTCAGATGACCGTTATATCGTGCCCGTCTTTTCCTGTTTTTGTCAGTAATTTTCTCTATTTTGCTGTAGACTTCCTTGTTGGATCTCTTTTGATGGATTCCATTTCTGTACTTTGATCCCAAGATTCCTCTCACAATTTTGCGTTCTCTTTTCTCCAGTTCTTCAAGTAGTCCTTTGTGGGCATTTAGAGACAGGGTTTCGGCTGCATATAGAACTACTGGCTTCAGAACTGTTTCATAGTGACGTATCTTGGTGTTTTGGGAAAGGCATTTTTTGTTGTAGATTGTGCGGGATGTTTGGTAGGCTATTTCCAGTTTGCGTACTCGCTCCTGAAGTGCTTCTTTGTCCAGTCTATTTTTCATGATGATCTCACCCAGGTATTTGAATTTGTCTACTCGGGTGATGTCCCCGTATTTAGTATGGAGTTTTGGTGGAGCCTCTTAGATGTTAGTCATTACTTCTGTTTTCTCAAACGATATCTGCAAACCAGTTTGTTCGGCAATTTCCTTTAAAATTTCAACTTGAGCTCTAGCGGTTTCTATGTCGGTTGAGAGAACAGCAATATCATCGGCAAATGCTAAGCAGTGTGTTGCGATCCCCTTGGATTTGGTTCCTATTCCCAATGGACTGTAGTTGGTTTCCTGTAATCTCACCCGCCAGGTTCTGATGATCTTTTCAAGAACACAGTTGAAGAGTATCGGGGATAGCCCATCACCTTGTCGGACTCCTGTTTTGATGTCAAAGGAATGCGAGAGACAACCGTGGAATTTCACCTTGGATTTTGTATCGGTCAGGGTGGCTCTAATTAATGCCAGCAGTTTCAAATCAACTCCAAATTAATTTAAGATGTTTAGCAGGACTTCCCGGTCAATGGAGTCGTACGCTTTCTTAAAGTCCACAAAGACAGACACATACTACTTGGATCTTAGTGTACAATATCTGATGATCGTTTTCTGATTTTGGATCTGTTCAGCTGTTGAGCGACTTTTTCTGAACCCTCCTTGCTATTCATCTTATTTGAGTCATCAGTCCATAAACTGGTTTGATGCAGCGCTCCATGCCATCCTATCCTGTGCTAACCTTTTCATTTCTACGTAACTACTGCATCCTACATCTGCTCAAATCTGCTTGTCATATTCATACCTTGGTCTACCCCTATCGTTCTTACCACCTACACTTCCTTCAAAAACCAACTGCACAAGTCTTGGGTGTCTTAAGATGTGTCCTATCATTCTATCTCTTCTTCTCGTCAAATTTAGTGGATATACTTGATGAGCTTGTAGAATTCGTAAAAAAGAATATAGCAGTATGTGTAACAGTGGTGCTGCAGTAGATAATTTGATTAAAACATTATTTGATAGCAACTGTGAAAATTCAGATTTCCTGAAAGAGCAGATGCTTTTATGGAAAACTTCTGCCAAAAGTAGACAATGTATAGATCAGACAATGTTACTTGCTTGTTCTCCTTTCCTTCATTCACCACCTGCTTATATCGCTCTGTACAATAGGAAATTGTTACTTTTACACCACCCGAGGAACATTGGGGAACTGATATGTGCTTTTCTCTGACTGACCGGAGTATTGAACTAATTAAAGAGTAACGTATGCGTGTTATCTGGTGTAATTTCAAATTATAAAGATGTAGGAACAATTGTACCTGTTAGCCACATGACATCAGTGCATTTGTACGGTGTCTCCGTGTCTCTCCCACTACATTCTTGGTTCGGCTATATAGCCGTGGAAATCGGTGTCCTTTGGGAATTTAATTCCGACTTGTTTTCCGTTACTCTTTTCTGTGCGGCTCTATGTCGCTAGGTTTCATTTGCATCCTCTCCTCCCTAGGAGTTATATTCTATCTTTAATGTATCATAAATGTAACTACCTACTCGCCATGAGTTATTTTTCTGGTCCCATGTCGGTTCACTTTTACTGCGAGTCTGTCTGGAGGCTCGCCTTCTCTCTTGCCGCGATCTGGAGTAGCTTCTGCTTCGTGTGGCCTAGTAACTATCATGGAATACGGATGTGGTTTGTGGTCGCTTGGCCTACGCTTTTATACCTGGATAAGGTATTTGGTATGAGGGCTTTGATTCTTATTTAGTCTGTGGACGTCCTCATCTTTATTTATTTTATCCTGCCATCCTGGGACTGAGTGAGAAACTGCATTACTAACGCCATTTTCCAACGACTCCACCTACATCAAGTTTATTTTTTCTCCTGGGGCTGGTCAGAAACGACTCATGGATTGAATTTGTTCAGCAGAAATAATTTCCACATTGGTACTTCTATGAAATTTTGCAACCTTAGTTCGACATTCAGTTTAAATAAATGATTGAAATATTTGTAAAATAAATACGTAATTCCTTTATCATTTACACTGTTAAAACCTCCTACATCGGTTTTGGAAATCTGTGATTGGTCACTTCGGTGGCGGCTTATGTTTGTGTTGTCGTCTCCATGGCAGCTGATGCCCTTGGTGATGATTATTGATAATTGATTGGTGTGGGCGTGTCCCTCATGATTTGAGCTGGTTTTTCTCTTACTTCTTGGTGAAGTTTGGTGAATATTCTCGTCTTTATTGTGACCTGTTTTATTAATTTTCCTTTTCTTGGTGACCCATTCTTGTCGTTGTCACAAGTGATACATTCTATGTTAATATACGTTCCTGTAATATACATTTGAGATCCGATCCCTTGGGAAAACCTCTATGGCCTCCCTTACTATATTCTGATGTGAACGAAAAGAGAAAAATTACTGGTGAAAACTGGAATTAATAATAATCTTGAAAGGAATCAGTTAACTGAGATATGGCAAGTCATTTATTCTACCAAATCTTTCTGCCAGTTGGTGAATCTAGACCATGGACATGTTAAAGCTTATTGTCTTGTAAGCAGTTCTCATTGGCTCTTTAACTTAACTATTGATTAAATTTTAATTTTAATTCATTCCTGCCTTTTAGATTAGAGGAGGTCTTTCCTTTGTACTCGTTTCATATCTTTGACTAACACAGTCCTCTGCAAATCATTAATTAATTAATTCTCTGATTTTAATTTATTTTTGAGTTTTAAATTAGAGGACGTCTTTCCCCTTGTGCTTGTTTCTTTAGTACTAAAAGAGTCCTTGTTATTAATAATTAATAAATTTACTGATTTTAAATTATTTTTGAGCTTTAAATTAAAGGACGTCTCTTCCCTTTTATGGTATTTGTGTCTTTTGAATGACTAGTGCAATCTTTGATTTATTCAATCAATTAATTTCTCTTCTAATTTACTCTTTCATTTTTAATTCAAGTACCTGTGCATTTCAAGTTACCTACTCTGCCCTCGCTACTTTTAAAATTATTGTATTGGTTTACCTCAAGGTGCACCTATATTCTTTAAATTGTGGACACATCCTAAATTTATAAATTGTACATTTTTAAAAACTAATTAAACTAGCGAATGTGCCCGTGCTTCGCTACGGTAATCTACATTGAATTCGAATATCGAAGTAAATAGCGTACATGCGGTAAATATGATTGTTTTAAAATTGCATGTCTCTTAGCGTTATCCGAGAAAGAGCATGGGGAGGTCCCCGTACGTTGTTTCCAATGTAAAGTGTTTGTTACGGATTTGTGATATAACGGCAGGCTCACTTGCCTACTGGCATTCACAATCGAGTTGGGAAGTTTACATTATAATTGCAGGCCCCATTGCCTACTACGCGGACAGAATCGATTTGGGGAATTTTCGTTAAAATGACAGCCCCCTTTCCTACTTCCAGACAGATTACAGTTGAGGAGTTTCTATTATAATGGTAGGCAATAACCTTACTATCACTCGAAATTGAGTTGTGCAGTTATCATTATAATGCCAGGCCCATTTTCCTACTGCCAGCCAGCTTACTGCCAGTCACACCAAGTTGGTGAGTTTACATCAAAATAGCAGGCCACTATGCCTAATGCCAGTCACCTTTTAGATGAGGACATTTCTTTATAATGGCGGGCACCCTTGCCTACTGCCAAACACAATCGGGTAGGGGAGTTTTAAACAAAACTGCATGCTCACTTGCCTTCTGCAAGTCAAATCGAGAAGGGAACTATTCATTACAATTGTAGGCCTTCCTTACTAATGACAGTTACACAGGAGTTGGAGAAGGAACCCTTTCCTACTGCCAGTCAAAGTCGGTGTGGGGAGTACTGATTACAATATCAGACCCACCCTTTCTCGATCGCTAAAAATCGACATCAGTGAATATATATAGATCGACATACGAAAGTATATGCGTGTTTACAATATTGAAGACCTTCATTTACAGATGAAGATGCTAAACACAGTAACACTATGTTCCCCTGCGGGCAGTGTCAGGCTACGTTCATAAGGCGTGACAACCTTGCCGGACATGAAGATGCTAAACACAGTAACACTATGTTCCCCTGCGGGCAGTGTCAGGCTACATTTACATGACGTGACAACCTTGCCAGACATGAAGATGCTAAACACAGTAACACTATGTTCCCCTGCGGGCAGTCTCAAGCCACATTTACAAGACGTCACAACCTTGCCAGACATAAATATGCTAAACACAGTAACACTATGTTCCCCTGCGGGCAATGTCAGGCTACATTTACATGACGTGACAACCTTGCCAGACATGAAGATGCTAAACACAGTAACACTATGTTCCCCTGCGAGCAGTGTCAGGCTACGTTCATAAGGCGTGACAACCTTGCCAGACATGAAGATGCTAAACACAGTAACACTATGTTCCCCTGCGAGCAGTGTCAGGCTACGTTCATAAGGCGTGACAACCTTGCCAGACATGAAGATGCTAAACACAGTAACCCTATGTTCCCCTGCGAGCAGTGTCAGGCTACATTTACAAGGCGTGACAACCTTGCCAGACATAAAGATGCTAAACACAGTAACACTATGTTCCCCTGCGAGCAGTGTCAGGCTACATTTACAAGGCGTGACAACCTTGCCAGACATAAAGATGCTAAACACAGTAACACTATGTTCCCCTGCGAGCAGTGTCAGGCTACATTTACAAGGCGTGGCAACCTTGCCAGACATAAAGATGCTAAACACAGTAACACTATGTTCCCCTGCGAGCAGTGTCAGGCTACGTTTACAGGACGTGACATCCTTGCCAGACATGAAGATGCTGAACACAGTAACACTATGTTCCCCTGCCGACATGGATTGAGTGAAAGAAGCTGTTGTAAACGTTCAAAACAATGACGAGACGTGTTTTGGATGGGCTATTTGGTCGACTTTAAATCCTGCGAAATCGTATGTAGCGAATAGAACATCATCGTATCTCTCTATTCAACACAATTAAATTGAGATTCTGTAGAATTTCCTATGCAGTTACATGAATTTAAGCGCTTTGAACAACTAAATAGTATTAGCATTCATGTGTATGGTGTAGACGAATAGTCTGTAGTAGGTCCTTTGTATTATACAACAAGTAATAATAAGGGTACTCATGTTAACTTACACTATATAGAAAATGGGGAGTTTTGGCACTTTCTTTTGGATTAAAAATTTAAGTAGACATTGTTAGTAGTGAGTTGTCAAAATGTGATAGTAAAAAGTGGCTATGTGACGGATGCCTGCAGAATTTTAGAACTGAAGATCAGTAAAAAAGAACCATTCTAGAAATGACTACAATCATGTATATACAGACAATAATGATTTGAAATTTACGAATTATAACAAGCAGCTCTGGGTGCCTTTCGTCATTTAAGCTGACTTTGAAGCCATCCTCAAACCATTTAGCACATGCGGACCTAATCCGGACAACTCTTTTACTAATACTACACACATGCATGTGTGTCAGAGCAAGTTAGAGCTGTATCGAGGGCCCCCTGCTGCTAAAGTGTTTTTAGAATGACCTGAAAGTGATGCTGTGCGACTTAGCCGTATTCTAAATACTAACATTCCTACGAAACCACTCACTGAAATTCCGTTACAAGAACATGAACGTGCTACAAAATGTAGTATCTGTGATGGTCAATTTTCAGAAAATGACCCTAAAGTCTTCGATCATGACCATTTAAATGGCTTGTGCAGATGTCCAGCTCATAATAGCTGCAATCTTAAGTACAGAGTTCCAAAATTAGTTCCTGTAATTTTGCATAACTTATCTGGTTACGACTCCCATTTTATTATTTCACAATTTGGTGCTTCAGGTGAAAAAAATATATTCCCTGAGAACAAAGAGCGTTATATAGCATTTACAAAATGCGTAAAAGTAGATTAAAAACATACTGTAACATTGAGATTTCTTGACTCGTTTCGCTTTATGGCGAGTTGCCTTGATAAACTTTCGAGTAATTTGCAACCAGAACAATTCGCAGAAATTCGACGTGTTTTTCCTGAAGAAAAGCAGTTTAATTTAATTCGGCGTAAGTGTGTATTTTGTTATGAATATATTGACTGCTTAGAACGCCTCGAAGAACGCGCCTTACCATCAAAACAATCATTTTGCAGCTCGCTGATATTAGCGATGATGACTGTTTACATGCACAACGTATCTGGGAGCAGTTCCACATTCAAACGCTAGGCGAATACTCTGATTTATACTTAAAGACGGATGTACTTTTGTTAGCTGATATTTTTGAACATTTTCGCTGTCTGCAAGAACACATACGGCCTTGACCCATGCCAGTATTTTACAGCGCTGGGTTAAGTTGGGACGCCATGTTAAAATACACGCAAGTGAATTTGGAACTACTAACAGATATCGATATGGTGCACTTTATAAAATCGTCTGTTCGAGGTGGCTTAAGTCAGTGTAGAGGGCGGTATTCTAATGCAAATAATAAGTACATGCCGAGTTTTGACTCTAATCAGCAATCTCAGTATATTGCTTATCTTGATGCTAACAATCAGTATGGGTGGACAATGAGTCAGCATCTACCATAAAATGGCTTCAGCTGGCTACCGCAGTGCGAAATTGACGATTTACAGCTGCACACCCTAGACGATGAAGCTAACAAAGGGTATTTTCTTGAAGTCGACCTACAGTATCCTAAAGAGTTACACACTTATCCTAATGACTTACCGTTCAGCCCTGAAAATATGAAGTCTCCGTACATCACATCAACAACAAACATGCTAGTCACCGATTTTTATGACAATTTTAAGTATGTCATTCACTATCGGAATTTAAAACAGTGATTGCAGCATGGTTTGAAGTTAACAAAAATTCATCGCGTGCTAGAATTCTATCAGTCACCGTGGCTAAGACCATATATCGATCTCAACAATCATTTATGAACAAATGCAGTTAACGAGCTTGAGAAAGATTTCTATAAGCTCTTGAATAATAGTGCGTTTGGTAAGACCTTAGAGCATTAATACTATAGAGTGCGCTTAGCGCCACCTCGTCCATGTTGCGGCTTGAAGCCAACATCTCGATCAGCTGACTGGGGAGTAGTTCGAAGCAGAGTCCGAGAGGATATAAGGAAATTGTCGAACAGTGACATTCGAAAAGGCGGCGAAATCGGAATATGATATGTACCCTGCTTAGCTGTTGTGGTTAAGCGTTAATTACAATAAAAACCGTGGACATAAATGCATAATTACGACGAAAATGTTTAAAACCAAAAGAGAGCTACGATAGGATACACCCTCATTATGATCTTTTTTTTTTGCAAGTATTACATCCCCGTGAGTAACACTAATTGTTTAATGTTAATTATTTATTATAATGTAAGAGACAAGTAATTTTTTCCAATTACCGCATCATATTGGGATTAATAGCTGAAAGCTAACCTCTGAAAGTTGTCCGTAAGGAAGTGTAGCCTAATTTGAAATATTAATGCGACTGACATCTACAATAAACACTTCATAACTTCCAAAAACAACTTTAAAATACTGTATTTACCGTGCTCGGTATACTTTTGACTGAAATAGGCCTACTTCAAACCAATGCCCAACAACACAAGATGCAAAGAGTGACATATAGCCTACAGGACCATTATGGAAAGAAAATAACACAAGTATCACACTTAAGTGAACCATACACCACCAACAGATGGCAACAAAAATGAACTCTCTAGGGTAAACGATAAACAGGTACCATAACAAGAAATATTCACAATACAGTAGGGTCAACTGCATATCAATTGGCACTGGTTGTAGTACCTATTTATGCCTATGAAGCAGGGATCTGTTGTAATATGCTGCTTCAACAACAACATAATAATAATAATAATAATAATCATCATCATCATCATAATAATAATACTAATAAATAATAATAATAATATTAATAAAGGGATACATAAAATGCTACACAGGTAAAATTTCACTCCACTGCCACCTACTAAATTAAGCTTAGTTTAAAGCCCAACATAAACTAATGCACATGCCACATTTGAAGTAGGCCTATAAATAGGAGGTCACATCTGAAGAAAAGAAAACATCCTGCAGCATTCAGTAATGTTGTTCCAAAAATACAGAAACAAGACATGCCAATATAAAAGTAATTTAAGAATGAATTTCTATAAAAATCAACCTGACTCATAGACAGAATGATTAGAGGGAATATGCCTAAAAGTAGAACACTAATACAAATCAGTGAAACTAGCATACCGCACCAGCATCCTCTTACATTAGCAACTTGAGTCTATATAAATATTCCAGTCATAGGAAGCATAGAAATCCTCATATAGGCCTACACACTCTAACACGTTTATATAACAAATGCAATAATTATATTATAAAGCAGCCTACCTTATATTACTGGTTCCTGAATAGAACAGTCTTTGTGTGAAAGCTTCGTACCCTCACACTGTGAAGTTTTTCTGTTTCAAGCCGTGCTTTATGGTGTAACCTCACTTTAAAGTATTCCATCAAAACTGCTCGCTTCAGCTGATGAATGTGGTTGTCAAGGGGCGGAGAAGCAAATGTATGCTCCTGAAGTTCATCAAACACTTCTCTCTTAGCATGGTTCAGTACTGCCATTACAAGTACATTTAAAGGGTCCTTCATCCTTGTCATTTTGTGCTGGAATTGTCGCATCATCTTTTCACCTTCCCTGCAGAGGTATATCACATCTAATGATGGGATTGAAAGGCCACCTCTGTTTTTCCTCTTCAGGAGTGCTGAATGTGAAACTGCTGTTTGGAGAACCGCCTTACAAACATCACATTTAACTGCTTTCTGTAATCTTTTCACAACAAAACCTGCTATATATTCCACTACATCCTCAACATACAGTGTCAGGTTGGCTGGGTGTGGAATGTAGTCATGATCATGACTAACAAAAAGTACATCAGTACTGTTGGCAGGCAGATGAATAGGATCACCAGTTATTTGACTGCTGTCTCTACAATTCATAATAACAGTAGGGTCAACTGCAGAGCAATTGGCACTGGTTGTAGTACCTATCTGTATATGGAGCAAAAGTCTTTTATATGCTGCTTCAAACTGCCTAGCTGTGGGGTTGTTGTTATGACCACCATGACTCCTAATGGCACTAAAAAATACTTCCAGATGATCCTGACTAAGTTTGTAGGTGAGCAGAAAATGCATCTTCAGCTGTGGCATGTTCAAAATTGAGTCATACACTCCTAAGACAGACTTTAGACACACAATCAAACCTATGAAACCAGTTTTCCTAGAGCACTTCACTAGACAAACACCACCATCCATCTCTTGCAGTGATTGTATATATTCAATAGCCTCCTGAATGTAGGCCCTCGTACTGTGGATATTCTCTGCTTTCAATGGTTTCTGCCATCCCTTTGAACAAAGATTACGGCTGTTCAAGATATCAAATATATTGTTCATGAGCCTAACAAATTTTACAGTCTCCTCACACCCTTGAAACTGAGGAAGATTTAAGTCTCTGTCACAATATGTCATTGCACTTGCAACACTTTCACTGAATGTTTGTGTGGCGAGCTTTACTTTCATGGGTTCCTTCTCCCAGTGAATGTGCCTTTTGGAAAGTTTTGTTCCTAGATGAAGGCCCTCGATACTCTGAAGTTTCTCTAACTCTTCTAAGTACCTCCAATCTATGACATTATCACCCCTGGCAAAAGTTCTCTTAGCTCCTAAAGTATTCCTCACTAATTTTATAGCATGGCAAGCATCTAGAAGAATAAACACTTTAGAATCATTTGAGGGATTTTCAAACCAGTTCACCATATTATTTTCATCAAAATAAGCTCCCAAACAACGGGCCATGGATAAATTAGAAGCAGCACCATCAAAAGTAAGTGACACTACAATTACATTTAGGTCATTTAAAAATTTAAGGCACTCAATCACTAGATTTGCTCTCTCCGAGCCACTTAAACCGTTAATCAAAAAATAACCCACTGGAATTTTCCAGTGTCCATTTAGTGAGACCACCATAAACACTAAAGCCTCCTTGGCTTCTGGTAAATCCTGATCCTCGATTTCAGTACCACAATTCACATAACCAAGAAATTGTTTTCCATCAAATTCAATGTGCTTCCGGATGCACATTTCATCCATCATCAGTGCACACACTAGGGGCTTTCCACTGATAGCCATCTCCTTCCCTTTTGAAATGAGAGCAGTTGCAGCCTCTGAACTGAATCCTGGCTTACCATCCACCGACTGATACCACTTCCGCAGTGTACTTGGATGGGGCAAACCATGAGGAAATACATCCCTCAAGTAGCTGTATGCACGACTTGAATAGAAATTCAATGTAAGTGCAAAGCAGCGTAGTTCAGGAGGATACTCTGCTCTTGTATCACCATCCTTTGTTCGCATCAGAAGTTGGGCAGCAGCAGGAGAAAGACATTTCTGGAACAATGGAAGTTAAAAGGTGCATTATGCTTTTTCACAAGTTAATTTATGGTATTACATTATTTTTGAAATATTTGTTTAACAGAGATTGTGATACAATAAAAACAAATTACAGACTTCTAAAGGCTCCAAATTTTATGTATGTATGTCTGTCTGTTAGGTCATCAACCCAGAGACTGTTTGGATCCTCAAATAGCACCACCAAAGGCTAGCGGATATAGGGAAACCGAAAAAATATTTAAGCTGTTGTTTTCTTACCTCAAGCGTGCAAGCAGCATCTTCAGTTATCATCATTTTCTCCTTCAGATGGTTTACTAAGGCTTTCCCATTCTGCAACTGATTAATAGCTCGCCGATACTTCTGCCTTTCCAATTTCAGCTTCTTATGGGATTTATGAATAACTTCCCTGGCAACCTGCATGAAGGTCTGGGCTTTCCTTGGTGACTTTACCATTTCCTCAGTGTAATCACCAACATAAGATTTTCTGAACACCTTTGTTTTAGGAAGAGACTCATTCTCCTCTTCCTGAGGAACACTGAAAAAATATGAAAATTATAAGGGTCAACAACAAAAATGTATTACCTATGTGTAATATAGTAACCTAATATGCTGCAATAGATGTTGCAGTTGAACAGTATGTTAAATATCTTAAACACAAATATTTCACATAAGGATGACAGGCCACATTCCTGCATAAATCTATGGAAAATAATAAATTTAAAAAAATCTGCTCACACACAACTTGTTGATGCAACAGGATCCACTTGAAGTTTCCTCTTCACAGGAGGTTTTCTCCTCTTCTCAGCTGGTAAAAGGTGGGGTGGAAAATTAAAAATTGTTGGTACTGCATTTGGCTTCAGTTTAACTCCCACACCAAATGCTTCATTATCAAAACATTCCGGTGAAAAATGCTTAGAGCATAATCTTGAATGCTTTCCAGGTATGAAATTCTCTCTTCTTAATGCAACTACCCATTGCTTTTTCCTTGTCTCATCAGCAGGAAAACTGAAATCAATAAAAGCACAGTATTCAAAATTGCTGTAACCGGGAAACTGGAACTGTAACCAATACAATAAACGTACGTATTCTACAGACACCTGACAACAACTGTATGAAACCCCTTACATCATCATCATATTTACGTAAATATTTACTTACCCGTGAAAGGAAATGCCAGATCCTTTTTTGAAGGTCACCTTGCATCCATACGCTACGCAATAGTGCACCATCGCTTCATTAACAGTAGCTAAAAGTCACTTTTAAGTACGCTGATCACTATTCTCGCCTATAACACAATGTTCAAAACTCTCGCACTACCCACCAGTCAGCTGATTGAGATCTTTGCTTCAAGAATGTGACGTCATCAGCCATCTATTGGATATATGATCGAAGGGTAAGACAATGGAAAATGTTGACAAACGCGTTGATGTAAAATTGATTACAAACTGGGAAAATATTAGACAAAAGTATGGTGCTATCAATTTAATAAGTAAACATAATTTTCATAGTTGTACTATTATACATGAAAATTTAGTTATTATACAGATTAACCGTGTTAAGGTTAAGTACGACAAACCTATCTACTCTGGCATTGCTGTACTTGAATTAGCTAAAACACTGATGTATGAATTCCATTACGATTATATGATGAAGAAGTCCGCTCATAATGTGCAATTACTCTACAGATACTGATTCGTTTATTTACCAAATCAAAACTTATGACTATTACAATGATATACAGCCAGACTTGGGTAGGTTTGATACCAGTAACTATCCTGAAAATGATGCTTATAACCTACCACTAGTAAACAAAAGAGTTCAAGGTAAAATGAAAGACGAATGTGCTGGAAATATCATAGATTCTTTTGTAGGTACTAAATACAAATCACATTAAATAAACCACAACTAAAGAGATTAAAGGGAATTAAAAATTATGTAGTTCAGACTGAGTTAAGTTTACAAAATTATGAAAATTGTATACATAATAATCCACTTTTTTTTCTAGGGGCTTTACGTCGCACCGACACAGATAGGTCTTATGGCGACGATGGGATAGGAAAGGCCTAGGAGTTGGAAGGAAGCGACCGTGGCCTTAATTAAGGTACAGCCCCAGCATTTGCCTGGTGTGAAAATGGGAAACCACGGAAAACCATCTTCAGGGCTGCCGATAGTGGGATTCGAACCTACTATCTCCCGGATGCAAGCTCACAGCCGCGCGCCTCTACGCGCACGGCCAACTCGCCCGGTCCACTTATTTTACATAAGCAAATGGCTCTTATTAGAAGTAAGAAGCTCCAGTTGTGCACTCAAAGTAGCACTTAAGAATGAAGACTATGAACGGTTTGTACCAACACTCTAGACTGGGGGCATAGTGGTATTGATAGGTACTAGACTTTGTGAATATTATGGTACAGATATGAACTTAAGCTGTCTTTCTTCACAGATAACTGTATAAATCTTGGTATTTAAACACAATTTTGTAAGTATTTTGTATAAAAGATCCGTATTTTATTTTATGAAACACTTCCTCTCATGCAGAGGCTGCCCTTCGACAAAGTATACTTTTACATTTAATTTTAGAAGAGAAATAGATATACTGTACTTGAGAAATGTTGAAGGTAACCTAATTGTTACAGTGATTTCTTAGAATTATCAGTGAGCCCCTTAAGGCTATGATGGCAATCTCTCGTAACGTTGTAACTGGCAGAGACATCTGTTTCCAGAAATTAGCGGCAAAAGCGGGAATCGTTCCCCTAGCTCCAATCATCAGGCCTACTATGTCGATTTCCTCTATCTGACATTTCTCCCTGTAGTAAGGAATTGTTGGTAAGTAAATATTCCTCCTCTCGAGGTTAACATCTGAGGGCTGCGACTTATGGCGTTCAAAGCGAATTGTGGGGTCGATGATGTAACCTCTCTCCTTATTCTTGAAAGCAATGATGTCAAACCTTCTGTGGCTTCCGTTGTCCACTAAGCCATGAACCTCTTCAATTACCTGGGGCCATTGTCTTTTAGCGTTGTCGCAATTATCGAGCGGATGTTATAATGACGCGTATTCCTTAGAAGTTCACCATGAGGACAAGATCTCAGAACATGCGCAAGAGTTTCAAACTCCTTGAGGCAGCGCCTACAAAGGGAATCGTTCTGAGATCTTCCTGGTACCGATCTAACTGCTGAAATGTTTGCTGTTATCTTAATTGCTTCACGCCATTCACTACATGATAAGCCTTGATGGTCTCGAATCCAGGAGTTGGCAGGAGTATATTCATTGTACAAACATACCCTATTCCTTTCTGCTGCAACTTATACCACTCACTGAATGCCATTTCTCTCAGTACTCTTCTCACTTTCCTGGCATCTGTTATTTCTAGGCGTGGATGTAGGAAATTGTCAGATGGAGGGACATTGAGGGATTGTAGTGAGAGAGTTATTTCTTCTTTGAGATTTCTTGTAGCACGGATGTATTCGTCACCTGAGCTTAATAGTAGCAAATGTTAATTTGCTGAAGCTGTATCACAGTTGTTATTATATATGATAAACTAAAATATTATTGATTTATTTCCTTGTTCTAATAAGCTTATCCCTTTAACCACCACTACTATTACCTTAATATAATTTCTACCTTCATCAACGAATATATTTACAGCTATGCAGATATTATTTTTTACTATGCTACAGGTATGTATTATTCCATGCAGAAGATTTAAAAGATTAGCCTGGCATCAAATCCTAGGTACATAGCGGCTACACATTGTACTGATAGGACTAGGAAGAGTACTGTACTGTGCTTTATTGATTGGAATCATATGATGTTTGCATTAATAAGGAATAGGGAATGTAAAAGAGGAACGTAGCTTTGCCTCCTTCTTATCAGATACCCCTTTACGCCTCAATAAATAAAGCATATGTATTAGTCTCACACCATGTCAAGTTCTAGGAGGTTAATGCGTTGTCAGAGCAACGTTAGGCCTGCAGGGGTATCGAACGTGAAGTATAAGTAGGGATTATATTCGGTATTCAGTAATTCTAATAATACGTGAAATCTGCAAGTATAAATTCCGGCGCCACATTAGGTATTCAGTATGAAAATAGCTTAAGTCTTCCTGCATGTATGTACCCAAGTCGCGAACTTCTAGAATCAATGAACTTTGTGTTCCCTGTGTCAGCAAATACTTCCAACTGGCCTGTGCAGTCTTGCTGATATGTGCACGCTAGGCTAAAGGGTAAAAAACAATGCACTCGCTATTTCATGTCTAAAAAAACTCCTGACAAATACTTTTCCTGTTACAACTTGATTTCAGCAGCCAAAAGGTTCCCCCCACCGAAATTCAATCTAATCTCTGTGTACGTCCTACTGAATAGGTTTTAGAGTCGGAATTTAGCCCCGCAGTGGTTCAGAATCAATTTCGGCTTTAGAGCTTCAAAGATGCTTCCAAATATTACACTATATATCACCAGTTCTATGTGTTGCCGTCAGATTCTACCAATCTCGGCACTAAAGTCCCTGGATCGTGTCTCATCTCGTCTCGTTAAGTTGAGCCTCCAACTTGAGAGTGTAACGCCCTTGTAAAGTTAAGTCTGCGGTCAAATGTGTGGGTTAACCAAGCACTCTTAACCATAATCACGTTGGTAGTTGGCTTTCTAATGTTCTGAACAGTGTTCAGAGCAGCAGCTTCGTAAGTATGTAAAAAAAGTCTTAGAGTATTGAAAAGAGCAGCTTGGTTTAAAAGATAAGTTATCTAAGAGAAGTACTTCTTGCTAATCAGTAAACATGTTTTGAACAGTGTTCTGAACACCTGTTGTTCGATTCTAGTCGTGCTGAATCTGTTCGAATCTATCCAAAAAAAGTATCTCTTGGACATGTTCTGAACAGTGTTCTCAAGAGCAGCTTCGTAAGGGTATGTCAACAAAGTCTTAAAGTGTTGAAAACAGCATCTTGGTGTAAAAACTAGGTTCACTAAAATAATAGTGTGTTGAGAAGTGCAGCTTGCTATTAGATCGTAGTAAGTTGAGCAGGGCAGCTTGCTTGCTTGTCGTGTTATATCTCGCGCTATAAAGTTTACTTCCGTCAACATAGCAACACACTCAAGTAAGCCATGTGCCTGTAGTTAAAGGTAGCGGCTGACAGCTGTCAAAAAGCACGTGGAATTTTTCAAATTGGCCGCTACTACATGCCTAAAATGGCAGGCATGTGGATTTAGCCATTGTCAGCATTGAAGTTTCCGTTCCTGCGTTGTTTAAAGATGGTCGCTGACAGCTGTCAAAACAGCACTTGTCCTTGTTTAAAACAAGAGCACATGGAATTTCAAATTGCCCGCCGCCACATGCCAAAGGTGTTAGCCGTGAGGTTTAGTTCCGTAAAGATGGCAGCACGATTCTCTGTTGTTTAAAGATGGCCGCTGACAGCTGTCAATAAGCACGTGGCTGACAGCTGTAAAAAGCACGTGGCTTTGTTTACAAACAAGAGCACGTGGAATTTTAAATTGCCCGCCACCACATGACAAAGGTGGTAGCCGTGAAGTTTAGTTCCGTAAAGATGGCAGCACGATGCTCTTTTTTTAAAGATGGTCACTGACAGCTGTCAATAAGCACGTGGCTGTAAGCTTGACAGCTGTAAAAAAGCGCGTGGCTTTGTTTACAAACAAGAGCACGTGGCTTTCTTTAATGAGGAGGTGGCATTTCTCGAGAGACGGGGGAGGAGGTGGTGGCCTAACTCTCCGAAAACAGCTACTCTTAATATTTCATAATTGTGATAATTTGAGAATGTAATTCCTTTATAGGAATAATCCCGCCGGATTAAGTACTACTTTAGCAATGTTCAAGAAATGAACAGGTCCGCGTTCCTCCTGGCGCGGCAACCGAGGGAACCCCTGACCGGTTTCACCATGTCCTGCTTCCAGTAGCCACATAAACTGAACTAAAGAGTTAGCCAGGATACTTCACTTTCAATTTTTCTAACCATGTAGACGTCTTATTCATCTTTTATAATACCTTCTTGTGGATTTTAGGTAATATTACAGCACGTTCACTTTGGTGTCACTGCTTCTGCATCCCTTCGCTTCTCGCGCGCTCCCTTGCGATTCGCTGGTTCATAACTCCTGCCAACTTAATTTTGTATAGCTCTGTCGCCTAACTCTTAACACTTCTCTGTCTAGAGTGGAAGATTCCATTGCCTCCGTTCTTGTGCAATATACGCCTACTTTGACACGTGTGCTATTGGGCTAATAAATTCAGCAGCTCGATTACACCATTCATCCGGCTTCCCCTCATGTAATATTAATTCTAAAAATGTTTACAATTATATGCCAATGACATGAACCAATTGGATTCAATACCCACGTTTTATGTTTCGTGTGTTGAATGAAACACGGGAAATAAAACTATTTTCACAGTTGCAATGGGAACTGAGGAAGAGATAGCGAGATTGAGGGAGAGAATTAGACTTGTAACAGAGGACAGGAATGAAGAAAAGTCTCTTTCAGTCAATGTACAGGATTCGGTAGGTAGGCGAGAGGGAGGGGAAGGAAGGGGGAAAGTTATGGAAGACAGGTGGGCTCATGTTTTAAGTTCAAGGGAAACGATAGCTAAGAGTTTTCCTCAGGCAGTGGGCCCAGGAGAGTTATCGGTGAGGAATCAGTGTGAGTCAATGAAGGTAGATCATCAAATGGGAGATGGTCATCAGGGAGATGTTACAAAGGAGGGATGGGGGAAGAGCAAAGTGACCGGTAGAAAAGGGAAACGTAGAGTAGAGGACAGGAAGAGAGAGGTGGAACAAGTTAGGGTGACGGAGCAAAGAGAGGAGGAAGTGGGTTCTGCGCCCAGCTCCGTGGCTAAATGGTTAGCGTGCTGGCCTTTGGTCACAAGGGCCCCGTGTTCGATTCCAGACAGGGTCTGGAATTTTAACCATCATTGGTTAATTTCGCTGGTACGGAGCCTGGTGTATGTGTCGTCTTCATAATCACTTCATCCTTATCATGACGCGCAGGTCGCCTACGGAAGTCTCATCAAAATAACTGCAACTGGCGAGCCAAACATGTCAGACACTTCCGGCACTAAAAGCCATGTGCTATTTCATTTTTTTAGCGGATTCTGCAGGAATCAGGGGATGCTCAGTGACACGAGCAGAAGTGGGGTTCAAATGAGGAGGGTGGGGTTGAGGAACTGGCCATTGGTGACTCAATTATCAGGCACGTGGGGAAAGTGTGAGGAGAAAAGGGAGCCAGAGTAGAGTGTTATCCTGCCATCACGTCAAGGCAGGGAGGCACGAGGTAAGGAGAAGGTGGTAATTTTCCACGTTGGTACCAATAATGTAAGGAAAGCAGGAATAAGTACTAACAGGGTTGGGATATGTGGGATCTAGTTACTGCAGCACGGAAGAAGTATAAGAAAGCAAAGATTGTTGTCATTGGGATACTGTGCAGGAGAGAAACTGACTGGAGGGTAATTGGGGATTTAAATGAGACTGTGGAATGGGTACATGAGAAGTTGCAAGTGATAATTTTGCATGCTAATGGCTGGATAGGAGACAGGGATCTACGCTCAGATGGCCCTCACTTGAACCACAATTGTACGTATAAATAGCGAAGTTTGTTAAGAAGCGTTATTGGGAGGCACATTCAGTGAAATGGAGTGGACCAGGGAGCGGTGATAAATCAGGATGTCAAGTAGGGATGACGTAAACTCTTTAGTATTGCACTGAGTACGTACTGGTTTGATAGAATATACTTACCGTATGTTGTAATGAAATTTGAATCGTGACTTAGAATTGATAAAATAGATGCAGAAACAGCCTCAGATTACTGAAGTTCTTATCGTAGATAGGATAGGAATTGTACAAGGGTGAACATTCATTCTGGTGAGAGAAGAATGTTTTAGCTACTAAAATGATAAAGATGACAAGTGTAAGGCTCATCCCTAATGGTAGTAGGCAACTTGATGTTTTTGGAGTGTATAGACCTAGAAATGGTGACGTAGACACTGATTCGGAACTATTTGATAAGATAATCAACAATCAACTATCAACCTGATTGTAGCAGGTATTCTCAATTTAGGAAATGTCAGTTGGGAAGGTTATGCGATTGATGACCAACAAATGGCAAGTAGGGTAATATGGAAAGGACAGCTGATTCAGAAAATGGTGGAACCAACTAGAGGGAAGATTATTCTGGATGTGGTGCTGGAAAACCAGATGAGGTCTATAGAGAAACTGAAGTAATAGATGGTGTTAGTATGAAATGACGTGTGGCCCCCAGAGGCCTGATGCGGGTATTTCGATATGACACCCGTAGGCGACCTGCGCGTCGTGATAATGGTGATGATGACGGCACAAAAATCCAGTCCCCAAGCCAGTGGAATTAACCAATTAAAGTTAAATTCCTGACCCTGTCGGGAATCGAACCCGGGACCAATGTGCCCATTTATCCGTTGAGCCGGACGGTGGTATTAGCGATAACGAAGCTATTCTTCTCGTTGAAAAGTGATAGAAAGGATGGTCGTAAAGGTAGTACCATATGGCTGATAAGACAAGTACGAGGGCGTTTAAAAAAAGTAAGAATGATCAGCGGAAAACGCAAAATAAAAATGTAAACAGACTGTGGGATGGGTTCAAAGCAATTGTCAAGGAACCTGAAAACATCTATATACGTTTAAATGTGGAACCTGAGAACAGCTATATACTTGTAAGTATAGTAAGGAATGGTAAAGAGCCGCTATAATACACTGACTGACAGAGCAAATGCAACACCAAGAAGGAGTGGTCAGAACTTTATGCCAATTGCAGGGTAGACTGACGTCACTGAGGTATGCTCATGATGTGAAATGCGCCGCTGTGCTGCGCACGTAGCGAACGATAAATGGGACACGGCGTTGGCGTATGGCCCACTTCGTACCGCGATTTCTCAGCCGACAGTCATTGTAGAACGTGTTGTCGTGTGCCACAGGACACGTGTATAGCTAAGAATGCCAGGCCGCCGTCAACGGAGGCATTTCCAGCAGACAGACGACTTTACGAGGGGTATGGTGATCGGGCTGAGAAGGGCAGGTTGGTCGCTTCGTCAAATCGCAGCCGATACCCATAGGGATGTGTCCACGGTGCAGCGCCTGTGGCGAAGATGGTTGGCGCAGGGACATGTGGCACGTGCGAGGGGTCCAGGCGCAGCCCGAGTGACGTCAGCACGCGAGGATCGGCGCATCCGCCGCCAAGCGGTGGCAGCCCCGCACGCCACGTCAACCGCCATTCTTCAGCATGTGCAAGACACCCTGGCTGTTCCAATATCGACCAGAACAATTTCCCGTCGATTGGTTGAAGGAGGCCTGCACTCCCGGCGTCCGCTCAGAAGACTACCATTGACTCCACAGCATAGACGTGCACGCTTGGCATGGTGCCGTGCTAGAGCGACTTGGATGAGGGAATGGCGGAACGTCGTGTTCTCCGATGAGTCACGCTTCTGTTCTGTCAGTGATAGTCACCGCAGACGAGTGTGGCGTCGGCGTGGAGAAAGGTCAAATCCGGCAGTAACTGTGGAGTGCCCTACCGCTAGACAACGCGGCATCATGGTTTGGGGCGCTATTGCGTATGATTCCACGTCACCTCTAGTGCGTATTCAAGGCACGTTAAATGCCCACCGCTACGTGCAGCATGTGCTGCGGCCGGTGGCAATCCCGTACCTTCAGGGCCTGCCCAATGCTCTGTTTCAGCAGGATAATGCCCGCCCACACACTGCTCGCATCTCCCAACAGGCTCTACGAGGTGTACAGATGCTTCCGTGGCCAGCGTACTCTCCAGATCTCTCACCAATCGAACACGTGTGGGATCTCATTGGACGCCGTTTGCAAACTCTGCCCCAGCCTCGTACGGACGACCAACTGTGGCAAATGGTTGACAGAGAATGGAGAAACATCCATCAGGACACCATCCGCACTCTTATTGACTCTGTACCTCGACGTGTTTCTGCGTGCATCGCCGCTCGCGGTGGTCCTACATCCTAATGAGTCGATGCCGTGCGCATTCTGTAACCTGCATATCGGTTTGAAATAAACATCAATTATTCGTCCGTGGCGTCTCTGTTTTTTCCCCAACTTTCATCCCTTTCGAACCACTCCTCCTTGGTGTTGCATTGTCACTGTCAGTCAGTGTATAACAGAGACGTAAAGAGACTAAGAAGAAGGTGCAGGTTGGAAAGAAATGGAGTTAGACATGGTTGTGAAGTAATCAGAAATTGAGGGAATTTATTAGAAAGTTGAATCTAGCGAAGAAGTCAGCTAATGATGACATGTTTTCAACCATAACTGGCAGTCACACACATTCCATTGAAAAATAGAATGTTATGTGTAGGGATTTTAAATAAAGGATACAGACCTCTGCACATGGTTATGAGGGTATTTAGGGATTGCAGGAAGGATGTAAAGGATGGAATAAGTAAACAACATTTAGGGTACCTGCCACATAGGCTACTGCAGATTAGTAGTGATTGTTAGACTGATATTTTAATAAAAGCAAAGGAATAAGTAAAATTATATATATTCTTACAAGAACAGTCGGACGCTATTGAAAATGATATAAAGAATACCATGTCAAGATTTGGACTCGGCATTTTGAAGGTAACTGCATTTAGAGCAGTAGCGTTCACACTTCAGTTTTCCAGCAGTCGACTGGTGAGAAGTGAAATACCTTGAAGTAATACACAATGTTGTAGAAATAAATGCAGAATATTGCCACATGACGTAGAAAATACGATGCTGGAGTTTCTCCGAGTAATCTTATTCAAATATATTTTGCACACTTGTGACAATACTTACCGGATAGCATGACATACATGTTGACATAATGAAGTTTAATAAGCGTGAAGGAATGGGTGAAAAATAAATTCAAATTTAGAAATAAACGAGAATATAATTTAAAATTAGTTTAAAGGCACCAAGTTAATCATAATAAAATATTGTTATTTTTATTGCTGATTTGATCATCTAATATTAGTTTACAATTACTCTCATCATTGAACACACCTCAATGCTTCATACTTCCAGCTCTGTTTGCTTTGTCAAGCCTGGGACATGTTTAAGTGGTACACCCTAACAGAAAATACAAAATTTATTATTTAAATTCAATCAATTTATTCCATTCTTACAAGAACTGGGACTTTTTAAATGAAGGCTGATGGCCTAATGAACACCATAAAATATTACAGCACTGTTAGAACTTTGTAACATACTACATTCATTTACAGATAAAAGATGGCAAGAATGTTGTTAAAAATTCCAAGCCAGACTGAATCCCGGTAGAAAGTAGGCTTACACTTGTTTATTTACAAACTGAAACAAACATGGAAGCAGACGACAAAGTCCTGCTTCCACTAAAATACAAGCTATCTAATGAAACACTATGTTCCTACTTGTCGACCTACTAATGGCATTAATTAACAGCAACCACTATAACACAGGACAAAGATAAGAACACAGTCACATGTCTGCACAATATCCCACAGGAATATCACAAATATCAGTATCATACATATTATTATTATTATTATTATTATTATTATTATTATTAGCCATTCACTATCAAATTAATTATTCATTAATGTGATTATATACATTGTTAGACATCAGAAAGAATACCATCATAAGTTACTAGGAGCTAATAATGATTTTTATTTATTAAATTTTGGAATAATAATTTCCTTCTTATTAATGTTATTATTATTATTATTATTATTATTATTATTATTATTATTATTATTATTATTATTATTATTATTGATGATGATGATGATGATGATGATGATGCTTGTTGTTTAAAGGGGCCTAACATCAAAGGTCATCGGCCCATTATTATTATTATTATTATTATTATTATTATTATTATTATAAACATGATGGTGAGGAATCAGAACAATTATTATTTATTATTATAGTTGATTAGTTACCATCCTGCGATCAGCTGACCTACTTGTGAACCTGTTACCACAGCATAACTCAACTAGAGAATTGTGAGGGTCTGAACAGACACTCCACAGGCTAGAGAGAACACTATCAACAACATCATTAACACTACTATTTACATGGAAATAAATCACAACACCCTGGCATGGTGAGTGACCTGGCTTTACTTTCACAAAAACATTCAACATAATAGAAATAATGGATAGTTTGGGAACTGTGCAACTCACTAAACAGGCATAAGGTAATCTACAGGCTCCAAATGACTTAAGAACCCAACACAACATCACTGGTGCCTATGAACAATCTTATAAACCTCATTAGAGTGCCCCTCACACGGTGCGTTATTCATTTATCATCATTTCTAACCGTAACAGGGTTCAATGCATCATCACAGATCCATATTACTAGCCTCACATCAAGGATTCACTAACATCATCGCAGATTCATATTACTAGCCTCACATCAAGGATTCACTAACATCTTCGCAGATTCATATTACTAGCCTCACATCAAGGACTCACTAACATAATTATTCTACACAGTTACAGTTTATGATGATAAGACATCGGATCTGTATGAAAATGCCTATATGTAGAGCTCCAAAGCCGATAAGCAAGTGCGTTTGAAGGCGAAATGCGACCAATTATTGAGATTAATAATGCAAGTATATACATATTAGAATATATTTCATTTCAAATTTCGAATTTACTGTCCATGTCATCGTTTTCTATTATGCATATTTTAACCTGTTTTATAAGCAATCTTAAAAAATATTAAGTAATTAATACCGTGAACTCTTCCGTCAATGAAACAGTTGAAAGGAAACAGGCAACTATCAAGACACACTTCCAAATCATACCAGAATCAGTCGTGGATTGAGTCTTGGAGGACGTGAAGTGTTCCCCAGTAAACCTCAGATAATGAGGATCCACTGGAATGTTTAACACCTACATTCGCTCCCAAATCCAAGTACTCTCCTGTCACATCATTATCAGCACTGGAGCTTTTTTTAACAGACAAACTCCACAGATTTAGAATATAAAACTTGGAGAAGACTGTTGTTCAGCCTTGCAAAGCAAATTACGGTGTGCAGTGGCTCAAAGGGTTCAGGCGCTGGCCTTTTGGTCTCAACTTCGCAAGTTCGATCCTGGCTCAGATCAGTCGCATTTGAAGAGGCTCAATACGTCAATCTCGTGTCGGTAGATTTACTGGCATGTAAAAAAACATCCCGCGGAACTAAATTCCGGTACCTCGGCGTCTCCGAAAACCGGAAAAATAGTTCGTGTTTCGTAAAACAAATAAGATTATTACATTTAATATGAGATGAATATAGTTCTGTACTCTATCTTGATCAGGTCTGGTCACCAGATAGTTTTTGCTCCCTTAGCACCACCTGAGGGGTCACGTGTAGGGTTCTTTTAGGTTAAACCATCGGACGTGATGTCGGATAGCACAGACACATTAAGCTTACGAAAGATTTGTAGACGCTATGACATCTGCAGCTAAGAAAAATAACCCTAGCTTCAGTGAGGAAAGGGAAAAACTGTACCAACAATTTCTTCACGACTGTGACCATGATATTGCACAGTCTAGATGCAGTCAGGAGAAAGTGTTCGCTCACTTGACTGCACAAAATGCTCTCTTGTATGGAAAATTGGAGATGGAAAAACAACTGCACGGGTGACGTCACATGTTGGGTGGGCGTTGCGTCGAGATCCGCGGCTACAAGTGGCTTGCTCGGTGCGAACGCGGATATATCCACCAATTTTAATTATTTTTCTCTCAGTTACCCGCCTGTAGATTTTATTTCTTTTTAGCAGCGTATTATGGATGAGTCTGTCCTGTGATGTGAATTTTTTCAACTATGTTCTTCAAATTCCAAAGTGTCACCCACGAGCTGAATCATAAAGAAGGCAACTTACGTCCGGGCCAGAACGATCAAAGTCCAATAGCCTCGCGCTGAAGCTGTACCTCATCGCCTAATCGTCCCTTGGATGAAATAATACTACTGCGGAAGGCATTTCTGGGGATCCTGATACTCAACAAACCTGTTAGGTGACACTTTGGAACTGTGACCTTGAGTTCTTAAGTTCTTTCTTCACGACTGGAATGCGTGTTTACTGCGAGTTACACAACATATATTATCGCACGCATGTGTTCTGTAATAGAAGCACAATTCATCATTTTCTTCCAAACCGCAGAGACCCGGGTTCTATTCAATTTCTCTTCTAACATTTTTCGCTAAAATGCCTAGGAGGAATCAACCGTCCCCACCATTTTAGCAAGGCGAAATCCGTAAGTGTCGCGTATTATCTCTACTGTATTTGCTACAACCCCTGAATACCTTCATAACCATGTGCAGAGATCTGTACTCTTTATTTACAATCCCATTTATGTGATTACCCCAATGAATATCAATGAGTGATCAAGATGGCGACTACTGTGTGTGAGTCTGTGATATCCGTGGTGGATAATGGTGTAAAATGCAGTGAAAAATGAGGCAAATGCAGAAGAGTAGTTAAAATGGGATTCTGTGTCGTAAGTGTGATGAATTGTACTATTTTCGTTGTGCAAATATTGTAAATAGGTCTGATATTGAAGAAAGTGTGTGGCTGTGTCCCGAGTGTAAACAAACTGATAGTGAGGTAGAAGAACAAGAAAGAGAGACTTACGAATCTATGGTTAAGATTTTAGGAGTGCTACAAGAAGACTTATGTGCTCTGAAACTTGAAAATTAAAGATTAAAGGACAGAATAAAGAAACTGGAAGATAAAGAAGACTGTTGAGAAAAATGATCGCCGTGGACGGAAGTGACGTGTAGCCATTTTAGGCCTAATGTTAAACATATGGGAGAAACTACGTACAAGTTAAAACCGGGAAAAAACTCTTTGCAGTGCCAAAATAGATTTCAGTCATTGCAACAATTTCCAGAAGAAGACACATCAAGTTTTCCGAATAAATTTAAATCCAGCGGAGGTAACCTACAGAAGAAGAAAACCAACCGGAAGTCAAGATCGCCAAAAATTCATCTCTACGCAGACAGTCAAGGGCGGGGTATGGCAGAAGGCATCAAGGATGAGCTGCATAATCCAGAAACTGAGGTCTTAGGACTAATAAAACCAGGTGCCAAAACTGAACACGTCCTTCAAACTGTGATCCTGTGTTAGAGAAGGACAACTATGTGGTGATTGTGAGTGGTATAAATGACATTGCTGCAAATGAAGGTGAGGAACTAATTACGACCCTCAGAAGTAAGATTTCTAAACTATCTGACCCAAAGTAATTGTAGTTAATGTGCCACCCAGGTATGACCTTATAGAAGACTCGTGTGTGAACAAAGCTGTACATGATGTAAATATAAAAATCAAGAGATTAAGTAAGAGTTTTAGAAATGTCTATGTAGTAGATACTTTAGGTCTTGGCAGGCAAATGTTCACTAGGCACGGGTTACATCTGAATGGTAATGGAAAAGCAACTCTCTGTAGAAAAAATTGCTACAATTATCAACAGAGATTTGCAAACTAATATGCACTTAAGAAAACCCATACCACTAAATTGGCATATACAGGGAAACATGCCAGAAAACCCAGATCCTTAAATCAAGATCTATGTACAAAGATCTGGCTTCCAGGGACGTTCTCAACTCATGAGTCAAATGTTACTCAATTACAACAGTCAAGTTTTAGGGATGAAGGGGGTCTGAGATTGCTCTTGGTAAACTGTCAGAGTGTAGTAAATAAACAAATAAAATTCAGTACATTCATGGAATCTTATGAGACTGATGTGGTGATAGGAGTAGAATCATGGTTGAGAGAAGAGGTGGGTAATAGAGAAGTATTTCCAGAAGGGTATACAGTCTATTGTAGAGACCAAGGAGATAAAAAGGGTGGAGGGGTGTTTATTCTGGTGAAGGAAACTTATTGTTCACATGAATGGTTTACCAATGAAAGGGATGAAATATTAGGGATAAAATTAGTTTTTGATAACATGAAAGAGGTGGGAATTATAGGAACATATAGACCTGGAAGAGAGGAAAGAGACATGGAAATATTTGAGAAAATAATAGATTATACTCATAAAAACAATAATAATGATATGGTAATAATTGGGGGAGATCTAAACTTGCCTAAAGTTGAATGGAATAGAGCTGCAAGTGAAGCCTATGAACAGAAACTGTCAAATAAGTTAATTTGGGAGGGAGGATTTACACAAGTAGTACAAGAACCGACTCATCTCAATAACTTACTAGATGTATTCTTGGTTAAACCGTGGGAAATTGTTGATAAAACTGAGGTAATTGAAGGAATATGTGACCATAAGCATGTAATAATGGATGTAAGACTTGTACCAAAAATGCTTAATAAGAGGGTCACACTAGACAAGAAATTATACAGAAAAACTAAAGTTGATGAATTTGGGACTTACCTTAAATCACAATTCAGTTGTTGGATAAGTGAAGTGGGTAATGTGGATACACTTTGGGCTAAATTTAAAGGAATCATTTGGGAAGGAGAGAAGAGATTTGTACCTGTTACAAAGGGTAAAATGACTTCAGACCCTGTTTATTATATAAGGGAAATAAGGAAATTAAAAAGAAAATGTAGAATAGTAAACAGGAAAATCAAAGAGGGTAGGGAGGATAGAGAAACTAGAAAACAGCTAATGAGGGAACTGAATAGAGTGAAAAAGGAAGCAAAAGAGAATTATATGAATGGCATACTTCAAGAGGGTAATGACCACAAAGGGAAATGGAAAAAGATGTATTCATATATTAGGAATCAAAAAGGAAAAGGAATCCAAATTCCTACAATGATGGGAGAAGGGGGTGAACACTATTCAACAGATACTGAGAAAGCAAATCTATTTAGTAGGGAATTCAGAGATTCAGAAGAAGATTGTCAGGAGTTGGAAACAGTAACAGAAGATAGAGAGGGAGAGACACATAGGTAAACAAGAAGCTTCTCATTCACAAATGAAGATATTTTCAGAGAAATCCAACTGCTTCAGCAAGGAAAAGCAGCAGGAAGTGATCAAATTACTGGGGAGCTATTAAAGACAATGGGGTGGTACATAGTGCCTTATTTAAAATTTCTCGTTGACTATGTCATAAATAATAGTGTAATACCAAAAGAATGGAAGGAATCTATAATAATACCAATTTATAAAGGAAAGGGTAACAAAAGGAAACCAGAGAACTACAGACCAATCAGCCTGACCAGTGTAGTTTGTAAAATATTGGAGAATTTTATAGCAAAGTACATCAGAGGGATATGTGATGATAAAAATTGGTTCATGAGGAGCCAGAATGGATTTAGAAAGAAATTTCTTGTGAGGCACAACTGGTGAGATTTCAGCAGGACACATCAGATCAGTTGGATTCAGGAGGCCAGTTAGATTGCATAGCCATAGATCTTTCCAAAGCTTTTGATAGAGTGGAACATGGAATATTATTAAAGAAATTGGAGGGAATAGGATTGGACGTAAGGGTTATACGTTGGATAAGAACATTTCTAAATTCAAGGGTTCAGAAAGTCAAAGTAGGAAATAATATATCACAGGAAGAGAAAGTTTGGAAGGGAATCGCACAGGGTAGCATAATCGGTCCATTACTTTTCTTACTATACACAAATGATTTAGGGAACAATATAACATCAAAAATAAGATTGTATGCAGATGATATAATTGTTTATAGGGAAATAAATAACATTGGGGATTGTTCAGAATTACAAAGGGACCTTGAAAGTATCCAACAGGGGGTTGAAGAAAATAATATGAAGGTTAATGGAGGCAAATCAACTGTTACAACATTTACAAACAGGAGCTTTAAAACTGAATGTGAATATACTTTGGATGAGGTAGTTATCCCAAAAGATGGCAAGTGCAAATACTTAGGTGTGAGATTTGAAAGTAATTTGCATTGGAAGAGTCATGTTGATGACATTGTTGGGAAAGCATACAGATCGTTACATGTCATAATGAGGCTACTTAAAGGATGCAACAAAGAATTAAAACAAAAAAGTTACTTAAGTATGGTTCGTCCATTATTGGAATATGCAAACAGTGTTTAGGATCCTCACCAAGAATACCTAATAAAAGAAATAGATAGTGTGCAGAGGAAAGCAGCAAGATTTGTAACAGGGGATTTCAGGAGGAACAGTAGTGTATCAGAAATGTTAGAGGAACTTGGGTGGGAAACTTTAAGAGAAGGGAGAAACTAGACTTATAGGATTATATAGAGCCTATACAGGAGAAGAAGCATGGGGAGAAATCCATGAGAGGCTTCAGTTGGAAAATAATTATATTGGCAGAACTGACCACAAGTATAAAATTAGAAGGAATTTTAGCAGAAGCGACTGGGGTAAATTTCCATTCATTGGGAAGGGCGTGAAGGAGTGGAACAGTTTACCAGGGGTAGTATTTGACCCTTTTCCAAAATCGGTACTGGTATTCAAGAAGAAAATAAACAGCAACAGGGAAAATAAATGAAATGTTAGAGGGCATTCGACCAGTGCAGCTATTGTAAATTTAAAAAAATGTGTGTTAAAAAAATTAATTCCATCCCCTGGTCCATGGAGTTTGGACAGCCAAAGTAGGGGACTGCCTGTAGGGGTGAAGTACAGTGGGGACTTGGAGGGCTCTGGGACCGCTACGGTAGCTGTGAAGGGCCTTCAGGAACTCTGAAAAGTTGTGACAAAAGGGGGGTCTGGTTAAGATGCAGCAGGTCGTTATGCTACTTAGGTCCCAAAATGGGTAAAGAAAAGTAAATAAGCAATGTAAATTTTAATCTTATACCAGTTGCATAGTATTATTTGAAGTAATTCTACATACTGTATATGAGTTGACTATGTTTGTAAGTATAGGAGATATTATAAGTAGAATTTTGTAAACATTATAAATTTATTAAGGATGATCTGTTTGTTTAATAGAAAAAAATTGTTAGCATAAATTGTATATTACTGTATTCTAGAAATGTTTTTCTTTTCTTGTTAATTTAAAATTTAGTGCCTGGCAATAATGTATTTTAGTGTACCATTTACCACTGAGGTAGACATCTCATTTGCAAATAAAGAGATTTTATTTTGATTTTTGATTTGAAGATGATTAACGGTTCATGGTAAACGAATTGTTGAAATATAGTGGGGAGGAGAGTGAACACAGCGAAGAAAGTTTTGCCGAAGTGGAATTTGTAAGTGACAACTACTGCAGGCTCGAATGTATTGGGTTCGGGCCTAGCGGATGCGAGTATTTAGCAGTCACGAAAGAGATAACACGTGTTTGATTAATGTCCAGGTAGGAACCATGACAGTGACAATGGTGATGATAATACTAATAAAAGTCGAACCAGTGTAACGTCTTCGTCATCCAGGACCAAAAGTGGTCAAAATGAAGGTCCTGCTTTGATTCGAAATTTCGTCCTGATATAACGGGAAAGTTTTTGAAAAAATAACGAGCGAAATATTTGAATTTTTCGGTGATGCGATATGCCAGAACATAGCTGAACAGACAAAACTTGCCCGGCAAAATATCGCACATAAAACTCAGTTTACTAAAAAAAGGAGTAGAAATCAAGACCGGGTCCGGACATATAAGGATGAAATAAAGATTCTTAAGGGCATACTGTTGCCACAGGAGACTGAACAGAAAACAAAATCAGGGCATTATATTTTCATAGTTGCTTGCTGACAACTGCTATTTCCTATGCAATGATGGCACAGATGAGATTTTTTCCTCGCCAGGCTGAGTGCCTCAGACGGTTGAGGCGCTGGCCGCCCTTCTGACCCCATCTTGTCAGGATCTATCCTCGCTCATCCGGTGGTCTTAGAAGGTGGTCGAATACACCAATATAACAGTTAACATGAGAACGAAGACTGTAGTGGAAGCAAACGCGTAATCAGTAACGCTATAAAACGTTCAGAGAATCATGTAACTTAACCTCTTATGTTGGGACCTCGGTACACACTGGCTCACTCCCAGATCGGGAGTGAATTCCCTGATTGAAGAAATTATTTAAGTACTTGCTTTGAAACAATCTTAGACTAAAATGAACAATACACGGGCCACATGAGAAATATTTAATTTAATATAATTTTTTAGCTTTTGAATAATCCTTCTATCATTTCAACACTTTGGGCAAGAAGATACTAAGTGCTTTCACACTGTGATACCGAATTCGTTACTTCCCAATAGTAAAGCTCTAACTTTCGACTATTACGTTATTATGTTATTATTCGGTTATATAATAACTTATACCTAAATATTTTAAGTAGCTACTAACAATCTCTGCCTGGAAAGAAATTTTTCTGTTCATGTAAATTCTAGACTTACAAGGTTTCCATTTACTTAAAAGATTTAAAATGGAATAAATAATACTCACGAAAGTCTCTGTTGTGTTCGTTAGCGCTTCTCAGTATCCAGTTTATAGACCTGCAATTCATAATTGTCACACATGGAATATATTGCACTACACTACAGGTTTTCGGAGACGCCGAGGTGCCACAATCTAGTCCCGCAAGAGTTCCTTTGCATGCCAGTAAATCTACCGACACGAGACTGATGTATTAGACCACCGTAAAATTCCACCCGACAGAGACAGGATCGAACCTGACAAGTTCGGACCAAAAGGGCGGCCAGCGTCTGAACCGTCTGAGCTACTAAGCCTAGCGAGGAAAAAATCTCTTCTGTGTCATCAGATCACAGGAAATGGGAGTAGTCAACAAGTGTTTGCGAGAAATATAATGTCCTAATTTAGTTTTCTGTACAAACCCTGTGAAAACTGATGCCCATCAGAATCTTTATTTGTTTTTTATTTGTCCAGACCCGGTCTTAATTTCTACTCCTTCGGATTTTCTTACTAAACTGACAAGGGGGCATTCCCTACTCGTCACCACCGATTTCGCTCAAATTCATAGAACATGCAGGGCTGGACTAGAAATGAAAGTACCCAAAGTGGGAACTCCAGATGGCCAAGCGTATAGAAAATAAAACTTAAAATAATAATGTTGACGCGGATCTCGTACCGTATAAGCCACTTACGTTAGCGTGCACGCCGAGCAGTAGTTAGCGTAGCTGTAAGAGTTTGGACTGGAAATTCGATGGTCGTGGGTTCGATTCGCCGTATGGGGAATATTTTTCAAATTTATATTATTCATATATTTTAATTTATTTCATATATTTGTATGCAAAAAGCATATAGGACGTCATTTTTTAAATGCCACAATTGTAGAAAATTTGGAGTTGTGAACTTTCCCGACGTATTCAAACAGAAATTCTTATTTTTCTCCTTTACTGGCTATCTCCCCTCCTTGGGGAATGTGCCATAAACGTAAATAGTCGTTTCGCTGTAAGATTCGTTTTCACCTGACAAGTGAAGGTTGCTCCTGGCGGCCGTACATAAACAATAGATTCTTGGCACAGGTAGTAAAAAGTCTGACAAATAAATCCCCATTTTTTACCTTTTCTATGCCTTTCGCGTATAAATAAATAAATAAAATGAATTGTTCACTTCTTTACTTAATTGGAAAATGAATAATATAAAAGTTGACAGAAAAAAACAGTCTCCACACAGGGAGTTGAACCCAAGTCCATCGAATTACCAGTCCAAGCTCTTACCGCTACCCCGACAACTGCTCGGCGTGCGCACTAACGTAAATGGCTTATTCCGTGCGAGAGCCACGTCAACATTACTATTTTTAGTTTTATTTTCTATACGCCTGGCCATCTGCAGTTCCCACTTCGGGCACTTTCATTTCTAGCCAAGCCTTGCATGTTGTATTAATTTGAGCGAAATCGGTGGTGACGATTAGTGAATGCCCCCTTGTGAGTATTATGTGCGATTTTCTGCTGGGCGTCTTTTGTCTGTTCGGTTATGTTCTGTCATTCCTCGTCATCATAAATTTCAAATATTTCGCTCGGTTTTGTTTTCCTTAAAAACTCTCGCACTACAACATGATGGAATTTTGGATCTCAGCAGGACCTTCTTTTGGCCACTTTTGCTCCAGGTTGACGGACTCACACTGGTTGGACTATTATCAGTATTATCGTCACAACTGTCACTGTCCTGGTTCCGACCTGAAGTGGATCGAACACGTGTTATGTTTTCCGCAAATGCTAAATATTCGCATCGGCTGGGCTCGAACCCTGTATATTCGAGCATACAGTACTTGTTCCAGGTAAATTCGTGTCACCTTGGAATTATCTTTCGGCAAACCTTATTTCACGAAGATCACTATCCTCCCAACTAAATTTCAACAAATCGTTTATCATGACCCGAAAATCGCCTTCCTCTACAGGTGAGAACTTGTTATTCCTTTTAGATATTTTAGAGGAAAAATGTAAGCAAAAGAATTGAATAGAACGCCTGTCTCTGTAGTTTGGAAGAAAATCATCAAATGCTTCTGTATTATGGAACACATGTGTGCGATAATAAATGCTGTGTAACTCGCAGTAAAAACACATTCCAGTCGTCAAGAAAGAAGCCAAGAACTCAATGTCACAGTTCTAAAGGGTGATGCGAGAGGTCTACTGAGTATCATGATCTCCAGAAATAACTTCTACAGCAATATTATTTCATTTAAGCTTCACCGCGAGTTTATTGGGCTTTAGGTCGTTCTTGCTCGGACGTATGTGACGTTCTTTATGGTGCAACTCGTGGATCACACATTGGAATTGTTAGAGCATAGCTGAAAAAATTCTAATCACAGGGCAGACTCATCCAGAATACGCCACTGAAAAAAGAAATAAACCCCTGCAGGCAAGTAACTTTGAAAATAATTATAATAGGTGCAAATATCCAACTTCCCCTCCGAGCAAGAGACTTGTAGCCGCGGATCTCGACGCCTCGCCAACTCAACGGGTTAAATTACATGATCCTCTGAACAACTTACAGCATTATTGAGTACGCATTTGCTTTCAAACCAATATCCATACGCATGTGAGTTGTTACACTGACATCCTGGCTGTAGGATATGTCACAGACATTAGGGGCTTATGGCCCTCGCCTGTATGCGTTCACATGTGAATGGTTAGATCGACATTCTACCTGAAGGATTTGCCGCAGATATTGCAGCGGGGTGGCTTCTGGCCTGTGTGAAAACAAATTTGCTCTGTACGACTGTCTTTCTAGCTGCAAGATTTGCTGGAGACATTGCAGCAGTATGGCTTCTTGCATGCATGAGTGCACTAGAGAAATGCTAGGTTGCCTTTAATGATGCAGGATTTGCTACAGACATTGAAGCAGTGCTGCTTGTGAGAATCCGCATGAGTTCTGTTAAACTCCTTTTTGCCTGAAGGATTTGCCACAGATATTGCAGCAGTATGGCTTCTCGGCTCAAAGCGTTCGCATATGAAATGTTAGATCGCCTTTCTCACGATTTGCTGCAAACATTACAGCAGAGAGGCTTTTCGCCGATTTAGGACCACATGAGGACCATTAGGTTGAGTTTGACGCTGAAGGATTTGTCACAGACATTGGATTCTCGTCAGTGTGAGTACGCATGTGGTTCGAGAGTGCATTTCTATCAGTGAAAACTTGAATGCAGAAACTGCAACAGTATAGCTTCTCACCTCTGAGATTCATAAAGAGGTCTGTTAGACTGCCTTTCTGGCTAGGGTATTTGCTACAGGCATTGCAGCATTATGAATTCTTGCCTGCATGTGTCCGCACGTGAACTGCTAGGTACGTTTTAATGCTGAAAGATTTGCCACAGACACAGCACCAGTATTGCTTCCCTTCTGTGTGAGTCGGCTGGTGAACTGTCGACTGCCTTTCTGACTGAAGGATTTACCTTAAAAATTGCCTTAGTATGGCTTCTCACCTCGGTGAGTACGCAAGTGTATTGTTAGAATCAATTTCAGGCTTCAGGTTTCGCCAGACATCGCAACAGTCTGGCTTATCGTCTGTGTGAGTCGACACGTGAGATGCTAGGTACGCTATAATGCTGCAGGAATTGCCACATAAATTGCACCAGTATGACTTCTACCCTGCGTGTGTCCGCACGTGCACTGCTGGGTACGCTATAATGCTGAAAGATTTGACACAGACACTCTACAAGTGTGGCTTCTCGTCTGTGTGAGTCCGCACCTAAGCTGCTAGGTACGCTTTATGCTGACGTATTTGCTGCAGACATTGCCGCAGTGTGGCTTCTCCTCTGCGTGTGTCCGCACGTGAGTTGTTAGGTACACATTAATGCCGATGGATTAGCCACAGACATTACAACAGTATGGATTCTCTTCTGCGTGAGTTAGGTTGTGAACTGTACGACTTCCTTTCTGGCTGCATTATCTGCTACAAAAATTGCACCAGTATGACCGCACGTGAGCTGCTACGTACGCTATCATGCTGAATGATTTTCCACAGACATTGCACCACTGTGGCTTCTCGCTTGCATGAGTCCGATTGTAGGCTGTTAAATTCACTTTTGGATGAAGTATTTGCCCCAGACATTACACCAGTATGGTTTCTTGTATGGGTGACTCTGCATGTGAGTCGATAGTGTGCTTCTACCAATGAAGACTTGAATACAGATACTGCAACGGTCTCAACTATGAGTCCCTACGTGACCTGTTAGGCAGGCTTTCCAGCTGAAGGACTTGCCACAGACATTTCACCAGTATGGTTCTTCGCCTGTGTGAGCTGGCATGTGGGCTACTAGACTGGCGTTCTGACTGAAGGTCTTCTTACAGACATTGCAGCAGTATGGCTGTTCGCCTGTGTGTGTGTACGAATGTGGGCTGCTAGACTGCCCTTCTGACTGAAGGTCTTCTTACAGACATTGCACGAGTATGGCTCTTCCCCTGTGTGTGTTCGAATGTGGGCTGCAAGACTGCCCTTCTGACTGAAGGTCTTCTTACACACATTGCAACAGAGTGGCTTCTCGCCTGTGTGTGTTCGAATGTGGCCTGTAAGACTGCCCTTCTGACTGAAGGTCTTCTCACATACATTGCAACAGTATGGCTTCTCACCTGTATGAGTGCGTATGTGGGCTTTCAGGTTGCTTTTCTCGCTAAAGGACTTGCTACAGACATTGCAACAGTGTGGCTTAACGTATGTGTGAGTCCACATGTGGGCTTTCAGGTTGCTTTTCTCGCTGAAGGACTTGCTACAGACATTGCAACAGTTTAGCTTCTCGCCTGTGTGAGTCCGCATATGGGATGTAAGACTGCCTGTCTGACGGAATGTCTTCCTACAGATATTGCAGCAGTATGGCTTATCACCTGTATGAGTCCGCATATGAGCTATTAGATTTGCATTCTGGCTGAAGGACTTGCTACAGACATTGCAACAGTGTGGCTTACCGTATGTGTGAGACCGTATATGGACATTCAGGTGGCTTTTCTGGCTGAAGGACTTGCTACAGACATTGCACCAGTTTAGCTTCTCGCCTGTATGAGTCCGCAGGTGGGATGTAAGACTGCCTATTTGACGGAATGCCTTCCTACATTCATTGCACCTGTAAGGCTTCTCGCCTGTGTGAGTCCGCATATGAGCTATTAGATTTGCATTCTGACTGAAGGACCTACTACAGACATTGCAACAGTGTGGCTTCTCGCCTGTGTGTGTTCGAATGTGGCCTGTAAGACTGCCCTTCTGACTGAAGGTCTTCTCACAGACATTGCAACAGTATGGCTTCTCGCCTGTATGAGTGCGCATGTGGGCTTTCAGGTTGCTTTTCTCGCTGAAGGACTTGCTACAGACATTGCACCAGTTTAGCTTCTCGTATATGTGAGTCATAACGTGTTTCGAGAGAACACTTCTATCACTGAAGGCTTGTCTACAAATACTGCCATCGTATGGCTTCTCACCTGTGTGAATACGCATGTGATCTGTTAGACTGCATTTCCGGCTGAAGGACTTGCTACAGACATTGCAACTGTGTGGCTTCTGGCTGAAGGATATGCCACGGGGACTACTCCTGAAACATTGTGCTCCACCATCCGGAGTTTGATGATCTGCGTAGCTCATCTCGGGTCTCGATCTACAGTGAAAAAAATGAAGACGATGTTGCCAATAGATCAACAGTCAACTCCACTACAACTCTCACTTTGGCGAAATGCTACTACTGAACATCCCACTGACTGATATCACATGCAAAGAGCTTGTTACTCATGAATATCACTTTCCTGCGGTTAAACGTCATCTGAGGTCAAATTCAGAGTGTAGTCGTAAATTCGAAAAGGTCTCACTTTTTACGAGAATGTGCTGCGACCTTTGTCTCGAATCACGATATCACGCGTAAGAAACATCTGACGATTTAAAGAATGCATGAGAATAAGGGGTACAGCCTGAAAGGAGAAACACAAACTCTTTAATCCGGCAAACATTTACCTATTGATATTCGTATATGTCTGTTCTCGAACATGAAGGACAGAATATGCTTTGAAGATTTTATCTTGTTCAAAAAATACTCTGCGGTTTTTGGCAGGCGAGTTATATTTTTCCTAAAAAAGCCCTTGACCTTGAGGTTGTTCGAGAGAGAATATCAATGTTGGAGATATTAATAAAGTTGAGAACAGGGTTTTCCGATATTCAGCAAGATCTGTTGAACAACGGGAAATAATTGATAAATATTAATTACTGTCGCGCAAACATACGCATTGTATTTGTACATTGTTACCATATCATTGCCGTATTCTACTACGTCAGAATGTAGTTACCTCTAATCACATAGCTGGGATGTGCAACCAAACGCAGTCGACAGACACATAGACGGACGGTTGGTACAACAAGGAAATTCATATGTACTACCATGTACTCCATCATCCTACGTCTTAGTTACTGTCTTTAAATGCAACATGGAAATCACTAATCCAAATGAAATCCTCGAAAAGCTTAAGGTAACGTGCAGATTACAGCTTTCATTTTCACCTCCAGATACTGCTGTGTTAGATATTATGATGTCGACAAGGAATATGGCTTTGGTAGCAGTGTTTTATAACAATTTTCTGATATAATGAAATATTTGAAACCAGATGCAGGCTATCATGCCCTTGAATATTCTTAAAAGAGTTCCTTTAACACAACAGCTAAATGAAGCACGAAAATCAAGGCTTGAGCTAAAATTAAAGATGATGGGACATTGAACTGCACCGCAGTGGATATTGCTACTTTGTAAAGGAAGGAAAGATGTTCCTTTTATTTCAAAACCTTCAAGTACAAGTGATTATTTTTAGTGAAATATAACATCGTTGGACAGCATTGTAGTTTGTGCATGTCTCCCCACCGCAGAGAAGTTCGAGATATTCTAGGAAAGAAGAGCCAGAAATACAAATTTCTTGGTTAAGGGTGAGATTCCCTTAAGCATGCACGTGGGAAAAGGCGATCACGCAGGCCAAAATACATCGTAAGATGAAGTGATATTTCCCAATTCATGCTGTATGCACTGAATTCACACGGGCCGGTGGAAAGCATGACTTCCTCACAAGTAAAGTAGTAGGAGGCTCGACCACGTGTTGTTCCTGCACTCTTATGAGAAAATACGTGGACAAATGAAACGGGGTCATTGATTCCAGATACGACAGACTAGACGACTTGAACACCACACAAGATATTAATATTTCCACCACAAAGCAACAGGGGGCAGAGAATACGACAGTGGTCTTATGTCAAACATATTGTTGCATATCACACCAAGCAAATGTACAATATTCTGTGGCAATTCTTCTTTACGTGATTACGTGATTCTTGTGACAAGTGATTTATCAGGTTCTCAATTAGTTTTTCATTTTGTATTGATGAATATACTCCAAAAACTAGTTACACTTCCGTAACACGTGGCGCGCCCCAGGTGAAGGATACTGGTTCCCCACCGGCCTGTCAGCAGATTTGAGCGAAATATAATAGCTCTCGCGGACCAAACACGCACAAAGCCTTTAATGACAACTTTAGCGGAGGTGGAAACTTTTGATACGGAGCAGTTGGCAGAAGAGGTACTCTACCTTTGTGGAAGCTGATGCAGAAAGTAGCGTAGAATTCCTCCTCCAGAGGAGCGGATGCACAAGACGTCTGTTCTCCGTATCCGGAGCGGCGTAACTACCTGCTGTGGTGAGCTCTAAAATGTTTCCTAAGAATCTGCCCGTAAAATAATACCAGCACATCATTACAGAAAAGTCTCATGGAATCGGAAAGAAATGTTAGAGCGTCCCCTGGAAGGGACGCGCGTTGGCAGGGCTCAGTCAGCGTGAAAAGTATGCAAGGGTTATCGTCGCGCGGGCTGTGACGGCTAAACAAGTGAGTAATCCCATCGTGTATCGCATCACTATGTCTGAACGAAGTAGCGAATTAGCCACAGCCCTTGAGAGAAGGCATGTAGGCATCTGTAAGGTGCAGAAGAAAAGTTGGAGTGGGGACACGTTTATCACTTATGTGCAAAAGGACACGAAAAATTGTGACAATCGCTTGATGTAACTCGTCTACGCTGGGGACAGAAGGAAATTCCAATTTTTAAGAGCAACGCTGCATAAATTGGCCTGAGCACGGAAACCTGGGCACCACATAGCAATAAGACCTCTGACTGTGTTTTCTCTGCCGATGTTATGAATGGACACGTCGGATGGATAAAGGAATACCACGCAGCCCATGGAATACTTGGGTATGGACAGAAGAACGACGACGGCCAAAAAATTCCCAATTATGCAGAAACTAATCATCATGAACAAATAGTACAAAAAAACGATACATCCTTGTTAGACAGAAGGAATCTCAAAGATGTTCTAGATGTTCCTTACGAAACCGTTATAATGCAACATCGACCAGTCACCTGCAAGCTGCGGGTAAAGTCACCAAGAGCCCAAAAATTCGCAGGAAATGGACCAAAAGCATCAAATAGTGGCGCCGGAAGGATGAGGTGGATGTTGTTGCGAAAGTTACAGTGCCACAAGTGACCATAGTTGAAGTGAGCCGGACTAAACTGAAAGACACCGCATGCTCTGTTCTTGGAACAACTAAGTCAGGGCGACGACGACGAAGGTTTAACTATGACACGTGGCTTTGGAATGACGATGTTAAGGATGCAGTACGGTTGAAGAAACAGCTGTACCACGCGGTTCTTACTCGTTGGAATGCCTACAAAGCAGCCAAAATAAAAGTGAAGGAGGTTATTGCCATAACAAGAGCACACAGGTATGCAGGTGAAATTTGGTACGCCCGAAGACGAGCGGGATATTTAAATGCTAGTCAAATCAAGGCAAGGCAGGGCAAGGCAAAACGGAAAGAAGCCAACGTTTTTACAGCTTCAATGAGGAAACAGGCGATTTGCCACTCGACTGGAAGGAAGCGCGAGAACGCTGGCTGAACTACTTTGACAAAATTTCGATCTTGGAATTTCAGTATCTACCGATTCCAAACACCTCCGCTGTTGAAGGTCCAACGAAGGATAATGTCATACCCGAAGTCCAGGCTATGCTGAAGAAAATGAAACCAGGTAAGGCCATTGGCACCTATAATCTTCCAGCAGAGTTTCGTTTCTCTCAACTATGGGATGCAGAGTGTGGCTTGAATGAGCTTTTCAACCTGATCATCAAAGAAGGTCGAAAACCAACAGATCGGTAACGGATTATCCATTCAAAAATAAGGGAAGTCCTGCCAATTCTTCTAATCACCGCCCGATCAGACTCGTGAGCCATGAAATGACAGTTTTCGAACAAATCCACGAAAAAAGAATTCGCGATTTAGCCAAACTCAACACGAGCCAAGCTAGATTGGTGTAAAATTTTGGCACAACACGAGCAATCCACGCTGCAAGGCTGTTAGTTGAGAGACACTGTGAAAAGAATTATAACAATCATCACGACTTTCTGGACCTTGAGAAGGCCTTCATCGGGTACCTCATGACCTTACCTGGTCAGCGCCACAAGAATATGGCACTCCAGAGCACATTGTTAAGGGGACACGATTGCCCTATATAGAGCCAAGTAGATACGTTCAAGCTGCCGCAGGAGCGTCTGATGACTTCCACAGAACGGTAGGAGTCCACCAAGGCCGTACCTTATAACCACTGCTGTTCATTCTTGTGATGGACACCATTACATCAGACCTGCACAAGCCAGTACCATGGACACTTCTCTAAGTTAATGGCGCCATTTTGTCTGCAGAGAATAGGTTTGATATCCAGCGTCACACAGAAGATTGGAGTAATCGACTGGCGCAATATGCCCCGCGCCTCAACAAAAGGAAGACAGAATACATGACATTACATAGTCGAGAAGTTGAAACCGTGTGTGTTGCCGGTGAAAATACAGCACAAGTAGAGAAATTTGGCTCCACAATCTCTGATGATGGCGACTTACTGATGAAGTCACCTTAAGGATATAAAAAGCCAGGCTGAAATGGAGAATAACAACGGGCGCGTTGCGACCGTCAGATGAAGGACCATCTGAAACCTAAGATCTACAAAACTGTTATTATCTGCCTTGTCGTTTTCTACGGCAATAAATGCTGGCCAACTACAAATGAAGTAGATCGCAAATTAAGCGTCATGGATACGAAGATGCTTATTAGGAAGCCTGGCATTTCTAGACTGAATCACATTCCAAATGATGCTATTATGAAATGTTTTGGCGTTGCACCGATCCACAAGAAAATTGAGGAAAGCCATGTGCGCAGGTTTGGGAATGTGTTGCGTGCAGAGGACATATATAGTTAAAGTCAGCGTATACACAGGAAGTCTGTGAAAAGAAGCGCAAGGCACGAACAAGACAGCAAAGGAAAGATACAGTGCACAACGACCCGAAAGCCGAGAATACATACAGACATGGCCCGAAACCTAACTGGAGACAATGAATCACGACAGCGGATCATCCACCAGGCAGGACTAACACTAAAGAAGCAGAATAACAAAAAGCAGACATGAATATTCTACTATGAAAAATGGGATACAATGGATAGTTTACACATCCTAGCATACAACGTAATACGTTCAAATTCTCTCTCCTAAAGCCTACGTCCAATATTTATAAATGACTTAGTGTTTGAATGACAGAGTACTTCTCGATTTGATGTTTAAGCAACTATATGAATTGCATTATAAAGAAATATGAATAACTCAACAAAATAAAAATTTCAGAATGATGTGTGTTAATCGGGCGTGACAGAATAGCCGTGGAGGAGTCAGTCAGTGTATTCTGGGCTGAACGGAAGTTCGTCTTAGACAGCAGACAATCAGAATAATCAATTTGATATTTTAATACGGTCAAGTCTATAATTATGAAGACCGTGGAGGAGTCGCAAAAATGGCAGGTTCAGGACCATGTGTCTCCACACATGAGTCTCTTCACTAATTATTTAGCACAGGGCAATGTGTCTCTCTTCACAATTGGAAGGTAACCTCATCACTAAGAGGTAAGCTCAAAAATATGTGTCTTTCCACAAGTCAGCAATTAGGAAATTTTATTATCTTCATAACCTGTTCTTATGTAATTCAATAAAAAATTAACATGGCAAACCTTTTAGGCATTTAAGTTGCTGCATGATATTTGTAGACTGCTGAATTGAGAGTCAGGACAAGATAGCACCAGAGGTTAGATATAAAAAGTGGGAAGCAGTAGATACAGTAAGACCCGGTCGAATGAATCCTTCAGAAGCATCTAAAACGTATGATAAACAACGGACTAAACTACGTAGACAATGGACTGTCCTCTGCCTTGTATACCAAGGAAAATGAATACACACAGGGGCTTGCTGCTTTGCTGGTTGGAGAGTGACCCTGCACAATATATGTTTAGGAAGAAAGCTAAATTAATCTCCATCCAAAAATAGAAATATGCATTGTGAAATAATGATTTTGTGTGAAACGTATTCATAAGCAACATTTTTATTGGTGGTCATATTACAAGATTGTTGTCTAACGTAGCCTACTGTGACCTGTTACAAAAGAATTACTCAGAAACAGGAGAAATTCAACCTCAAAGAGTTGACATATTTGGTCGTTCCTCAGTTCTGTGCATGGTTCTAATCTGACTAATGAGTGTACTGGGCAGTTCCGAGGAATGAAATGAATATTTCTTGCCACTGGTTGTGAATGTCAGGATAACACAGCGCCAGATGGAAGATGAGTGGGAAGCAGTCAACGCATCACGTAACAGACGAGGAGACTCTCACTACCCACAAAATCAAATAAGCCTTTCAGACTTCATAGTTTCCATCAATAATCTAGTTTGAAGTCAACTCTTAAGCTATGACTAGCCATTGCAGAATCTGCCGACACCAGGGCGCGGCTAAGAGCACAAACCGGAGCTTAAACAATCATTTCTCAGGGATTATCAAAGATCGTTTCACACAGTAACCAAAAAAGGTGTGACAGCAAAAAATGAATTAGCAAGTAGTCCATTGGCACACCTGCAGTTCAAGAAACACTACTGCATTAAAAGTTTGAAAACAGGATATACATTTGCGCTACTCTGTTACGTCACTGATAAAAATAATTTTGTAATGAATTTATATCATTAGATTATTTTTTACCTACTTTTACGAGATAATCAATTCACCCGATGAATTCTGGAAATTTCTTAGGCAACCTGCACAAAATAAAAAACTTCTACTGTAGCTATCCATTTTATTAGTTTATATTAATTGTGTAAATGTGTTTCCAGTCAACACAGTACAAGCACTTCACTGACAATGAGCACTAAAATGAAAAGTGGGGAAATGGCGACATTCAGCAAGTGTGACCGCAACACTGGAACAAAGATAATTCACTACCACAATATCTTGTTATGCTTAAAACCATGTGGAAGTTTCATTTGAAAACTATGGTATTTAAGATGATGGACTACTGAACTGAACGTTTCATTTCTTCAGCACTTTATCTGCTTTGGTGTTCACAAATGGAGGAATCTGACTTAACACAATAGAACTGGAAAGTTTAAAAAATGACATTCTTTGTGTTATTGCACTATTGAACTGAGCCATCAATTCATTGATTAATGAAGCTAAGTTATGTTAGTTTGGAATTATTATATTGTTTGCAATGTACATAAAAATAACAATCTTTAATTTGTATATTTATTTTATAATCTACAATTATGCCTCTTTCTGTGCACCACTCTTGATACAAACATACAAAATTACTGAGAATATCTGGAGGTAATAGTTGCAGAAGGCAATTCAGGTGATAAAAATGTGATGAACAAATTATTTGGTGACAGTGAAAGAATGAATACAGCCTTCACACTTGATTAAAGATATAAAACTAAGAAAAAATGCTGGGTTTTAGTCAAACCAATCAATACACATCATGTTACAAATAAACTATTTATTCATGGACATGTTTCGTCTCTAGTTGAGACTTCATTAGCCATTAAATCACATGGTACATTACAAAACTCAAATTAGACACTCAAAAAAGTGTTAAAAATGGAAGAACCCGATATCTTTTTAAGGACTATTTGGGAAATGCAAAATATATAAATATATACTTAAGATGCATTCCATTATATTTGCGACATGACATTGGAATGAATTACATTCTAGAGGGACCAGCCATAGGGGGGCCTCAAGATTATGCTGATGATGATGCTTGTTGTTTTAAGGGGCCTAACATCGAAGGTCATCGGCCCCTGGCCTCAAGATAAGCTAAATACAATTTTCATTTAAAAGGATTTCCTTCTGTAAAGAAATGTAATCTCTTTTCTTAACCATAAGATTTGACCTTGTTTTGAATCAAAACGTGAAACTAAGATGATATAATTTTTTTGGGAAGGTTTTAAGAATTTGGGAGTTACTTTGCTTACTAGACATTCCTTTTAAAATTCTTGCTAATCTGATTTTGAGATTCATGAACCTATTTAAAACTTTCTTAGCCTGGTTGGCTTCATTAGTACAGTTCACGAACTTCATCGTGTAGATCCGTATTGATAGAGTTAAAACTAAGAAACAATGCTAGGTTTTGGTCCACCCAATCAATACACATCACATTACAAGTGAACTGTTTATTTAGGAACATGTTTTGTCTCTATTTAAGACTTCATCAGCCATTCTTGTAGCGCAATGACATAAATCTGTTCACCTTTCAGAATTTTACCTAGACACTCGCATTTTGCTCTGCTGATGCCTTCGATGTTAAGATGGCATATTCGAATTGAAGGTCCGATTTTTCGGCTATAGGCTTCCGGGTCCTGATATGGACAGATTTCTTCATTACTCTGTGCATCATGACCGAGAGGTCTTTTCAGACAGTTCGATCGCATCTCTTCGCCGTTGCTTTCTTAGCACCATCCGGGGGACACGTGCAGGTAACCTTCCTTAATTATTCAAGAAGACCAAAGTAATATCGATCTTGAAACCCAACAAGGACCCTCTGAGAGTGGAAAGCTACAGACCCATTGCACAGCTAAGTGTTACTCTAAAGCTCCTGGAAAGACTAATATACAATAGGATCTCAGAAACTATCAATAATCTCCTTCCCACAGAACAAGCTGGCTTCAGACCCTGAAGAAATTGCGCTGACCAAATTTTTGCACTGACCTCTCATATTGAAAATGGATTTGAGAATCGGAAGATTAGTATGGCTGTCTTCTTAGACTTATCAGCAGCCTATGATACTGTTTGGCGAGAAGGGCTCCTGCTAAAACTTATCTCTGCCATCCCCTGTGTCAAGCTTACAAATCTCATTGGCAATATGATTGGCAACATAAACTTTCAGATCTCGGATGATGCAGTAAGAAAAACCTTCAAACTGAATGATGTACTTCCACAAGGATCTGTTCTGGCACCCTTACTCTTCAACCTCTATACTGCTGACTTACCAGCAACTAAGTCCAGAAAATTTATTTACGCAGATGATATACTACTGGTTAGCCAAACACCAAGTTTTCCAGAAGCTGAACAAATTCTTACAGCAGATTTAAAAAAGCTAGATACATACTTCCAAAAGTGGTGTCTCTGTCCAAATCTCCAAAAGACTGTTGCATCTGTGTTTCATCTCAGAAATAAATTTGCCAACTACACGCCTACAATAATATTCAGAAATCAATCCTTAGAACACTGTCAATTCCCAAAATGTTTAGGTGTCACATTGGACAGATCCCTAACATATAAACATCATAATAACAACACAGCCGCCAAGATCAAAAGTCGGAATAATATTCTTCAAAAATTAGCCGGCACATCCTGGGGCGCAAACAACCAAGTGTTGAGATCTACTGCTCTAGCCCTTTGCTATTCATTTGCCGAATACTGCGCTTCAACTTGGCTGAACAGTGCTCACACTGCGAAGATTGATGCTCAACTAAATCAAGCAATGCGCATTATAACTGGTTGTATTCGCTCTACAAATGTGGCCTGGCTGCCTACACTCAGTAATATTCCACCGCCTTGCTTAAGAAGATCTGAATCTCTTCTAAAACTGTGGAAGAAAACCAGCCAGGACTCCAACCTCCCCGTTCACCAGGATATTACTCAACCTGCCCCTCCACGGCTTAAGCCTAGATCTCCACCCTGGCGCACTGCACTTACACTGAAAGAATCCGGGTTCTCCATCACGAACGCTTGGTTACACCAATCGCAGCAGTCTTCTGTTCCCAATCAACATCTTGTGACTCTACCTCATGTTCAACCTCCCGGATTCCATCTACCCAGACATCAATGGAGGACTCTAAACAGGATAAGAGTCAATCAAGGAAGATGCGGCTATACTCTTTATAAAAGGGGCTGGCAGAAGTCTTCTGGGTGTGATTGTGGAGCTACCTCACAGACCATCCACCACGTAATTGCCGAGTGTCCACAGAAAGCATTTCAAGGTCCTTTGGAGGACATTAATAACGCAACTGAGGAGGCCTTGAAATGGATCAATGGACTTGATTTGGAACTATAGGCTTCTGCTTGTATATACTGTATATATATTGTATACTTATTTATATAATCTATCTGTGCACATCATACGATAAATAAATAATAATCAGCTATTAAATCATGTGGTAGATTACAAAACTCAAATCAGAAACTGAAAAAATATAAAAAATGGAAGAACCCATTGTCTTTTTAATGACAATTTGGGAAATGCAAAATATATAAATATATACATAAGATGCATTCCATTTTATTTGCGACATGACACAGGGATGAATTCCATTCTAGAGAGACCAGTCACAGGGGGGCCTCAAGATACAACTTTTCCTTTAAAAAGGATTTCATTCTGTAAAGAAATTTAGTCTCTTTTCTTAACCATAAGTGGTTCTTTTGAATCGAAAGGTCAAACTAACATGATATATTTTTTCTTCCTAAATAAATAGTTCATTTGTAAAGTGATGTGTATTGATTGGATGACCAAAACCTAGCATTGTTTCTTAGTTTTAACTGTATCAATACGCAACTACACCATGATGTTCGTAAATTGTGCTGAAATTTGTTGTAAATAAATACACTTCAGATATATCTAGCTCTACCAGAAATTTTTTGTAGATAGATTCGATAAAACTACATGAAGGGTCATTAAGTACGATCTAAAAGTTCCGGAATATTTTAGATAATTTTAACCTATATAATTTTACGATGTCAGTGTTTAAATGTAACCATTTAAAGAAAGGATTAAACTGATGAAAACGGCCAGTTTTCGGATATAAATCATCCACTACTGAACACAACAGTGAATAGGTACTACATATTCCATACTGTTTAGGGTGTGTGGTGTACGTACTTTGTTTCTTCTTCGATGTTCGGTACCAGCTGTTTAATTGTACCAGGGTCTGTGAATATTTCCTCCTTAATACCTTCGGAAGGCTATAAGTAAAAAATAAGAAAAGTAGAATTAAAAGGGAATAAAAATATATAGGACTAAACAAGAAAGAGCTGAGAAAATACATTTCATATTGGCACAATAAGAGTATAATTCATTCATCTCCCAATGTAAAAATATAAGAATGTAAAGGAACAGTCAAATCAAATCAAAATTACTTTGTTTTCAACCCTCTTTGCTCAACACATTAAAACCATCAAGCAAAAATCAAACAATCAGTCTATCAATCAATCTATCAACCATGAAATCCATCCATCACTACTGATCAGCATTTAGGGCTGTCAAGAAGGTGGCAGATTGTTTATCAGTTTTTGATGTAGAAAAAGATTGTGGAAATTTATGAAACAACTCTCTTGGTAAATTATTTCAATCATTAAATCATCTTCATACAAAAAAATATTTGCCAAAATTTGTCCCTTTGAATTATAACTTATCTTCATGTTGTGACCTTTCCTACATTTAAAGAACATGACTTAAATTTATTAATCAACTAACGTCATTCCAAGCCATCTCTCCAATGACATCTGAATATATATTGCTTAGTCAAACAGCCTGTCTACTTTTCTCCAAGTCCTCCCAGCACAAACTTCGCAATATTTCCGTAACAATACTATTTTGTCAGAAATCACCCGCGAGGAATGGAGCTGACTCTGTGGATTACTTCCTGTTCTCTAATCAAGTAATCCTGGTGACGGTCTCATGCTCTAATTGAGGCCTTGCTGGGGATTTATGTTCCCTCTCCTTAACAACCTATAAATTACCTCATAATTTCATTAAGAGATCCATAAATTTTATTTTCAATCTTCTTTCGGTGAATACCTCAATGAAGATCTACCCTTATTACAAATACCTAGGTATTTACAGAGATCCCCATAAGGAACTTTCACCCCATCAACACAATAATTAAAACAGGAAGGACTCCCATTTGGAAACACACAAATCTGACTTTCCACCCCATTTGCCATCATACCATTGCCCAATGTCACTCTCACAATACTGTCAAAAGCCTTACATATGCCAATCGTGATACATTTGACCTCCTGAATCTAAAATGTTTGCCATAATTTGCTGGAATCTACGAGCTGTAGTGCAGTTATATTTCTTAAACCTGAACTCACTTCTATCGAACCGGTTAGTATTGTTGTGAAGGTGTATAATATAATCATGAAGAATCAATACCAAGGGCTGGCATCCAAAACCGGTCAAGATGACTAGAGTGTAATTATTCGTTTATGTTCATCAAAATTTTCTTTATAAGCAGGGTGTTACTACACCAAATCTTAATTCATTTGGTACAGCTGCTGCATACATCCAATTAATCACTACATATTTGGTTCTATATCTCAATCAACTGAATTTAGTATATGCCCAGAAATATTACCAATGCCAGCAGAATTTCTAGTTATACATTTTCTAACTTATTTACAATGCCGTTTTTATTGTAGGTCCATGTGGACATGGATATTAATTTCAAGACACTGGGTGAAAATGTCAACTGCGTCAGGTACTGCAAAAGGACATGACCATACCATTCGTGACACGACCTATGCCTCACGAGAGATGGGTGCGATTCCCATTTGCTGGTGAATGGCGTCTCGCAGGACTGCGATACGCATCGTCTAATGGAGTATACACATTCCCATGTTATATAATTGGTACTACAAACTGTGCCATTCCACTATTCCGGAAATTAAGCTCAATCGAATTAAGACGAACGCGATTACTAGTAATGAAGTTAGACACAACGAATAAATTACATAAAATGTCAAGGAAGTTGAGAGTAATGCAAAGTCGGAATGATTGAGATCGTGATGGCAGTGACCAAGACAAGATTGATATTCGAATTCTTAAAACCAACACTGTTCAAAAATCACAAATTAAAAGCTAACTCAAGGGACTGGACGTGTTCGGAGCAAGAAGCTGCATAAAGCATATAAGATATTAATAAAGAGAGAAGAATTCAAGAAAAGAAATATATTTATAACGTCTAAACAAGAATATAAGAGAGGATCATATAAAAAGATTATATAATAAGCGTAAATATTGAAATACGTGACTTATAAATTGATTAGCAGTTGCATATAATATCCACGAAGATAAGGCCGTAACTATGAAAGCAGATACTCAATACATCGCAGCATAAATTATCAATAACTGGAAAAGCCATTCTATAAGAGATAAACTTGAAATGTTAGCAGCCATATCGGAGATCTAATAGCAACTGAGATTATACGAAGCAATATTAAGCGGAATGAAACGAGAACATGTCACGGCTGATTTCATCAATGTATTTCGTCTTTTCAACCGAGCTTTTGAAGAAAATCATGGCTTTCTAAGAAGATTTAAGATTGACTATCTAGATGATTCCGAGCTGGGCCGACATGGCAGAGATGACCCTTCGTTCCCGATAACATCACGATGACCGGCCAAGCAGGGTGACCAAGTAACATATATCATTCCGGAAAGCGACGGAAAAAGATAAGTTTCTGTAATAAAATAGATATATCGATAAATAGAAGAAAGGTTAGTATTTATGTAGTTAAAGCCCACAGAGATGTTTCTCATAGGACTAGAACAGGATTGTCTCTAACAGGCAATATCCACAGTTCATTAATTAAATAGCCCTAACTGCACACACTGTACTTAAAACACACTTGTCAGTCAGTGAAAGCACCAGATTGTTTCATCTCTCGTCTGTTTGTCGCAGTGACATGCTCAGTGCTGCCGCGCCGCGATTGTGTATTCCTTCACTCACAACACAGTAAATACTGAACGAAGGGAACAATACACAAATAGTTTGATTACAGTAGATGTTATGGCCCCTTCTACTTAGGTGCATAGTTCACCTTCAGACTGGCAGGATGCGTGGTGAGTGGAAAACTGCCTGTACTCCTGCTACGAGCTTGTCTCCTCTTTCTATGTGGCCCACTTCGTAGTCAATTTGTGTAGAACAAACTGTACACCGCCTAGCGGAGCTCAGAAGCGACTATGCGAAGTGAACGAGAAACTTGTGCATTCGCACCGAGCATTACCTCTGTCTCCCACTTTTCACTTCCCCTCCCTTCCCTTTTCCGGCGCACAGCAACAGCGAGCGGCTAGCTCTCCGCTGTAGCAAATACAACAAGTTCGTCAATTTGAATCGCGCGCCCGCAAGTAACAAGGTCACTTCAATTAACCAAAAGAAAAACATTTCCCGCCAATCCGACTGCACCATCATTCTCAACATCACACGAATAGCATGCCTGATTTTTCTGTTGGTATAGTTGTGATACACCTTGTACATAGTGAATGCGCCTCTATTCAGCGACAGATTTGGCAATGACAATTCTTTCCCTGTGTTCTGGATTCTTTTGTTAAGCCCAGTTTGTATACTGTATGTCCTTTTATCCTACACCTCTTCTTCGACTGAAATCATCCATAAGAACGTTTGTTTTTCAATGCGGCAGGAACTATGTTTTGATGTACCCAAGTTTACTGTTATGTTTGCAGTGAAAGGTCCTTAGAATGTGGTCCAAGTGTTGTGAATCGCATTCAGGTCAACGGGAGGAAAGTGTATGCTGTCTGCTAGGGTCTCCTACTGCCCTTTAAGCCTCCACCACTTGATCTTCTCGGGGGTATTTATCCCTCCACATCTACGATGCTTAGAGTTCCTTTATTCTGCTATGACTACCCTATGTTGAGGCGGTACACATCCACACAGTTTGTTAGTCGGAGATCACGATGCCGAACAACGATAAGGTCAATTTAGTTGCTGCAGCGATGAGGTGATTGATGCACTTCCGAAGAACGTATTACCAGAAATCAAGTCATTTGCCTCGGTGAAATCCAAAATATGAGTTCCATCATCTTTCCAGATACAGTAGGTACCATCATGGCAGCTATCATGATTCTTAGTGTGACCAACATGCGTATTAATATCACCAGAGAGAAGTGGGAACTCATGTTCAGGACAGTCTCAAACATGATCTCGTAGCTCCTGCCAATGCTGTTCCTTTTCTAGGTCATCACAGCCAGATTGTCCGGCTCCATGGCTAAATGGTTAGCGAGCCTTAGGCCACAGGAATCAGGGTCGGGAATTTTAACCATAACTGGCTAATTCCCCTGGCACGGGACTGGTTCATCATCACGACACGCAGGTCGCCTACGGATGTCAAATCAAAAGCCGAAGTCCTCGGACACATCCCGGCACTAAAAACTATACGCCATTTCATTACAGCCAGATTGCGACAGGGAAAACACAAGTTTGAGAGGATCCATTGTCGACTGTAATTGACATAGGGCTGAACCTCAACAACTCAATCTTGCAAGCTTGCACACATAATGAAGTCAGCACAATTCCTGTTTGATGTACCCTGGTAGATTAGTTCATAGACATCTCTGAAGTCATTTGATTTCTGGTCCTTCCAAAGCAAGCAAATTACTACCTATAGTTCTTTTCTACTCTGATGGCGGGCGGCCAACATGCTGTCAGGGGAAGTGGGGTGCGGGCAGTATTTCACTGCCCAATCAGACAAAAGATCGCCTAGCGGTGGCACTGAGAACTATTCAGTCGCCCGGAGACTTTGCCGCGCTCACTTCGCTCCACGAACTGCTGTGTTGCCGAGTAGCCTTACTGTGTGCGTTGGGTATTACAAAGAGTTTGTTTTGTGAGTAATTCTTTCCGCGTCCTTTACTGCATTCTTCGATTAACGTTTTCTTGGTATGTGATGTGACGTTAGTTTCTTCTATTGTTTCTATTTGTGTTGCTCTGTGTTTTTTATATAATAATTGCACTATATATCTTGCAATGGCGAAGAGGAAAGAGTTAAGGAGCCAGGGTAGAAAATTGATCAGCAATGTTCATGAATATTTTCAAAAGGAAGCAGAAAATAATGGCCCTTTAGTGAGTGTGTATAAAGTGCAGCAGTGAGTGTCGGAAGCTTGTCAAGTTAGTACGCGAACCGTTCAGGGTATAGTAAAGGAAGGTGAAGACAGTACCCAGTCATCTGGTTCCATCTCATTTCAATCACCGCGCAAACGAATCAAAAGGAACTGTGTAACAAAGGCAATCGACGTATTCCATAAATATGTAATTAGAATAACTCTCCTCAGTTATTACGTAAAGGGTGAATACCCGACACTGAACAAATTACGTGGTGATTTAGAAAGAGATATACAATTAAAATGGGGAGTTACTTCATTGTGGAGGATACTAAAGTCTATGGGGTTCAAGTATAAAAAAAGCAACGACGGGAGAAGATTTTTAATGGAGAGAGCTGATATAATAACAGCCAGAGTAACGTTTTTGAGAAAAATGCATCTCCTGAGGAATAAGGACCCATCGCCCCATATATTTTATTTAGATGAGACTTACATTCATCAGAATTACGCTCCAACGAAAATCTGGCAAGATAAAGAGGGTACAGGAGGTTTAAAAGTTCCTGTGGGGAAAGGTGGACGAACTATTGTTTGTCACGTAGGTTCCAGTCACACTGGTTTTCTACAGGAATGTAAATTGGTTTCCAGGCCAAAGGTGAAATCGACCAGTGATGACTACCACACTGATATGAACGCTATGGTTTTTAAAGAGTGATTTTTGAAGTTATTAGACGCTCTTGACAAAAGGAACATCAAAGACGCAGTGATTGTAATGGACAATGCCAGCTACCATTCAGTACAGCTAGAACGAATTCCTACGACGAACACACGAAAAGCTGATATCATATCGTGGTTATCTGCTAGGAATATTTCTCATGACAGCAATCACACCAGACTCGAACTGTTGTCTCTTCTGAAACAATTCAAGCCAAAGGCGAAAAAGTATGAAACTGATACACTTGTTGACAGAAAGGGTCGCCTGCCCCCCTATCACTGTCAATGTAACCCCACAGAGCTGGATTGGGGAAACGTTAAAACTGCTGTAGGGAAAAGGAACAAAACGTTCAAACTAACTGACGTCCAATCTTTAATGGTAGAGAAGATGCATAAAGTAACCGAACAGGAGTGGAAGGCTTGTGTGTCACATGCTGAAAAATTTCAAGAGGACGATTACAAAAGGGGCGTGGTATTGGACACCGTGATGGACGATATCATCATAAATCTGCGAGACGACAGCCACAGTGAGGAGTCGAGTGTCGGTATCCTTCAGGTGGAATAAGGGAAGAAAATGTGTTGTGTAACTCTGTACTTTTGAATGAATTGTTTTTCGGTCTATTGTCAATGCACTTGTTATACGCATTATTAATAAACTCGTATCATACTACATAGAATATATAAGAAAATATTAGAAATAAATAATAAATAAAAATAATAAAACTCATCCACTGGCCATAATCGAACTATAACATACGAAGCTCTGTATTTCATTGTTATGTGGATTTCAACGCAACGTTAACGCGCGCGGGCGCTCTTGGCAACGTTGTAGTAGTGGCCTCTGTCTCTCTCCCTTAACGGCCTCACGCGTCGTGCTGTTTTGGTCGGCCGCATGCTCCCCGCTTCCCCCGACAGCATGTAGGCCGCCCGCCATCAGAGTAGAAAATACCATTAGTTAAAATAGCTACTATCAATTCTAAACTGCACTTAAATTACCCAATTATCCTAATCACAACAGGTTAACCGAAACAATAGAATTTTAGTGAGAACTAAATTTATAGGGAGATATCTCCCCTACAATGAATATATTAAGTAATAATAAAGCAATCATAATATTTACTAATAAAATAACTACAGTACTGTAAATCCAAGCCACATTTAGATGTATCCTGATTACAATAGTTTAACTGACACAACCAATATACTTAAACCTATGAACCTATCGAACTTATGAGCCTGTAAATTTTCATTGAATATGTACATAACATTTAGTTTCCTTGGTTTATGAAATAGACAAGAAGGTGAAAAGTTGGAATGTAATTATCAGTCAACGAATAGTGGCCAGTTGAATTCGTAAATTTAAGATTTACTAACGAAAGTTAAACATAACCTACAGCAAATTGTTTTTTATGATTTCTGTCATTTCCCTTTCACCAACGAACGGTTTTTTACTATTTGTTTTACATCACACCGACATAGACAGGTCGTATGGCGAAGATGACCTAGAAAATGGCTAGGAGCTGGGACGAAGCAACTGTGGTCTTAATTAAGGTACAACCACGGAAAACCACCTTAAGAGCTGTCGACAGTGGGTTCGAACCCACTATCTGCCAAATGCAGGCTGGTAGTTACAAGGCCAGTTGTTTAGTACCACAAAGAAACAATCGTTTGAATTCCTCCTGTTCCAATACTATTGTGAGGGTATTTTAATATGTCATTTCAAACAATACGTTAAAAAGTAAGTTGTTATTTTAGAAATTGCGTATTCATAATTGCCGTGCTTTACACGCAACTTCGAACATAAGTTTCCATATACTTGTCCAAAATGATAAGATACATGTAGTTACTATAGAAAATATAGAGTAAAAGAGAACCCCCAACGCATAGCTTTCAAAATTCTATGCAGAGCATGCTTTACTCTCTTGAAATCAAGATGGGCTGCTTACCTGCACTCTATTGTTCTAGGATCGAGGTATCCCTTACATCTTCGCAGCTTCTCCGTATGTCTTTCACCATATCGGCATTGTAATTACAATAGACCATGCTTCAAAATTTATGCTTATATTCTTGCAGCACTGTCCGAAGTATCCCCACACAAGCACCCTACTGAGAAAAACCGCCGAAGACACAATTCTTGAGGTGATCAAGCTAACGCAAGTTGATCCTAAGAGACATTCAGTTGGTGTAAAACACTCAAAAACAATTCACTTCAACTAACATTTGTTGACAATGTGAACGTTCAGTACACACGATACAACAAACAAATTCTCCCACTGGGGGACAGAGAAAAAGAGACGGCAGTCAAGGAATAGGTTTATCACAATATTTCCATGAACTTTGACTGCCCAATATCAACACAGATGTATACATACTAAGAAACAAAGCGTACACTTGTCTGAAGATGAACCATCGTCCAGATTAATCCCACGGAATATTTTGAAGCTAATACTCAGAGAAGTGGAAGAAAACACCAGTCTATCAAGGTATGTGCTGTAAAACGGAACCATGGATCAAAGGTATCAGGGCATAAAGAAACACTCATGGCTCAATTTAACTCCAAAGGGAAAAGATAAGGTTGGATCAAAAGTATTTCAATGACACTTCAGTGAATGATCAATTAACGAATAGTAAAGTTAATGATTATCATAATTTTACTGCAAAAGCAATTTTAGTATTAATATTGACAACTAAAAGAGAGATGGGCGGCTCAGAATAGTTAACTGTTAATAATGTAGAATGACAGTGCGTAGGCATTTTACAAATCTATAGACAGTTTCACTTTGAAGTTCCACACAGCACGTTATACTGAATATGAGATTTTCACACGAGAATTTCTAAAAACCAGTATTACTAATTCAACAACACTTCAATATATCAAAATATTATATTGTTAATACTTCTGTATCATTTATACAGTAGTAGATACTCTTAAAAGAAATATTTCATTTACAACATATTGTACCGGTATATTACAGCATAATTGGAGTTAAAATTGAGATTGCCACAAGAGCATAATGTAATTCATTCAGTGCATAATTAATAACAGTTGCGGTGAAAGCGAGGATCAGATAACCTTGGAGCAAGTTACCTTTAAGCTCATAACTGCATGACCGCGTGGGATCCGTTCCTTTTGTCTTATTGGTCAGGAGCCTAGCATGCGACAGACATGAACAGCTAACATTTTCAAGGCTGGCACCGCCCGGCAAGTTTTCAGAACTCTTCACAAGAACAGTTTCGAACCATGATATTTTAAGAAGACATGAAGATGATTTACGATTGGTTTCCAACTGAACACAGCTTCTAGATTGAGAACTGATAAAGACACTGTGTAAGCGACACTCTACTCACTCAGCTCTTACTATATTACTTTCATACTGCTCTACTTTAGAGCACAACAGCACATCGCATTCCCACTACAATACTACCAGATATTCTACGCCAAGCGATGTTTATTAGCCGTGATGTCTTATAAAGGGAACACATTATTTCGTCTTCTGCGAGACATAACCACTAAGATATTAATTCCATAACATGTATGGTATGCATAAATCATATGAACCCGCAAACTAAGTACCATTTGTGTCGACTGACATTTAAATAGACATGGCAGGAGCACATAAGTAGGGGCCGTTTTAGTTTGTGTGTGTGTGTGTGTGTGTGTGTGTGTGTGTGTGTGTGTGTGTGTGTGTGTGTGTGTGTGTGTGTGTGTCAGGAAGCCTACTGTTTCGAGAAGCCTGCAAGGCAAGGGACAAATAGAATCATCATGCTGCTTGCAAGAGGAACCTCTACTTTCACCACGGTGCACCTTACAAGGGATATATTTTATGGCATGTGCTACTAAATGGGGAGATACCACCACACCCTAAACGATGCGGAAGGGATCAATCGTGAGATGTAGCCAGCCAGAAGGGAATCAACTTCCCTCATCAAAATGCAAGTACCTTCTTAAATATTCATTTCCTCTTGAGAAGAACTTCATTCTTGAAATAGTATTTTCTATTATTTTGTGTCGTTACAGATTCTCATCAACTTATTGGTTTCGGTAAATTTTGTGAATGACTGAAATACACTCATGTTCATAAAAAACAGAACAACTTGAAGGACTACAGATACGAAGTTCATATTCACGGGGCATGTGCACTGGTATGTTCTAAAGAAATGATTAGCATTAGAACCACGTCGACGCTCAGGTTCAAGGTCCACATCGATATCCCTTCGCACCTCCACCGACTGGTAAAACGTGCCTGCGGCTCTCGTTGTCGCCATTAACCAGTGTGACTTGACCAAACGTGCAGGATGCCACGCAGACGTATGCACATTATTGAGCATGTGAGACGACCCGCTTAGTTAAGATAATAATCACTCTCTGTGCTCACTCAACAACCCCAAGCTTGTCTGATTAAAGAAACATAAATAATTAATGCGAATGTTAAACAATTACTAGTCTGTCTCTATAATGTGTGAAGGTAGATTGACAAATCTTCTTAACGCCCTAAAGTGATCATTCCTTTAGTTATTCGGTCATGATTCATATAGTGAGGGTGACACAAATTCTCGAATGTTCATGAAGTTGAGGTTTGCAATAAATAATGAAAATCTACGTAATGCAATACTCATGCCTAAATAAAATTTGAATTTGAAAAGTAAGCTTTGGCCAAGAATGCAAGCTTAAGCTAACGGGCACGGATTGGACTCAAGGCCAAATGTCACAGGCCCTGGATTCAATCCTCGCCTGAACCTTACAGTGTCATTAGCTTAGCTGTACAGACTCAAGTTCGACGCCCAAATAGTGCTAGCTTAAGCTAACAGACACAGATTTGATGCCTGGGTTAACCTTACAAGGACATTACAGGTTCGAGTTTGAGATTCGATCGCAGGCTTAAGCTCATTAGACCAGATGAGACATGGTCCATGGGCTTTAGGACCTGAGCTTGGAACTGGAAGGTGGCCATACAAATTCCTTTAATAGGAATAGGGAGATGGTGTAAGGCTTAATACATGTGCTTTATTCATAGGGACATAACGCTGAAAGGTTACCTTAGGTCACGGAGCTGAGTGACTGGAAAAAGGAGAAAGGCCAAAGGGCTAAAGGCTACATGGCAAAAGGACATAAAAGTGTTCAGTGGCAAACCACAAAAGGGCAAAAAAGCTAAATGGCTAAAGCACTGAAGGTCGAAATTGCTAAAAGCTAAAGGGCAAGAGGGAATGAGCTGTGGTCTAGGGCTCAGAGCTGAACTTGGAACAAGATGGTGGTATGGGACTATGAAGATAGTGAAAGGTGCATTATTCACAGGGACATATCTTTATAATGCTATTTCAAAATCATGAAGCTGAGTGGCCGCAGAGTCAGAGATGCTAGCGTGTGCGCAGATGCGTACCGTGCTGTTGGTTTTAAGTGTTTGGAACCCTAAATTTTTGATTGTAACAAACCTAGCACTTAGATTTGAATTCTAGATACTTGTAGTAGCTTATATTATCGTGGAGACCACTTAGAGGTTAACACTTTGTGTTCAGAACTGAAAAACGTCTTCGCACTACACATGATTGGCAATGGAATCCAGGGCCCTTCCCTTTGGACTGCTGAGTACCATGATAAGTAAATGACTGCACATTGAAAGTGTGCTTTTAATTCAAAACACCTAACGTTTGAGCTTTGAGAAATTCAAAAATCAGCACCCCGCCTGGGAGTCTAACTCAGCATTCTTTCCCTTGGACTGCTGCCTATCATAGTAACTAAATGATTGTGCATTAAATTAAAAAAACACCCAACTTTCGTGCTACAAGAGAGAAAAATCGCCGACCCGACTAGGATTCGGACCTGTGGCTATTTTTTACTAGGGGGCCGATGACCTCGATGTTAGGCAACTTTAAACAACAATCATCATCATCATCATCTTTTACTTGGGAAGCAAAGAAGCATGCTTGCACATTAACAGCTTATGTGTTTAATTGAAACACCTAGCTTTAGTGCTACAAGGATTGAAAGTCAAAAATCATCGACCGAACTAGTATTTGAACCTGGAGCTCGCTGGGGCCCAAAGCTAAAGTGCTATTCGAATAACTAACTCTAAAATTTCAAACTTATAATTCTGAGCAAAGGAAAATATCGCTAATTCTGGGTTTCAAACCTGGAGCTCACTTGACCTCAGAACTCAAGAGCTAAAATGCACAACAAGAAGAAATTTGTTAAAAATCCTCAACCCGACCTGAATCGATGACAAGCTTTGCTTTCCCTGAAGACTAAGTGTGAGCTATTAGCACAAAGTATGTTAACTGAATGTGGAGACAGAATGCAATAAATTTCGTATAAAATGAGGTCGTGACATATGTGCATCACAGGAAAAGAAACTGATTGTACGAACATTTGCTGTGACACCACGTCTCAGCAAAAGACCATCGTCAGTACGGGTAAGCTGACTAGATTTGCTCAGATAGGGAATACATAGTTTATTGTTTCTGCATTGAGCTCTGAGCTGGAGACTTGTAATTGCCTGCTGTAAATCACTTGGCACCTAACATCAGAGCTACGAGCAATTAAGAAATCCCCAGGCCGTCTGGGAATCGAACTCGGCACACTTTACCCTGAACTACTATCATAATAACTAAAGGAATGTGCGTTAAGTTCAAAACACAACATTCGAGCTGTAAGAAATTTAAAAATCACCGACAGTAGTATAATAAGCGGGTTCGGGCGCCTCCTCCCGTGGGAAATTTGAATTATGGCGGGAAATGTGAATTTTGGCGCGAGATTTGAATTTGTAAACAAAGCCACGTGCTTTTTGACAGCTGTCATCGACAACAACGCATCGCTAACCTCACTGCTGCCATCTTGACGGGCCTAAACCTCAGTAGTGCCAACTTAACCTAACTAGCGTGAGGTAAACAAAGCCACGTGTTTTTTTGACAGCCACGTGCTTTTTGACAGACAACAACGCATCGCTAACCTCAGTACTGCCATCTTGACGGGCCTAAACCTCAGTAGTGCCAACTTAACCTAACTGGTGCGAGGTAAAAAAAAGCCACGTGTTTTTTTGACAGCCACGTGCTTTTTGACAGACAACGCATCACTAACCTCAGTACAGCCATCTTGACGGGCCTAAACCTTAGTGTTACCAACTTAACCGAACTAGCGCGTGGTAAACAAAGCCACGTGTTTTTTGACAGCCACGTGCTTTTTTGACAGCTGTCATCCGCCATCTTTAAACTACAGAGCACTGTGCTGCCCTCTTTATCGTAGTAGATGTAAATTCGTCACCTGTCATCGGCAGTGCTGCCATCTTGGCGGGCCTAAACCTTAGTGCTACCAACTTAACCTCACTAGCGTGAGATAAACAAAGCCACGTGCAGCTGTCACCAGCCATCTTTAATCTATAGAGCGCAGTGCTGCCCTCTTTGTGGTGGCGGATAATTTGAAAAATGCTTTTTTGACAGCAGCCATCTTTAATCACCGTGCTGCCCTCTATGTGGCGGCGGTAAATTCCACGTGCTTTACAAACCTATATGCTTTTCTGACAGCTGTAATCCGCCATCTTTAATCCAGAGAGAACAGTGCTGCCCTCTATGTGGTGGCGGCAAATTCCACGTGCTCTTGTTTGGAAACAACTCAACATGCTTTTTTGACAGCAGCCATCTTTAATCACCGTGCTGCCCTCTTTGTGGCGGTGGCAAATGTCACGTGCTTTACAAACCTATATGCTTTTCTGACAGCTGTCATCCGCCATCTTTAATCCAGAGAGAACAGTGCTGCCCTCTATGTGGTGGCGGCAAATTCCAGACTTGAACACACACACATACTACTGTTCAAAACTTATTACAACTTGAACTGCATACTAGTGTTCGATGTTGTTGAACACTGCATTGTATAACTAGAATGGAGCACTGTTTAGAAAGAAAAACAAAATATCTTCTCAACATACTTACTAACTGCTCTTCTTCCTCTATCAAGCTACATCTCTATCGAACGTGCATTGCAAAAGCATGAGTATTGCAAGATTAGACTTGAACACATACTACCGTTTATAGTTCGATGTTGTTGAACACTGCATTGCAATCAAACACTGTTTAGAAAAAAAAATCTCTTCTCAACATGAGCTAGACAATAACATACTTACGAATCTGCTCAACACCTTCTTTCTTGCTTTTCTTCTTTGAGTAATAAACAAAAACTCTATCTTGCAAATAAGGAGCGGGAGGAAGGTAATACCTAACCTAAAATAAAAGAATATGCCAATTCTACATTATTTATTTACATCTTGTATGTACAAGTTTTATCTCGAATCGTTTTACCCTAGTGATGTTTGCGTACTTCTCGATGCAATTCTTGAATGTACAAGTTTAAACTTGCCGTACTACTCTCTCAGCGTACCTCTCCCTACAATATGTACAGTGAATTGTGATGTAAGTCAGCGTAACGTAAGTACACACCTCTAGCATAATGTTTACACACACATCTGCTTTATGTAAAGTAGTACCTATCAATACTACTATGCCCCCAGGCTAGCGTGTTGGTAGAATTTGGAATGACAAACCGTTTGCAATCACCATTATTAAGGACTACCTTACTAATTAAATGAGTGTACAACTGGTGCTTCTTGCTTCTAATGACAGACATTTGCTTATGCAAAACAGGTGGATTACTTTTAATGCAGTTGTTATAGTTTTCAAAACTTAGCTGATTCTGAACGACATTCTTTTTAACCCCCTTCAATCTCTTTATTTGTAATTCATTTAAGAGTTGTATGCAATATGACTTGGATTTAGTACCTACAAATGAATCGATAATATTCCCAGCACATTCATCTTTCATTTTACCTAGAACCTTTTTGTTCACTAGCGGTAGATGATATTGATTATTTGCAGGATAGTTACTTGTATCAAACCTACCCAAGTCTGGCTTTATATCATTGTAATAGTCATCAGTTTTGATTTGATAAATAAACGAATCGGTATCTGTGTAGAGCAATTGCGCATTATGCGCGTACTTCTTCATCATATAATCGTAATGGAATTCATACATGAGTGTTTTAGCCAATTCAAGTACTGCAAAGCCGACGTAGGTAGGTTTGTCATACTTAACCTTAACACGATTCATCTGTATAATAACTAAATTCTCATGTATGATGGTGCAGCTGTGGAAATTTGGTTTACTTATTAAATAGTTAGTACCATACATTTTCTTAATATTTTCCCAGTTTGTAATCAATTTTACATCAACGCGTTTGTCAATATTTTCCATAGTCTTACCAAACACACTGTCATTCATGAGCTTGTAGAAATATTTTTCAAACTCGTTAACCGCATTCGTTGTTAAATTATTGTTCAGATCGATATATGGCTTTAGCCACGGTGACTGATTAAATTCTAGTACGCGATGAATTTTGGATAACTTCAAACCATGCTGCAAATACTGTTTTAAATTTCGGTAATGAATGATATACTTAGATTTATCGCACAAATTAGCAATGAGCATTTTCGTCGTTGATGCGATGTACGGGGGTTTCATATTTTCAGGGCAGAACGGTAGGTCATTATGAGAAGTGTGTAACTCTTTAGGATACTGTAAGTCAACTTCGAGGAAATAGCCTTTATCAGCTTCATCGCCTAGGGCGTGTAGCTGTAAATCATCAATTTCGCACTGCGTTAGCCAGCGGAAACCACTCACCGGTAGATGCTGACTCATCGCCCACCCATACTGATTATTAGCATCGAGGTAAACGATATACTGAGATTCCTGACTAGAATCGAAACTCGGCATGTACTTATTATTTGCCTTAGAATACCGCCCGCTGCACTGACTTAGACCGTCTCGAATAGATGATTTTATAAAGTGCACCATATCAATATCAGTTAGCAGTTCCAAATTCACCTGCGTGTGTTTTAACATCGCGTCCCAACTTAACCCAGGCGCAGTAAAATACTGACATGGGTCAAGGCTGTAGGTTTTCTTGCAAACACAGCGAAAATTTTCAAAAACATCAGCTAACAAAAGTACATCCGTCTTTAAATATAAATCGGAGTATTCACCCAGCGTTTGAATGTAGAACTGCTCCCAGATATGTTGTGCATGTAAATAGTCATCATCACTAATATCTGCTGAATTCAGCGAGCTGTAAAAGGATTGTTTCGATGGTAAGGCAGGTTCTTCGAGGCGTTCTAAGCAGTCGAGATATTCATAACAAAAAACACCCTTACGCCGAAATAAATTAAACTGGGCTTCTTCGGGAAAAACGCGTCGAATTTCCGTAAATTGTTCAGGTTGTAGATGACTAGAAAGTTTATCGAGGCTACTCGCCATAAAGCGAAACGAGTCAAGGTATCTCAGTTTTATAGAATGCTCAGCATCTACTTTTACAGACTTTGCAAACGCAATGTACCGCTCTTTATTCTGAGGGATTATATCTACTTTTTCATCTGAAGCTCCAAATTGTGAAATGAAGAAATGAGAGTCGTAACCAGATAAGTTATGAAAAAATACAGGGATAAATTTAGGAACTCTATACTTAAGATTACAGCTATAATGAGCGGCACATCTGTAGAAACCAGTTAAATGATCATGATCAAAAACTTTAGGGTCATTTTCGGAAAATTCCCCATCACAAATGCTACACTTTGTAGCACGTTCATGATCATTTAACTGAATTTCGGTGAGTGGCTTCATAGGAATATTACTATTTAGAATACGACCAAGACGAACTGCATCACTTTCAAGTCTTTCTCAAAATACTTTAGCAGCATCATGTCCTCGATACAGCTCTAACTTGTTAAGCGTACTATCGTAACCACACTTGATGTAATACGCGAAGCTATACGGGACATGCATGTGCGTAGTATAAGTGAAAGAGTTGTCAGAATTACGTAAGCATGTGTTGCATGGCGTGAGTATGGCTTCAAAGTCTGCATAAATCACGAACGGTACCCACATCTGCTTGTGAAAATTTGTAAATTTTAAAACATTATTGCCTGTAGAAGGTATCTCTGTACGTACATGATTGCAGTCATTCTTGGAATGCTTCGTTAACTGATCTTCAGTTCTAAAATACTGCAAGCATCCATCACATAGCCACTTTTTACACTTACCTTTTGACAACTGACTACCAACAAGTCTACTCAGATTTATAATCCAGCAAAAGTGGCTATTCCTACTGTTTTCAATATAGAGTAAATTAACATGAGTACTCTTCTTATGACATGTATAATACAGAGGACCTACTACAGAATTTTTCTCTACACCATACACATTAATGCTAATGTTATTTAGTTCCTCAAAGCGCTTAATATCCTTTATCTGCACAGGAAATTCTATACTATCGAAATTTAGCTGCGTTGAATAGTGTGGATACGATGATGTTCTCTTAGCTACGGCTGATTTAGCAGGATTTAAAGCTGACATTACCGCCCATGCAAAACATGCTTCGTCATTGTTTTGGATGTTTACAACAGCTTCTTTTCGCTGAATCCATGTCGGCAGCTCGATGTACGATGAACCTCGCATGGGATTGTACTTATTGATGTTAACTTCTAGATACATTATCTCAACTAAAGCCCACCCTGATTCCTTTTCCTGAAATTCCTCGCTCTTAGTTGAAATAATGTTAGAGACATCCCTAAGTACATCACCAAAATTAGTCGACTCACTTATGACAAAATTCTTCGTATTAAATGATTTAATGTCCGTTATTTCGGATTCATCCGTGCTTTTAATGTACAAGGCGAAAAGTTCAAAATTAACTTTAAATAAATTATGATTGGACAAAGATTTAGCAAGAAGCTGTTGTACATCCGGTTGAACGTAATTTAAGAAGTTTGAAGTGCTCTAAAACTTTTGACTGGTGCGAATTCTGTAACTAGCAATCCTACTTTTTAATGCTGTATTAATATCCTCGATGTTTGCGTTACTACCACTCCTACATGCATTATTTTTATGTGCATTACTCCGTAAGTGTCCCCTGAAAATGCGAAGATCGTACATCAGTGTTACAGTGCTCGCAGTGAATAGTTTGAAGTTCATGATTTTTTCTAGGTTTTTTACTACTAGTACTTTCTATAGCTACATCAGTAGCTGCACGCTTTTTCCCTACTACTACCTGAGGGCAAGTAGATATTTGGTGTACCTTTACTAAGTGAGCCTCGTATCGCTCTACGTTAGCGAAATACACACTACAAACTTTACATAAAGCAGATGTTATGCTAGGGTGTTTTGATTTCATATGGTGCATGAAGTTATCACGCCTTGTAAACGTTACATTACATTCCTCACAGCAGGGGAGCATCTGAAAAGAGAACGAATAATAGAGATTAGGCGGAATTACGATGTTCGGAAGAAACCAAGTTTCAACGTATAGAGGTCGGACATGGTTGTGAGTTTGAAATTATAAGATTAACCTCTTCTATAGCAGGAGGATTGAAGAGAACGACTATTTATGAATAGACTTAAGTTACGATGTTTTAGAAGAAACCAAGTTTCAGCCTGTTGAGGTCAGACATAGCTATGTGTGTTTGAAATTATAAAATTAACCAGGCCTATAGCATGAGGATTGAAGAGAACGACTATTTATCAATAGACTAAAGTTACGATGTTCGGAAGAAACCAAGTTTCAATGTATAGAGGTCGGACATTGCTGTGAGTTTGAAATTATAAGATTAACCTCGTCTATAGCATGAGGATTGAAGAGAACAACTATTTATGATTAGCTTAAAGTTAAGATGTTCGGAAGAAACCAAGTTTCAATGTATAGAGGTCGGACATTGCTATGAGTTTGAAATTATAAGATTAACCTCTTCTATGACATGCAGATTAAAGAAAATAACTATTTATCAATAGACTAAAGTTACGATGTTCGGAATAAACCAAGTTTCAGCCTGTTGAGGTCAGACATAGCTATGTGTTCGTGTTTGAAGGTATAAAATTAACCTAGTCTATAGCATGAGGATTGAAGAGAACGACTATTTATCAATAGACTAAAGTTATGATGTTCGGATGAAACCAAGTTTCAGCCTGTTGAGGGCAGACATAGCTATGTGTGTGCTTGAAATTATAAAATTAACCTCGTCTATAGCATCAGGATTGAAGAGAACGACTATTTATCAATAAACTAAAGTTACGATGTTTTAGAAGAAACCAAGTTTCAGCCTGTTGAGGACAGACATAGCTATGTGTGCGTGTTTGAAATTATAAGATTAACCTCGTCTATAGCATGAGGATATAAGAGAACAACTATTTATGATTAGCTTAAAGTTACGATGTTCGGAAGAAACCAAGTTTCAACGAATAGAGGTCAGACATACCTTAAAAACTTCGCACTGCAGACTGTTACTCGGATGAATAAAATGCGTACTTTCAAGCCTGTAACTCGAATGATAATATTCTGGTCGTGCCTAAAAGAAAAGAACAAACATATATGAATGTAGGGTAGGGTACATCAGTTAACCTAGCTATCTTTACAACTCAAAGTTCGAAAACATACCTTAAAAATGCACGTGCTGCAGACTGTTACTCGGATGAATAAAATGCGTACTTTCAAGCCTGTAACTCGAACGGTACCTAAAAAAAGAAAGAACAAACATATATGAATGTAGATGTCTATTACCTAGCGTAGAAGTTGCTTTGCGAACAGTAACTAACAGTTCTACCTTACCTTAAGATAAAGGCTGAAGAATAATATTCACAGCAGACAGTACTTAGACGGGAGATGTGTGCGTGATAAACGCATACAGAGAACTGTGAGCGCTTCACGCAGACTGCAGCGAGTCAATATGCTGCTTGTTACCAAGCGGATGTGAAAATCGCTGACAACTGCAGTACAGTCGGAACGAAGTGTTTATGCAACAAGAGCTCTCCTGAAGTCCCGCAGGCTGACGTATTTAAGCCGGAATCGAACCTCCTGTTGATGCCGAGGTGTCAGAATTTAAGAGTTCTGCAGCGGATCGAGCCTTGGCAAGTTAGCGCGCGATCCTCGACTTCTGGACTTAAACGGGAGGGTACTAAGCTACATCCGCGGTATTCCTTACCTGTAGGTACTTAAAGGTATTGAGCTAAAACTACATTTAGCTAGATCATGTAATGACGATCGCGCAGGTCCCTCGCCTAGCATTTGCTATTTTTTACGGCTTCCAGTTGAACCTGCTATCTCCCGAAGTAGCGGGAATGATTGAAGAGTGTTGAGGGTGATTCATTTGCCGGATGGAGGCGTTAAGCTGTGTGCAGGCTTCTTCGGTAGGAGAAGGCTATGTGCCGGCACTGGGATATCTAGTTATAAAACCCGCTACAACAAATTTATCGCGTATACTGCGATTTAAAATCCTAGTCAGGAAGGGTAGCCGGTCGTAAAACTATGGTGTATGATCTAAGAGGCGGGGTGTGCAACAAAGCCTGCATTAAGTAAGGGCTGTTGATAGGGGGACGTTAAACCTTGTGCAGACTCCTTCGAAAATGATTGTGAGTACAAGAGTGTTGAGGGTGATTCATCTGTCGGATGGAGGCAATAAGCCTTGTGCGGGCTTCTTCGGTAGGAGTAGGCTATATGCCGGTACCGGGATATCTAGTTATAAAACCCGCTACAACAAATTTATCGCGTATACTGTGATTTAAAATCCTAGTCAGGAAGGGTAACCGGTCGTAAAACTATGGTGTATGATCTAAGAGGCGGGGTGTGCAAAAAAAAGCCAGCGTTAAGTAAGGGCTGTTTATAGGGGACGTTAAACCTTATGCAGACTCCTTCGAAAATGATTGTAAGTACAAGATGTTGAGGGTGATTCATTTGTCGGATGGAGGCGTTAAGCTGTGTGCAGGCTTCTTCGGTAGGAGTAGGCTATGTGCCGGTACCAGGACATCTAGTTATAAAACCCGCTATAACAAATTTATCGCGTATACTGCGATTTAAAATCCTAGTCAGGAAGGGTAACCGGTCGTAAAACTATGGTGTATGATCTAAGAGGCGGGTGTGCAAAAAAAAAGCTAGCGTTAAGTAAGGGCTGTTGATGGCAGTTGTTAAACCTTGTGCAGGCTCCTTCAACAGGAGAAGCCCACATGCCGGCGTCGTGCAGGCTCTTTCGATAGGAGTGGGCTATATGCTGGCACTGTGTGTTTTAACCTCTCCGTACAATCATGTTAGGAGCTTACACGGTGAGTTACAAGTCGCTCATCAGCACACCGTGTCTTTGTTCAAGGTTAGTGTAGCCGGAAGATACGTGTACAATTTCAGCTAACACATGCATTCCGCAATCGCTCTGAATGACTGCGCCGATACAACTTCAAAGATAGTGTTCTATGCAGTAGAGCAGAAAATGTAACCCGTTCCTAAAGCTTAAAACTGTAAATGTTTGAAGCTCCTGTTTTTACAGCTAGATGTGGTTCCTAACGTAGCAGGGCCGGGATTAAAAATATGTTTTAAAGCCGAGTGCCTCCTCCTGACGCAGGAGTTTAAATCGCAAGAATTCGTTTTACGACTGGTTGCCCTTCAAGACGCGAGATTTTAAATCACAAGAATCCGTTTTACAACATAATGCCCTTCTAGGATTTTAAAAAGCAGTATACACTATTGTTTTCGACCTGTTGCCCTTCCTGACGTCAAAGAACTGGGATTAAGAATCTGTTTTACAAATTCTAACACGAGAATCGGGGTTTTACAGCTAGATGCTCTTCTTAGATTTTAAATCGCTGAATCATGAACTATTGTTTTACAGCCGGATGCCCTTCCTGACGCAAAATTAAGATTTTAAATCGCAAGAATTTGTTTTAAGACTAGTTGCCGTTCCTGACGCAAAACTGGCAGTATCTAGCCTCTTACATCATACACTATTGTTTTCGACCGGTTGCCCTTCCTAACGTCAAAGAACTTGGATTAAGAAACTGTTTTACAACTTCTAACACGAGAATCGGGGATTTACAGCTAGGTGCTCTTCTTAGATTTTAAATCGCTGTATCACGAACTATTGTTTTACAGCCGGATGCCCTTCCTGACGCACAACTAAGATTTTTAAATCGCAAGAATTTGTTGAGTTGCCCTTCCTGACGCAAAACTAGCAGTATCTAGCCTCTTACATCACACACTATTGTTTTCGACCGGTTGCCCTTCCTGACGTCAAAGAACTCGGATTAAGAATCTGTTTTACAACTAGATGCTCTTTTAACATGAGAATCGGGGATTTACAGCTTAAAGGTGGCGGATGACAGCTGACAGAAAAGCATATAGGTTTGTAAAGCACGTAGAATTTACCGCCACCACATTTCAAAGGTGAGTAGCTAAGGAGGGGGCAGCACGGTGATTAAAGATGGCGGTTGACAGCTGTCAAAAAAGCATGTTGATTTGTTTCCAAACAAGAGCACGTGGAATTTGCCGCCACCACATAGAGGGCAGCACTGTTCTCTCTGGATTAAAGAAGGCGGATGACAGCTGTCAGAAAAGCATATAGGTTTGTAAAGCACGTGGAATTTGCCACCGCCACAAAGAGGGCAGCACGGTGATTAAAGATGGCTGCTGTCAAAAAAGCATGTTGATTTGTTTCCAAACAAGAGCACGTGGAATTTGCCGCCACCACATAGAGGGCAGCACTGTTCTCTCTGGATTAAAGATGGCGGATGACAGCTGTCAAAGGTAAGTAGCTAAAGAGGGGGCAGCACGGTGATTAAAGATGGCGGTTGACAGCTGTCAAAAAAAAGCATGTTGATTTGTTTCCAAACAAGAGCACGTGGAATTTGCCGCCACCACATAGAGGACAGCACTGTTCTCTCTGGATTAAAGATGGCGGATGACAGCTGTCAGAAAAGCATATAGGTTTGTAAAGCACGTGGAAGTTACCGCCGCCACATAGACGGCAGCACGGTGATTAAAGATGGCTGCTGTCAAAAAAGCATTTTTCAAATTATCCGCCACCACAAAGAGGGCAGCACTGCGCTCTATAGATTAAAGATGGCTGGTGACAGCTGCACGTGGCTTTGTTTATCTCACGCTAGTGAGGTTAAGTTGGTAGCACTAAGGTTTAGGCCCGCCAAGATGGCAGCACTGCCGATGACAGGTGACGAATTTACATCTACTACGATAAAGAGGGCAGCACAGTGCTCTGTAGTTTAAAGATGGCGGATGACAGCTGTCAAAAAAGCACGTGGCTGTCAAAAAGCACGTGGCTTTGTTTACCACGCGCTAGTTAGGTTAAGTTGATAACACTAAGGTTTAGGCCCGTCAAGGTGGCAGTACTGAGGTTAGTGATGTGTTGTTGTCTGTCAAAAAGCACGTGGCTGTCAAAAAACACATGGCTTTGTTACCTCGCACTAGTTAGGTTAAGTTGGCACTACTGAGGTTTAGGCCCGTTAAGATGGCAGTACTGAGGTTAGCGATGCGTTGTTGTCTGTCATAAAGCACGTGGCTGTCAAAAAACACGTGGCTTTGTTTACCTCACGCTAGTTAGGTTAAGTTGGCACTACTGAGGTTTAGGCCCGTCAAGATGGCAGCAGTGAGGTTAGCGATGCGTTGTTGTCGATGACAGCTGTCAAAAAGCACGTGGCTTTGTTTACAAATTCAAATCTCGCACCAAAATTCAAATCTCCCGCCAAAATGCACATTTCCCGCGGGAGGAGGCGCCCGAACCCGCTTATTATACTACTACCGACCAGACTAGGAATCAAACCTGTGGTTCCATAACTCCGGCAAGAAACAAGCATACTTCTAAATGACGGAACATTTAACTGAAACATTTCAAGTTCGACTTCCTTTCGAGGTGAGGACAATAATAATATTATTCGCTTTACGCCTTACTTATTACATTCCACCGTTTGAAAAGTTCGCAATAATAATGATAATTTTGAGAATCCAAGCTGGTAAGAAAGTTAAGGCCAGTACTTTACCGTCTGTGCTCGGCAATTATTTCCTCAGTTGCTAAGTGCTGAAATAGCAATCCCCATTTCAAACAAGTTTCGAAGATGCCAGAATTTAGTCCTGCAAGTTTTCCTTTATGTGCCAGTAAATCTAACGACACAAGGCTGACGAATATGAACACCTTCAAATACCATTGGGATGAGCCAGAATATAACCTGCCAAGTAGGGGTTAAAAGGCTAGCGCTGAGCTACTAAGCCCGACAATTCAACTATTACAGCAAGAAACGAAAACACACACACGCCAATAATAATAATATAATTCGGAGGATCCGAAAAAAATATCTGGTGCTGGAATTTAGTCCCGCAGGAGTTTGCGTCCTATCAGAATCACCTACCTGGTAATGAAGAACAAAATCCCTGACCCTGCTGGGAATTGCAAAATCTAGAATATTTAAATCAGCATGGATTACACACAAAAAACAATAATAATAATTTGTTGGATCTAACCCACCTCCGCACTGAATACTCTACATGAATACCTAGTGAGAAAAAGAAATCTGGTGGCGGAATTTAGTTCCACAGGAGTTCGCGTCTTATCAGAATTACCCAACAAAGAATAAAATTCCCAACCCAGATGGGAATTACAGTCTAGAATATTCAAATCAGCTTGTAATACTCCTAGATGCACATTATATCTTATATATATAAAGCCGCAAGGCTCACTGACTGACATAAATGTTTACCCACTTCGACATGAGCTAGAAACTTGAAATTTGGCAAGGTGATAGCTATTAGCGTGTAACCTACGGAAAAAATCCAAAAATTTTAAATTTTAAATTTTTGCCCCCCTCCCCCCAAACAAAATGGCGGATACCGTGATGCAGTGCCCTACAAAATTAATATTTGGCAAAGTTCTAGCTCCTAGCCTGTAACCGACGTACAAATTGCAAAAAGTTAAAATATTTAATATTTCATCCACTAAAAAATTCGAAATTATAAGCCAAATTAAATGACGGTGCAGGCTTTCGTTTCGAGCTCTCTTGTGGCTAAACGGTAATTGTTATCAATAAACGGACTGCACTTTCGGCCACTAAAATGAAGAGATCTACAACTTTGGTCCTATGACTTTTTGTCGTATCTCGACTCCTTCTACCTTAGATTGAGCTTCATTTTCCCGGTTTTGGTCATTTTTGTTAAATTTCCATAAATGATTTTACTGATTCACACACTCATAAGATGGATAGATGAACGAAATTCAGGACGCTCCTTGGCAACATCATTGGCCATATGTAGACCGACTTTCGTTATTCTAGCTGCCTTGCAAGTATGGGAAAACGGAGGGTACATGTGGAAACACTATTGATATTTCGGCCTAATTTATGATTCTTAAGCAATTTATGGCGAAACCCGTTGCGATACGGCAAAACCTCAAATAACACAAATTATAGGTCGTTTTATCGTCAATCTGCCTGCAAAGTTTCAAGACTGTAGCTGTCTGCCAAGTTGGCAAAATTATTTTTCAATTTGTGAAAAGTGGGCGAAATTTGACATGGACTGAAACGTTTACCTCTTTCTATGGCATAAATATGCCGGATAGGAGAAAGCGCCTAAGACAGTAATGTAGACCACTACAAGGGTCGTCTAACGCCGCAATCCGTACCTCGATACGACGCACCGTTCGCTCGCAATAAATTTCCAAACGAAAGCCTGCACTATTTAGCGTGCACATTGCCGGGCTCTATCTTATGTATATAAAGCCGCAAGGCTCACTGACTGACATAAATGTTTACCCACTTCGACATGAGCTAGAAACTTGAAATTTGGCAAGGTGATAGCTATTAGCGTGTAACCTACGGAAAAATTCCAAAAATTTTAAATTTTTAATTTTTGCCCCCCTCCCCCCAAACAAAATGGCGGATACCGTGATGCAGTGTCCTACAAAATTAATATTTGGCAAAGTTCTAGCTCCTAGCCTGTAACCGACGTACAAATTGCAAAAAGTTAAATTATTTAATATTTCATCCACTAAAAAATTCGAAATTATAAACCAAATTAAATGACGGTGCAGGCTTTCGTTTCCAGCTCCCTTGTGGCTGAACGGTAATTGTTATCAATAAACGGACTGCATTTTCCTGCCTTAAAATGAAGAGATCTACAACTTTGGTCCTATGACTTTTTGTCGTATCTCGATTCCTTCTACCTTAGATTGAGCTTCATTTTCCCGGCCATATGTAGACCGACTTTCGTTATTCTAGCTGCCTTGCAAGTATGGGAAAACGGAGCGTACATGTGGAAACAATATTGAAATTTCGGCCCAATTTATGATTCTTAAGCAATTTATGGCGAAATCCGTTGAGATACGGCAAAACCTTAAATAACCAAAATTATAGGTCGTTTCATCGCCAATCTGCCTGCAAAGTTTCAAGACTGTAGCTGTCTGCCAAGTTGGCAAAATTATTTTTCAACTTGTGAAAAGTGGGCGAAATTTGACATGGATCGAAACGTTCACCTCGTTCTATGGCATAAATATGCGGGATAGGAGAAAGCGCCTAAGCCAGTAATGTAGACCACTAAAAGGGTCGTCTAACGCCGCAATCCGTACCTCGATACGACGCACCGTTTGTTCGCAATCAATTTTCAAACGAAAGCCTGCACTATTTAGCGTGCAAATTGCCTGGCTCTATCTTATCTTATCTTATCATATATATATAAAGCCGCAAGGCTAACTGACTCACTGACTGACTGACTGACATTAATGTTTGCCCACTTCCAAGTGAGCTAGGAACTTGAGATTCGGCAATGTGATAGCTATTAGGCTGCAAACCAAGGAAAAATTTCAAAAAGTTCAAATTTTTCATATTTAGCCCCCCCCCAACGAATCACTCAAATTTCGTGTTAGACCCTTCCAGATGATCTAGGAACTAGAAATTCGGCAATCGGATAGCTATTAGGCTGCAATCCAAGGAAAAATTTCAAATGGTTCAAATTTTTCATATTTAGCCCCCTCCCCCAACGAATCACTCAAATTTGGGGTTAGACCCTTCCAGATGAGCTAGGAACTTGAAATTCCAAAATGTTCAAATTTTTCATATTTAGCCCCTCCCCGCTCAATCAGTATATCGGGCTAAAATTTCGTGTTAGAACCTTCCAGATGATATACGAACTTGAAATTCGGCAATCTGATACCTATTACGCTGGAACCCAAAGAGAAATTCCAAAAAGTTAAAATTTTTCACATTTACCCCCCCCCCCACGAAACACTTAAATTTCCTTTTAGACCCTTCCAGGTGATCTAGAAACTTGTGATTCGGCAATGTGATAGCTATTAGGCTGCAACCCAAGGAAAATTCCAAAAAGTTCAAATTTTTCTTATTTAGCCCCCCCTCCCACCAAACAAAGTGTCGGACGCCATAATGCAGTACCCTACAATATTAACATTTGGAAAGAATCTAGCTCCTAACCTGTAAGAGACGTAGAAATTGCAAGAAGTTCAAATATTTAACCTTTTACCCACTCAAAAATTCGAAATATTAAGCAAAATTGAATGACGGTGCAGACTTTCGTTTCGAGCTATCTTGCGGCTCAACGTTAATTGCTATCAATACCCGGATTGCACTTTCGCACCCTAAAATGAAGAGATCTACAACTTTGGTCCTATGACTTTTTGTCGTTTTTTGTCGTATCTCGACTCCTTCTACCTTAGATTGAGCTTCATTTTCCCGGTTTTGGTCATTATTGTTAAGTTTCCATAAATGATTTTACACGCCATAATGCAGTGTCCTACAAAATTAAAATTGGGCAATGCTCTAGCTCCAAGCCTGTAACTGACGTAGAAAATACAACAAGATCATGTTTTTAAAATCTTACCAACTAAAAAAATCGAAATATGAAGCCAAATTTAATTACTGTGCAGACTTTCGTTTCGAGCTATCTTGTGGCTGAACGGTAATTGCTATCATAAACGGATCGCACTTTCTGATGTTAAAATGAAGTGATCTACAACTTTGGTCCTAAGACTTCTTGTTGTATCTCGACCCTTTCTACCTTAGACTGAGCTTCATTTTCCCGGTTTTGGTCAATTTTGTTCAACCTCCATTATTTAATTTTTTGATTCACTCACTCATAGGACAGATAGATACACGAAATTCGGCAGTCTGATAGCTATTAGGCTGGAACCCATGGAAATTTTCCAAAACGTTCAAATTTTGCATAGTTATCCCCTCCCCCAATCTAAATATCGGGCTCAAATTTCGTGCTAAACCCTTCCACATGAATTTGAAGGTTGAAATTCGTCAGTCTGATAGAGACTGTAAGCGAAGGAAAAATTCCAACACGCTCCAATTTCCACATTATATATTTCATATATCAAATCAAATTATCGGACTCAAATTTCGGGTTAGACCATTCCAGATGTGCTAGGAACTTGAAATTTTGCAACATTATGGCTATTAGCCTTCAACCTACGGAAGAATTAGAAAAAATTCAAATTTTAATTTTTGCCCCTTCCCTCCCAAACAAAATGGCGGACGCCATGATGCAGTGACCTACAAAATTAATATTTGGCAATGCTCTAGATCCAAGCCTGTAAGCGACGAAGAAATTGCAACAAGTTCAAATTTTGAATATTTAACCCACCGAAAAATCGAAATATGAAGCCAAATGTAATGACGTTGCAGACTTTCGTTTCGAGCAATCTTGTGTGTGAAGGGCAATTGCTATCAATAAGGGGATTGAACTTTCTTGCTTAAAATGATGAGTTCTTCAACTTTGGTCTATGACGTTTTATCGTATTTCGATCCCTTCTACCTTAGATTGAGCTTCATTTCCCCGGTTTTGGTCAATTTTGTTAAATTTCCATATATTATTTTACTGATTAACACACTCATAAGACAGATAGACGCACTAAGTTCTGCACGCTCCCTGACAAGACCATTGGTGATTTGAAGGCCGACTGTCATTATTCTACTGCCTTGAATGCATGGGAAACTGAAGGAATATGTAGAAACACTAACCTAATTTCAGCATAATGTATGTTACTTAATCAATTTATTGTGAAGACGGTGGGGATACGGCAAAACCTCAAATAACCAAAATTGTAAGTCTTTGCATTGTCGTCCTACGTGCCAAGTTTCAAAGATATAGCTGTCTGCTAAGTTGGCAAAATCATTTTTCAACTTGTTTAAAGCGGACGAAATTTGACATGAATCGAAACGTTCACCTCTTTCTTTGGTATACGTAGGCGAGATACCAAAAAATGCCTAAGACACTAATGTAGACGACTGAAGGGGTCGTCTGATGGCGCAAGCTGTACTTTGATAGGACGTACCGTTTTGACGCAGTAAATTTCCAAATGAAAGTCTGCACTATTTAGCGTGCACATTACCTGGCTCTATATTATAATACATATACATAAAAACGTTTGGCTCACTGGCTGACATAAATGTTTACCCACTTCGGCATGAGCTAGAAACTTGAAATTATGGCAATATGATAGCTATTAGGCTGTATTGTGGAAAAGTTCCAAATGTTGATTTTTTGTTATTTTTACTTCCCTTCCCTTAAAATAAATTGTAGACGATATGTTGCAGTGCGCCAGAAAATTAAAATTTGTCGCAGTTACAACTTTGGCCTGCAACCAACGAAGAAACTCGAAAGAGCTGCATTGTTTAACGTTTTTATCTCCAGAAAATATCGAAATCTGGAAGCAATTTTCATTATGGTGCTAACTAACGTTTCGAGGATTTTGGTAACTAAACTGTAAATCCTACCACCAAATGGACAAGACTTTCGGATCCGATCATGAAGAGATCTATAACTTCTGACCCTGGAATTTTTGCCGTATCTTGCTCCCTTATGCCTTAGATAGAGCTGCATTTTTCAGATTTAACGTCAATTTTTTACATTTTCCGTAATTAATTTTACTGTGTTACACGCTCATAAGACCGATAGATTCATGAAATTTTGCAGGCTCACTGGAACGTTCGTGGGTCACACGTGAGCAAAATGCATGATTCTAGCACCTTGTAAAAATGGAAAAACGAAAGTAAAACGGAAACACTGTACTCCTAATCCAAGATTCAAAACCAATCTACGGTGAAAACGATGCAGATACGACAAAACATCAAATAACGGAAATATAGAGCGTTTCAACCACGATACACCTACCAAGTTTCAAGACTATAGCTCCCCGTAACATTAGGAAAATAATTTCTTATCTTGTGAGAATCGTACGTAATTTGCACCACGTCGAAAAGTTTAACGCTATCTTCTTTTCTACAAAACGTGAATATTCGGTACCAGAAAATATTAGAGGACCAAACATGTACGCGAATATATGGGCAGTCTGGTGGCGCAATCCGTTTTTCGTAACGAAGTACCGGTTCGTCACAGTAATTTTCCATGTGACCACTTGTAATGTAGAGGAATGGGGGGTTTGGGGGCGCAGCCCCCAACGAGCGAAAGCGAGTCTTATGTATATAAAGCCGCAAGGCTCACTGACTGACATAAATGTTTACCCACTTCGACATGAGCTAGAAACTTGAAATTTGGCAAGGTGATAGCTATTAGCGTGTAACCTACGGAAAAATTCCAAAAATTTTAAATTTTTAATTTTTGCCCCCCTCCCCCCAAACAAAATGGCGGATACCGTGATGCAGTGTCCTACAAAATTAATATTTGGCAAAGTTCTAGCTCCTAGCCTGTAACCGACGTACAAATTGCAAAAAGTTAAATTATTTAATATTTCATCCACTAAAAAATTCGAAATTATAAACCAAATTAAATGACGGTGCAGGCTTTCGTTTCCAGCTCCCTTGTGGCTAAACGGTAATTGTTATCAATAAACGGACTGCACTTTCGGCCACTAAAATGAAGAGATCTACAACTTTGGTCCTATGACTTTTTGTCGTATCTCGACTCCTTCTACCTTAGATTGAGCTTCATTTTCCCGGTTTTGGTCATTTTTGTTAAATTTCCATAAATGATTTTACTGATTCACACACTCATAAGATGGATAGATGAACGAAATTCAGGACGCTCCTTGGCAACATCATTGGCCATATGTAGACCGACTTTCGTTATTCTAGCTGCCTTGCAAGTATGGGAAAACGGAGGGTACATGTGGAAACACTATTGATATTTCGGCCTAATTTATGATTCTTAAGCAATTTATGGCGAAATCCGTTGAGATACGGCAAAACCTTAAATAACCAAAATTATAGGTCGTTTCATCGCCAATCTGCCTGCAAAGTTTCAAGACTGTAGCTGTCTGCCAAGTTGGCAAAATTATTTTTCAACTTGTGAAAAGTGGGCGAAATTTGACATGGATCGAAACGTTCACCTCGTTCTATGGCATAAATATGCGGGATAGGAGAAAGCGCCTAAGCCAGTAATGTAGACCACTAAAAGGGTCGTCTAACGCCGCAATCCGTACCTCGATACGACGCACCGTTTGTTCGCAATCAATTTCCAAACGAAAGCCTGCACTATTTAGCGTGCAAATTGCCTGGCTCTATCTTATCTTATCTTATCATATATATATAAAGCCGCAAGGCTAACTGACTCACTGACTGACTGACTGACATTAATGTTTGCCCACTTCCAAGTGAGCTAGGAACTTGAAATTCGGCAATCGGATAGCTATTTGGCTGCAACCAAAGGAGAAATTCCAAAAATTTTAAATTTTTCATATTTAGCCCCTCCCCGTCCCAATCAATATATCGGACTCAAATTTTATGTTAGAACCTTCCATGTGATCTAGGAACTTGAGATTCGGCAATGTGATAGCTATTAGGCTGCAAACCAAGAAAAAATTTCAAAAAGTTCAAATTTTTCATATTTAGCCCCCCCCCAACGAATCACTCAAATTTCGTGTTAGACCCTTCCAGATGATCTAGGAACTAGAAATTCGGCAATCGGATAGCTATTAGGCTGCAATCCAAGGAAAAATTTCAAATGGTTCAAATTTTTCATATTTAGCCCCCTCCCCCAACGAATCACTCAAATTTGGGGTTAGACCCTTCCAGATGAGCTAGGAACTTGAAATTCCAAAATGTTCAAATTTTTCATATTTAGCCCCTCCCCGCTCAATCAGTATATCGGGCTAAAATTTCGTGTTAGAACCTTCCAGATGATATACGAACTTGAAATTCGGCAATCTGATACCTATTACGCTGGAACCCAAAGAGAAATTCCAAAAAGTTAAAATTTTTCACATTTACCCCCCCCCCCCCACGAAACACTTAAATTTCCTTTTAGACCCTTCCAGGTGATCTAGAAACTTGTGATTCGGCAATGTGATAGCTATTAGGCTGCAACCCAAGGAAAATTCCAAAAAGTTCAAATTTTTCTTATTTAGCCCCCCCTCCCACCAAACAAAGTGTCGGACGCCATAATGCAGTACCCTACAATATTAACATTTGGAAAGAATCTAGCTCCTAACCTGTAAGAGACGTAGAAATTGCAAGAAGTTCAAATATTTAACCTTTTACCCACTCAAAAATTCGAAATATTAAGCAAAATTGAATGACGGTGCAGACTTTCGTTTCGAGCTATCTTGCGGCTCAACGTTAATTGCTATCAATACCCGGATTGCACTTTCGCACCCTAAAATGAAGAGATCTACAACTTTGGTCCTATGACTTTTTGTCGTTTTTTGTCGTATCTCGACTCCTTCTACCTTAGATTGAGCTTCATTTTCCCGGTTTTGGTCATTATTGTTAAGTTTCCATAAATGATTTTACACGCCATAATGCAGTGTCCTACAAAATTAAAATTGGGCAATGCTCTAGCTCCAAGCCTGTAACTGACGTAGAAAATACAACAAGATCATGTTTTTAAAATCTTACCAACTAAAAAAATCGAAATATGAAGCCAAATTTAATTACTGTGCAGACTTTCGTTTCGAGCTATCTTGTGGCTGAACGGTAATTGCTATCATAAACGGATCGCACTTTCTGATGTTAAAATGAAGTGATCTACAACTTTGGTCCTAAGACTTCTTGTTGTATCTCGACCCTTTCTACCTTAGACTGAGCTTCATTTTCCCGGTTTTGGTCAATTTTGTTCAACCTCCATTATTTAATTTTTTGATTCACTCACTCATAGGACAGATAGATACACGAAATTCGGCAGTCTGATAGCTATTAGGCTGGAACCCATGGAAATTTTCCAAAACGTTCAAATTTTGCATAGTTATCCCCTCCCCCAATCTAAATATCGGGCTCAAATTTCGTGCTAAACCCTTCCACATGAATTTGAAGGTTGAAATTCGTCAGTCTGATAGAGACTGTAAGCGAAGGAAAAATTCCAACACGCTCCAATTTCCACATTATATATTTCATATATCAAATCAAATTATCGGACTCAAATTTCGGGTTAGACCATTCCAGATGTGCTAGGAACTTGAAATTTTGCAACATTATGGCTATTAGCCTTCAACCTACGGAAGAATTAGAAAAAATTCAAATTTTAATTTTTGCCCCTTCCCTCCCAAACAAAATGGCGGACGCCATGATGCAGTGACCTACAAAATTAATATTTGGCAATGCTCTAGATCCAAGCCTGTAAGCGACGAAGAAATTGCAACAAGTTCAAATTTTGAATATTTAACCCACCGAAAAATCGAAATATGAAGCCAAATGTAATGACGTTGCAGACTTTCGTTTCGAGCAATCTTGTGTGTGAAGGGGCAATTGCTATCAATAAGGGGATTGAACTTTCTTGCTTAAAATGATGAGTTCTTCAACTTTGGTCTATGACGTTTTATCGTATTTCGATCCCTTCTACCTTAGATTGAGCTTCATTTCCCCGGTTTTGGTCAATTTTGTTAAATTTCCATATATTATTTTACTGATTAACACACTCATAAGACAGATAGACGCACTAAGTTCTGCACGCTCCCTGACAAGACCATTGGTGATTTGAAGGCCGACTGTCATTATTCTACTGCCTTGAATGCATGGGAAACTGAAGGAATATGTAGAAACACTAACCTAATTTCAGCATAATGTATGTTACTTAATCAATTTATTGTGAAGACGGTGGGGATACGGCAAAACCTCAAATAACCAAAATTGTAAGTCTTTGCATTGTCGTCCTACGTGCCAAGTTTCAAAGATATAGCTGTCTGCTAAGTTGGCAAAATCATTTTTCAACTTGTTTAAAGCGGACGAAATTTGACATGAATCGAAACGTTCACCTCTTTCTTTGGTATACGTAGGCGAGATACCAAAAAATGCCTAAGACACTAATGTAGACGACTGAAGGGGTCGTCTGATGGCGCAAGCTGTACTTTGATAGGACGTACCGTTTTGACGCAGTAAATTTCCAAATGAAAGTCTGCACTATTTAGCGTGCACATTACCTGGCTCTATATTATAATACATATACATAAAAACGTTTGGCTCACTGGCTGACATAAATGTTTACCCACTTCGGCATGAGCTAGAAACTTGAAATTATGGCAATATGATAGCTATTAGGCTGTATTGTGGAAAAGTTCCAAATGTTGATTTTTTGTTATTTTTACTTCCCTTCCCTTAAAATAAATTGTAGACGATATGTTGCAGTGCGCCAGAAAATTAAAATTTGTCGCAGTTACAACTTTGGCCTGCAACCAACGAAGAAACTCGAAAGAGCTGCATTGTTTAACGTTTTTATCTCCAGAAAATATCGAAATCTGGAAGCAATTTTCATTATGGTGCTAACTAACGTTTCGAGGATTTTGGTAACTAAACTGTAAATCCTACCACCAAATGGACAAGACTTTCGGATCCGATCATGAAGAGATCTATAACTTCTGACCCTGGAATTTTTGCCGTATCTTGCTCCCTTATGCCTTAGATAGAGCTGCATTTTTCAGATTTAACGTCAATTTTTTACATTTTCCGTAATTAATTTTACTGTGTTACACGCTCATAAGACCGATAGATTCATGAAATTTTGCAGGCTCACTGGAACGTTCGTGGGTCACACGTGAGCAAAATGCATGATTCTAGCACCTTGTAAAAATGGAAAAACGAAAGTAAAACGGAAACACTGTACTCCTAATCCAAGATTCAAAACCAATCTACGGTGAAAACGATGCAGATACGACAAAACATCAAATAACGGAAATATAGAGCGTTTCAACCACGATACACCTACCAAGTTTCAAGACTATAGCTCCCCGTAACATTAGGAAAATAATTTCTTATCTTGTGAGAATCGTACGTAATTTGCACCACGTCGAAAAGTTTAACGCTATCTTCTTTTCTACAAAACGTGAATATTCGGTACCAGAAAATATTAGAGGACCAAACATGTACGCGAATATATGGGCAGTCTGGTGGCGCAATCCGTTTTTCGTAACGAAGAACCGGTTCGTCACAGTAATTTTCCATGTGACCACTTGTAATGTAGAGGAATGGGGGGTTTGGGGGCGCAGCCCCCAACGAGCGAAAGCGAGTCTTATGTATATAAAGCCGCAAGGCTCACTGACTGACATAAATGTTTACCCACTTCGACATGAGCTAGAAACTTGAAATTTGGCAAGGTGATAGCTATTAGCGTGTAACCTACGGAAAAATTCCAAAAATTTTAAATTTTTAATTTTTGCCCCCCTCCCCCCAAACAAAATGGCGGATACCGTGATGCAGTGTCCTACAAAATTAATATTTGGCAAAGTTCTAGCTCCTAGCCTGTAACCGACGTACAAATTGCAAAAAGTTAAATTATTTAATATTTCATCCACTAAAAAATTCGAAATTATGAACCAAATTAAATGACGGTGCAGGCTTTCGTTTCCAGCTCCCTTGTGGCTAAACGGTAATTGTTATCAATAAACGGACTGCACTTTCGGCCCCTAAAATGAAGAGATCTACAACTTTGGTCCTATGACTTTTTGTCGTATCTCGACTCCTTCTACCTTAGATTGAGCTTCATTTTCCCGGTTTTGGTCATTTTTGTTAAATTTCCATAAATGATTTTACTGATTCACACACTCATAAGATGGATAGATGAACGAAATTCAGGACGCTCCTTGGCAACATCATTGGCCATATGTAGACCGACTTTCGTTATTCTAGCTGCCTTGCAAGTATGGGAAAACGGAGGGTACATGTGGAAACACTATTGATATTTCGGCCTAATTTATGATTCTTAAGCAATTTATGGCGAAACCCGTTGCGATACGGCAAAACCTCAAATAACACAAATTATAGGTCGTTTTATCGTCAATCTGCCTGCAAAGTTTCAAGACTGTAGCTGTCTGCCAAGTTGGCAAAATTATTTTTCAATTTGTGAAAAGTGGGCGAAATTTGACATGGACCGAAACGTTTACCTCTTTCTATGGCATAAATATGCGGGATAGGAGAAAGCGCCTAAGACAGTAATGTAGACCACTACAAGGGTCGTCTAACGCCGCAATCCGTACCTCGATACGACGCACCGTTCGCTCGCAATAAATTTCCAAACGAAAGCCTGCACTATTTAGCGTGCACATTGCCGGGCTCTATCTTATATATATAAAGCCGCAAGGCTAACTGACTCACTGACTGACATTAATGTTTGCCCACTTCCAGGTGAGCTAGGAACTTGAAATTCGGCAGTCTGATAGCTTTTAGGCTGCAACCCAAGGAAAAATTGCAAAAAGTTCAATTTTTTCATATTTAGCCCCCCCCCACGAAACACTTAAATTTCGTTTTAGACCCTTCCAGATGAGGTAGGAATATGAAATTTGGCAATTTGATAGCTATTAGGATGCAACCGAAGGAGTAATGCCAAAAAGTTCACATTTTTCATATTTCGCCCCCCCCCCCCGTCCCAATCAATATATAGGGCTCAAATTTGATGTTAGAACCTTCCATATGATCTAGGAACTTGAGATTCGGCAATGTGATAGCTATTAGGCTACAACCCAAGGAAAAATTCCAAAAAGTTCAAATTCTTCATATTTAGCCCCCCCCCCCAACGTATCACTCAAATTTCAGGTTAGACCCTTCCAGATGAGCTAGGAACTTGACATTCGGCAGTCGGATAGCTATTAGGCTGCAACCCAAGGAAAAATTCCAAAAAGTTCGAATTTTTCATATTTAGCCCCCCCCCAACGAATCACTCAAATTTCGGGTTAGACCATTCCAGATGAGCTAGGAACGTGATATTCGGCAATCGGATAGCTAATAGGCTGCAAACCAATGAGGAATTCCAAAATGTTCAAATTTTTTATATTTAGCGCTCCCCCAAAGAATCACTCAAATTTCGGGTTAGACCCTTCCAGATGAGCTAGGAACTTGATATTTGGCAATCGGATAGCTATTAGGCTGCAACCCAAGGAAAAATTCCAAAATGTTCAAATTTTTCATATTTAGCCCCCCACCCCAACGAATCACTCAAATTTCGGGTTAGACCCTTCCAGATGAGCTAGGAACTTGATATTCGGCAATCGGATAGCTAATAGGCTGCAAACCAATGAGAAATTCCAAAATGTTGAAATTTTTCATATTTAGCCCCCCCCCCGCCCAATCAATATATCGTTCTCAAATTTCGTGTTAGAACTCTCCAGATGATATACGAACTTGAAATTCGGCAATCTGATACCTATTACGCTGCAACCCAAGGAGAAATTCCGAGAAGTTCAAAATTTTCACAATTGCCCCTCCCCCACCAACTCCAAATATCGGATTCAAATTTAATATTTAATCTTTTACCCACTCAAAAATTCGAAATATTCAGCAAAATGTAATGACGGTGCAGAATTTCGTTTCGAGCTACCTTGCGGCTCAACGGTAAATGCTGTCAATAAACGGATTGCTCTTCCGTGACCTAAAATGAAGAGATCTACAACTTTGGTCCTATGACTTTTTGTCGTATCTCAACTCCTACCTTAGATTGAGCTTCATTTTCCCGGTTTTGGTCATTTTTGTTAAATTTCCATAAATGATTTTACTGATTCACACACTCATAAGATGGATAGATGAACGAAATTCAGGACGCTCCTTGGCAACGTCATTGGCCATATGTAGACCGACTTTCGTTATTCTAGCTGCCTTGCAAGTATGGGAAAACGGAGGGTACATGTGGAAACACTATTGAAATTTCGGCCTAATTTATGATTCTTAAGCAATTTATGGCGAAACCCTTTGAGATACGGCAAAACCTCAAATAACTAAAATTATAGGCCGTATCATCGTCAACCTGTATGCAAAGTTTCAAGACTGTAGCTGTCTGCCAAGTTGGCAAAATTATTTTTCAATTTGTGAAAAGTGGGCGAAATTTGACATGGATCGAAATGTTCACCTCTTTCTATGGCATAAATGTGCGGGATAGGAGAAAGCGCCTAAACAGTAATATAGACCACTAAATGGGTCGTCTAACGCCGCAATCCGTACCTCGATACGACGCACCGTTTGCTCGCAATAAACTTCCAAACGAAAGCCTGCACTATTTAGCGTGCACATTGCCGGGCTCTATCTTATCTTATATATATAAAGCCGCAAGGCTCACTGACTGACATAAATGTTTACCCAATTCGACATGAGCTAGAAACTTGAAATTTGGCAAGGTGATTGCTATTAGCGTGTAACCTACGGAAAAATTCCAAAAATTTTAAATTTTAAATTTTTGCCCCCCTCCCCCCAAACAAAATGGCGGATACCGTGATGCAGTGCCCTACAAAATTAATATTTGGCAAAGTTCTAGCTCCTAGCCTGTAACCGACGTACAAATTGCAAAAAGTTAAAATATTTAATATTTCATCCACTAAAAAATTCGAAATATTAAGCCAAATTTAATGACGGTGCAGGCTTTCGCTTCGAGCTCTCTTGTGGCTAAACGGTAATTGTTATCAATAAACAGACTGCACTTTCGGCCACTAAAATGAAGAGATCTACAACTTTGGTCCTATGACTTTTTGTCGTATCTCGACTCCTTCTACCTTAGATTGAGCTTCATTTTCCCGGTTTTGGTCATTTTTGTTAAATTTCCATAAATGATTTTACTGATTCACACACTCATAAGATGGATAGATGAACGAAATTCAGGACGCTCCTTGGCAACATCATTGGCCATATGTAGACCGACTTTCGTTATTCTAGCTGCCTTGCAAGTATGGGAAAACGGAGGGTACATGTGGAAACACTATTGATATTTCGGCCTAATTTATGATTCTTAAGCAATTTATGGCGAAATCCGTTGAGATACGGCAAAACCTTAAATAACCAAAATTATAGGTCGTTTCATCGCCAATCTGCCTGCAAAGTTTCAAGACTGTAGCTGTCTGCCAAGTTGGCAAAATTATTTTTCAACTTGTGAAAAGTGGGCGAAATTTGACATGGATCGAAACGTTCACCTCGTTCTATGGCATAAATATGCGGGATAGGAGAAAGCGCCTAAGCCAGTAATGTAGACCACTAAAAGGGTCGTCTAACGCCGCAATCCGTACCTCGATACGACGCACCGTTTGTTCGCAATCAATTTCCAAACGAAAGCCTGCACTATTTAGCGTGCAAATTGCCTGGCTCTATCTTATCTTATCTTATCATATATATATAAAGCCGCAAGGCTAACTGACTCACTGACTGACTGACTGACATTAATGTTTGCCCACTTCCAAGTGAGCTAGGAACTTGAAATTCGGCAATCGGATAGCTATTTGGCTGCAACCAAAGGAGAAATTCCAAAAATTTTAAATTTTTCATATTTAGCCCCTCCCCGTCCCAATCAATATATCGGACTCAAATTTTATGTTAGAACCTTCCATGTGATCTAGGAACTTGAGATTCGGCAATGTGATAGCTATTAGGCTGCAAACCAAGGAAAAATTTCAAAAAGTTCAAATTTTTCATATTTAGCCCCCCCCCCAACGAATCACTCAAATTTCGTGTTAGACCCTTCCAGATGATCTAGGAACTAGAAATTCGGCAATCGGATAGCTATTAGGCTGCAATCCAAGGAAAAATTTCAAATGGTTCAAATTTTTCATATTTAGCCCCCTCCCCCAACGAATCACTCAAATTTGGGGTTAGACCCTTCCAGATGAGCTAGGAACTTGAAATTCCAAAATGTTCAAATTTTTCATATTTAGCCCCTTCCCGCTCAATCAGTATATCGGGCTAAAATTTCGTGTTAGAACCTTCCAGATGATATACGAACTTGAAATTCGGCAATCTGATACCTATTACGCTGGAACCCAAAGAGAAATTCCAAAAAGTTAAAATTTTTCACATTTACCCCCCCCCCCCCCACGAAACACTTAAATTTCCTTTTAGACCCTTCCAGGTGATCTAGAAACTTGTGATTCGGCAATGTGATAGCTATTAGGCTGCAACCCAAGGAAAATTCCAAAAAGTTCAAATTTTTCTTATTTAGCCCCCCCTCCCACCAAACAAAGTGTCGGACGCCATAATGCAGTACCCTACAATATTAACATTTGGAAAGAATCTAGCTCCTAACCTGTAAGAGACGTAGAAATTGCAAGAAGTTCAAATATTTAACCTTTTACCCACTCAAAAATTCGAAATATTAAGCAAAATTGAATGACGGTGCAGACTTTCGTTTCGAGCTATCTTGCGGCTCAACGTTAATTGCTATCAATACCCGGATTGCACTTTCGCACCCTAAAATGAAGAGATCTACAACTTTGGTCCTATGACTTTTTGTCGTTTTTTGTCGTATCTCGACTCCTTCTACCTTAGATTGAGCTTCATTTTCCCGGTTTTGGTCATTATTGTTAAGTTTCCATAAATGATTTTACACGCCATAATGCAGTGTCCTACAAAATTAAAATTGGGCAATGCTCTAGCTCCAAGCCTGTAACTGACGTAGAAAATACAACAAGATCATGTTTTTAAAATCTTACCAACTAAAAAAATCGAAATATGAAGCCAAATTTAATTACTGTGCAGACTTTCGTTTCGAGCTATCTTGTGGCTGAACGGTAATTGCTATCATAAACGGATCGCACTTTCTGATGTTAAAATGAAGTGATCTACAACTTTGGTCCTAAGACTTCTTGTTGTATCTCGACCCTTTCTACCTTAGACTGAGCTTCATTTTCCCGGTTTTGGTCAATTTTGTTCAACCTCCATTATTTAATTTTTTGATTCACTCACTCATAGGACAGATAGATACACGAAATTCGGCAGTCTGATAGCTATTAGGCTGGAACCCATGGAAATTTTCCAAAACGTTCAAATTTTGCATAGTTATCCCCTCCCCCAATCTAAATATCGGGCTCAAATTTCGTGCTAAACCCTTCCACATGAATTTGAAGGTTGAAATTCGTCAGTCTGATAGAGACTGTAAGCGAAGGAAAAATTCCAACACGCTCCAATTTCCACATTATATATTTCATATATCAAATCAAATTATCGGACTCAAATTTCGGGTTAGACCATTCCAGATGTGCTAGGAACTTGAAATTTTGCAACATTATGGCTATTAGCCTTCAACCTACGGAAGAATTAGAAAAAATTCAAATTTTAATTTTTGCCCCTTCCCTCCCAAACAAAATGGCGGACGCCATGATGCAGTGACCTACAAAATTAATATTTGGCAATGCTCTAGATCCAAGCCTGTAAGCGACGAAGAAATTGCAACAAGTTCAAATTTTGAATATTTAACCCACCGAAAAATCGAAATATGAAGCCAAATGTAATGACGTTGCAGACTTTCGTTTCGAGCAATCTTGTGTGTGAAGGGCAATTGCTATCAATAAGGGGATTGAACTTTCTTGCTTAAAATGATGAGTTCTTCAACTTTGGTCTATGACGTTTTATCGTATTTCGATCCCTTCTACCTTAGATTGAGCTTCATTTCCCCGGTTTTGGTCAATTTTGTTAAATTTCCATATATTATTTTACTGATTAACACACTCATAAGACAGATAGACGCACTAAGTTCTGCACGCTCCCTGACAAGACCATTGGTGATTTGAAGGCCGACTGTCATTATTCTACTGCCTTGAATGCATGGGAAACTGAAGGAATATGTAGAAACACTAACCTAATTTCAGCATAATGTATGTTACTTAATCAATTTATTGTGAAGACGGTGGGGATACGGCAAAACCTCAAATAACCAAAATTGTAAGTCTTTGCATTGTCGTCCTACGTGCCAAGTTTCAAAGATATAGCTGTCTGCTAAGTTGGCAAAATCATTTTTCAACTTGTTTAAAGCGGACGAAATTTGACATGAATCGAAACGTTCACCTCTTTCTTTGGTATACGTAGGCGAGATACCAAAAAATGCCTAAGACACTAATGTAGACGACTGAAGGGGTCGTCTGATGGCGCAAGCTGTACTTTGATAGGACGTACCGTTTTGACGCAGTAAATTTCCAAATGAAAGTCTGCACTATTTAGCGTGCACATTACCTGGCTCTATATTATAATACATATACATAAAAACGTTTGGCTCACTGGCTGACATAAATGTTTACCCACTTCGGCATGAGCTAGAAACTTGAAATTATGGCAATATGATAGCTATTAGGCTGTATTGTGGAAAAGTTCCAAATGTTGATTTTTTGTTATTTTTACTTCCCTTCCCTTAAAATAAATTGTAGACGATATGTTGCAGTGCGCCAGAAAATTAAAATTTGTCGCAGTTACAACTTTGGCCTGCAACCAACGAAGAAACTCGAAAGAGCTGCATTGTTTAACGTTTTTATCTCCAGAAAATATCGAAATCTGGAAGCAATTTTCGTTATGGTGCTAAATAACGTTTCGAGGATTTTGGTAACTAAACTGTAAATCCTACCACCAAATGGACAAGACTTTCGGATCCGATCATGAAGAGATCTATAACTTCTGACCCTGGAATTTTTGCCGTATCTTGCTCCCTTATGCCTTAGATAGAGCTGCATTTTTCAGATTTAACGTCAATTTTTTACATTTTCCGTAATTAATTTTACTGTGTTACACGCTCATAAGACCGATAGATTCATGAAATTTTGCAGGCTCACTGGAACGTTCGTGGGTCACACGTGAGCAAAATGCATGATTCTAGCACCTTGTAAAAATGGAAAAACGAAAGTAAAACGGAAACACTGTACTCCTAATCCAAGATTCAAAACCAATCTACGGTGAAAACGATGCAGATACGACAAAACATCAAATAACGGAAATATAGAGCGTTTCAACCACGATACACCTACCAAGTTTCAAGACTATAGCTCCCCGTAACATTAGGAAAATAATTTCTTATCTTGTGAGAATCGTACGTAATTTGCACCACGTCGAAAAGTTTAACGCTATCTTCTTTTCTACAAAACGTGAATATTCGGTACCAGAAAATATTAGAGGACCAAACATGTACGCGAATATATGGGCAGTCTGGTGGCGCAATCCGTTTTTCGTAACGAAGTACCGGTTCGTCACAGTAATTTTCCATGTGACCACTTGTAATGTAGAGGAATGGGGGGTTTGGGGGCGCAGCCCCCAACGAGCGAAAGCGAGTCTTATGTATATAAAGCCGCAAGGCTCACTGACTGACATAAATGTTTACCCACTTCGACATGAGCTAGAAACTTGAAATTTGGCAAGGTGATAGCTATTAGCGTGTAACCTACGGAAAAATTCCAAAAATTTTAAATTTTAAATTTTTGCCCCCCTCCCCCCAAACAAAATGGCGGATACCGTGATGCAGTGCCCTACAAAATTAATATTTGGCAAAGTTCTAGCTCCTAGCCTGTAACCGACGTACAAATTGCAAAAAGTTAAAATATTTAATATTTCATCCACTAAAAAATTCGAAATATTAAGCCAAATTTAATGACGGTGCAGGCTTTCGCTTCGAGCTCTCTTGTGGCTAAACGGTAATTGTTATCAATAAACAGACTGCACTTTCGGCCACTAAAATGAAGAGATCTACAACTTTGGTCCTATGACTTTTTGTCGTATCTCGACTCCTTCTACCTTAGATTGAGCTTCATTTTCCCGGTTTTGGTCATTTTTGTTAAATTTCCATAAATGATTTTACTGATTCACACACTCATAAGATGGATAGATGAACGAAATTCAGGACGCTCCTTGGCAACATCATTGGCCATATGTAGACCGACTTTCGTTATTCTAGCTGCCTTGCAAGTATGGGAAAACGGAGGGTACATGTGGAAACACTATTGATATTTCGGCCTAATTTATGATTCTTAAGCAATTTATGGCGAAACCCGTTGCGATACGGCAAAACCTCAAATAACACAAATTATAGGTCGTTTTATCGTCAATCTGCCTGCAAAGTTTCAAGACTGTAGCTGTCTGCCAAGTTGGCAAAATTATTTTTCAATTTGTGAAAAGTGGGCGAAATTTGACATGGACTGAAACGTTTACCTCTTTCTATGGCATAAATATGCCGGATAGGAGAAAGCGCCTAAGACAGTAATGTAGACCACTACAAGGGTCGTCTAACGCCGCAATCCGTACCTCGATACGACGCACCGTTCGCTCGCAATAAATTTCCAAACGAAAGCCTGCACTATTTAGCGTGCACATTGCCGGGCTCTATCTTATGTATATAAAGCCGCAAGGCTCACTGACTGACATAAATGTTTACCCACTTCGACATGAGCTAGAAACTTGAAATTTGGCAAGGTGATAGCTATTAGCGTGTAACCTACGGAAAAATTCCAAAAATTTTAAATTTTTAATTTTTGCCCCCCTCCCCCCAAACAAAATGGCGGATACCGTGATGCAGTGTCCTACAAAATTAATATTTGGCAAAGTTCTAGCTCCTAGCCTGTAACCGACGTACAAATTGCAAAAAGTTAAATTATTTAATATTTCATCCACTAAAAAATTCGAAATTATAAACCAAATTAAATGACGGTGCAGGCTTTCGTTTCCAGCTCCCTTGTGGCTAAACGGTAATTGTTATCAATAAACGGACTGCATTTTCCTGCCTTAAAATGAAGAGATCTACAACTTTGGTCCTATGACTTTTTGTCGTATCTCGATTCCTTCTACCTTAGATTGAGCTTCATTTTCCCGGCCATATGTAGACCGACTTTCGTTATTCTAGCTGCCTTGCAAGTATGGGAAAACGGAGCGTACATGTGGAAACAATATTGAAATTTCGGCCCAATTTATGATTCTTAAGCAATTTATGGCGAAATCCGTTGAGATACGGCAAAACCTTAAATAACCAAAATTATAGGTCGTTTCATCGCCAATCTGCCTGCAAAGTTTCAAGACTGTAGCTGTCTGCCAAGTTGGCAAAATTATTTTTCAACTTGTGAAAAGTGGGCGAAATTTGACATGGATCGAAACGTTCACCTCGTTCTATGGCATAAATATGCGGGATAGGAGAAAGCGCCTAAGCCAGTAATGTAGACCACTAAAAGGGTCGTCTAACGCCGCAATCCGTACCTCGATACGACGCACCGTTTGTTCGCAATCAATTTTCAAACGAAAGCCTGCACTATTTAGCGTGCAAATTGCCTGGCTCTATCTTATCTTATCTTATCATATATATATAAAGCCGCAAGGCTAACTGACTCACTGACTGACTGACTGACATTAATGTTTGCCCACTTCCAAGTGAGCTAGGAACTTGAGATTCGGCAATGTGATAGCTATTAGGCTGCAAACCAAGGAAAAATTTCAAAAAGTTCAAATTTTTCATATTTAGCCCCCCCCCCAACGAATCACTCAAATTTCGTGTTAGACCCTTCCAGATGATCTAGGAACTAGAAATTCGGCAATCGGATAGCTATTAGGCTGCAATCCAAGGAAAAATTTCAAATGGTTCAAATTTTTCATATTTAGCCCCCTCCCCCAACGAATCACTCAAATTTGGGGTTAGACCCTTCCAGATGAGCTAGGAACTTGAAATTCCAAAATGTTCAAATTTTTCATATTTAGCCCCTCCCCGCTCAATCAGTATATCGGGCTAAAATTTCGTGTTAGAACCTTCCAGATGATATACGAACTTGAAATTCGGCAATCTGATACCTATTACGCTGGAACCCAAAGAGAAATTCCAAAAAGTTAAAATTTTTCACATTTACCCCCCCCCCCCCACGAAACACTTAAATTTCCTTTTAGACCCTTCCAGGTGATCTAGAAACTTGTGATTCGGCAATGTGATAGCTATTAGGCTGCAACCCAAGGAAAATTCCAAAAAGTTCAAATTTTTCTTATTTAGCCCCCCCTCCCACCAAACAAAGTGTCGGACGCCATAATGCAGTACCCTACAATATTAACATTTGGAAAGAATCTAGCTCCTAACCTGTAAGAGACGTAGAAATTGCAAGAAGTTCAAATATTTAACCTTTTACCCACTCAAAAATTCGAAATATTAAGCAAAATTGAATGACGGTGCAGACTTTCGTTTCGAGCTATCTTGCGGCTCAACGTTAATTGCTATCAATACCCGGATTGCACTTTCGCACCCTAAAATGAAGAGATCTACAACTTTGGTCCTATGACTTTTTGTCGTTTTTTGTCGTATCTCGACTCCTTCTACCTTAGATTGAGCTTCATTTTCCCGGTTTTGGTCATTATTGTTAAGTTTCCATAAATGATTTTACACGCCATAATGCAGTGTCCTACAAAATTAAAATTGGGCAATGCTCTAGCTCCAAGCCTGTAACTGACGTAGAAAATACAACAAGATCATGTTTTTAAAATCTTACCAACTAAAAAAATCGAAATATGAAGCCAAATTTAATTACTGTGCAGACTTTCGTTTCGAGCTATCTTGTGGCTGAACGGTAATTGCTATCATAAACGGATCGCACTTTCTGATGTTAAAATGAAGTGATCTACAACTTTGGTCCTAAGACTTCTTGTTGTATCTCGACCCTTTCTACCTTAGACTGAGCTTCATTTTCCCGGTTTTGGTCAATTTTGTTCAACCTCCATTATTTAATTTTTTGATTCACTCACTCATAGGACAGATAGATACACGAAATTCGGCAGTCTGATAGCTATTAGGCTGGAACCCATGGAAATTTTCCAAAACGTTCAAATTTTGCATAGTTATCCCCTCCCCCAATCTAAATATCGGGCTCAAATTTCGTGCTAAACCCTTCCACATGAATTTGAAGGTTGAAATTCGTCAGTCTGATAGAGACTGTAAGCGAAGGAAAAATTCCAACACGCTCCAATTTCCACATTATATATTTCATATATCAAATCAAATTATCGGACTCAAATTTCGGGTTAGACCATTCCAGATGTGCTAGGAACTTGAAATTTTGCAACATTATGGCTATTAGCCTTCAACCTACGGAAGAATTAGAAAAAATTCAAATTTTAATTTTTGCCCCTTCCCTCCCAAACAAAATGGCGGACGCCATGATGCAGTGACCTACAAAATTAATATTTGGCAATGCTCTAGATCCAAGCCTGTAAGCGACGAAGAAATTGCAACAAGTTCAAATTTTGAATATTTAACCCACCGAAAAATCGAAATATGAAGCCAAATGTAATGACGTTGCAGACTTTCGTTTCGAGCAATCTTGTGTGTGAAGGGCAATTGCTATCAATAAGGGGATTGAACTTTCTTGCTTAAAATGATGAGTTCTTCAACTTTGGTCTATGACGTTTTATCGTATTTCGATCCCTTCTACCTTAGATTGAGCTTCATTTCCCCGGTTTTGGTCAATTTTGTTAAATTTCCATATATTATTTTACTGATTAACACACTCATAAGACAGATAGACGCACTAAGTTCTGCACGCTCCCTGACAAGACCATTGGTGATTTGAAGGCCGACTGTCATTATTCTACTGCCTTGAATGCATGGGAAACTGAAGGAATATGTAGAAACACTAACCTAATTTCAGCATAATGTATGTTACTTAATCAATTTATTGTGAAGACGGTGGGGATACGGCAAAACCTCAAATAACCAAAATTGTAAGTCTTTGCATTGTCGTCCTACGTGCCAAGTTTCAAAGATATAGCTGTCTGCTAAGTTGGCAAAATCATTTTTCAACTTGTTTAAAGCGGACGAAATTTGACATGAATCGAAACGTTCACCTCTTTCTTTGGTATACGTAGGCGAGATACCAAAAAATGCCTAAGACACTAATGTAGACGACTGAAGGGGTCGTCTGATGGCGCAAGCTGTACTTTGATAGGACGTACCGTTTTGACGCAGTAAATTTCCAAATGAAAGTCTGCACTATTTAGCGTGCACATTACCTGGCTCTATATTATAATACATATACATAAAAACGTTTGGCTCACTGGCTGACATAAATGTTTACCCACTTCGGCATGAGCTAGAAACTTGAAATTATGGCAATATGATAGCTATTAGGCTGTATTGTGGAAAAGTTCCAAATGTTGATTTTTTGTTATTTTTACTTCCCTTCCCTTAAAATAAATTGTAGACGATATGTTGCAGTGCGCCAGAAAATTAAAATTTGTCGCAGTTACAACTTTGGCCTGCAACCAACGAAGAAACTCGAAAGAGCTGCATTGTTTAACGTTTTTATCTCCAGAAAATATCGAAATCTGGAAGCAATTTTCATTATGGTGCTAACTAACGTTTCGAGGATTTTGGTAACTAAACTGTAAATCCTACCACCAAATGGACAAGACTTTCGGATCCGATCATGAAGAGATCTATAACTTCTGACCCTGGAATTTTTGCCGTATCTTGCTCCCTTATGCCTTAGATAGAGCTGCATTTTTCAGATTTAACGTCAATTTTTTACATTTTCCGTAATTAATTTTACTGTGTTACACGCTCATAAGACCGATAGATTCATGAAATTTTGCAGGCTCACTGGAACGTTCGTGGGTCACACGTGAGCAAAATGCATGATTCTAGCACCTTGTAAAAATGGAAAAACGAAAGTAAAACGGAAACACTGTACTCCTAATCCAAGATTCAAAACCAATCTACGGTGAAAACGATGCAGATACGACAAAACATCAAATAACGGAAATATAGAGCGTTTCAACCACGATACACCTACCAAGTTTCAAGACTATAGCTCCCCGTAACATTAGGAAAATAATTTCTTATCTTGTGAGAATCGTACGTAATTTGCACCACGTCGAAAAGTTTAACGCTATCTTCTTTTCTACAAAACGTGAATATTCGGTACCAGAAAATATTAGAGGACCAAACATGTACGCGAATATATGGGCAGTCTGGTGGCGCAATCCGTTTTTCGTAACGAAGTACCGGTTCGTCACAGTAATTTTCCATGTGACCACTTGTAATGTAGAGGAATGGGGGGTTTGGGGGCGCAGCCCCCAACGAGCGAAAGCGAGTCTTATGTATATAAAGCCGCAAGGCTCACTGACTGACATAAATGTTTACCCACTTCGACATGAGCTAGAAACTTGAAATTTGGCAAGGTGATAGCTATTAGCGTGTAACCTACGGAAAAATTCCAAAAATTTTAAATTTTTAATTTTTGCCCCCCTCCCCCCAAACAAAATGGCGGATACCGTGATGCAGTGTCCTACAAAATTAATATTTGGCAAAGTTCTAGCTCCTAGCCTGTAACCGACGTACAAATTGCAAAAAGTTAAATTATTTAATATTTCATCCACTAAAAAATTCGAAATTATAAACCAAATTAAATGACGGTGCAGGCTTTCGTTTCCAGCTCCCTTGTGGCTAAACGGTAATTGTTATCAATAAACGGACTGCACTTTCGGCCACTAAAATGAAGAGATCTACAACTTTGGTCCTATGACTTTTTGTCGTATCTCGACTCCTTCTACCTTAGATTGAGCTTCATTTTCCCGGTTTTGGTCATTTTTGTTAAATTTCCATAAATGATTTTACTGATTCACACACTCATAAGATGGATAGATGAACGAAATTCAGGACGCTCCTTGGCAACATCATTGGCCATATGTAGACCGACTTTCGTTATTCTAGCTGCCTTGCAAGTATGGGAAAACGGAGGGTACATGTGGAAACACTATTGATATTTCGGCCTAATTTATGATTCTTAAGCAATTTATGGCGAAATCCGTTGAGATACGGCAAAACCTTAAATAACCAAAATTATAGGTCGTTTCATCGCCAATCTGCCTGCAAAGTTTCAAGACTGTAGCTGTCTGCCAAGTTGGCAAAATTATTTTTCAACTTGTGAAAAGTGGGCGAAATTTGACATGGATCGAAACGTTCACCTCGTTCTATGGCATAAATATGCGGGATAGGAGAAAGCGCCTAAGCCAGTAATGTAGACCACTAAAAGGGTCGTCTAACGCCGCAATCCGTACCTCGATACGACGCACCGTTTGTTCGCAATCAATTTCCAAACGAAAGCCTGCACTATTTAGCGTGCAAATTGCCTGGCTCTATCTTATCTTATCTTATCATATATATATAAAGCCGCAAGGCTAACTGACTCACTGACTGACTGACTGACATTAATGTTTGCCCACTTCCAAGTGAGCTAGGAACTTGAAATTCGGCAATCGGATAGCTATTTGGCTGCAACCAAAGGAGAAATTCCAAAAATTTTAAATTTTTCATATTTAGCCCCTCCCCGTCCCAATCAATATATCGGACTCAAATTTTATGTTAGAACCTTCCATGTGATCTAGGAACTTGAGATTCGGCAATGTGATAGCTATTAGGCTGCAAACCAAGAAAAAATTTCAAAAAGTTCAAATTTTTCATATTTAGCCCCCCCCCAACGAATCACTCAAATTTCGTGTTAGACCCTTCCAGATGATCTAGGAACTAGAAATTCGGCAATCGGATAGCTATTAGGCTGCAATCCAAGGAAAAATTTCAAATGGTTCAAATTTTTCATATTTAGCCCCCTCCCCCAACGAATCACTCAAATTTGGGGTTAGACCCTTCCAGATGAGCTAGGAACTTGAAATTCCAAAATGTTCAAATTTTTCATATTTAGCCCCTCCCCGCTCAATCAGTATATCGGGCTAAAATTTCGTGTTAGAACCTTCCAGATGATATACGAACTTGAAATTCGGCAATCTGATACCTATTACGCTGGAACCCAAAGAGAAATTCCAAAAAGTTAAAATTTTTCACATTTACCCCCCCCCCCCACGAAACACTTAAATTTCCTTTTAGACCCTTCCAGGTGATCTAGAAACTTGTGATTCGGCAATGTGATAGCTATTAGGCTGCAACCCAAGGAAAATTCCAAAAAGTTCAAATTTTTCTTATTTAGCCCCCCCTCCCACCAAACAAAGTGTCGGACGCCATAATGCAGTACCCTACAATATTAACATTTGGAAAGAATCTAGCTCCTAACCTGTAAGAGACGTAGAAATTGCAAGAAGTTCAAATATTTAACCTTTTACCCACTCAAAAATTCGAAATATTAAGCAAAATTGAATGACGGTGCAGACTTTCGTTTCGAGCTATCTTGCGGCTCAACGTTAATTGCTATCAATACCCGGATTGCACTTTCGCACCCTAAAATGAAGAGATCTACAACTTTGGTCCTATGACTTTTTGTCGTTTTTTGTCGTATCTCGACTCCTTCTACCTTAGATTGAGCTTCATTTTCCCGGTTTTGGTCATTATTGTTAAGTTTCCATAAATGATTTTACACGCCATAATGCAGTGTCCTACAAAATTAAAATTGGGCAATGCTCTAGCTCCAAGCCTGTAACTGACGTAGAAAATACAACAAGATCATGTTTTTAAAATCTTACCAACTAAAAAAATCGAAATATGAAGCCAAATTTAATTACTGTGCAGACTTTCGTTTCGAGCTATCTTGTGGCTGAACGGTAATTGCTATCATAAACGGATCGCACTTTCTGATGTTAAAATGAAGTGATCTACAACTTTGGTCCTAAGACTTCTTGTTGTATCTCGACCCTTTCTACCTTAGACTGAGCTTCATTTTCCCGGTTTTGGTCAATTTTGTTCAACCTCCATTATTTAATTTTTTGATTCACTCACTCATAGGACAGATAGATACACGAAATTCGGCAGTCTGATAGCTATTAGGCTGGAACCCATGGAAATTTTCCAAAACGTTCAAATTTTGCATAGTTATCCCCTCCCCCAATCTAAATATCGGGCTCAAATTTCGTGCTAAACCCTTCCACATGAATTTGAAGGTTGAAATTCGTCAGTCTGATAGAGACTGTAAGCGAAGGAAAAATTCCAACACGCTCCAATTTCCACATTATATATTTCATATATCAAATCAAATTATCGGACTCAAATTTCGGGTTAGACCATTCCAGATGTGCTAGGAACTTGAAATTTTGCAACATTATGGCTATTAGCCTTCAACCTACGGAAGAATTAGAAAAAATTCAAATTTTAATTTTTGCCCCTTCCCTCCCAAACAAAATGGCGGACGCCATGATGCAGTGACCTACAAAATTAATATTTGGCAATGCTCTAGATCCAAGCCTGTAAGCGACGAAGAAATTGCAACAAGTTCAAATTTTGAATATTTAACCCACCGAAAAATCGAAATATGAAGCCAAATGTAATGACGTTGCAGACTTTCGTTTCGAGCAATCTTGTGTGTGAAGGGCAATTGCTATCAATAAGGGGATTGAACTTTCTTGCTTAAAATGATGAGTTCTTCAACTTTGGTCTATGACGTTTTATCGTATTTCGATCCCTTCTACCTTAGATTGAGCTTCATTTCCCCGGTTTTGGTCAATTTTGTTAAATTTCCATATATTATTTTACTGATTAACACACTCATAAGACAGATAGACGCACTAAGTTCTGCACGCTCCCTGACAAGACCATTGGTGATTTGAAGGCCGACTGTCATTATTCTACTGCCTTGAATGCATGGGAAACTGAAGGAATATGTAGAAACACTAACCTAATTTCAGCATAATGTATGTTACTTAATCAATTTATTGTGAAGACGGTGGGGATACGGCAAAACCTCAAATAACCAAAATTGTAAGTCTTTGCATTGTCGTCCTACGTGCCAAGTTTCAAAGATATAGCTGTCTGCTAAGTTGGCAAAATCATTTTTCAACTTGTTTAAAGCGGACGAAATTTGACATGAATCGAAACGTTCACCTCTTTCTTTGGTATACGTAGGCGAGATACCAAAAAATGCCTAAGACACTAATGTAGACGACTGAAGGGGTCGTCTGATGGCGCAAGCTGTACTTTGATAGGACGTACCGTTTTGACGCAGTAAATTTCCAAATGAAAGTCTGCACTATTTAGCGTGCACATTACCTGGCTCTATATTATAATACATATACATAAAAACGTTTGGCTCACTGGCTGACATAAATGTTTACCCACTTCGGCATGAGCTAGAAACTTGAAATTATGGCAATATGATAGCTATTAGGCTGTATTGTGGAAAAGTTCCAAATGTTGATTTTTTGTTATTTTTACTTCCCTTCCCTTAAAATAAATTGTAGACGATATGTTGCAGTGCGCCAGAAAATTAAAATTTGTCGCAGTTACAACTTTGGCCTGCAACCAACGAAGAAACTCGAAAGAGCTGCATTGTTTAACGTTTTTATCTCCAGAAAATATCGAAATCTGGAAGCAATTTTCGTTATGGTGCTAAATAACGTTTCGAGGATTTTGGTAACTAAACTGTAAATCCTACCACCAAATGGACAAGACTTTCGGATCCGATCATGAAGAGATCTATAACTTCTGACCCTGGAATTTTTGCCGTATCTTGCTCCCTTATGCCTTAGATAGAGCTGCATTTTTCAGATTTAACGTCAATTTTTTACATTTTCCGTAATTAATTTTACTGTGTTACACGCTCATAAGACCGATAGATTCATGAAATTTTGCAGGCTCACTGGAACGTTCGTGGGTCACACGTGAGCAAAATGCATGATTCTAGCACCTTGTAAAAATGGAAAAACGAAAGTAAAACGGAAACACTGTACTCCTAATCCAAGATTCAAAACCAATCTACGGTGAAAACGATGCAGATACGACAAAACATCAAATAACGGAAATATAGAGCGTTTCAACCACGATACACCTACCAAGTTTCAAGACTATAGCTCCCCGTAACATTAGGAAAATAATTTCTTATCTTGTGAGAATCGTACGTAATTTGCACCACGTCGAAAAGTTTAACGCTATCTTCTTTTCTACAAAACGTGAATATTCGGTACCAGAAAATATTAGAGGACCAAACATGTACGCGAATATATGGGCAGTCTGGTGGCGCAATCCGTTTTTCGTAACGAAGTACCGGTTCGTCACAGTAATTTTCCATGTGACCACTTGTAATGTAGAGGAATGGGGGGTTTGGGGGCGCAGCCCCCAACGAGCGAAAGCGAGTCTTATGTATATAAAGCCGCAAGGCTCACTGACTGACATAAATGTTTACCCACTTCGACATGAGCTAGAAACTTGAAATTTGGCAAGGTGATAGCTATTAGCGTGTAACCTACGGAAAAATTCCAAAAATTTTAAATTTTAAATTTTTGCCCCCCTCCCCCCAAACAAAATGGCGGATACCGTGATGCAGTGCCCTACAAAATTAATATTTGGCAAAGTTCTAGCTCCTAGCCTGTAACCGACGTACAAATTGCAAAAAGTTAAAATATTTAATATTTCATCCACTAAAAAATTCGAAATATTAAGCCAAATTTAATGACGGTGCAGGCTTTCGCTTCGAGCTCTCTTGTGGCTAAACGGTAATTGTTATCAATAAACAGACTGCACTTTCTTCCGCTAAAATGAAGAGATCTACAACTTTGGTCCTATGACTTTTTGTCGTATCTCGACTCCTTCTACCTTAGATTGAGCTTCATTTTCCCGGTATCGGTCATTTTTGTTAAATTTCCATAAATGATTTTACTGATTCACATACTCATAAGATGGATAGATGAACGAAATTCAGGACGCTCCTTGGCAACGTCATTGGCCATATGTAGACCGACTTTCGTTATTCTAGCTGCCTTGCAAGTATGGTAAAACGGAGGGTACATGTGGAAACACTATTGAAATTTCGGCCTAATTTATGATTCTTAAGCAATTTATGGCGAAACCAGTTGAGATACGGCAAAACCTCAAATAAGCAAAATTATAGGTCTTTTCATCGCCAACCTGCCTGCAAAGTTTCAAGACTGTAGCTGTCTGCCAAGTTGGCAAAATTATTTTTCAATTTGTGAAAAGTGGGCGAAATTTGACATGGATCGAAAAGTTCACCTCTTTCTATGGCATAAATATGCGGGATAGGAGAAAGCGCCTAAGGCAGCAATGTAGACCACTAAACGGGTCGTCTAACGCCGCAATCCGTACCTCGATACGACGCACCGTTTGCTCACAATAAATTTCCAAACGAAAGCCTGCACTATTTAGCGTGCACATTGCCTGGCTCTATCTTATCCTATATATATAAATCCACAAGGCTAACTGACTCACTCACTGACTGACATTAATGTTTGCCCACTTCCAAGTGAGCTATCAACTTGAAATTCGGCAATCTGATAGCTATTAGGCTGAAACCCAAGGAAAAATTCAAAAAAGTTGAAATTTTTCATATTTAGCCCCCCTTCCGTCCCATCAAATAATCGGACTAAAATTTCGTGTTAGACCCTTCCAGATGAGCTAGGAACTTGAAATTCGGCAATCTGATACCTATTAGGCTGTAAACCAAGGACAAGTTCCAGAAGTTCAAATTTTTCGTATTTAGCCCCCGTCGAATCAAATCGTCGGACTCAATTTTCGGGTTAGACCCTTCCGTTCCAGATGAGCTAGAAACTTGGAATTTTTCAACATGATAGCTATTAGCGTGTAACCAACGGAAAAATTCAAAAAGTTTTCATTTTTAATTTTGCCCCCCTCCCCCCAAACAAAATGGCGGACCCCGTGATGAAGTACCCTACAAAATTAAAATTTGGCAAAGTTGTAGCTCCTAGCCTGTGACCGACGTAGACATTGCAATAAGTTGAAACATTTAATATTTTAACCACAAAAAAATTGGAAATATTAAGCCAAATTAAATCACGGTGCGGGCTTTCTTTTCGAGCTCTCTTGTGGCTAAACGGTAATTGTTATCAATAAACGGACTGCACTTTCGTGCCCTAAAATGAAGAGATCTACAACTTTGGTCCTATGACTTTTTGTCGTATCTCGACTCCTTCTACCTTAGATTGAGCTTCATTTTCCCGGTTTTGGTCATTTTTGTTAAATTTCCATAAATGATTTTACTGATTCACACACTCATATGATGGGTAGATGAACGAAATTCCGCACGCTCCTACCACCAAATAGACAAGACGTACGGATCCGATCATGAAGAGATCTACAATTTCTGACCCGGGATTTTAGTCGTATCTTGCTCCCTTATGCCTTAGATAGAGCTGCATTTTTCAGATTTAACGTCAATTTTTTACATTTTGCGTAATTAATTTTACTGTGTTACACACTTATAACACCGATAGATTCATGAAATTAAGCAGGCTCACTGGAACGTTCGTGGGTCACACGTGAGCAAAATACATTATTCTAGCACCCTGTAAAAATGGAAACGCGAATGTAAAACGGAAACACTGTACGCCTAATCCAAGGTTCTAAACCAATCTACGGTGAAAACATCAAATAACGGAAATATAGAGCGTTTCAACCACGATAAACCTACCAAGCTTCAAGACTACAGCTCCCCGTTACATTAGGAAAATAATTTCTTATCTTGTGAGAATCGTACGCAATTTTCACCACGTCGAAACGTTTAACGCTATCTTTTCTATAAAACGTGAATGTACGGTACGAGAAAATATTAGAGGACCAAACATGTACGCGAATATATGGGCAGTCTGGTGGCGCAATCCACGAAGTACCGGTTCGTCACAGTAATTTTCCATGTGACCACTTGTAATGGAGAGGAATGGGGGGTTTGGGGGCGCAGCCCCCAACGAGCGAAAGCGAGTCTTATATATATAAAGCCACAAGGCTAATTGACTGACTCACTGACTGACTGACATTAATGTTTGCCCACTTCCAAGTCGCCTAGGAACTTGAAATTTGGCAATCTGATGGATATTAGTCTGCAACCCGAGGAAAAATTCAAAAAAGTTGAAATTTTTTATATTTAGCCCCCCTTCCGGCCAATTAAAATATCGGGATAAAATTTCGTGTTACACACTTCCAGACGAGCTAGGAACTTGAAATTCGGCAATCTGATGGATATTAGGCTGCAACCCACGGAAGAATTCCAATGAGTTGAATTTTTAATTTTTTCCCCCCCTTCTGCCCAATCAAGGTATCGGACTCAAATTTCGTGTTAGACCCGTCCAGATGAACTGGGAACATGAAGTTCAGTAATCTGATAGCTATGGAGCTACAAGTTAAGGAAAAAATCCAAATGTTCAAATTTTTCATATTTAGCCCCCCCAAACTCCCAATCAAGATATCGGCCACAAATTTCGTGTTACACCTTTCCATATGAATTAGAAAGTTGAAATTCGGCAGTCTGATAGATATTCGGGTGTAAGCCATGGAGATATTCCAAAACCTTCCAATTTTTCATATTTGCCCCCCACCATCCAATCAAAATATCGGACTTTAATTTCGGGTTAGAACATTCCAGATGAGCTACGAAGTGAAAATTTGGCAATATTATAGCTATTCTGATAGATATTCGGGTGTAAGCCATGGAGATATTCCAAAACCTTCCAATTTTTCATATTTGCCCCCCACCATCCAATCAAAATATCGGACTTTAATTTCGGGTTAGAACATTCCAGATGAGCTACGAAGTTAAAATTTGGCAATATTATAGCTATTAGGCTATACCCCCAGGACAAATTCCAAAGCGCTCAAATTTTTCTTATTTAGCCCCCCATTCACAATGGCGCACTGAAATTTCGTGTTAGAAGCTTCCAGATGAGCTAGGAACTTGAAATTCGGTAATCTGATAGCTATTAGGCTGCAATCTTTGGAAAAAATCCAGAAAGCTGAAACTTTTCATATTTAGCCCCCCCCTCCACCCAATAAAATTATCGGACTAAAATTTCGGGTTAGACCCTTGCAGGTGAGCTAGGAACTTGAAATTCGACAATATGATAGCTATTAGGCCTTAAATCCATGAAAAATTCCAAAAGTCGATTTTTTAAAATATTTAGACCCCTTCACACCGAATCAAGTTAACGGACTCAAATTTCGGGTTGGACCCTTCCAAATGAGCTAGGAACTTGAAATTCGGCAATCTGATAGCTATTAGCGTGTAACCTACGGAAAATTTCCAAAAATTTTAAATTTTTGCCCCCCTCCCCCAAACAAAATGGCGGACACCGTGATGCAGTGCCCTAGAAAATTAAAATTTGGCAAAAGTTCTAGCTCCTAGCCTGTAACCGACGTAGAAATTGCAATAACTTAAAATATTTAATATTTTATCCACTAAACAATTCGAAATGCTAAGCCAAATTTAATGACGGTGCAGGCTTTCGTTTAGAGCTCTCTTGTGGCTAAACAACGGTAATTGTTATCAATAAACGGACTGCATTTTCGTCCCTAAAATGAAGAGATCTACAACTTTGGTCCTATGACTTTTTGTCGTATCTCGACTCCTTCTACCTTAGATTGAGCTTCAATTTCCCGGTTTTGGTCATTTTTGTTAAATTTCCATAAAATTATTTTACTGATTCACACACTCGTAAGATAGATAGATGAACGAAATTCAGCACGCTCCTTGGCAACGCCATTGGCCATACGTAGACCGACTTTCGTTATTCTAGCGGCCTTCCAAGTATGGGGGAACGGAGGGTATATGTGGAAACACTATTGAAATTTCAGCCTCACATATGATTCTTAAGCAATCTATGGTGAAGTCCGCTGAGATACGGCAAAACCTCAAATAACCAAAATTATAGGCCGTTTCATCGTCAACCAGCCTGTAAAGTTTCAAGACTGTAGCTGTCTGCTATGTTGGCAAAATTATTTTTCAACTAGTGCTAAGCGGAAAAAATTTGATATGGATCGAAACGTTCACCCCTTTATATGGTATAAAGAGGCGAGATACGAGAAAATGCCCCAGGCAGTACTGTAGGCGACAAAATGGGGCGTCTGATGGTGAAATCCTTACCTCGATACGACTTACCGTTTGGCCGCTATGAATTTCCAAACGAAAGTCTGCACTATTTAGCGTGCACATTCATATTTAGTGACAAAAAACAAAATGGCGGCCCGAATTTCGGGTTAAAAGCTTCCAGATGCGGTAGGTACTTGAAATTCGGCAATCTGATAGCTATTTGGCTGAAACACAAGGAAAAATTCCAAAAAATTCAAAATTTCATATTTAGCACCCACACCGAAATAAAATATCGGACTAAAAAATCGGGTTAGAAGCTTCCAGATGAGCTAGGAACTTGAAATTCGGCAATCTGATAGGTATTGGGCTGTAACCCAAAGAAAAATTCCAAAAGTTCAATTTTTTCATACTTAGCCAGCCCCCCCCCCCCCCAATCAAAATTTCGGACTCAATTTTCGGTTTACACCCTTCCAGATGAGCTAGGAACTTGTAATTCACCAATGCGTCCGTGGCCTTTATTAAGGTACAACTCCAGCAATTGCCTTGTGTGAAAATGGGAAACCACGGAAAACCATCTTCAGATCTGCCGACAGTGGGATTCAAATCCACTATCTTCCGGAGGCAAGCTCACAGCCGCGCGCATCTAACCGCACGGCCAACTTGCCCGGTACAGTGGGATTGAAACCCACAATCTCCCGAATGCAAGCACACAGCTACGCGACCCTAACCGCATGGCCAGCTCACTCGGTTCCGTTTGGAAACCTATAATCTGGAAAATAAACTTTGCCACTGGGAACACGACCACAACGTTGCATTCTTTGACACCATGCCTACGGTTTTGAATGAGGAGCTTTGGGTATTGTGTGAGAGAAATACAAACATAACCTTATCAACCTTCAATCTTCTAGCGCACATGGCAGTATGCCTCAGTCATTTTGTTTTTGGTGGAGTGGGTAAAAATGTATATTTCAGTCTGATAGATATTGGGCTATAAGCGAAGGAAAAATGCCAACACGTTTCAACTTTCATATTTACCCCCTCACCCAATCAAGTTATCGGACAAAAAATTTCGTGTTAGACCTTTCTAGATGAGCTAGGAACTTGAAATTCGGCACTCTCATAGCTTTTAGGCTGTAACCCCACGAAAAATTCATAAAACTGCATCAAATTATCGGACTCAAATTTCGGGTTAGAAGCTTCCAGATGAGCTTGCAGCTTGAAATTCGGCAATCTGATAGCTATTGGGCTGTAACCCAAAGAAAAATTCCAAAAGTTCAATTTTTTCATACTTAGCCAGCCCCCTCCCCCGCATCAAAATTTCGGACTCAGTTTTCGGTTTACACCCTTCCAGATGAGCTAGGAACTTGTAATTCGCCAATGCGTCCGTGGCCTTTATTAAGGTACTGCCCCAGCAATTGCCTTGTGTGAAAATGGGAAACCACGGAAAACCATCTTCAGATCTGCCGACAGTGGGATTCAAATCCACTATCTTCCGGAGGCAAGCTCACAGCCGCGCGCATCTAACCGCACGGCCAACTTGCCCGGTACAGTGGGATTCAAACCCACAATCTCCCGAATGCAAGCACACAGCTACGCGACCCTAACCGCATGGCCAGCTCACTCGGTTCCGTTTGGAAACCTATAATCTGGAAAATAAACTTTGCCACTGGGAACACGACCACAACGTTGCATTCTGTGACACCATGCCTACGGTTTTGAATGAGGAGCTTTGGGTATTCTGTGAGAGAAATACAAACATAACCTTATCAACCTTCATAGCGCACATGGCAGTATGCCTCAGTCATTTTGTTTTTGTTGGAGTGGGTAAAAATGTATATTTTTGGAATTTTTCATTAAGATACAGGCTAATTGCTATCACTACTAAATTTCAAGTTTCTCACTCATCTGGAAGTGGGTATGCCAGTGAGTGAGTGAGTTTGTCAGTTTAGTTCTACAGCTCTTACCATAGTAGTCTGGCCTAGAGAAGACAAATTTAAAACTATCTCTTAATGTTGCTGTATGAACATAGTTGTCCACAAATATTATATAAAATTGATCATGAATATCAAAGAGAAAAACTTTGAGTTCTTTGCTGGCATACTCCAAGTTACTTTCAAATGGGGAGCTTTGGGTATTCTGTGGGAGAAATACAAACATAACCATATCAACCTTTAATTATCTACTGCACATGGCAGTTTGCATTAGTCATTTTGTTTCAGGTGGAAGAGGTAAAAATGTGCTTCACTGTAATGGGTAATGGGACCAACGTTGAATTGTATTGTCCCAGCCACCTGAGCACAACGAGCACATGACTCAGAATATGTCCAAGATGTCTATTCCTCTTCCATAGCAATTGGTATCCCTACTCTCAGGACCACTTAACTGCTGCCCGTGGTTCGTGCATCAGCAAAAACTACAAGCAGTCATACAATCCATAACTTACAAGAAACATTCCAAATTCCTAGGCCTGCATACAACTAACTTGAAAATGAATTATATCAAAAAGGTGTGGTTTCAAAGAAATTTAATTTATTTTACCTTTTTTTTTCATGCCCATCTGAATAATTTATCTTGACCACATTGGTTTAGCCCTAATATTTTACACACTTGTAAATGAGAAGGGGAATAGCCTCTTGCAAAATTAAATTTTCAAGACAATGCTTACTGCAATAGTAGTAATCTGGCCTAGAGAAGAAAAAATTTAAAACTATCTTTTAATGTTGCTGTATGAACTTAGATGTCCACAAATATTATATAAAATTGATCATGAATAGGTATCAAAGGGAAAAAATTTGAGTTCTTCGCTGGCATACTGCAAGTTACTTTCAAATGGGGAGCTTTGGGTATTCTGTGGGAGATATACAAACATAACCATATCAACCTTCAATTTTCTACTGCACATGGCAGTTTGCATCAGTCATTTTGTTTCAGCTGGAAGGGGTAAAAATGTACATTTTTGGAATTTTTTCTTAGCTTACAAGCTAATTGCTATCACTATCAAATATTCACTTTCTCACTCACTGGGTATGCCAGTGAGTGAGTGACTGAGTTTGTCAGTTTAGTTCTATAGCTCTTACCTTTAAATTGCTGAAAACTCAGTCTTTCATGACAGTCTCTACAATTTTTCCTAGGAAACATTTTCATCCATTAATCTTACATCACCTCATAACCGAAGCCAGGTCATACATAGAGTTCATTCATAACTTAGTCTTTATTTCCTTGATCTGAATGCCCGCTTGCCATTGAACACATCAGTTTTTACATATAGCTGTCCCAAGCCATCCCCCTTGCTGTTCCTACTATTGCATAGAATAGCCTACCTGTATGTTACCCATCCTCTCTTCATATTCTGAATGATCCTAGGTAAAATTCTATGAAGTATTACACATTGTCCCACTGAGTGAAAATGCTTCACTCTAATGGGTAACGGGACCAATGTTGAATTGTATTGTCCCAGCCACCTGAGCACAACGAGGACATCACTCAGAATATGTCCAAGATGTCTATTCCTCTTCCATAGCAATTGGTATCCGTACTCTCAGGGCCACTTGCTAGGCCACTTAACTGCTGCCTGTGGTTCGTACATCAGCAAAAACTACAAGCAGTCATACAATCCATAACTTACAAGAAACATTCCTGCATACAACTAACTTGAAAATGAATTATATCAAAAAGGTGTGGTTAAAAAGAAATTAAATTTACTTTACCTTCTTTTCATGCCCATCTGAATAATTTATCTTGACCAAATTGGTTTAGGCCTAATATTTTACACACTTGTAAATGAGAAGGGGAATAGCCTCTTGCAAAATTAAATTTTCAAGACAATGCTTACTGCAATAGTAGTAATCTGGCCTAGAGAAGAAAAAATTTAAAACTATCTTTTAATGTTGCTGTATGAACTTAGATGTCCACAAATATTATATAAAATTGATCATGAATAGGTATCAAAGGGAAAAAATTTGAGTTCTTCGCTGGCATACTCCAAGTTACTTTCAAATGGGGAGCTTTGGGTATTCTGTGGGAGAAATACAAACATAACGATATCAACCTTCAATTATCTACTGCACATGGCAGTTTGCATTAGTCATTTTGTTTCAGGTGGAAGAGGTAAAAATGTGCTTCACTGTAATGGGTAATGGGACCAACGTTGAATTGTATTGTCCCAGCCACCTGAGCACAACGAGCACATGACTCAGAATATGTCCAAGATGTCTATTCGTCTTCCATAGCAATTGGTATCCCTACTCTCAGGACCACTTAACTGCTGCCCGTGGTTCGTGCATCAGCAAAAACTACAAGCAGTCATACAATCCATAACTTACAAGAAACATTCCAAATTCCTAGGCCTGCATACAACTAACTTGAAAATGAATTATATCAAAAAGGTGTGGTTAAAAAGAAATTTAATTTATTTTACCTTTTTTTTCATGCCCATCTGAATAATTTATCTTGACCACATTGGTTTAGCCCTAATATTTTACACACTTGTAAATGAGAAGGGGAATAGCCTCTTGCAAAATTAAATTTTCAAGACAATGCTTACTGCAATAGTAGTAATCTGGCCTAGAGAAGAAAAAATTTAAAACTATCTTTTAATATTGCTGTATGAACTTAGATGTCCACAAATATTATATAAAATTGATCATGAATAGGTATCAAAGGGAAAAAATTTGAGTTCCTCGCTGGCATACTGCAAGTTACTTTCAAATGGGGAGCTTTGGGTATTCTGTGGGAGATATACAAACATAACCATATCAACCTTCAATTTTCTACTGCACATGGCAGTTCGCATCAGTCATTTTGTTTCAGCTGGAAGGGGTAAAAATGTACATTTTTGGAATTTTTTCTTACCTTACAAGCTAATTGCTATCACTATCAAATATTCACTTTCTCACTCACTGAGTATGCCAGTCAGTGAGTGACTGAGTTTGTCAGTTTAGTTCTATAGCTCTTACCTTTAAATTGCTGAAAACTCAGTCTTTCATGACAGTCTCTACAATTTTTCCTAGGAAACATTTTCATCCATTAATCTTACATCACCTCATAACCGAAGCCAGGTCATACATAGAGTTCATTCATAACTCAGTCTTTATTTCCTTGATCTGAATGCCCGCTTGCCATTGAACACATCAGTTTTTACATATAGCTGTCCCAAGCCATCCCCCTTGCTGTTCCTACTATTGCATAGAATAGCCTACCTGTATGTTACCCATCCTCTCTCCATATCCTGAATGATCCTAGGTAAAATTCTGTGAAGTATTACACATTGTCCCACTGAGTGAAAATGCTTCACTCTAATGGGTAACGGGTCCTATGTTGAATTGTATTGTCCCAGCCACCTGAGCACAACGAGGACATGACTCAGAATATGTCCAAGATGTCTATTCCTCTTCCATAGCAATTGGTATCCCTACTCTCAGGACCACTTGCTAGGCCACTTAACTGCTGCCTGTGGTTCGTGCATCAGCAAAAACTACAAGCAGTCATACAATCCATAACTTACAAGAAACATTCATGCATACAACTAACTTGAAAATGAATTATATCAAAAAGGTGTGGTTAAAAAGAAATTAAATTTACTTTACCTTTTTTTCATGCCCATCTGAATAATTTATCTTGACCAAATTGGTTTAGGCCTAATATTTTACACACTTGTAAATGAGAAGGGGAATAGCCTCTTGCAAAATTATATTTTCAAGACAATGCTTACTGCAATAGTAGTAATCTGGCCCAGAGAAGACAACTTTAAAACTATCTTCTAATGTTGCTGTATGAACATAGTTGACCACAAATATATAAAATTGATCATGAATATCAAGGAGAAAATCTTTTAGTTCTTTGCTGGCATACTGGAAGTTACTTGATGATGTAAATAAAAGGATTTCAATCAAGTTAGGGTAATACAGATTTCTGTTGAACATATCTTACCCATTATTAACACAATGGTCTGACTTAGACAGTAATTTATGTCTTCGGAATCAACAGAGCAAGTTCCACTTACTCCTTGATTGTCAGCATCAGCACTCTCTAAGAACTGACATAAATTGGTAATTGGTAAGGGGAAAACAATCATCACACTCACCGTTTAACGTACTCATCATCTTGAAGGGCTAATACATACCATGTCAATGTATTCCAATTTTACCTCCATGTGATGCAGCAGAATCTTATTTTCATTTAAAGCATTTCTGGTACTTTTCTGAAGATGGGGAACATCAAATATGACAGCAGTTGGCTCACTACTCTATAGCCTACAAGAAAATGGAATGCACTGGGTCTAACTAAACTACCTTGACAAAGATTTCTCAATGCTTTCTGATGTGTCAAGCCTTGGTCACTAACTGTGCAAACAACTTTCAACCCAAAGATGCTGTAATTCAGTTAAAATAAACACAATCAGGTCTTTTAACGCTACACTACTTACCGTAATGAATTTGTGATAAAATAATAAGCTGTTGTTTGCTTACAAGTTATGTGAATACGTCTTATCATCATGACAAGGAATGCATGATTTGCTGCATCATGTGACCTCACACCGACATACAGTATACATTGTTTATTAGCCTCATAATATAACGTCTTTGGGTGGTGACATTTCATTCAAATAGGGGGGGCAGAGTTTCTTTCTCAGACATTTCAGAAACCTCTACTTTAAGTACTTCAAGTATGGATGGATAAATACCAGAGTCAAAAGGTAGGGCCTACCAGGATTCAAGATAGCAAGGGCTTGAGAAGCCTGACATGCATACCCAGATAATGAAATAAACTTGGACGACGTTTATAAATGTAAAGTGCCATAACGTTGCCTTCAACATTCCACTGCATAGCAGAGGGAGCTTTGTTGGCATTGCCTGAGCACTGTTAAATAATTTACTGATGTCAAAAATTGATACCCACCTTCATCCATAGCAGAGTGTGTGCTTTCTTTAGCTTCAATCTCCTCAACATCACTTATTACTGAAAGATATGGATTACGAAATACGAATCATGTTTGTGAAGTTGTTGAAATTTAATTTACACTTATATTCTCTGCAATTTTATTACTTGACACAGGTATCACTAAATTACACGGATTATAGTGGAAAAGTTCCAAATGTTGGGGAACATCATAAATCAATCGGTGTCTAGCGTGGTTAATGAAGACCTTCTCGAGGAAACGATTTTCCCTAACATAACACCTGGTAGGGTACAGTTTACACCATCGCTCACAAGACACACTCGCTTCCACTGCTGCAGAGTGTCCTTCCTGGTTTCGTTAGGACATTCATAAAAAGATGCTTATGTCATACAGACATAATAGCCACTTGTACATGCTAGAAAGTTGCAGGAGCATTTTAACCTCTCTGGAATAAAGAACATAATATTTGAAAACAACGTTTCACAAGTGAAACCAAATGAAATGGAAGTAATGAAAAAATATAAATTAATGCACTATTTACAAGTATATTTCCATAACTTACCTTCGCTGTGCTCAGCATTTTTGGCAGAAAATAACATCTCACAAAGTTTATGTTCTGACTTATGTACAGTACACGTAGCCGTTTGCTTACTATGAAATTACGAAACTACAGAACTCAAACATATAACAAAACTTTGACATTAAGCGTGTCCATAACTTTAACAGGCCCTTTCTTCGTCGCAACTTCTTCTCATAATTATTATTTAATATCGTATAAAACCGTATACAACTCGTTCACTATTTAACATTTGATTACTGTGATTATGAGCATACGCCATGATACCAAGTCAGCCAATCAAGAAGCGACTATCTCCCTTGCAGCGCTTCCAAGAGGCATGGGACTGAAGTACAGCCTGTTGTTGTTTTTGTTTAGTCGTATCTCGGTGTGCATTGCTACTTGGTTTATTCTCCCGGTAATTTAATTGAAATTTCAATTATTTACTAATATTACAAGCTATTTCTCAACTATGGGTGAGTGGTTTTCATACACTGAAGCTACACGTTCACTTCTGCGACAAACTCTGCTTGATATTCGTCCTGGAGTACAACTGACTGCAGACAGTATCAACTTCTTCAATGATGTATTGGCTGCTAACTCTGAATTCCGTCCCCTTAGCCTATTTACTCTAGGAGCAATTGATTCTTTGTCACCTCTTCCTCTTGACCGGAGACATATCCAAATAATCCCTGGCGACATCTCTAGCGATATTCCTGACATTGTTTCACACTACATTTGTGCTTACTACGATGGCAATATCATTCACATCTACGACAGTCTGAATAGACGCACTCTATCTCCAATACAGGCTCAATATTTAAGAAAGCTTTTCCCGAGCATAGAAGTAATATTTGAAGATGTACAACAACAGTTTAATAATACTGATTGTGGTTTCTTTGCAATCGCTTTTGCTGTATCACTTGCTCACGAAAGGAATCCATGTGATGAGCGCTACAATTGTTTAAAGTTCCCTGAGCATCTGCTGCACATATTGAACACTCGACAAATATCCCCGTTTCCTCTTCTTTCAAATGATGAATATTCAACTAACGTGATCCTTACATCCGACAACGATGACAACAAAGTGCCTAACAAAAAGCTCTGCGGCCGCAAAAAATCCAGAAAAAGGGGTCGACCAAAGAAGTTACTGTCTACTTCTCGAGAGCAGCATCAAGAAGCCGTTAGGCGTTATAGTCAGAAAAAACCTGAAGTCCATAGGGAGGCGGTCCAGCGATATTCCCAAGTACATCCTGAAGTCCATAGGGAGGCGGTCCAGCGATATTCCCAAGTACATCCTGAAGTCCATAGGGAGGCGGTCCAGCGATATTCCCAAGTACATCCTGAAGTCCATAGGGAGGCGGTCCAGCGATATTCCCAAGTACATCCTGAAGTCCATAGGGAGGCGGTCCAGCGATATTCCCAAGTACATCCTGAAGTCCATAGGGAGGCGGTCCAGCGATATTCCCAAGTACATCCTGAAGTCCATAGAGAGGCGGCCCAGCGATATTCCCAATTACATCCCGAAGTCAATAGAGATTCCATCAGGCGTTTCGAACAGTGTCATCGTGATAGCAAGCGTTCCCGTCATCTTCCTGCTAATTTAAGAAAACATGGTTTGATCGCCGTCTACAGTGGTGAACAGTTAAATTCAATTCCACCTTACCGTCTGAAAACAAGTTCAATTTACGGCCTGATTGTTTCAAATGCTCAAGTTGCCAGGCTCCACTCTTTGAAGAAGAGAGAGGCAGAAAGAAGTGGTGTTGTGGACAGGGTGCGTATAATATTTTAGACCTCCCTCCTATTGATCTCGAAATATATCAACACCCCGACTTCAGATCTCGGCCCCGTATTTACAACGAAACATTTGCCTTCAGTGCTCTCGTTATTCCAGGTGGATGGCAACACCCTAGAAATGGAATAAGCTTCGTCAAAATATTAGGTAAGCTGTATCATTGTGTGTAAGATCTTTCATATAGAGGACCCTACAATAATCCATCCTCCTTTTACATTGACGACGGAGAAGCTAGAAATAAGTGGGCTGAACAACAAAACCTTAACGCTACAGTTGTCAACACATTCTCAGATTTCTTGCTCGCCAACAATCCTTACATAAATCTCTTCAAACAGCTGTACAACGAGCCATCGGAAGATGCCCATTTAGTATTTGAAAATACTACAAGGCGCACTCATGGACCAAATCTCGGAGATCGTCCATTGGGATATGAGGTTGCTGCTCTTCTAAGCACTGACAAGGAGACCTACTACCCCAGAAAAATCGCTATTTGGAAGATCGGTGAAGGAAAGCCTCACACAGTAGACATTTTCCATCCACTGTACGAGACTTTCCAATATCCCCTGCTCTATCCACATGGTACGCCCGGCTGGCACATTGGACGCCTTGACAACAACAGTAAAAAAATTTCCCAGTTGAATTACGTAAGATGTTTACTGTTGTCTGATTCACGGTTTCGTCAGTTCGACAGACTTTCCGAAACGTGGTTAATTGACATGTATGCACGCATTGAAGAAGAACGATTGCGTTATGTACATTTATCACAACGTAAGGGTAATAGCAGCTCCTTAAGAATAGCTCCCTTTGAGGAAGTACAGTCTGTTGTTTCCGATGCCAGGTATGTCAAGAAAACTAACCATACAGAGCGTGTTCAAGCTGAACGAGCAGTCCCTAGCCATGAGCAACGCCAGGTCACCAATGATATTCACAATGATGAGACTGTTCAAGGCGAGGGCGGCGTTGTTCCTGGAAGGATTTATTTGCCAAGCACCTTCACTGGCGGAGAAAGGTACATGAAAGTTAAGTACCTCAACGCAATCGCCTTGGTAAACCGGTTGGGTAGCCCCACTTACTTTTTAACCATTACGACCAATGCACAATGGACTGAAATAAGAATGTCCAAGACACCTGGATCAAAAAATCAACCTGATGTATGTGCTAGGGTGTTTCATTGTAAACTACTGGAACTTCTTCGTGACCTTCGTTCAGGGGCTTTCTTCGGTGAACCGGCATATATAATTTATGTAATTGAATTTCAAAAGCGAGGTTTGCCACACGCGCACGTTTGTTTTCGAATAGAGAAACAAGAACTCATTCCTGTACAAGCTGCTGACATCGACAAGTTCATCAGAGCAGATATCCCAGATATAGAGGAAGCTGGAGGTAAACTACGTGAACTCGTCATCGCTAACATGATCCACGGACCATGTGGACCCCATCATCGCACTAATCTTCCCTGTTGGGACGAAACACTTCATAAGTGTACAAAGTTCTTCCCCAAACCTTCCTCAGAGACGACGTACGTTGATAGCAATGGATTTGTTAACTACAAACGAAATGCTAACAACAAGGCACATATTGCATATCGTGGCAGACCTGTTGAAATTGACGATACTTGGGTAGTCCCTTATAACGCAGCATTGTTGCTCAAATACGAGTGCCATATTAATTTGGAGCTTGCTTCACAAAGAGCGGTGGTAAAATACCTTTTTAAGTACATCACCAAGGGTAGTCCTTTAGCCAATGTGGCCATTGTCAGTGATTCAGATTTGGTTAATGAAGTGGAAGAGTACGTAACCAAACGGTATATTGGTTCAAGCGATGCTGTATGGCGTATTCTTGAGTTTAATCTCACGGAGAGCGAACCCTCGGTTACATGTCTTCCTGTACACCTAGAGGGAAAGCACTCTGTTTACTTTCGACCTGGTGAAGAAGAGCATGCAATACATCGCAGTTCATCTCTTTTGATTGTTTACTTTTCCAGACCTCAGATTCAAGAACTTGAAAATTTGACATACATACAATTTTACGAAAATTATATTCTCCACGCAACTCGCCCCAAATCATTAAAAGTTCCTGTCATTGAACATCCTGATGGCCGACATTTCATTACAAAGCGCCAGAGAGGTAAATCCGTAGCTCGAATGTTTTGGGTGGCTCCTCAGCGAGGGGAGCAATTTTACCTTAGAATGCTCTTGAATGCTTTCCCCTGTCGTGGCTATCAAGATTTGATTTCACGGGGTGGTGTTCACTGCACTTCTCTTCAGCAAGCAGCTCGTAACCTCGGTCTTGTCAACGATGAGCAGGAGTACATACTTACGCTTGCAGAGGCATCCCAGTTCATGCTAGGTAGATATCTACGATCATTTTTTGTCCTTCTGTGTAATATTGGGGCACCGGCAGTCTTGTTGTGGGAAGACTTTAAGAAAAAGCTGGCAGAAGATTTCCTTCATGTTACATCTGACGATCCAGAGAAGGCTTTCAAATTGGCACTTCTTGAAATCGATCGTTTACTTCGACGCCACGGCTCAAATCTTTATGAACAAGGACTGCCAGTTGTAGAAGACACAACTACTGAGCTTGGCAGGGAAAGGTTCCAATACAATGCAGGCTCTCTCAAATGCTTTTTAGAAGAATGGCTGCCAAAGCTTTCAGAGGAACAAACACACTTTCTTGGCTATATCGAAACACTTTCAACATCCGCCAATTTGACTGGCTCGAAAATGCTGTATCTCGATGGCCCTGGTGGTTATGGGAAAACATTGATTTTGAAAGTAGTGATAGCTCTTTTCCGCTCACAGGGCAAAGTCGTCTTATGTGTAGCAAGTTCTGGAATTGCTGCCCTTAACTTTGACGGAGGAACTACTGCACACAGCATGTTTCGTCTCCCCCTTGATGTGGGTGATGGTTCTGGATATTGGTCTCTCACTAATGGATCACAAAGAGCTGACCTTATTCGAGAGGCAGCCTTAATCATTTTTGACGAAGTGTCCATGGCAAATAGGTTCCTTCTTGAAATACTCGACAGATCTCTGAGAGACCTAATGAGGAACGACAGTGCTTTTGGTGGTAAGGTCATAATTTTTTCTGGAGATTTTCGACAATGTGCTCCTGTTGTATCAGACGCGAAATCACCTTCTGATATAACAAACGTCTCGCTCAAATCTTCAAGACTCTGGGGAGAAATGAAAAAATTCCAACTAACGATACCTCAAAGAATTAAAGGGGAAGAACGTTACTCAAAATTCCTTCTTACAGTTGGCAACAACGAAGTAGAGCATGTCATCATTGGTAAGGGGAGAGAACAACAAACATTAATACCTTTACATGGAGTTCCGTTCACAGATTCTTTGAAAGAACTGTTAGAGGAAGTATACCCACATGATATACTTTCCAACCCAGACAATGCTTCCAAACGTGCCGTTCTATGCACAATCAACGCCAATGTACATGAAATAAACTCTGCCATTCTGCAATCTTTGGAAGGCGACCTTTTTCATTTGTACAGCTCTGATTGGCTAGAAGATCAAGTTAAGGATTGTGCACATAACCTTGTGGATCAAGATGTGCTTCATCAAGCTCAGTGCAAGGGAGTCCCTAATCACGATTTGGCTCTAAAAGTCGGAGCAGTTTGTATTATAACTAGGAATTTAAATTTTTCTGATCACCTTGTGAATGGTACAAAAGTTATTGTTTTATCAATCTCACCTAGACTTATAGTGGTTCGTAGACCAGGGTTAGATGAACGTCTGGGTATACCAAGAATAATGTTCAAGTTCTCCTTACATCGCACCATCCATATGTGCAGAAGACAATTTCCCCTTCAAGTCTGTTATGCCATGTCTATCCATAAAAGCCAGGGACAAACTATTGAGTTTGTTGGAGTCGACCTCCGCACTGATGTCTTTAGTCATGGCCAACTGTATGTGGCTCTGAGCCGGGTTCGATCTCCGTCCCACATCAGAGTACTTGTTCCTTCTGATCGTGTTTTGGATGGCGTGGCTTTTGTCAAGAACGTGGTTTACGAACATTTACTTTAGTATGCATAACCAAAGCTTTAATATTACTGTCTTAGGGTAAAATCTCGCCAGCCTTCACCCAAAATAACTAATTAAACGTTGACTATCTCAGAAAGAAAGTCCCATGGGCTCTGAAAAAAGGAGCGTGGGCTTGAGACTACGGGACCCTTAGCTGAGTCCTGGCTTTGTTTCCAGTTACTTGCACTAGAGTTCTCACGTTCATCTATCCTATTCGACCTCCCTTGCTCATCCCCCTGTGGCTGGGGGCGGTAGAATAACACCCACGGTATCCCCTGCCTGTCATAAAAGGCGACTAAAAGGGGCCTCAGAGGCTCTGAACTTTGTAGCGTGGGTTGGCGACCACGGAGCCCTCAGCTGAGTCCTGGCATTGCTTCCACTTACTTGTGACGGGCTCCTCACTTTCATCTATCCTATCCGACCTCTCTTGGTCAACTCTTGTTCTTTTCCGACTCCGACGTTATTAGGTTTGTGAGGACTAGGGAGTCTTTCATTTTCACGGCCTTCGTGGCCCTTGTCTTACTTTGGCCGATATCTTCATTTTTCGAAGTGTCGCATCCTTTCCATTTTCCCCTCTGATTAGTGTTATATAGAGGATGGTTGCCCAGTTGTACTAGCTCTTAAAACAATAATCACCACCACCACCACCTCCCTTGCTCAGGTCTTGTTTTTTTTCGATCCCGACGGTATTAGAGCATTAGAGGAGTAGAGTCTTTCATTATCACGCCCTTCGTGGCTCTTGTTTCTTTGCCCGATACCTTCATTTTTCGAAGTGTCGGATTCCTGCCATTTTCTGTCTGTTCAGTGTTTTTGGAAAATAGTTGCTCAACTCTACTTCCTCCTAGAACAATAATCATAACCACCACTCTCATCCCCCTGTGGTGGGGGCGGTAGAATACCACCCACAGTATCCCCTGTCTGTCGTAAGAGGCGACTAAAAGGGCCCCCAGGGGCTCTGAACTTTGGAGCGTGGGTTGGCGACCACGGAGCCCTCAGCTGAATCCTGGCATTGCTTCCACTTACTTGTGCCAGGCTCCTCACTTTCATCTATCCTATCCGACCTCCGTTGGTCAACTCTTGTTCTTTTCAGACCCCGACGGTATTACGTATGGACGCCTAGGGAGTTTTTCATTTTCATGCCCTTCGTGGCCCTTGTCTTCCTTTGGCCGATATCTTCATTTCTCGAAGTGTCGGACCCCTTCCATTTTTTCTCTCTGATTAGTGTTATATAGAGGATGGTTGCCCAGTTGTACTTCCTCTTAAAACAATAATCACCACCACCACCACCACTCTCAGAAATAAAAATGGCACTACGCAGACAGTTCTACAAAAAAAAAAATTCCAATCAAGAGAAGCTGCAAGTAGCAAACGAGACGCATGCATTTGTCATTGATACAAAACAAGACTAGGATATCACATCAAGAAATAACGACATCGCCATTGATAAAACAGTATGCTACAATTTCTGCTAACATAACTTCCACGGCGCCATTCATACAGCACTATTCCAATGCGTCTGCTCAAGGAAAACGCATGGTCATTGATACAGCAGTAGGCCAGGGGATCTGCTACAGAAAACTCCACGTTCTGACTCATAGTGGCCCCAGGGGCTCTGAACTTTGGAGCGTGGGATGGCGACCACGGGCCCCTTAACTGATTCCTGGCATTGCTTCCACTTACTTGTGCCAGGCTCCTCATTTTCATCTATCCTATCTGACCTCTTTTGGTCAACTCTTGTTCTTTTCCGAACCCGACGCTATTAGGTTTGCGAGGGCTAGGGAGTCCTTCATTTTCACGCCCTTTCGTTTCCCTTGTCTTCCTTTGGCCGATATCTTAATTTTTCGAAGTGTCGTGTCCCTTCCATTTTTCTCTCTGATTAGTGTTATATAGAGAATGGTTGCCCAGTTGTACTTCCTTTTAAAACAATAATCACCACCACCATCCTTAAGTTACGAGCGTGCGTTGCCCAGTTGTACTTCCTATTTAAGCAATAATTATCACCACCACAACACTTACTAATTTCACGCCAGTCACTTTCATCCATCCTATCCGACGTTCGTTGGTCAACTCTTGTTCTTTCGAGCCCGACGGTACTAGAGCACTTGAGGGCTACGGATGCTTTCATTTCCACGCTCCTCGTGGCCCCTTGCCGTTCTTTAAACGATACCCTAATTTTCGAAGCGTCGGGTCCTTTCCAATTTTTGTCTCTCATCAGTTTTACATACGGGATGGTTGCCTAATTGTACTCCCTCTTAAACAATAATCACCACCACACCAAAACAAAACTACTCGTCGTCAATGGTAGCGCACTAGGCAAGGGCATCTGCACAGCAAAACTCCCCGTCGTGATTGATATACAACTAAGCTAAGGGATCTCCTGACCTAGACTGCCCGTCGTGATCGAAACACCAGTAAGCTAGAGCATCAGCTCAACAGAACCCATCGTTGTGATTGATGCAGCAGTAGGGTAGGGGATCTGCTCAACTCAAATCCCCGTCGTGATTGATAATGCAGTAAGCCAGAGAATCAGCCAAAAACTAAAATCTCAAAGCTTTCGTTATGCATACTAAAACAAATGTTGCCCCAGGGGCTCTGAACATTGGAGCGTGGGTTGGCGACCACGGGGCCCTCAGCTGAGTCCTGGCATTGGTTCCACTTGTGCCAGGCTCCTCACTTTCATCTATCCTATCCGACCTCTCTTGGTCAACTCTTGTTCTTTTCAGACCCCGACGGTATTACGTATGGAGGCCTAGGGAGTCTTTCATTTTCATGCCCTTCGTGGCCCTTGTATTCCTTTGGCCGATACCTTCATTTTTCGAAGTGTCGGATCCCTTCCTGTTTTCTCTCTGATCAGTCATATAAAGAGGATGGTTGCCCAGTTATACTTCCTCTTAAAACAATAATCACCACCACCACCAATAAAACAAATGTTTGCAGACCACGTTCTTCACGTGGCCAACATCATCCAAAACACATTCAGAAGGAACAAGAACTCTCATGCGAGCCACAGATCGAACCCCGATCAAAACCACATACACTTGGCCATCACTAAAGACATCAATGCTTAGATCCACTCCAGCAAACTCAATAATTTGTCCCTGGCTTTTATGGATAGACATGGAATAAGAGACTTGAAGGGGAAATTGTCTCCTGCACGTATGAATGGTGCGATGTAAGGAGAACTTGATAACATGCTTGGTATACCAAGACGTTCATCTAACCCTCGTCTACGAACCACTGTGAGTCTCGGTGGGATTGATAAAACAATACCTTTTATACCATTCACAAGGAGATCAGAAAAAATTAAATTCCTTTCTATAGGCCTTATACAAACTACACCTACTTCTAGAGCCAAATCGTGATGACGTACTTCTTGCACTGAGATGTATCGAGCACATCTTGATCTACATGGTTATATGCACAATCTGTAACTTGATCTTCTACCCAATCGATGCTGTACAAATGGAAAAATCACCTTCCAAAGATTGAAGAAGGGAAGAGTTTTTTTCATATACTTTGGCATTGATTGTACATAGAACGGCACGTTTTGAAACATTGTCTGGATTGGAAAAGATGCCTTGTGTGTATATTTTGTCTAACAGTTCTTTCAAATAATTAGTGAACGGAACTCCATGTAAAGGTATTAACGTTTGTTGTTGTCTTCCCTTACTAAAGGTGACATGCACTACTTCGTTGTTCCCAACTGTAAGAATCAATTATGAGTAACATTCTTCCCCTTGAATTCTTTGATTAGTTACTTGGATTTTTTTTCATTTCTCCACAGAGTCTAGAGGATTTGGGTGAGCCGTTTGCTACATCAGGATATGATTTCGCTTCTGTTAAAACAGGAACACATTGTCGAAAATCTATACAAAATATTATGACCTTTTACTAAAAAGCACTGTCGTCTCCCATTAGGTCTCTGAGAGATCTGTCCAGTATTCCAAGACGAATCCTTTTGAAAACACACTTCGTGAAAAATGATTAAACCTGCCTATCGAATAAGGTCAGCACTTTGGGATCCATTAGTGACATACCAATATCCGGAACCATCACCCACATCAAGGGAGAAACGAAACATGCTATGTGCAGTAGTTCCACCGTCAAAATTGACGGCAGCTATTACAGAACTTGCTACATAGAAAACGGTTTCGCTTGCGAGCGGAAAAGTGCTATGGCTACTTTCCAAATCAATGTTTTCCCGTAACCACCAGGACCATCGGGACACAGCAATTTTGAGCCAGTAAAATTGGTAGATATTGAAAGGTTTTCGATATAACCACGAAGGTATCATTCTTTATCTGAAAGCGTTCGTAGCCATTCGTCCAAAATCCGTTGGAATAAGCCTGCACTGTATTGAAACCTTTCCCTGCCAAGCTCAGTAGTTCTGTCTTCAACAACTGTCAGTCCTTGTTCATAGAGATTTGAACCGTGACCTCGAAGGAAACGATCGATTTCAAGAAGTGTTAATCTGAAAGCCTTCTCTGGGTCACCAGGTGTAACATGAAGGAAGTCTTCTGCGAGCTTATTCTTAAAGTCTTCCCACAACAAGACTGCCGGTGCCCCAATATTACATAGAATTAAAAATGATCGTAGAGCTTTACCAAGCATGAATTGCGATGCCTCTTCAAGCGTAAGTCTGTACTCCTGTTCATCGTTGACAAGGCCGAGGTTACGAGCAGCTTGCTGAAGAGAAGTGCAGTGATTACCACCCCGTGATATCAAATCTTGATAGCCACGACAGGGGAAATCATTCAAGAGCTTTGGAAGGTAAAATTGATCTCCTCGCTGAGGAGCCACCCAGAACATTCGAGCTACGCCGCTTTGTAATGAAATGTCGGCCATCAGGATGTTCAAGTACAGGAACGTTCAATCAGGTGGGGCGTCATGAGTAAAGAATATAAATTTCATAGAATTGGGTGTATGTCAACATTTCAAGTTCGGGAAGCTGAGGTCTGGTAAAGTAAATAATCAAAGAGATGAGCTGTTACGTAATGCTTGCTCTTCTTCCCAAGGTCGGAAGCAAACTGAGTGTTTTCCCTCTAAGTGTACAGGAAGACATGTAACTGAAGGTTCACTCTCCGTGAGATTAAACTCAAGAATACGCCATACTGTATCGCTGGAACCAATGTACCGTTTGGTTACGTACTCTTCCACTTCATTAACGGAATCTGAATCACTGACAACGGCGACATTAACTAAAGGACTACCATGGGTGATATATTAAAAAAGGATTTTACTACTCTTGTTTGAGAAGCCAGCTCCAAATTAATGTGTCATTCGTATTTCACCAATAATGCTGCGTTAAAAGGGACAACCAAGGTATCGTCAATGTCAACAAGACTTCCGCGATATGTAATTTGTGCCTTATTGCCAGCATTGCGTTTGTAGTTAACAAATCCATTCCTGTCAATGTATGTGGTCTCTGATGAAGGTTTGGGGAAGAACTTTGTGCACTTATGAAGAGTTCCGTCCCAACAGGGAAGATTAGTACGATGATGGGGGCCACATGGGCCGTGGATTATGTTAACGATGACCAGTTCCCGAAGTTTACCTTCAGCTTTCTCTATATCTGGAATATCTGCTCTAATGAACTTGTCGATGTCAGCAGCTTGAACTGGCATGATTTTTTGTTCTTCCATATGAAAACAAATGAGTGCATGACACAGACCTCGCTTTTGAAATTCAATAGTATAAATTATGTATACCGGTTCACCAAACAAACGCCTGAACGAAGATCACGAAGAAGTTACAATAGTTTACTATGGAACACCCTAGCGCACACATCAGGTTGATTTTTGGATCCAGCTCTCTTGGACAACGATATTTCAGTCCAATGTGCGTTGTTTGTTATGGTTAAAAAATAATTCGGAACGCCCAGTCGGTTCACCAAGGCCATTGCGTTGAGGTATTTAACTTTCATGTACCTTTCTCCTCCAGTGAAGGTACTTGGCAAATATACCCTTCCAGGAACAACGCCTTCCTCGCCTTGAACAGTCTCATCATTGCAGATATCGTTGGTGACCTGGCGTTGCTCATGTGTAAGGACTGATCGTTCAGTCTGAGCACGCTCCGTATGGGTAGCTGTGTTAATACCCCTAACATCAGAAACAACGGACTGCACTTCGTCAAAGAGACCTGTTCTTAAGGAGTTGTTACTACCTTTAATTTGTGAAAAATTTAAGTAACGCAATCGTTCCTCTTCAATGCATGCATACATATCAGTTAACCACGTCTCGGAAAGTCTGTCAAATTGACGAAACCGTGATTCAGATAAAAGTAAACATCTTACGTAATTCAGTTGGGAAAGTTTTTGGCCCTTATTGTCAAGCCGTCCAATGTGCCAGCCGGGCGTACCATGTGGATAGAGCAGCGGATATAGAAAAGGCTCGTACAGAGGATGGAAAATATCTACTGTGTGAGGCTTTCCGTCACCGACCTTCCAAATAGCAATTTTCCTAGGGTAATAGCTCTCCTTGTCAGTGCTTAGAACAGCGGCAACCTCATATCCCAATGGACAATCTCCAAGATTTGGTCCGTGGATGCACCTTGTAGTATTTTCAAATACTAAATGAGCGTTTTCGGATGGTTCGTCATGGAGCTGTTTGAAGAGACGAATGTAAGGATTGTTCGTGCGCAAGAAATCTAAGAATATGTTCACTACTACAGGGTTAAGGTTTTGTTGTTCAGCCCAGTTATTTCTAGCTTCTCCGTCGTCAATGTAAAAGCATGACGGATTATTGTAAGGGTCACTATATGAAAGGTCGTACACACAATTGTATAGCTTGCCTAATATTTTTATAAAACTTATTCCATGTTAAGGGTGTTGACATCCACCTGGAATAACGAGAGCACTGAAGGCAAATGCTCCGTTATACATACGTGGTCGAGGTCTGAAATCCTGGTGTTAGTATATTTCGAGATCGATAGGAGGAATGTCTAAAATATTATAGGCACCTTGTCCACAACACCACTTCTTCCTGCCTCTCTCTTCTTCAAAGAGTGGAGCCTGGCAACTTGAGCATTTGAAACAATCAGGCCGTAAAAGTGAACTTGTTTTCAGACGGTAAGGTGGAATTGAATTTAACTGTTCACCACTGTAGACGGCGATCAAACCATGTTTTCTTAAATTAGCAGGAAGATGACGGGAACGCTTCTGCTCAGGATGACTTTGTTCAAACGTCTGACTGCATCTCTATGGAGTTCAGGATGCGCTTGGGAATGTAGGCGGACAGCCTCCCTATGAACTTCAGGGTTTCTCCGACTATAACGCCTGACGGCTTCTCCATGCTCTTCTTGAGAAGTTGAGAGTAACACCTTTGGTCGACCTCTTTTTCTGGATTTTGGGCAGCTACACTGCTTTTTTATACACATGGTTCTCATCGTTATTGGTTGTATGGATCGCCTTCTTTAAACATTGACGGGCAGGAGCAACATTCTCTGAAAGCACAGGGAAGCGGGATTTGTTCTGAGTGTTCAATATGTGCCCGAGATCGTCAGCGAACTTTAAACAATTGTATCGTTCATCACACGGATTCCTGTCATGAGCAAGTGATACAGCGAAAGCTATTGCAAAGAATCCACAATCGGTATTATTGTGCTGTTGCTGTACATCTTCAAATACAACTTCTATACTCGCGAAAACGTATCTTATGTACTCTGCTTGTACTGGAGATGAAGTCCCTGTATTCACAATGTGGTAGAAGCGCATGATATCACGGCAGTACTACACACAAATGCAGTGTGAAACAATGTCAGGAATATCGCTAGAAATAGCGGCACCGTTTATTTGAATATGTTACAGCTCAAGAGGAAGACGTGACGAAAAGACAATAGCATCTAAATAAAATAAGATATGGGGACGGAATTCAGAGTAGCAGCCAATGCACCATTGAAAATTTTGATAGTGTATGCAGTCAGTTGTACTCCTGGCCACATATCAACCATAGTCTGTCGCAAAAGTAAATGTTTAGCGTCAGTGTAAGCAAACATCACACACATACTTGAGAAATCACTTCAATTTGAGTATCCGCTAAACAATACGTTCTGGCCTGATTGATACAGCAGCAGGCTAGGGAATACGCTCAACTAAATTCCCCATCGTATTTGATACAGCGGCAGGCCAAGGGATATCCTGGACAAACCTCCCCGTAGTGACTCATACAGCAGTAGGCCAGGGGCTCTGCTAAACAAAACTCCCCGTTGTGACTCATAGAGCAGTAGGCCAGGGGCTCTGCTAAACAAAACTCCCCGTTGTGACTCATAGAGCAGTAGGCCAGGGGATCTGCTAAACAAAACTCCCCGTTGTGACTCAGAGCAGTAGGCCAAGGGATCTACTAAACAAAACTCCCCGTTGTGACTCATAGAGCAGTAGGCCAGGGGATCTGCTAAACAAAACTCCCCGTTGTGACTCATAGAGCAGTAGGCCAGGGGATCTGCAAAACAAAAGTCCCCGTTGTGACTCATACAGCACTAGGCCAGGGGATCTGCTGAACAAAACTCCCCGTTGTGACTCATAGAGCAGTAGGCCAGGGGATCTGCTAAACAAAACTCCCCGTTGTGACTCATAGAGCAGTAGGCCAGGGGATCTGCTAAACAAAACTCCCCGTTGCGTCTCATACAGCAGTAGGCTAGGGGATCTGCTAAACAAAACTCCCCGTGGTGATTCAAATAGCAGTAGGCAAGGGGATCTGCTCAACAAAACTCCCCGTGGTGATTCAAATAGCAGTAGGCAAGGGGATCTGCTCAACAAAACTCCCCGTTGTGACTCATAGAGCAGGAGGCCAGGGTATCTGCTAAACAGAACTACTCGTAGTTATTCACACAGCAGTAGGCCAAGAGATCTGCTGAACAAAAGTCCCCGTTGCGACTCATACAGCAGTAGGCTAGGGGATCTGCTAAACAAAACTCCCCGTGGTGATTCACATAGCAGTAGGCAAGGGGATCTGCTCAACAAAACTCCCCGTTGTGACTCATACAGCAGTAGGCTAGGGTATCTGCTAAACTAAACTCCCCGTAGTTATTCACACAGCAGTGGGCCAGGAGATCTGCTGAACAAAAGTCCCCGTTGTGACTCATACAGCAGTGGGCCAGGAGATCTGCTGAACAAAAGTCCCCGTTGCGACTCATACAGCAGTAGGCTAGGGGATCTGCTAAACAAAACTCCCCGTGGTGATTCACATAGCAGTAGGCAAAGGGATCTGCAAAACAAAACTCCCCATTGTGACTCATACAGCACTAGGCCAGGGTATCTGCTAAACTAAACTCCCCGTAGTTATTCACACAGCAGTGGGCCAGGAGATCTGCTGAACAAAAGTCCCCGTTGTGACTCATACAGCAGTAGGCTAGGGGATCTGCTAAACAAAACTCCCCGTGATGATTCACACAGCAGTAGGCAAATGGATCTGCAAAACAAAACTCCCCGTTGTGACTCATACAGCACTAGGCCAGGGTATCTGCTAAACTAAACTCCGGTAGTTATTCACACAGCAGTAGGCCAGGAGATCTGCTGAACAAAAGTCCCCGTTGCGTCTCATACAGCAGTAGGCTAGGGGATCTGCTAAACAAAACTCCCCGTGATGATTCACATAGCAGTAGGCAAAGGGATCTGCTCAACAAAACTCCCCGTTGTGACTCATACAGCACTAGGCCAGGGTATCTGCTAAACTAAACTACCCGTAGTTATTCACACAGCAGTAGGCCAAGAGATCTGCTGAACAAAAGTCCCCGTTGCGTCTCATACAGCAGTAGGCTAGGGGATCTGCTAAACAAAACTCCCCGTGATGATTCACATAGCAGTAGGCAAAGGGATCTGCTCAACAAAACTCCCCGTTATGACTCATACAGCACTAGGCCAGGGTATCTGCTAAACTAAACTCCGGTAGTTATTCACACAGCAGTAGGCCAGGAGATCTGCTGAACAAAAGTCCCCGTTGTCACTCATACAGCAGTAGGCCATGAGATCTGCTGAACAAAATCCCCCTGTGGGTGGGGGCGGTAGAATAACACCCGCGGTATCCCCTGCCTGTCGTAAGAGGCGACTTAAAGGGGCCCTAGGGCTCTGAAGTATGGAGCGTGGGTTGGCGACCACGGGGCCCTCAGCTGAGTCCTGGCATTGCTTCCACTTACTTGTGCTAGGCTCCTCACTTTCATCTATCCTATCCGACCTCTCTTGGTCAACTCTTGTTCTTCGACCTCGACGCTATTAGGTTTGCGAGGGCTAGGGAGTCTTTCATTTTCACGCCCTTCGTGGCCCTTGTCTTTCTTTGGCCGATATCTTCATTTTTCGAAGTTTCGGATCCCTTCCATATTTCCTTCTGATTAGTGTTATGTAGAGGATGGTTGCCTCGTTGTACTTCCTCTTAAAACAATAATCACCACCACCATCTGCTGAACAAAAGTCCCCGTTGTGACTCATACAGCAGTAGGCCAGGGGATCTGCTCACCAAAACTTCCCGTTGTGACTCATACAACAGTAGCCCAGGGGTTCTATCAACAACACTCCCCGTTGTGACTCATACTGCAGAAGGCCAGGGGATCTGCTAAACAAAACTCGCTGTGGTGATTCACACAGCAGAAGGCCAGGGAATCTGCTAAACAAACTCCCCGTGGTGATTCACAGAGCATTAGGCCAGGGGTTCTTCTCAACAAAACTCCACGTCGTGTCTCATACAGCAGTACGCGACGGGATCTCCTGAGTAAAACTCCCCACAGTGAATCATATAGCAGTAGGCCAGGGGTTCTGCTCAAAAAAACTCCCAGTTGTGACTCTTACAGCCGTAGCTGCGGGGATCTGCTCAACAAAACTTCCCGTGGTGATTCACACAGCAGTAGGCCAGGGTATCTGCTCAACAAAACTCCCCGTCGGGTCTCATACAGCAGCAAATTTTCACCTCTTCTTATCGTATAAATAACCGATATACGACAACAATTATAAGACAATAATGTAGGTAACTAAAAGGGTCCTCTGATGCCGCAATCCGTTTCTAGATACGACGTACCGTTTGGCAGCAATACATTTCCAAATACAAGTCTGCACTCTTTAGCGTGCACATTCCTTTTCCCTATCCCTATTCCATAAAGCCAGAAGGCTCTCAGACTGGCTGAGTTGCTGACTTTAATGTTTAGGCTACCCACTTCCAGATCAGCTAGAAACTTGAAATTCAGTAATCTGATAGACTATCTATTAGGCTGTGACCCATGGGAAATCTCCAATAAGCTTGATTTTCTTAATATTTACCCTCCCCGCCAAACAAAATGGCGGTCGCAACTATTGGGTGCACCAAAAAAGTGAAATATTGCGAAATTAAAGTTTTTACCTTGTAACTTTTAACATTTTACTACCGAAAAACATCGAAATATTCAGGCAAATTTCATACAACTGCAGACTTTCCTTTCGAAGTACTTTCTGCCTAAACGGTAATTCCAATCAAAACTGGATAGCACTTCCTGTTTCTGGAATAAAGAGCTATAGATTTGTTCCTACCAAAGTTAAAAAACTGTAGCTGACTATTAAGCCATTAAAATAATTTTTGAACTTGTGAAATTTGCCCCACATCGGAACGTTTACTCCTATTCATACAACAAATTGCCAATATAGTAGAAAATATATTAGCACCAAACATTCAGCCCAGTAAATGGACCGTCCAGTGGCACAGTCCACTCGTCGATGCGATATATCGTTAGACCACAGTCTACTTCGAAATGTCTCATGAGACAGATAGATGCACTAAATTCAGCACGGTCCTTGGCACGGTTATTGGACATATGCAGACCGACATTCATTATTCTAGCTGCCTTGAATGTATAGGAAAATGGAAGGAATATATGGAAACACCAATAAAATTTCAGGCTAATTTAAGGTTACTAAGCAATTTATGGTGAGTCCTTTGGAGATACGGCAAAACATTAAATAAGTAAAATTCTATCTCCAGAAAATATCGAAATCTGGAAGTAATTTTCATTATGGTGCTAACTAGCGTTTCGAGGATTTTGGTGGCTAAACTGTAAGTTCTACCACCAAATGGACAACACGTTCGGATCCGATCATGAAGAGATCTACAACTTCTGTCCCGGGAATTTTAGTCTATCATGATCCCTTATGCCTTAGATAGAGCTGCATTTTTCAGATTTAACGTCAATTTTTACATTTTCCGTAGTTAATTTTACTGTGTTACACACTTATAAGACCGATAGGTTCATGAAATTTAGCAGGCTCGCTGGAACTTTCGAGGGTGACACGTGAGCAAAATGCATGATTCTAGCACCCTGTAAAAATGGAAAAACGAAAGTAAAACGGAAACACGGTATTCCTAATCCAAGGTTCTAAACCAATCTGCGGCGAAAACGATGCAGATACGAATAACATCAAATAACGGAAATATAGAGCGTTTCAAATACGAAAAACCTACCAACTTTCAAGACTGTAGCTCCCCGTTACGTTAGGAAAATAATTTCTTATCTTGTGAGAATCGTATGTAATTTTCACCACGTCGAAACGTTTAACGCTATCTTTTCTATAACTCGTGAATGTACGGTACGAGAAAATTTTAGAGGACCATACATGTAAGCGAATATATGGGCCATCTGGTGGCGCAATCCGTTTTTCGTAACGAAGTACCGGTTCGCGACTGTAATTTTCCATGTGACCACTTATAATGTACAGGAATGGGGGGTTTGGGGGCGCAGCCCCCAACGAGCGAAAGCGAGTCTTATATATATAAAGCCGCAAGGCTGACTCACTGACTGACTGACTGACTGACTGACATTAATGTTTGCCCACTTACAAGTGAGCTAGGAACTTGAAATTCTACAGTCTGATAGCTATTGGGCTGCAACCGAAGGAAAAATTCAAAAAAGTTCAATTTTTAATATATAGCCCCCCTTCCGCCCAATCAAATTATCGGACTAAAATTTAGTGTTAGACCCTTCCAGATGAGCTAGGAACTTGAAATTCGGCAGTCTGACAGCTTTTAGGCTGCAACCCAAGGAAAAATTGCAAAACGTTCAATTTTTTCATATTTAGCCCCCCTTTCGCCCAATTAAAGAAATTTCGTGTAAGACCCTTCCAGATGAGCTAGGAACTTGAAATTCGGCAACCTGATAGATATTAGGCTGTAACCCAAGGAAAAATTCAAAAATGTTGACATTTTTCATATTTAGCCCCCCTTCCGCCCCATCAATATATCGGATTAAAATTTCGTGTTAGACCCTTCCAGATGAGCTAAGAAATTGAAATTCGGAAATCTGATAGCTATTAGGATGTAACACAAGGCAAAATTGCAAAAAGTTCTATTTTCCGTATATAGCCCCACGTCGAATCAAGATGTCGGACTCAAATTTCGGGTTAGACTCTTCCGTTCCAGATGAGCTGGAAACTTGGAATTCGGCAGTCTCATAGCTATTAGGCTGTAACCCAAGGAAAAATTAAAAAACGTTGACATTTTTCATATTTAGCCCCCCTTCCGCCCCATCAAAATATCGGACTGAAATTTCGTGTTAGACCCTTCCAGATATGGTAGGAACTTGAAATGCGGAAATCTGATAACTGTTATTCCATAACCCAAGGAAATATTTCAAAAAGTTCAAATTTTTCATATTTAGCCCCCCCACACCGGATTAAAATACCGGACTCAAATTTCGTGCTACACCCTTCCGCCCAATCAAATTATCGGACTCAAATTTCGTATACCCTTTCTGATACCTATTAGGCTGTAAACCAAGGACAAATTCCAGAAGTTCAAATTTTTCGTATTTAGCCCCCGTCGAATCAAATCGTCGGACTCAATTTTCGGGTTAGACCCTTCCGTTCCAGATGAGCTAGAAACTTGGAATTTTTCAACATGATAGCTATTAGCGTGTAACCAACGGAAAAATTCCATAAGTTTACACTTTTAATTTTTGCCCCCCTCCCCCCAAACAAAATGGCGGACCCCGTGATGAAGTGCCCTACAAAATTAAAATTTGGCAAAGTTGTAGCTCCTAGCCTGTGACCGACGTAGACATTGCAATAAGTTGAAATATTTAATATTTTATCCACAAAAAAAAATTCGAAATATTAAGCCAAATTAAATGACGGTGCAGGCTTTCGTTTCGAGCTGTCTTGTGGCTAAACGGCAATTGTTATCAATGAACGGACTGCACTTTCGTGCCCTAAAATGAAGAGATCTACAACTTTGGTCCTATGACTTTTTGTCGTATCTCGACTCCTTCTACCTTAGATTGAGCTTCATTATCCCGGTTTTGGTAATTTTTGTTAAATTTCCATAAATGATCTTACTGATTCACACACTCATAAGATGGATAGATGAACGAAATTCAGGACGCTCCTTGGCAACGTCATTGGCCATATGTAGACCGACGTTCGTTATTCTAGCTGCCTTGCAAGTATGGGAATGCGGAGGGTACATGCGGAAACACTATTGATATTTCGGCCTAATTTATGATTCTTAAGCAATTTATGGCGAAACCCGTTGAGATACGGCAAAACCTCAAATAAGCAAAATTATAGGTCGTTTCATCGCCAAACTGCCTGCAAAGCTTCAAGACTGTAGCTGTCTGCCAAGTTGGCAAAATTATTTTTCAATTTGTGAAAAGTGGGCGAAATTTGACATGGATCGAAACGTTCACCTCTTTCTATGGCATAAATATGCGGGATAGGAGAAAGCGCCTAAGGCAGCAATGTAGACCACTAAACGGGTCGTCTAACGCCGCAATCCGTACCTCGATACGACGCACCGTTTGCTCACAATAAATTTCCAAACGAAAGCCTGCACTATTTAGCGTGCACATTGCCTGGCTCTATCTTATCTTATATATATAAAGCCACAAGGCTAACTGACTGACTGACTGACTGACTGACTCACTGACATTAATGTTTGCCCACTTCCAGGTGAGCTAGGAACTTGAAATTCGGCAGTCTGATAGCTTTTAGGCTGCAACCGAAGGAAAAATTGCAAAAAGTTCAAATTTTTCATATTTAGCCCCCCTTCCGCCCAATCAAAGAAATTTCGTGTTAGACCCTTCCAGATGAGCTAGGAACTTGAAATGTGGCAATCTGATAGCTGTTAGGGTGTGTCCCAAGGGAAAATTCCAAAAAGTTCAATTTTTTTGTATTTAGCCCCCCTTCGCCCAATCACTCAAATTTCGGTGTTACAGCCTTGCATATTAGCTAGGAACTTGAAATTCGGCAATCAAATAGCTATTAGGCTGCAACCTAGGAAAAAATTCCAAAAAGTTGAAATTTTTCATATATACCCCCCCTTCCGCCCAGTCAAAATATCGGAGTGAAATTTCGTGTTAGGCCCTTCCAGATGAGCTAGAAACTTGAAATGTGGCAATCTGATAGCTACTAGGGTGTGTCCCAAGGGAATATTCCAAAAAGTTCAAATGTTTTGTTTTTAGCCCCCCTTTCGCCAATCACTCAAATTTCGGTGTTACACCCTTGCAGATGAGCTAGGAACTTTAAATTCGGCAGCCGAATAGCTATTAGGCTGCAACCCAAGGAAAAATTCCAAAAAGTACTATTTTCTTGTATTTAGCCCCCCTTCGCCGAAATACTGAAATATTGTTTTACACCCTTGCAGATGAGCTAGGAACTTTAAATTCGGCAGTCGTATAGCTATTAGGCTGCAACCCAAGGAAAAATTCCAAAAAGTTGAAATTTTTCATATTTAGCCCCCCTCCCGCCCAACCAAAATATCGGAGTGAAATTTCGTGTTAGGCCCTTCCAGATGAGCTAGGAACTTGAAATGTGACAATCTGATAGCTATTAGGGTGTGTCCCAAGGGAGAATTCCAAAAAAGGCAAATTTTTTGTATTTAGCCCCCCTGCGCCGAATCACTCAAATTTCGGTGTTACAGCCTTGCAGATTAGCTAGGAACTTGAAATTCGGCAATCAAATAGCTATTAGGCTGCAACCCAAGGAAAAATTCCGAAAAGTTGAAATTTTTCATATTTAGCCCCCCTACCGCCCAATCAAAATATCGGACTGAAATTTCGTGTTAGGCCCTTCCAGATGAGCTAGGAACTTGAAATGTGGCAATCTGATAGCTATTAAGGGTGTGCCGAAGGGAAAATTCCAAAAAGTTCATTTTTTTGTATTTAGCCCCCCTTCGCCGAATCACTCAAATTTCGGTGTTACACCCTTGCAGATTAGCTAGGAACTTGAAATTCAGCAATCAAATAGGTGTTTGGCTGCAACCCAAGGAAAAATTCCGAAAAAATGAAATTTTTTTATATTTAGCCCCCCTTCCGCCCAATCACAATATCGGAGTGAAATTTCCTGTTAGGCCCTTCCAGATGAGCTAGGAACTTGAAATGTGGCAATCTGATAGCTATTAGGGTGTGTCCCAAGGAAAAATTCCAAAAAGTTCAAATTTTTTGTATTTAGCCCCCCTTCGCCGAATCACTCAAATTTCGGTCTTACACCCTTGCAGATTAGCTAGGAACTTGAAATTCGGCAATCAAATAGCTATTAGGCTGCAACCCAAGGAAAAATTCCGAAAAGTTGAAAACTTTTCATATTTAGCCCCCATTCCGCCCAATCAAAATATCGGAGTGAAATTTCCTGTTAGGCCCTTCCAGATGAGCTAGGAACTTGAAATGTGGCAATCTGATAGCTATTAGGGTGTGTCCCAAGGGAAAATTCCAAAATGTTCAAATTTTTTGTATTTAGCCCCCCCTTCACCGAATCACTCAAATTTTGATTTACACCCTTGCAGATTAGCTAGGAGCTTGAAATTCGGCAATCAAATAGCTATTAGGCTGCAACCCAAGGAAAAATTCCCAAAAGTTGAAATTTTTCACATTTAGCCCCCCTTCCCCCCAATCAAAATATCGGAGTGAAATTTCGTGTTGGGCCCTTCCAGATGAGCTAGGAACTTGAAATGTGGCAATCTGATAGCTATTAGCGTGCGTCCCAAGGATTAATTCCAAAAAGTTCAAATTTTTTGTATTTAGCCCCCCCACCGATTCACTCAAATTTCGGTGTTACACCCTTGCAGATTAGCTAGGAACTTGAAATTCTGCAATCTGACAGTTATTAGGCTGCAAAGCAAGGAAAAATTCCGAAAAGTTGTAATTTTTCATATTTAGCCCCCTTCCGCCCAATCAATATATCGGACTGAAATTTCCTGTTAGACACTTCCATATGAGCTGGGAACTTGAAATTCGGCAACCTGATATATATGAGGCTGTAACCCAAGGAAAAATTCCAAAAAGTAATTTTTTTTTATTTAGCCCCCCACGGAATCAAAATATCGGACTCAAATTTCGGTTCAGACCCTTCAGTTCCAGATGAGCTAGGAACTTGAAATTCGGTAATCTGATAGCTATTCCGCCGTAACACCAGGAAAAAATGCAAATAGCTGAATCATTTCCTATTTAGCCCCCCTCCACCCAATCAAAGTTTCGGACTAAAATTTCGGGGTAGATCCTTCCAGATGAGCTAGGAACTTGAAATTCAGCATTCTGATAGTTATTAGGCTGTAACCCCTGGAAAAAATCCGAAAAGCTAAAATTTTTAATAATTAACCCCCTCCCACCGAATCAATATATAGGACGGTGCAGGCTTTCGTTTCGAGCTCTCTTGTGGCCGAACGGTAATTGCTATGAATGAACGGATTGCACTTTCGGCTCCTAAAATTAAGAGATCTACAACTTTGGTCTTATGACTTTTTGTCGTATCTCGACCCCTTCTACCTTAGATTGAGCTTCATTTTCCCGGTTTCGCAAAATTTTGTTAAATTTCCATAAATTATTTTCTGATTCACACACTCATAAGATGGGTAGATGAACGAAATTCAGCACGCTCGTTGGCAACGGCATTGGCCATATGTAGGCCGACTTTGGTTATTCTAGCTGCCTTGCAAGTATGGGAAAACGGAGGGTACATGTGGAAACACTACTGAAATTTCGGCCTAACTGATGATTCTTAAGCAATTTATGGCGAAACCCGTTGAGATACGGTAAAACCTCAAATAACCGAAATTATAGGCCGTTTCATCGTCAACGTGCCTGCAAAGTTTCAAGACTGTAGCTGTCTGCCATGTTGGCAAAATTATTTTTCAATTTGTGAAAAGTGGGCGAAATTTGACATGGATCGAAACGTTCACCTCCTCTATGGCATAAATATGCGGGGTAGGAGAAAGCGCCAAAGACAGTAATGTAGACCACTAAAAGGGTCGCCTAACGCCGCAAACCGTACCGCGATACGATGCACCGTTCGCTCGCAATCAATTTGCAAACGAAAGCCTGCACTATTCAGCGTGCACATTGCCTGACTATCTTACCTTATCCTATATATATAACTCCCCTTTACGTTAGGAAAATATTTCATATCTTGTGAGAATCGTACGTAATTTGCACCACGTCCAAACGTTTAACGCTTTCTTTGCTATAAATCGTGAATATACGGTACGAGAAAATATTCTAGGACCAAAAATATACGCAAATAAATGGGCCGTCTGGTGGCACAATCCGTTTTCCGTAACGAAGTACCCATTCCTCACAGTAATTTCCCATAAGACCACTTGTAATATAGAGGAATTGGGGGTTTGGGGGCGCAGCCCCCAACGAGCGAAAGCGAGTCCTATATATATAAAGCCACAAGGCTAACTGACTCACTCACTCACTCACTGACATTAATGTTTGCCCACTTCCAAGTGAGGTAGGAACTTGAAATTCGGCAGTCTGATAGCTATTAGGCTGCAACCAAAGGAAAAATTGCAAAAAGTACAATTTTTTTATATTTAGCCCCCCTTCCGCCCAATCAAAGAAATTTCGTGTTAGACCCTTCCAGATGAGCTAGGAACTTGAAATTCGGCAACCTGATAGATATTAGGCTGTAACTCAAGGAAAAATTCCAAAAAGTTCAAATTTTTCTGTACGTAGCCCCCCACGGAATAAACAAATTTCGGGTTAGATCCTTCAGTTCCAGATGCGCTAGAAACTTGAAATTTGGCAAGGTGATAGCTATTAGCGTATAACCCACGGAAAAATTCCAAAAATTTTAAATTTTAATTTTTGCCCCCCTCCCCCCAAACAAAATGGCGGATACCGTGATGCAGTGCCCCACAAAATTAATATTTGGCAAAGTTCTAGCTCCTAGCCTGTAACCGACGTAGAAATTGTAAAAAGTTAAAATATTTAATATTTCATCCACTAAAAAATTCGAAATATTAAGCCAAATTAAATGACGGTGCAGGCTTTCGTTTCGAGCTCTCTTGTGGCTAAACGGTAATTGTTATCAATAAACGGACTGCACTTTCGGGCCCTAAAATGAAGAGATCTACAACTTTGGTCCTATGACTTTTTGTCGTATCTCGACTCCTTCTACCGACTCCTTTTCCCGGTATCGCTCATTTTTGTTAAATTTCCATAAATGATTTTACTGATTCACACACTCATAAGATGGATAGATGAACGAAATTCAGGACGCTCCTTGGCAACGTCATTGGCCATATGTAGACCGACTTTCGTTATTCTAGCTGCCTTGCAAGTATGGGAAAACGGAGGGTACATGTGGAAACACTATTGAAATTTCGGCCTAATTTATGATTCTTAAGCAATTTATGGCGAAACCCGTTGAGATACGGCAAAACCTCAAATAAGCAAAATTATAGGTCGTTTCATCGCCAAACTGCCTGCAAAGCTTCAAGACTGTAGCTGTCTGCCAAGTTGGCAAAATTATTTTTCAATTTGTGAAAAGTGGGCGAAATTTGACATGGATCGAAACGTTCACCTCTTTCTATGGCATAAATATGCGGGATAGGAGAAAGCGCCTAAGGCAGCAATGTAGACCACTAAACGGGTCGTCTAACGCCGCAATCCGTACCTCGATACGACGCACCGTTTGCTCACAATAAATTTCCAAACGAAAGCCTGCACTATTTAGCGTGCACATTGCCTGGCTCTATCTTATCCTATATATATAAAGCCACAAGGCTAACTGACTCACTCACTCACTCACTGACATTAATGTTTGCCCACTTCCAAGTGAGGTAGGAACTTGAAATTCGGCAGTCTGATAGCTATTAGGCTGCAACCAAAGGAAAAATTGCAAAAAGTACAATTTTTTTATATTTAGCCCCCCTTCCGCCCAATCAAAGAAATTTCGTGTTAGACCCTTCCAGATGAGCTAGGAACTTGAAATTCGGCAACCTGATAGATATTAGGCTGTAACTCAAGGAAAAATTCCAAAAAGTTCAAATTTTTCTGTACGTAGCCCCCCACGGAATAAACAAATTTCGGGTTAGATCCTTCAGTTCCAGATGCGCTAGAAACTTGAAATTTGGCAAGGTGATAGCTATTAGCGTATAACCCACGGAAAAATTCCAAAAATTTTAAATTTTAATTTTTGCCCCCCTCCCCCCAAACAAAATGGCGGATACCGTGATGCAGTGCCCCACAAAATTAATATTTGGCAAAGTTCTAGCTCCTAGCCTGTAACCGACGTAGAAATTGTAAAAAGTTAAAATATTTAATATTTCATCCACTAAAAAATTCGAAATATTAAGCCAAATTAAATGACGGTGCAGGCTTTCGTTTCGAGCTCTCTTGTGGCTAAACGGTAATTGTTATCAATAAACGGACTGCACTTTCGGCCCCTAAAATGAAGAGATCTACAACTTTGGTCCTATGACTTTTTGTCGTATCTCGACTCCTTCTACCTTAGATTGAGCTTCATTTTCCCGGTATCGGTCATTTTTGTTAAATTTCCATAAATGATTTTACTGATTCACACACTCATAAGATGGATAGATGAACGAAATTCAGGACGCTCCTTGGCAACGTCATTGGCCATATGTAGACCGACTTTCGTTATTCTAGCTGCCTTGCAAGTATGGGAAAACGGAGGGTACATGTGGAAACACTATTGAAATTTCGGCCTAATTTATGATTCTTAAGCAATTTATGGCGAAACCCGTTGAGATACGGCAAAACCTCAAATAAGCAAAATTATAGGTCGTTTCATCGCCAAACTGCCTGCAAAGCTTCAAGACTGTAGCTGTCTGCCAAGTTGGCAAAATTATTTTTCAATTTGTGAAAAGTGGGCGAAATTTGACATGGATCGAAACGTTCACCTCTTTCTATGGCATAAATATGCGGGATAGGAGAAAGCGCCTAAGGCAGCAATGTAGACCACTAAACGGGTCGTCTAACGCCGCAATCCGTACCTCGATACGACGCACCGTTTGCTCACAATAAATTTCCAAACGAAAGCCTGCACTATTTAGCGTGCACATTGCCTGGCTCTATCTTATCCTATATATATAAAGCCACAAGGCTAACTGACTTACTCACTCACTCACTGACATTAATGTTTGCCCACTTCCAAGTGAGGTAGGAACTTGAAATTCGGCAGTCTGATAGCTATTAGGCTGCAACCAAAGGAAAAATTGCAAAAAGTACAATTTTTTTATATTTAGCCCCCCTTCCGCCCAATCAAAGAAATTTCGTGTTAGACCCTTCCAGATGAGCTAGGAACTTGAAATTCGGCAACCTGATAGATATTAGGCTGTAACTCAAGGAAAAATTCCAAAAAGTTCAAATTTTTCTGTACGTAGCCCCCCACGGAATAAACAAATTTCGGGTTAGATCCTTCAGTTCCAGATGCGCTAGAAACTTGAAATTTGGCAAGGTGATAGCTATTAGCGTATAACCCACGGAAAAATTCCAAAAATTTTAAATTTTAATTTTTGCCCCCCCTCCCCCCAAACAAAATGGCGGATACCGTGATGCAGTGCCCTACAAAATTAATATTTGGCAAAGTTCTAGCTCCTAGCCTGTAACCGACGTAGAAATTGCAAAAAGTTAAAATATTTAATATTTCATCCACTAAAAAATTCGAAATTTTAAGCCAAATTAAATCACGGTGCAGGCTTTCGTTTCGAGCTCTCTTGTAGCTAAACGGTAATTGTTATCAATAAACGGACTGCACTTTCGTCCCCTAAAATGAAGAGATCTACAACTTTGGTCCTATGACTTTTTATCGTATCTCGACTCCTTCTACCTTAGATTGAGCTTCGTTTTCCCGGTTTCGGTAATTTTTGTTAAATTTCCATAAAGGAGTTTACTGATTCACACACTCATAAGATGGATAGATGAACGAAATTCAGGACGCTTCTTGGCAACGTCATTGGCCATATGTAGACCGACTTTCGTTATTCTAGCTGCCTTGCAAGTATGGGAAAACGGAGCGTACATGTGGAAACAATATTGAAATTTCGGCCTAATTTATGATTCTTAAGCAATTTATGGCGAAACCCGTTGAGATACGGCAAAACCTTAAATAACCAAAATTATAGGTCGTTTCATCGCCAATCTGCCTGCAAAGGTTCAAGACTGTAGCTGTCTGCCCAGTTGGCAAAATTATTTTTCAACTTGTGAAAAGTGGGCGAAATTTGACATGGATCGAAACGTTCACCTCGTTCTATGGCATAAATATGCGGGATAGGAGAAAGCGCCTAAGCCAGTAATGTAGACCACTAAAAGGGTCGTCTAACGCCGCAATCCGTACCTCGATACGATGCACCGTTTGTTCGCAATAAATTTCCAAACGAAAGCCTGCACTATTCAGCGTGCACATTGCCTGGCTCTATCTTATCTTATATATATAAAGCCGCAAGGCTCACTCACTGACATAAATGTTTACCCACTTCGACTTGAGCTAGAAACTAGAAATTTGGCAAGGCGATAGCTATTAGCGTGTAACCTACGGAATAATTATAGAAATTTTAAATTTTAAATTTTTGCCCCCTCCCCCCAAACAAAATGGCGGATACCGTGATGCAGTGCCCTAGAAAATTAATATTTGGCAAAGTTCTAGCTCCTAGCCTGTAACCGACGTAGAAATTGCAAAAAGTTAAAATATTTAATATTTCATCCACTAAAAAATTCGAAATATTATGCCAAATTAAATCACGGTGCAGGCTTTCGTTTCGAGCTCTCTTGTGGCTAAACGGTAATTGTTATCAATAAACGGACTGCACTTTCGGGCCCTAAAATGAAGAGATCTACAACTTTGGTCCTATGACTTTTTATCGTATCTCGACTCCTTCTACCTTAGATTAAGCTTCGTTTTCCCGGTTTCGGTAATTTTTGTTAAATTTCCATAAAGGAGTTTACTGATTCACACACTCATAAGATGGATAGATGAACGAAATTCAGGACGCTTCTTGGCAACGTCATTGGCCATATGTAGACCGACTTTCGTTATTCTAGCTGCCTTGCAAGTATGGGAAAACGGAGGGTACATGTGGAAACACTATTGAAATTTCGGCCTAATTTATGATTCTTAAGCAATTTATGGCGAAACCCGTTGAGATACGGCAAAACCTCAAATAAGCAAAATTATAGGTCGTTTCATCGCCAAACTGCCTGCAAAGCTTCAAGACTGTAGCTGTCTGCCAAGTTGGCAAAATTATTTTTCAATTTGTGAAAAGTGGGCGAAATTTGACATGGATCGAAACGTTCACCTCTTTCTATGGCATAAATATGCGGGATAGGAGAAAGCGCCTAAGGCAGCAATGTAGACCACTAAACGGGTCGTCTAACGCCGCAATCCGTACCTCGATACGACGCACCGTTTGCTCACAATAAATTTCCAAACGAAAGCCTGCACTATTTAGCGTGCACATTGCCTGGCTCTATCTTATCCTATATATATAAAGCCACAAGGCTAACTGACTCACTCACTCACTCACTGACATTAATGTTTGCCCACTTCCAAGTGAGGTAGGAACTTGAAATTCGGCAGTCTGATAGCTATTAGGCTGCAACCAAAGGAAAAATTGCAAAAAGTACAATTTTTTTATATTTAGCCCCCCTTCCGCCCAATCAAAGAAATTTCGTGTTAGACCCTTCCAGATGAGCTAGGAACTTGAAATTCGGCAACCTGATAGATATTAGGCTGTAACTCAAGGAAAAATTCCAAAAAGTTCAAATTATTGTGTACGTAGCCCCCCACGGAATAAACAAATTTCGGGTTAGATCCTTCAGTTCCAGATGCGCTAGAAACTTGAAATTTGGCAAGGTGATAGCTATTAGCGTATAACCCACGGAAAAATTCCAAAAATTTTAAATTTTAATTTTTGCCCCCCTCCCCCCAAACAAAATGGCGGATACCGTGATGCAGTGCCCCACAAAATTAATATTTGGCAAAGTTCTAGCTCCTAGCCTGTAACCGACGTAGAAATTGTAAAAAGTTAAAATATTTAATATTTCATCCACTAAAAAATTCGAAATATTAAGCCAAATTAAATGACGGTGCAGGCTTTCGTTTCGAGCTCTCTTGTGGCTAAACGGTAATTGTTATCAATAAACGGACTGCACTTTCGGCCGCTAAAATGAAGAGATCTACAACTTTGGTCCTATGACTTTTTGTCGTATTTCGACTCCTTCTACCTTAGATTGAGCTTCATTTTCCCGGTATCGGTCATTTTTGTTAAATTTCCATAAATGATTTTACTGATTCACACACTCATAAGATGGATAGATGAACGAAATTCAGAACGCTCCTTGGCAACGTCATTGGCCATATGTAGACCGACTTTCGTTATTCTAGCTGCCTTGCAAGTATGGGAAAACGGAGGGTACATGTGGAAACACTATTGAAATTTCGGCCTAATTTATGATTCTTAAGCAATTTATGGCGAAACCCGTTGAGATACGGCAACACCTCAAATAAGCAGAATTATAGGTCGTTTCATCGCCAACCTGCCTGCAAAGTTTCAAGACTGTAGCTGTCTGCCAAGTTGGCAAAATTATTTTTCAATTTGTGAAAAGTGGGCGAAATTTGACATGGATCGAAACGTTCACCTCTTTCTATGGCATAAATATGCGGGATAGGAGAATGCGCCTAAGGCAGCAATGTAGACCACTAAACGGGTCGTCTAACGCCGCAATCCGTACCTCGATACGACGCACCGTTTGCTCACAATAAATTTCCAAACGAAAGCCTGCACTATTTAGCGTGCACATTGCCTGGCTCTATCTTATCCTATATATATAAAGCCACAAGGCTAACTGACTCACTCACTCACTCACTGACATTAATGTTTGCCCACTTCCAAGTGAGGTAGGAACTTGAAATTCGGCAGTCTGATAGCTATTAGGCTGCAACCAAAGGAAAAATTGCAAAAAGTACAATTTTTTTATATTTAGCCCCCCTTCCGCCCAATCAAAGAAATTTCGTGTTAGACCCTTCCAGATGAGCTAGGAACTTGAAATTCGGCAACCTGATAGATATTAGGCTGTAACTCAAGGAAAAATTCCAAAAAGTTCAAATTTTTCTGTACGTAGCCCCCCACGGAATAAACAAATTTCGGGTTAGATCCTTCAGTTCCAGATGCGCTAGAAACTTGAAATTTGGCAAGGTGATAGCTATTAGCGTATAACCCACGGAAAAATTCCAAAAATTTTAAATTTTAATTTTTGCCCCCCTCCCCCCAAACAAAATGGCGGATACCGTGATGCAGTGCCCCACAAAATTAATATTTGGCAAAGTTCTAGCTCCTAGCCTGTAACCGACGTAGAAATTGTAAAAAGTTAAAATATTTAATATTTCATCCACTAAAAAATTCGAAATATTAAGCCAAATTAAATGACGGTGCAGGCTTTCGTTTCGAGCTCTCTTGTGGCTAAACGGTAATTGTTATCAATAAACGGACTGCACTTTCGGGCCCTAAAATGAAGAGATCTACAACTTTGGTCCTATGACTTTTTGTCGTATCTCGACTCCTTCTACCGACTCCTTTTCCCGGTATCGCTCATTTTTGTTAAATTTCCATAAATGATTTTACTGATTCACACACTCATAAGATGGATAGATGAACGAAATTCAGGACGCTCCTTGGCAACGTCATTGGCCATATGTAGACCGACTTTCGTTATTCTAGCTGCCTTGCAAGTATGGGAAAACGGAGGGTACATGTGGAAACACTATTGAAATTTCGGCCTAATTTATGATTCTTAAGCAATTTATGGCGAAACCCGTTGAGATACGGCAAAACCTCAAATAAGCAAAATTATAGGTCGTTTCATCGCCAAACTGCCTGCAAAGCTTCAAGACTGTAGCTGTCTGCCAAGTTGGCAAAATTATTTTTCAATTTGTGAAAAGTGGGCGAAATTTGACATGGATCGAAACGTTCACCTCTTTCTATGGCATAAATATGCGGGATAGGAGAAAGCGCCTAAGGCAGCAATGTAGACCACTAAACGGGTCGTCTAACGCCGCAATCCGTACCTCGATACGACGCACCGTTTGCTCACAATAAATTTCCAAACGAAAGCCTGCACTATTTAGCGTGCACATTGCCTGGCTCTATCTTATCCTATATATATAAAGCCACAAGGCTAACTGACTCACTCACTCACTCACTGACATTAATGTTTGCCCACTTCCAAGTGAGGTAGGAACTTGAAATTCGGCAGTCTGATAGCTATTAGGCTGCAACCAAAGGAAAAATTGCAAAAAGTACAATTTTTTTATATTTAGCCCCCCTTCCGCCCAATCAAAGAAATTTCGTGTTAGACCCTTCCAGATGAGCTAGGAACTTGAAATTCGGCAACCTGATAGATATTAGGCTGTAACTCAAGGAAAAATTCCAAAAAGTTCAAATTTTTCTGTACGTAGCCCCCCACGGAATAAACAAATTTCGGGTTAGATCCTTCAGTTCCAGATGCGCTAGAAACTTGAAATTTGGCAAGGTGATAGCTATTAGCGTATAACCCACGGAAAAATTCCAAAAATTTTAAATTTTAATTTTTGCCCCCCTCCCCCCAAACAAAATGGCGGATACCGTGATGCAGTGCCCCACAAAATTAATATTTGGCAAAGTTCTAGCTCCTAGCCTGTAACCGACGTAGAAATTGTAAAAAGTTAAAATATTTAATATTTCATCCACTAAAAAATTCGAAATATTAAGCCAAATTAAATGACGGTGCAGGCTTTCGTTTCGAGCTCTCTTGTGGCTAAACGGTAATTGTTATCAATAAACGGACTGCACTTTCGGCCCCTAAAATGAAGAGATCTACAACTTTGGTCCTATGACTTTTTGTCGTATCTCGACTCCTTCTACCTTAGATTGAGCTTCATTTTCCCGGTATCGGTCATTTTTGTTAAATTTCCATAAATGATTTTACTGATTCACACACTCATAAGATGGATAGATGAACGAAATTCAGGACGCTCCTTGGCAACGTCATTGGCCATATGTAGACCGACTTTCGTTATTCTAGCTGCCTTGCAAGTATGGGAAAACGGAGGGTACATGTGGAAACACTATTGAAATTTCGGCCTAATTTATGATTCTTAAGCAATTTATGGCGAAACCCGTTGAGATACGGCAAAACCTCAAATAAGCAAAATTATAGGTCGTTTCATCGCCAAACTGCCTGCAAAGCTTCAAGACTGTAGCTGTCTGCCAAGTTGGCAAAATTATTTTTCAATTTGTGAAAAGTGGGCGAAATTTGACATGGATCGAAACGTTCACCTCTTTCTATGGCATAAATATGCGGGATAGGAGAAAGCGCCTAAGGCAGCAATGTAGACCACTAAACGGGTCGTCTAACGCCGCAATCCGTACCTCGATACGACGCACCGTTTGCTCACAATAAATTTCCAAACGAAAGCCTGCACTATTTAGCGTGCACATTGCCTGGCTCTATCTTATCCTATATATATAAAGCCACAAGGCTAACTGACTTACTCACTCACTCACTGACATTAATGTTTGCCCACTTCCAAGTGAGGTAGGAACTTGAAATTCGGCAGTCTGATAGCTATTAGGCTGCAACCAAAGGAAAAATTGCAAAAAGTACAATTTTTTTATATTTAGCCCCCCTTCCGCCCAATCAAAGAAATTTCGTGTTAGACCCTTCCAGATGAGCTAGGAACTTGAAATTCGGCAACCTGATAGATATTAGGCTGTAACTCAAGGAAAAATTCCAAAAAGTTCAAATTTTTCTGTACGTAGCCCCCCACGGAATAAACAAATTTCGGGTTAGATCCTTCAGTTCCAGATGCGCTAGAAACTTGAAATTTGGCAAGGTGATAGCTATTAGCGTATAACCCACGGAAAAATTCCAAAAATTTTAAATTTTAATTTTTGCCCCCCCTCCCCCCAAACAAAATGGCGGATACCGTGATGCAGTGCCCTACAAAATTAATATTTGGCAAAGTTCTAGCTCCTAGCCTGTAACCGACGTAGAAATTGCAAAAAGTTAAAATATTTAATATTTCATCCACTAAAAAATTCGAAATTTTAAGCCAAATTAAATCACGGTGCAGGCTTTCGTTTCGAGCTCTCTTGTAGCTAAACGGTAATTGTTATCAATAAACGGACTGCACTTTCGTCCCCTAAAATGAAGAGATCTACAACTTTGGTCCTATGACTTTTTATCGTATCTCGACTCCTTCTACCTTAGATTGAGCTTCGTTTTCCCGGTTTCGGTCATTTTTGTTAAATTTCCATAAAGGAGTTTACTGATTCACACACTCATAAGATGGATAGATGAACGAAATTCAGGACGCTTCTTGGCAACGTCATTGGCCATATGTAGACCGACTTTCGTTATTCTAGCTGCCTTGCAAGTATGGGAAAACGGAGCGTACATGTGGAAACAATATTGAAATTTCGGCCTAATTTATGATTCTTAAGCAATTTATGGCGAAACCCGTTGAGATACGGCAAAACCTTAAATAACCAAAATTATAGGTCGTTTCATCGCCAATCTGCCTGCAAAGGTTCAAGACTGTAGCTGTCTGCCCAGTTGGCAAAATTATTTTTCAACTTGTGAAAAGTGGGCGAAATTTGACATGGATCGAAACGTTCACCTCGTTCTATGGCATAAATATGCGGGATAGGAGAAAGCGCCTAAGCCAGTAATGTAGACCACTAAAAGGGTCGTCTAACGCCGCAATCCGTACCTCGATACGATGCACCGTTTGTTCGCAATAAATTTCCAAACGAAAGCCTGCACTATTCAGCGTGCACATTGCCTGGCTCTATCTTATCTTATATATATAAAGCCGCAAGGCTCACTCACTGACATAAATGTTTACCCACTTCGACTTGAGCTAGAAACTAGAAATTTGGCAAGGCGATAGCTATTAGCGTGTAACCTACGGAATAATTCCAGAAATTTTAAATTTTAAATTTTTGCCCCCTCCCCCCAAACAAAATGGCGGATACCGTGATGCAGTGCCCTAGAAAATTAATATTTGGCAAAGTTCTAGCTCCTAGCCTGTAACCGACGTAGAAATTGCAAAAAGTTAAAATATTTAATATTTCATCCACTAAAAAATTCGAAATATTATGCCAAATTAAATCACGGTGCAGGCTTTCGTTTCGAGCTCTCTTGTGGCTAAACGGTAATTGTTATCAATAAACGGACTGCACTTTCGGGCCCTAAAATGAAGAGATCTACAACTTTGGTCCTATGACTTTTTATCGTATCTCGACTCCTTCTACCTTAGATTGAGCTTCGTTTTCCCGGTTTCGGTAATTTTTGTTAAATTTCCATAAAGGAGTTTACTGATTCACACACTCATAAGATGGATAGATGAACGAAATTCAGGACGCTTCTTGGCAACGTCATTGGCCATATGTAGACCGACTTTCGTTATTCTAGCTGCCTTGCAAGTATGGGAAAACGGAGGGTACATGTGGAAACACTATTGAAATTTCGGCCTAATTTATGATTCTTAAGCAATTTATGGCGAAACCCGTTGAGATACGGCAAAACCTCAAATAAGCAAAATTATAGGTCGTTTCATCGCCAAACTGCCTGCAAAGCTTCAAGACTGTAGCTGTCTGCCAAGTTGGCAAAATTATTTTTCAATTTGTGAAAAGTGGGCGAAATTTGACATGGATCGAAACGTTCACCTCTTTCTATGGCATAAATATGCGGGATAGGAGAAAGCGCCTAAGGCAGCAATGTAGACCACTAAACGGGTCGTCTAACGCCGCAATCCGTACCTCGATACGACGCACCGTTTGCTCACAATAAATTTCCAAACGAAAGCCTGCACTATTTAGCGTGCACATTGCCTGGCTCTATCTTATCCTATATATATAAAGCCACAAGGCTAACTGACTCACTCACTCACTCACTGACATTAATGTTTGCCCACTTCCAAGTGAGGTAGGAACTTGAAATTCGGCAGTCTGATAGCTATTAGGCTGCAACCAAAGGAAAAATTGCAAAAAGTACAATTTTTTTATATTTAGCCCCCCTTCCGCCCAATCAAAGAAATTTCGTGTTAGACCCTTCCAGATGAGCTAGGAACTTGAAATTCGGCAACCTGATAGATATTAGGCTGTAACTCAAGGAAAAATTCCAAAAAGTTCAAATTATTGTGTACGTAGCCCCCCACGGAATAAACAAATTTCGGGTTAGATCCTTCAGTTCCAGATGCGCTAGAAACTTGAAATTTGGCAAGGTGATAGCTATTAGCGTATAACCCACGGAAAAATTCCAAAAATTTTAAATTTTAATTTTTGCCCCCCTCCCCCCAAACAAAATGGCGGATACCGTGATGCAGTGCCCCACAAAATTAATATTTGGCAAAGTTCTAGCTCCTAGCCAGTAACCGACGTAGAAATTGTAAAAAGTTAAAATATTTAATATTTCATCCACTAAAAAATTCGAAATATTAAGCCAAATTAAATGACGGTGCAGGCTTTCGTTTCGAGCTCTCTTGTGGCTAAACGGTAATTGTTATCAATAAACGGACTGCACTTTCGGTCGCTAAAATGAAGAGATCTACAACTTTGGTCCTATGACTTTTTGTCGTATTTCGACTCCTTCTACCTTAGATTGAGCTTCATTTTCCCGGTATCGGTCATTTTTGTTAAATTTCCATAAATGATTTTACTGATTCACACACTCATAAGATGGATAGATGAACGAAATTCAGAACGCTCCTTGGCAACGTCATTGGCCATATGTAGACCGACTTTCGTTATTCTAGCTGCCTTGCAAGTATGGGAAAACGGAGGGTACATGTGGAAACACTATTGAAATTTCGGCCTAATTTATGATTCTTAAGCAATTTATGGCGAAACCCGTTGAGATACGGCAACACCTCAAATAAGCAGAATTATAGGTCGTTTCATCGCCAACCTGCCTGCAAAGTTTCAAGACTGTAGCTGTCTGCCAAGTTGGCAAAATTATTTTTCAATTTGTGAAAAGTGGGCGAAATTTGACATGGATCGAAACGTTCACCTCTTTCTATGGCATAAATATGCGGGATAGGAGAAAGCGCCTAAGGCAGCAATGTAGACCACTAAACGGGTCGTCTAACGCCGCAATCCGTACCTCGATACGACGCACCGTTTGCTCACAATAAATTTCCAAACGAAAGCCTGCACTATTTAGCGTGCACATTGCCTGGCTCTATCTTATCCTATATATATAAAGCCACAAGGCTAACTGACTCACTCACTCACTCACTGACATTAATGTTTGCCCACTTCCAAGTGAGGTAGGAACTTGAAATTCGGCAGTCTGATAGCTATTAGGCTGCAACCAAAGGAAAAATTGCAAAAAGTACAATTTTTTTATATTTAGCCCCCCTTCCGCCCAATCAAAGAAATTTCGTGTTAGACCCTTCCAGATGAGCTAGGAACTTGAAATTCGGCAACCTGATAGATATTAGGCTGTAACTCAAGGAAAAATTCCAAAAAGTTCAAATTTTTCTGTACGTAGCCCCCCACGGAATAAACAAATTTCGGGTTAGATCCTTCAGTTCCAGATGCGCTAGAAACTTGAAATTTGGCAAGGTGATAGCTATTAGCGTATAACCCACGGAAAAATTCCAAAAATTTTAAATTTTAATTTTTGCCCCCCTCCCCCCAAACAAAATGGCGGATACCGTGATGCAGTGCCCCACAAAATTAATATTTGGCAAAGTTCTAGCTCCTAGCCTGTAACCGACGTAGAAATTGTAAAAAGTTAAAATATTTAATATTTCATCCACTAAAAAATTCGAAATATTAAGCCAAATTAAATGACGGTGCAGGCTTTCGTTTCGAGCTCTCTTGTGGCTAAACGGTAATTGTTATCAATAAACGGACTGCACTTTCGGCCCCTAAAATGAAGAGATCTACAACTTTGGTCCTATGACTTTTTGTCGTATCTCGACTCCTTCTACCTTAGATTGAGCTTCATTTTCCCGGTATCGGTCATTTTTGTTAAATTTCCATAAATGATTTTACTGATTCACACACTCATAAGATGGATAGATGAACGAAATTCAGGACGCTCCTTGGCAACGTCATTGGCCATATGTAGACCGACTTTCGTTATTCTAGCTGCCTTGCAAGTATGGGAAAACGGAGGGTACATGTGGAAACACTATTGAAATTTCGGCCTAATTTATGATTCTTAAGCAATTTATGGCGAAACCCGTTGAGATACGGCAAAACCTCAAATAAGCAAAATTATAGGTCGTTTCATCGCCAAACTGCCTGCAAAGCTTCAAGACTGTAGATGTCTGCCAAGTTGGCAAAATTATTTTTCAATTTGTGAAAAGTGGGCGAAATTTGACATGGATCGAAACGTTCACCTCTTCCTATGGCATAAATATGCGGGATAGGAGAAAGCGCCTAAGGCAGCAATGTAGACCACTAAACGGGTCGTCTAACGCCGCAATCCGTACCTCGATACGACGCACCGTTTGCTCACAATAAATTTCCAAACGAAAGCCTGCACTATTTAGCGTGCACATTGCCTGGCTCTATCTTATCCTATATATATAAAGCCACAAGGCTAACTGACTCACTCACTCACTCACTGACATTAATGTTTGCCCACTTCCAAGTGAGGTAGGAACTTGAAATTCGGCAGTCTGATAGCTATTAGGCTGCAACCAAAGGAAAAATTGCAAAAAGTACAATTTTTTTATATTTAGCCCCCCTTCCGCCCAATCAAAGAAATTTCGTGTTAGACCCTTCCAGATGAGCTAGGAACTTGAAATTCGGCAACCTGATAGATATTAGGCTGTAACTCAAGGAAAAATTCCAAAAAGTTCAAATTTTTCTGTACGTAGCCCCCCACGGAATAAACAAATTTCGGGTTAGATCCTTCAGTTCCAGATGCGCTAGAAACTTGAAATTTGGCAAGGTGATAGCTATTAGCGTATAACCCACGGAAAAATTCCAAAAATTTTAAATTTTAATTTTTGCCCCCCCTCCCCCCAAACAAAATGGCGGATACCGTGATGCAGTGCCCTACAAAATTAATATTTGGCAAAGTTCTAGCTCCTAGCCTGTAACCGACGTAGAAATTGCAAAAAGTTAAAATATTTAATATTTCATCCACTAAAAAATTCGAAATTTTAAGCCAAATTAAATCACGGTGCAGGCTTTCGTTTCGAGCTCTCTTGTAGCTAAACGGTAATTGTTATCAATAAACGGACTGCACTTTCGTGCCCTAAAATGAAGAGATCTACAACTTTGGTCCTATGACTTTTTATCGTATCTCGACTCCTTCTACCTTAGATTGAGCTTCGTTTTCCCGGTTTCGGTCATTTTTGTTAAATTTCCATAAAGGAGTTTACTGATTCACACACTCATAAGATGGATAGATGAACGAAATTCAGGACGCTTCTTGGCAACGTCATTGGCCATATGTAGACCGACTTTCGTTATTCTAGCTGCCTTGCAAGTATGGGAAAACGGAGCGTACATGTGGAAACAATATTGAAATTTCGGCCTAATTTATGATTCTTAAGCAATTTATGGCGAAACCCGTTGAGATACGGCAAAACCTTAAATAACCAAAATTATAGGTCGTTTCATCGCCAATCTGCCTGCAAAGGTTCAAGACTGTAGCTGTCTGCCCAGTTGGCAAAATTATTTTTCAACTTGTGAAAAGTGGGCGAAATTTGACATGGATCGAAACGTTCACCTCGTTCTATGGCATAAATATGCGGGATAGGAGAAAGCGCCTAAGCCAGTAATGTAGACCACTAAAAGGGTCGTCTAACGCCGCAATCCGTACCTCGATACGATGCACCGTTTGTTCGCAATAAATTTCCAAACGAAAGCCTGCACTATTCAGCGTGCACATTGCCTGGCTCTATCTTATCTTATATATATAAAGCCGCAAGGCTCACTCACTGACATAAATGTTTACCCACTTCGACTTGAGCTAGAAACTAGAAATTTGGCAAGGCGATAGCTATTAGCGTGTAACCTACGGAATAATTCCAGAAATTTTAAATTTTAAATTTTTGCCCCCTCCCCCCAAACAAAATGGCGGATACCGTGATGCAGTGCCCTAGAAAATTAATATTTGGCAAAGTTCTAGCTCCTAGCCTGTAACCGACGTAGAAATTGCAAAAAGTTAAAATATTTAATATTTCATCCACTAAAAAATTCGAAATATTATGCCAAATTAAATCACGGTGCAGGCTTTCGTTTCGAGCTCTCTTGTGGCTAAACGGTAATTGTTATCAATAAACGGACTGCACTTTCGGGCCCTAAAATGAAGAGATCTACAACTTTGGTCCTATGACTTTTTATCGTATCTCGACTCCTTCTACCTTAGATTGAGCTTCGTTTTCCCGGTTTCGGTAATTTTTGTTACATTTCCATAAAGGAGTTTACTGATTCACACACTCATAAGATGGATAGATGAACGAAATTCAGGACGCTTCTTGGCAACGTCATTGGCCATATGTAGACCGACTTTCGTTATTCTAGCTGCCTTGCAAGTATGGGAAAACGGAGGGTACATGTGGAAACACTATTGAAATTTCGGCCTAATTTATGATTCTTAAGCAATTTATGGCGAAACCCGTTGAGATACGGCAAAACCTCAAATAAGCAAAATTATAGGTCGTTTCATCGCCAAACTGCCTGCAAAGCTTCAAGACTGTAGATGTCTGCCAAGTTGGCAAAATTATTTTTCAATTTGTGAAAAGTGGGCGAAATTTGACATGGATCGAAACGTTCACCTCTTCCTATGGCATAAATATGCGGGATAGGAGAAAGCGCCTAAGGCAGCAATGTAGACCACTAAACGGGTCGTCTAACGCCGCAATCCGTACCTCGATACGACGCACCGTTTGCTCACAATAAATTTCCAAACGAAAGCCTGCACTATTTAGCGTGCACATTGCCTGGCTCTATCTTATCCTATATATATAAAGCCACAAGGCTAACTGACTCACTCACTCACTCACTGACATTAATGTTTGCCCACTTCCAAGTGAGGTAGGAACTTGAAATTCGGCAGTCTGATAGCTATTAGGCTGCAACCAAAGGAAAAATTGCAAAAAGTACAATTTTTTTATATTTAGCCCCCCTTCCGCCCAATCAAAGAAATTTCGTGTTAGACCCTTCCAGATGAGCTAGGAACTTGAAATTCGGCAACCTGATAGATATTAGGCTGTAACTCAAGGAAAAATTCCAAAAAGTTCAAATTTTTCTGTACGTAGCCCCCCACGGAATAAACAAATTTCGGGTTAGATCCTTCAGTTCCAGATGCGCTAGAAACTTGAAATTTGGCAAGGTGATAGCTATTAGCGTATAACCCACGGAAAAATTCCAAAAATTTTAAATTTTAATTTTTGCCCCCCTCCCCCCAAACAAAATGGCGGATACCGTGATGCAGTGCCCCACAAAATTAATATTTGGCAAAGTTCTAGCTCCTAGCCTGTAACCGACGTAGAAATTGTAAAAAGTTAAAATATTTAATATTTCATCCACTAAAAAATTCGAAATATTAAGCCAAATTAAATGACGGTGCAGGCTTTCGTTTCGAGCTCTCTTGTGGCTAAACGGTAATTGTTATCAATAAACGGACTGCACTTTCGGCCCCTAAAATGAAGAGATCTACAACTTTGGTCCTATGACTTTTTGTCGTATCTCGACTCCTTCTACCTTAGATTGAGCTTCATTTTCCCGGTATCGGTCATTTTTGTTAAATTTCCATAAATGATTTTACTGATTCACACACTCATAAGATGGATAGATGAACGAAATTCAGGACGCTCCTTGGCAACGTCATTGGCCATATGTAGACCGACTTTCGTTATTCTAGCTGCCTTGCAAGTATGGGAAAACGGAGGGTACATGTGGAAACACTATTGAAATTTCGGCCTAATTTATGATTCTTAAGCAATTTATGGCGAAACCCGTTGAGATACGGCAAAACCTCAAATAAGCAAAATTATAGGTCGTTTCATCGCCAAACTGCCTGCAAAGCTTCAAGACTGTAGCTGTCTGCCAAGTTGGCAAAATTATTTTTCAATTTGTGAAAAGTGGGCGAAATTTGACATGGATCGAAACGTTCACCTCTTTCTATGGCATAAATATGCGGGATAGGAGAAAGCGCCTAAGGCAGCAATGTAGACCACTAAACGGGTCGTCTAACGCCGCAATCCGTACCTCGATACGACGCACCGTTTGCTCACAATAAATTTCCAAACGAAAGCCTGCACTATTTAGCGTGCACATTGCCTGGCTCTATCTTATCCTATATATATAAAGCCACAAGGCTAACTGACTTACTCACTCACTCACTGACATTAATGTTTGCCCACTTCCAAGTGAGGTAGGAACTTGAAATTCGGCAGTCTGATAGCTATTAGGCTGCAACCAAAGGAAAAATTGCAAAAAGTACAATTTTTTTATATTTAGCCCCCCTTCCGCCCAATCAAAGAAATTTCGTGTTAGACCCTTCCAGATGAGCTAGGAACTTGAAATTCGGCAACCTGATAGATATTAGGCTGTAACTCAAGGAAAAATTCCAAAAAGTTCAAATTTTTCTGTACGTAGCCCCCCACGGAATAAACAAATTTCGGGTTAGATCCTTCAGTTCCAGATGCGCTAGAAACTTGAAATTTGGCAAGGTGATAGCTATTAGCGTATAACCCACGGAAAAATTCCAAAAATTTTAAATTTTAATTTTTGCCCCCCCTCCCCCCAAACAAAATGGCGGATACCGTGATGCAGTGCCCTACAAAATTAATATTTGGCAAAGTTCTAGCTCCTAGCCTGTAACCGACGTAGAAATTGCAAAAAGTTAAAATATTTAATATTTCATCCACTAAAAAATTCGAAATTTTAAGCCAAATTAAATCACGGTGCAGGCTTTCGTTTCGAGCTCTCTTGTAGCTAAACGGTAATTGTTATCAATAAACGGACTGCACTTTCGTGCCCTAAAATGAAGAGATCTACAACTTTGGTCCTATGACTTTTTATCGTATCTCGACTCCTTCTACCTTAGATTGAGCTTCGTTTTCCCGGTTTCGGTCATTTTTGTTAAATTTCCATAAAGGAGTTTACTGATTCACACACTCATAAGATGGATAGATGAACGAAATTCAGGACGCTTCTTGGCAACGTCATTGGCCATATGTAGACCGACTTTCGTTATTCTAGCTGCCTTGCAAGTATGGGAAAACGGAGCGTACATGTGGAAACAATATTGAAATTTCGGCCTAATTTATGATTCTTAAGCAATTTATGGCGAAACCCGTTGAGATACGGCAAAACCTTAAATAACCAAAATTATAGGTCGTTTCATCGCCAATCTGCCTGCAAAGGTTCAAGACTGTAGCTGTCTGCCCAGTTGGCAAAATTATTTTTCAACTTGTGAAAAGTGGGCGAAATTTGACATGGATCGAAACGTTCACCTCGTTCTATGGCATAAATATGCGGGATAGGAGAAAGCGCCTAAGCCAGTAATGTAGACCACTAAAAGGGTCGTCTAACGCCGCAATCCGTACCTCGATACGATGCACCGTTTGTTCGCAATAAATTTCCAAACGAAAGCCTGCACTATTCAGCGTGCACATTGCCTGGCTCTATCTTATCTTATATATATAAAGCCGCAAGGCTCACTCACTGACATAAATGTTTACCCACTTCGACTTGAGCTAGAAACTAGAAATTTGGCAAGGCGATAGCTATTAGCGTGTAACCTACGGAATAATTCCAGAAATTTTAAATTTTAAATTTTTGCCCCCTCCCCCCAAACAAAATGGCGGATACCGTGATGCAGTGCCCTAGAAAATTAATATTTGGCAAAGTTCTAGCTCCTAGCCTGTAACCGACGTAGAAATTGCAAAAAGTTAAAATATTTAATATTTCATCCACTAAAAAATTCGAAATATTAAGCCAAATTAAATGACGGTGCAGGCTTTCGTTTCGAGCTCTCTTGTGGCTAAACGGTAATTGTTATCAATAAACGGACTGCACTTTCGGCCGCTAAAATGAAGAGATCTACAACTTTGGTCCTATGACTTTTTGTCGTATTTCGACTCCTTCTACCTTAGATTGAGCTTCATTTTCCCGGTATCGGTCATTTTTGTTAAATTTCCATAAATGATTTTACTGATTCACACACTCATAAGATGGATAGATGAACGAAATTCAGAACGCTCCTTGGCAACGTCATTGGCCATATGTAGACCGACTTTCGTTATTCTAGCTGCCTTGCAAGTATGGGAAAACGGAGGGTACATGTGGAAACACTATTGAAATTTCGGCCTAATTTATGATTCTTAAGCAATTTATGGCGAAACCCGTTGAGATACGGCAACACCTCAAATAAGCAGAATTATAGGTCGTTTCATCGCCAACCTGCCTGCAAAGTTTCAAGACTGTAGCTGTCTGCCAAGTTGGCAAAATTATTTTTCAATTTGTGAAAAGTGGGCGAAATTTGACATGGATCGAAACGTTCACCTCTTTCTATGGCATAAATATGCGGGATAGGAGAAAGCGCCTAAGGCAGCAATGTAGACCACTAAACGGGTCGTCTAACGCCGCAATCCGTACCTCGATACGACGCACCGTTTGCTCACAATAAATTTCCAAACGAAAGCCTGCACTATTTAGCGTGCACATTGCCTGGCTCTATCTTATCCTATATATATAAAGCCACAAGGCTAACTGACTCACTCACTCACTCACTGACATTAATGTTTGCCCACTTCCAAGTGAGGTAGGAACTTGAAATTCGGCAGTCTGATAGCTATTAGGCTGCAACCAAAGGAAAAATTGCAAAAAGTACAATTTTTTTATATTTAGCCCCCCTTCCGCCCAATCAAAGAAATTTCGTGTTAGACCCTTCCAGATGAGCTAGGAACTTGAAATTCGGCAACCTGATAGATATTAGGCTGTAACTCAAGGAAAAATTCCAAAAAGTTCAAATTTTTCTGTACGTAGCCCCCCACGGAATAAACAAATTTCGGGTTAGATCCTTCAGTTCCAGATGCGCTAGAAACTTGAAATTTGGCAAGGTGATAGCTATTAGCGTATAACCCACGGAAAAATTCCAAAAATTTTAAATTTTAATTTTTGCCCCCCTCCCCCCAAACAAAATGGCGGATACCGTGATGCAGTGCCCCACAAAATTAATATTTGGCAAAGTTCTAGCTCCTAGCCTGTAACCGACGTAGAAATTGTAAAAAGTTAAAATATTTAATATTTCATCCACTAAAAAATTCGAAATATTAAGCCAAATTAAATGACGGTGCAGGCTTTCGTTTCGAGCTCTCTTGTGGCTAAACGGTAATTGTTATCAATAAACGGACTGCACTTTCGGCCCCTAAAATGAAGAGATCTACAACTTTGGTCCTATGACTTTTTGTCGTATCTCGACTCCTTCTACCTTAGATTGAGCTTCATTTTCCCGGTATCGGTCATTTTTGTTAAATTTCCATAAATGATTTTACTGATTCACACACTCATAAGATGGATAGATGAACGAAATTCAGGACGCTCCTTGGCAACGTCATTGGCCATATGTAGACCGACTTTCGTTATTCTAGCTGCCTTGCAAGTATGGGAAAACGGAGGGTACATGTGGAAACACTATTGAAATTTCGGCCTAATTTATGATTCTTAAGCAATTTATGGCGAAACCCGTTGAGATACGGCAAAACCTCAAATAAGCAAAATTATAGGTCGTTTCATCGCCAAACTGCCTGCAAAGCTTCAAGACTGTAGATGTCTGCCAAGTTGGCAAAATTATTTTTCAATTTGTGAAAAGTGGGCGAAATTTGACATGGATCGAAACGTTCACCTCTTCCTATGGCATAAATATGCGGGATAGGAGAAAGCGCCTAAGGCAGCAATGTAGACCACTAAACGGGTCGTCTAACGCCGCAATCCGTACCTCGATACGACGCACCGTTTGCTCACAATAAATTTCCAAACGAAAGCCTGCACTATTTAGCGTGCACATTGCCTGGCTCTATCTTATCCTATATATATAAAGCCACAAGGCTAACTGACTCACTCACTCACTCACTGACATTAATGTTTGCCCACTTCCAAGTGAGGTAGGAACTTGAAATTCGGCAGTCTGATAGCTATTAGGCTGCAACCAAAGGAAAAATTGCAAAAAGTACAATTTTTTTATATTTAGCCCCCCTTCCGCCCAATCAAAGAAATTTCGTGTTAGACCCTTCCAGATGAGCTAGGAACTTGAAATTCGGCAACCTGATAGATATTAGGCTGTAACTCAAGGAAAAATTCCAAAAAGTTCAAATTTTTCTGTACGTAGCCCCCCACGGAATAAACAAATTTCGGGTTAGATCCTTCAGTTCCAGATGCGCTAGAAACTTGAAATTTGGCAAGGTGATAGCTATTAGCGTATAACCCACGGAAAAATTCCAAAAATTTTAAATTTTAATTTTTGCCCCCCCTCCCCCCAAACAAAATGGCGGATACCGTGATGCAGTGCCCTACAAAATTAATATTTGGCAAAGTTCTAGCTCCTAGCCTGTAACCGACGTAGAAATTGCAAAAAGTTAAAATATTTAATATTTCATCCACTAAAAAATTCGAAATTTTAAGCCAAATTAAATCACGGTGCAGGCTTTCGTTTCGAGCTCTCTTGTAGCTAAACGGTAATTGTTATCAATAAACGGACTGCACTTTCGTGCCCTAAAATGAAGAGATCTACAACTTTGGTCCTATGACTTTTTATCGTATCTCGACTCCTTCTACCTTAGATTGAGCTTCGTTTTCCCGGTTTCGGTCATTTTTGTTAAATTTCCATAAAGGAGTTTACTGATTCACACACTCATAAGATGGATAGATGAACGAAATTCAGGACGCTTCTTGGCAACGTCATTGGCCATATGTAGACCGACTTTCGTTATTCTAGCTGCCTTGCAAGTATGGGAAAACGGAGCGTACATGTGGAAACAATATTGAAATTTCGGCCTAATTTATGATTCTTAAGCAATTTATGGCGAAACCCGTTGAGATACGGCAAAACCTTAAATAACCAAAATTATAGGTCGTTTCATCGCCAATCTGCCTGCAAAGGTTCAAGACTGTAGCTGTCTGCCCAGTTGGCAAAATTATTTTTCAACTTGTGAAAAGTGGGCGAAATTTGACATGGATCGAAACGTTCACCTCGTTCTATGGCATAAATATGCGGGATAGGAGAAAGCGCCTAAGCCAGTAATGTAGACCACTAAAAGGGTCGTCTAACGCCGCAATCCGTACCTCGATACGATGCACCGTTTGTTCGCAATAAATTTCCAAACGAAAGCCTGCACTATTCAGCGTGCACATTGCCTGGCTCTATCTTATCTTATATATATAAAGCCGCAAGGCTCACTCACTGACATAAATGTTTACCCACTTCGACTTGAGCTAGAAACTAGAAATTTGGCAAGGCGATAGCTATTAGCGTGTAACCTACGGAATAATTCCAGAAATTTTAAATTTTAAATTTTTGCCCCCTCCCCCCAAACAAAATGGCGGATACCGTGATGCAGTGCCCTAGAAAATTAATATTTGGCAAAGTTCTAGCTCCTAGCCTGTAACCGACGTAGAAATTGCAAAAAGTTAAAATATTTAATATTTCATCCACTAAAAAATTCGAAATATTATGCCAAATTAAATCACGGTGCAGGCTTTCGTTTCGAGCTCTCTTGTGGCTAAACGGTAATTGTTATCAATAAACGGACTGCACTTTCGGGCCCTAAAATGAAGAGATCTACAACTTTGGTCCTATGACTTTTTATCGTATCTCGACTCCTTCTACCTTAGATTGAGCTTCGTTTTCCCGGTTTCGGTAATTTTTGTTAAATTTCCATAAAGGAGTTTACTGATTCACACACTCATAAGATGGATAGATGAACGAAATTCAGGACGCTTCTTGGCAACGTCATTGGCCATATGTAGACCGACTTTCGTTATTCTAGCTGCCTTGCAAGTATGGGAAAACGGAGGGTACATGTGGAAACACTATTGAAATTTCGGCCTAATTTATGATTCTTAAGCAATTTATGGCGAAACCCGTTGAGATACGGCAAAACCTCAAATAAGCAAAATTATAGGTCGTTTCATCGCCAAACTGCCTGCAAAGCTTCAAGACTGTAGATGTCTGCCAAGTTGGCAAAATTATTTTTCAATTTGTGAAAAGTGGGCGAAATTTGACATGGATCGAAACGTTCACCTCTTCCTATGGCATAAATATGCGGGATAGGAGAAAGCGCCTAAGGCAGCAATGTAGACCACTAAACGGGTCGTCTAACGCCGCAATCCGTACCTCGATACGACGCACCGTTTGCTCACAATAAATTTCCAAACGAAAGCCTGCACTATTTAGCGTGCACATTGCCTGGCTCTATCTTATCCTATATATATAAAGCCACAAGGCTAACTGACTCACTCACTCACTCACTGACATTAATGTTTGCCCACTTCCAAGTGAGGTAGGAACTTGAAATTCGGCAGTCTGATAGCTATTAGGCTGCAACCAAAGGAAAAATTGCAAAAAGTACAATTTTTTTATATTTAGCCCCCCTTCCGCCCAATCAAAGAAATTTCGTGTTAGACCCTTCCAGATGAGCTAGGAACTTGAAATTCGGCAACCTGATAGATATTAGGCTGTAACTCAAGGAAAAATTCCAAAAAGTTCAAATTTTTCTGTACGTAGCCCCCCACGGAATAAACAAATTTCGGGTTAGATCCTTCAGTTCCAGATGCGCTAGAAACTTGAAATTTGGCAAGGTGATAGCTATTAGCGTATAACCCACGGAAAAATTCCAAAAATTTTAAATTTTAATTTTTGCCCCCCTCCCCCCAAACAAAATGGCGGATACCGTGATGCAGTGCCCCACAAAATTAATATTTGGCAAAGTTCTAGCTCCTAGCCTGTAACCGACGTAGAAATTGTAAAAAGTTAAAATATTTAATATTTCATCCACTAAAAAATTCGAAATATTAAGCCAAATTAAATGACGGTGCAGGCTTTCGTTTCGAGCTCTCTTGTGGCTAAACGGTAATTGTTATCAATAAACGGACTGCACTTTCGGCCCCTAAAATGAAGAGATCTACAACTTTGGTCCTATGACTTTTTGTCGTATCTCGACTCCTTCTACCTTAGATTGAGCTTCATTTTCCCGGTATCGGTCATTTTTGTTAAATTTCCATAAATGATTTTACTGATTCACACACTCATAAGATGGATAGATGAACGAAATTCAGGACGCTCCTTGGCAACGTCATTGGCCATATGTAGACCGACTTTCGTTATTCTAGCTGCCTTGCAAGTATGGGAAAACGGAGGGTACATGTGGAAACACTATTGAAATTTCGGCCTAATTTATGATTCTTAAGCAATTTATGGCGAAACCCGTTGAGATACGGCAAAACCTCAAATAAGCAAAATTATAGGTCGTTTCATCGCCAAACTGCCTGCAAAGCTTCAAGACTGTAGCTGTCTGCCAAGTTGGCAAAATTATTTTTCAATTTGTGAAAAGTGGGCGAAATTTGACATGGATCGAAACGTTCACCTCTTTCTATGGCATAAATATGCGGGATAGGAGAAAGCGCCTAAGGCAGCAATGTAGACCACTAAACGGGTCGTCTAACGCCGCAATCCGTACCTCGATACGACGCACCGTTTGCTCACAATAAATTTCCAAACGAAAGCCTGCACTATTTAGCGTGCACATTGCCTGGCTCTATCTTATCCTATATATATAAAGCCACAAGGCTAACTGACTTACTCACTCACTCACTGACATTAATGTTTGCCCACTTCCAAGTGAGGTAGGAACTTGAAATTCGGCAGTCTGATAGCTATTAGGCTGCAACCAAAGGAAAAATTGCAAAAAGTACAATTTTTTTATATTTAGCCCCCCTTCCGCCCAATCAAAGAAATTTCGTGTTAGACCCTTCCAGATGAGCTAGGAACTTGAAATTCGGCAACCTGATAGATATTAGGCTGTAACTCAAGGAAAAATTCCAAAAAGTTCAAATTTTTCTGTACGTAGCCCCCCACGGAATAAACAAATTTCGGGTTAGATCCTTCAGTTCCAGATGCGCTAGAAACTTGAAATTTGGCAAGGTGATAGCTATTAGCGTATAACCCACGGAAAAATTCCAAAAATTTTAAATTTTAATTTTTGCCCCCCCTCCCCCCAAACAAAATGGCGGATACCGTGATGCAGTGCCCTACAAAATTAATATTTGGCAAAGTTCTAGCTCCTAGCCTGTAACCGACGTAGAAATTGCAAAAAGTTAAAATATTTAATATTTCATCCACTAAAAAATTCGAAATTTTAAGCCAAATTAAATCACGGTGCAGGCTTTCGTTTCGAGCTCTCTTGTAGCTAAACGGTAATTGTTATCAATAAACGGACTGCACTTTCGTGCCCTAAAATGAAGAGATCTACAACTTTGGTCCTATGACTTTTTATCGTATCTCGACTCCTTCTACCTTAGATTGAGCTTCGTTTTCCCGGTTTCGGTCATTTTTGTTAAATTTCCATAAAGGAGTTTACTGATTCACACACTCATAAGATGGATAGATGAACGAAATTCAGGACGCTTCTTGGCAACGTCATTGGCCATATGTAGACCGACTTTCGTTATTCTAGCTGCCTTGCAAGTATGGGAAAACGGAGCGTACATGTGGAAACAATATTGAAATTTCGGCCTAATTTATGATTCTTAAGCAATTTATGGCGAAACCCGTTGAGATACGGCAAAACCTTAAATAACCAAAATTATAGGTCGTTTCATCGCCAATCTGCCTGCAAAGGTTCAAGACTGTAGCTGTCTGCCCAGTTGGCAAAATTATTTTTCAACTTGTGAAAAGTGGGCGAAATTTGACATGGATCGAAACGTTCACCTCGTTCTATGGCATAAATATGCGGGATAGGAGAAAGCGCCTAAGCCAGTAATGTAGACCACTAAAAGGGTCGTCTAACGCCGCAATCCGTACCTCGATACGATGCACCGTTTGTTCGCAATAAATTTCCAAACGAAAGCCTGCACTATTCAGCGTGCACATTGCCTGGCTCTATCTTATCTTATATATATAAAGCCGCAAGGCTCACTCACTGACATAAATGTTTACCCACTTCGACTTGAGCTAGAAACTAGAAATTTGGCAAGGCGATAGCTATTAGCGTGTAACCTACGGAATAATTCCAGAAATTTTAAATTTTAAATTTTTGCCCCCTCCCCCCAAACAAAATGGCGGATACCGTGATGCAGTGCCCTAGAAAATTAATATTTGGCAAAGTTCTAGCTCCTAGCCTGTAACCGACGTAGAAATTGCAAAAAGTTAAAATATTTAATATTTCATCCACTAAAAAATTCGAAATATTATGCCAAATTAAATCACGGTGCAGGCTTTCGTTTCGAGCTCTCTTGTGGCTAAACGGTAATTGTTATCAATAAACGGACTGCACTTTCGGGCCCTAAAATGAAGAGATCTACAACTTTGGTCCTATGACTTTTTATCGTATCTCGACTCCTTCTACCTTAGATTGAGCTTCGTTTTCCCGGTTTCGGTAATTTTTGTTAAATTTCCATAAAGGAGTTTACTGATTCACACACTCATAAGATGGATAGATGAACGAAATTCAGGACGCTTCTTGGCAACGTCATTGGCCATATGTAGACCGACTTTCGTTATTCTAGCTGCCTTGCAAGTATGGGAAAACGGAGGGTACATGTGGAAACACTATTGAAATTTCGGCCTAATTTATGATTCTTAAGCAATTTATGGCGAAACCCGTTGAGATACGGCAAAACCTCAAATAAGCAAAATTATAGGTCGTTTCATCGCCAAACTGCCTGCAAAGCTTCAAGACTGTAGCTGTCTGCCAAGTTGGCAAAATTATTTTTCAATTTGTGAAAAGTGGGCGAAATTTGACATGGATCGAAACGTTCACCTCTTTCTATGGCATAAATATGCGGGATAGGAGAAAGCGCCTAAGGCAGCAATGTAGACCACTAAACGGGTCGTCTAACGCCGCAATCCGTACCTCGATACGACGCACCGTTTGCTCACAATAAATTTCCAAACGAAAGCCTGCACTATTTAGCGTGCACATTGCCTGGCTCTATCTTATCCTATATATATAAAGCCACAAGGCTAACTGACTCACTCACTCACTCACTGACATTAATGTTTGCCCACTTCCAAGTGAGGTAGGAACTTGAAATTCGGCAGTCTGATAGCTATTAGGCTGCAACCAAAGGAAAAATTGCAAAAAGTACAATTTTTTTATATTTAGCCCCCCTTCCGCCCAATCAAAGAAATTTCGTGTTAGACCCTTCCAGATGAGCTAGGAACTTGAAATTCGGCAACCTGATAGATATTAGGCTGTAACTCAAGGAAAAATTCCAAAAAGTTCAAATTATTGTGTACGTAGCCCCCCACGGAATAAACAAATTTCGGGTTAGATCCTTCAGTTCCAGATGCGCTAGAAACTTGAAATTTGGCAAGGTGATAGCTATTAGCGTATAACCCACGGAGAAATTCCAAAAATTTTAAATTTTAATTTTTGCCCCCCTCCCCCCAAACAAAATGGCGGATACCGTGATGCAGTGCCCCACAAAATTAATATTTGGCAAAGTTCTAGCTCCTAGCCTGTAACCGACGTAGAAATTGTAAAAAGTTAAAATATTTAATATTTCATCCACTAAAAAATTCGAAATATTAAGCCAAATTAAATGACGGTGCAGGCTTTCGTTTCGAGCTCTCTTGTGGCTAAACGGTAATTGTTATCAATAAACGGACTGCACTTTCGGCCGCTAAAATGAAGAGATCTACAACTTTGGTCCTATGACTTTTTGTCGTATTTCGACTCCTTCTACCTTAGATTGAGCTTCATTTTCCCGGTATCGGTCATTTTTGTTAAATTTCCATAAATGATTTTACTGATTCACACACTCATAAGATGGATAGATGAACGAAATTCAGAACGCTCCTTGGCAACGTCATTGGCCATATGTAGACCGACTTTCGTTATTCTAGCTGCCTTGCAAGTATGGGAAAACGGAGGGTACATGTGGAAACACTATTGAAATTTCGGCCTAATTTATGATTCTTAAGCAATTTATGGCGAAACCCGTTGAGATACGGCAACACCTCAAATAAGCAGAATTATAGGTCGTTTCATCGCCAACCTGCCTGCAAAGTTTCAAGACTGTAGCTGTCTGCCAAGTTGGCAAAATTATTTTTCAATTTGTGAAAAGTGGGCGAAATTTGACATGGATCGAAACGTTCACCTCTTTCTATGGCATAAATATGCGGGATAGGAGAAAGCGCCTAAGGCAGCAATGTAGACCACTAAACGGGTCGTCTAACGCCGCAATCCGTACCTCGATACGACGCACCGTTTGCTCACAATAAATTTCCAAACGAAAGCCTGCACTATTTAGCGTGCACATTGCCTGGCTCTATCTTATCCTATATATATAAAGCCACAAGGCTAACTGACTCACTCACTCACTCACTGACATTAATGTTTGCCCACTTCCAAGTGAGGTAGGAACTTGAAATTCGGCAGTCTGATAGCTATTAGGCTGCAACCAAAGGAAAAATTGCAAAAAGTACAATTTTTTTATATTTAGCCCCCCTTCCGCCCAATCAAAGAAATTTCGTGTTAGACCCTTCCAGATGAGCTAGGAACTTGAAATTCGGCAACCTGATAGATATTAGGCTGTAACTCAAGGAAAAATTCCAAAAAGTTCAAATTTTTCTGTACGTAGCCCCCCACGGAATAAACAAATTTCGGGTTAGATCCTTCAGTTCCAGATGCGCTAGAAACTTGAAATTTGGCAAGGTGATAGCTATTAGCGTATAACCCACGGAAAAATTCCAAAAATTTTAAATTTTAATTTTTGCCCCCCTCCCCCCAAACAAAATGGCGGATACCGTGATGCAGTGCCCCACAAAATTAATATTTGGCAAAGTTCTAGCTCCTAGCCTGTAACCGACGTAGAAATTGTAAAAAGTTAAAATATTTAATATTTCATCCACTAAAAAATTCGAAATATTAAGCCAAATTAAATGACGGTGCAGGCTTTCGTTTCGAGCTCTCTTGTGGCTAAACGGTAATTGTTATCAATAAACGGACTGCACTTTCGGCCCCTAAAATGAAGAGATCTACAACTTTGGTCCTATGACTTTTTGTCGTATCTCGACTCCTTCTACCTTAGATTGAGCTTCATTTTCCCGGTATCGGTCATTTTTGTTAAATTTCCATAAATGATTTTACTGATTCACACACTCATAAGATGGATAGATGAACGAAATTCAGGACGCTCCTTGGCAACGTCATTGGCCATATGTAGACCGACTTTCGTTATTCTAGCTGCCTTGCAAGTATGGGAAAACGGAGGGTACATGTGGAAACACTATTGAAATTTCGGCCTAATTTATGATTCTTAAGCAATTTATGGCGAAACCCGTTGAGATACGGCAAAACCTCAAATAAGCAAAATTATAGGTCGTTTCATCGCCAAACTGCCTGCAAAGCTTCAAGACTGTAGATGTCTGCCAAGTTGGCAAAATTATTTTTCAATTTGTGAAAAGTGGGCGAAATTTGACATGGATCGAAACGTTCACCTCTTCCTATGGCATAAATATGCGGGATAGGAGAAAGCGCCTAAGGCAGCAATGTAGACCACTAAACGGGTCGTCTAACGCCGCAATCCGTACCTCGATACGACGCACCGTTTGCTCACAATAAATTTCCAAACGAAAGCCTGCACTATTTAGCGTGCACATTGCCTGGCTCTATCTTATCCTATATATATAAAGCCACAAGGCTAACTGACTCACTCACTCACTCACTGACATTAATGTTTGCCCACTTCCAAGTGAGGTAGGAACTTGAAATTCGGCAGTCTGATAGCTATTAGGCTGCAACCAAAGGAAAAATTGCAAAAAGTACAATTTTTTTATATTTAGCCCCCCTTCCGCCCAATCAAAGAAATTTCGTGTTAGACCCTTCCAGATGAGCTAGGAACTTGAAATTCGGCAACCTGATAGATATTAGGCTGTAACTCAAGGAAAAATTCCAAAAAGTTCAAATTTTTCTGTACGTAGCCCCCCACGGAATAAACAAATTTCGGGTTAGATCCTTCAGTTCCAGATGCGCTAGAAACTTGAAATTTGGCAAGGTGATAGCTATTAGCGTATAACCCACGGAAAAATTCCAAAAATTTTAAATTTTAATTTTTGCCCCCCTCCCCCCAAACAAAATGGCGGATACCGTGATGCAGTGCCCCACAAAATTAATATTTGGCAAAGTTCTAGCTCCTAGCCTGTAACCGACGTAGAAATTGTAAAAAGTTAAAATATTTAATATTTCATCCACTAAAAAATTCGAAATATTAAGCCAAATTAAATGACGGTGCAGGCTTTCGTTTCGAGCTCTCTTGTGGCTAAACGGTAATTGTTATCAATAAACGGACTGCACTTTCGGCCCCTAAAATGAAGAGATCTACAACTTTGGTCCTATGACTTTTTGTCGTATCTCGACTCCTTCTACCTTAGATTGAGCTTCATTTTCCCGGTATCGGTCATTTTTGTTAAATTTCCATAAATGATTTTACTGATTCACACACTCATAAGATGGATAGATGAACGAAATTCAGGACGCTCCTTGGCAACGTCATTGGCCATATGTAGACCGACTTTCGTTATTCTAGCTGCCTTGCAAGTATGGGAAAACGGAGGGTACATGTGGAAACACTATTGAAATTTCGGCCTAATTTATGATTCTTAAGCAATTTATGGCGAAACCCGTTGAGATACGGCAAAACCTCAAATAAGCAAAATTATAGGTCGTTTCATCGCCAAACTGCCTGCAAAGCTTCAAGACTGTAGCTGTCTGCCAAGTTGGCAAAATTATTTTTCAATTTGTGAAAAGTGGGCGAAATTTGACATGGATCGAAACGTTCACCTCTTTCTATGGCATAAATATGCGGGATAGGAGAAAGCGCCTAAGGCAGCAATGTAGACCACTAAACGGGTCGTCTAACGCCGCAATCCGTACCTCGATACGACGCACCGTTTGCTCACAATAAATTTCCAAACGAAAGCCTGCACTATTTAGCGTGCACATTGCCTGGCTCTATCTTATCCTATATATATAAAGCCACAAGGCTAACTGACTTACTCACTCACTCACTGACATTAATGTTTGCCCACTTCCAAGTGAGGTAGGAACTTGAAATTCGGCAGTCTGATAGCTATTAGGCTGCAACCAAAGGAAAAATTGCAAAAAGTACAATTTTTTTATATTTAGCCCCCCTTCCGCCCAATCAAAGAAATTTCGTGTTAGACCCTTCCAGATGAGCTAGGAACTTGAAATTCGGCAACCTGATAGATATTAGGCTGTAACTCAAGGAAAAATTCCAAAAAGTTCAAATTTTTCTGTACGTAGCCCCCCACGGAATAAACAAATTTCGGGTTAGATCCTTCAGTTCCAGATGCGCTAGAAACTTGAAATTTGGCAAGGTGATAGCTATTAGCGTATAACCCACGGAAAAATTCCAAAAATTTTAAATTTTAATTTTTGCCCCCCTCCCCCCAAACAAAATGGCGGATACCGTGATGCAGTGCCCTAGAAAATTAATATTTGGCAAAGTTCTAGCTCCTAGCCTGTAACCGACGTAGAAATTGCAAAAAGTTAAAATATTTAATATTTCATCCACTAAAAAATTCGAAATATTATGCCAAATTAAATCACGGTGCAGGCTTTCGTTTCGAGCTCTCTTGTGGCTAAACGGTAATTGTTATCAATAAACGGACTGCACTTTCGGGCCCTAAAATGAAGAGATCTACAACTTTGGTCCTATGACTTTTTATCGTATCTCGACTCCTTCTACCTTAGATTGAGCTTCGTTTTCCCGGTTTCGGTAATTTTTGTTAAATTTCCATAAAGGAGTTTACTGATTCACACACTCATAAGATGGATAGATGAACGAAATTCAGGACGCTTCTTGGCAACGTCATTGGCCATATGTAGACCGACTTTCGTTATTCTAGCTGCCTTGCAAGTATGGGAAAACGGAGGGTACATGTGGAAACACTATTGAAATTTCGGCCTAATTTATGATTCTTAAGCAATTTATGGCGAAACCCGTTGAGATACGGCAAAACCTCAAATAAGCAAAATTATAGGTCGTTTCATCGCCAAACTGCCTGCAAAGCTTCAAGACTGTAGCTGTCTGCCAAGTTGGCAAAATTATTTTTCAATTTGTGAAAAGTGGGCGAAATTTGACATGGATCGAAACGTTCACCTCTTTCTATGGCATAAATATGCGGGATAGGAGAAAGCGCCTAAGGCAGCAATGTAGACCACTAAACGGGTCGTCTAACGCCGCAATCCGTACCTCGATACGACGCACCGTTTGCTCACAATAAATTTCCAAACGAAAGCCTGCACTATTTAGCGTGCACATTGCCTGGCTCTATCTTATCCTATATATATAAAGCCACAAGGCTAACTGACTCACTCACTCACTCACTGACATTAATGTTTGCCCACTTCCAAGTGAGGTAGGAACTTGAAATTCGGCAGTCTGATAGCTATTAGGCTGCAACCAAAGGAAAAATTGCAAAAAGTACAATTTTTTTATATTTAGCCCCCCTTCCGCCCAATCAAAGAAATTTCGTGTTAGACCCTTCCAGATGAGCTAGGAACTTGAAATTCGGCAACCTGATAGATATTAGGCTGTAACTCAAGGAAAAATTCCAAAAAGTTCAAATTATTGTGTACGTAGCCCCCCACGGAATAAACAAATTTCGGGTTAGATCCTTCAGTTCCAGATGCGCTAGAAACTTGAAATTTGGCAAGGTGATAGCTATTAGCGTATAACCCACGGAAAAATTCCAAAAATTTTAAATTTTAATTTTTGCCCCCCTCCCCCCAAACAAAATGGCGGATACCGTGATGCAGTGCCCCACAAAATTAATATTTGGCAAAGTTCTAGCTCCTAGCCTGTAACCGACGTAGAAATTGTAAAAAGTTAAAATATTTAATATTTCATCCACTAAAAAATTCGAAATATTAAGCCAAATTAAATGACGGTGCAGGCTTTCGTTTCGAGCTCTCTTGTGGCTAAACGGTAATTGTTATCAATAAACGGACTGCACTTTCGGCCGCTAAAATGAAGAGATCTACAACTTTGGTCCTATGACTTTTTGTCGTATTTCGACTCCTTCTACCTTAGATTGAGCTTCATTTTCCCGGTATCGGTCATTTTTGTTAAATTTCCATAAATGATTTTACTGATTCACACACTCATAAGATGGATAGATGAACGAAATTCAGAACGCTCCTTGGCAACGTCATTGGCCATATGTAGACCGACTTTCGTTATTCTAGCTGCCTTGCAAGTATGGGAAAACGGAGGGTACATGTGGAAACACTATTGAAATTTCGGCCTAATTTATGATTCTTAAGCAATTTATGGCGAAACCCGTTGAGATACGGCAACACCTCAAATAAGCAGAATTATAGGTCGTTTCATCGCCAACCTGCCTGCAAAGTTTCAAGACTGTAGCTGTCTGCCAAGTTGGCAAAATTATTTTTCAATTTGTGAAAAGTGGGCGAAATTTGACATGGATCGAAACGTTCACCTCTTTCTATGGCATAAATATGCGGGATAGGAGAAAGCGCCTAAGGCAGCAATGTAGACCACTAAACGGGTCGTCTAACGCCGCAATCCGTACCTCGATACGACGCACCGTTTGCTCACAATAAATTTCCAAACGAAAGCCTGCACTATTTAGCGTGCACATTGCCTGGCTCTATCTTATCCTATATATATAAAGCCACAAGGCTAACTGACTCACTCACTCACTCACTGACATTAATGTTTGCCCACTTCCAAGTGAGGTAGGAACTTGAAATTCGGCAGTCTGATAGCTATTAGGCTGCAACCAAAGGAAAAATTGCAAAAAGTACAATTTTTTTATATTTAGCCCCCCTTCCGCCCAATCAAAGAAATTTCGTGTTAGACCCTTCCAGATGAGCTAGGAACTTGAAATTCGGCAACCTGATAGATATTAGGCTGTAACTCAAGGAAAAATTCCAAAAAGTTCAAATTTTTCTGTACGTAGCCCCCCACGGAATAAACAAATTTCGGGTTAGATCCTTCAGTTCCAGATGCGCTAGAAACTTGAAATTTGGCAAGGTGATAGCTATTAGCGTATAACCCACGGAAAAATTCCAAAAATTTTAAATTTTAATTTTTGCCCCCCTCCCCCCAAACAAAATGGCGGATACCGTGATGCAGTGCCCCACAAAATTAATATTTGGCAAAGTTCTAGCTCCTAGCCTGTAACCGACGTAGAAATTGTAAAAAGTTAAAATATTTAATATTTCATCCACTAAAAAATTCGAAATATTAAGCCAAATTAAATGACGGTGCAGGCTTTCGTTTCGAGCTCTCTTGTGGCTAAACGGTAATTGTTATCAATAAACGGACTGCACTTTCGGCCCCTAAAATGAAGAGATCTACAACTTTGGTCCTATGACTTTTTGTCGTATCTCGACTCCTTCTACCTTAGATTGAGCTTCATTTTCCCGGTATCGGTCATTTTTGTTAAATTTCCATAAATGATTTTACTGATTCACACACTCATAAGATGGATAGATGAACGAAATTCAGGACGCTCCTTGGCAACGTCATTGGCCATATGTAGACCGACTTTCGTTATTCTAGCTGCCTTGCAAGTATGGGAAAACGGAGGGTACATGTGGAAACACTATTGAAATTTCGGCCTAATTTATGATTCTTAAGCAATTTATGGCGAAACCCGTTGAGATACGGCAAAACCTCAAATAAGCAAAATTATAGGTCGTTTCATCGCCAAACTGCCTGCAAAGCTTCAAGACTGTAGATGTCTGCCAAGTTGGCAAAATTATTTTTCAATTTGTGAAAAGTGGGCGAAATTTGACATGGATCGAAACGTTCACCTCTTCCTATGGCATAAATATGCGGGATAGGAGAAAGCGCCTAAGGCAGCAATGTAGACCACTAAACGGGTCGTCTAACGCCGCAATCCGTACCTCGATACGACGCACCGTTTGCTCACAATAAATTTCCAAACGAAAGCCTGCACTATTTAGCGTGCACATTGCCTGGCTCTATCTTATCCTATATATATAAAGCCACAAGGCTAACTGACTCACTCACTCACTCACTGACATTAATGTTTGCCCACTTCCAAGTGAGGTAGGAACTTGAAATTCGGCAGTCTGATAGCTATTAGGCTGCAACCAAAGGAAAAATTGCAAAAAGTACAATTTTTTTATATTTAGCCCCCCTTCCGCCCAATCAAAGAAATTTCGTGTTAGACCCTTCCAGATGAGCTAGGAACTTGAAATTCGGCAACCTGATAGATATTAGGCTGTAACTCAAGGAAAAATTCCAAAAAGTTCAAATTTTTCTGTACGTAGCCCCCCACGGAATAAACAAATTTCGGGTTAGATCCTTCAGTTCCAGATGCGCTAGAAACTTGAAATTTGGCAAGGTGATAGCTATTAGCGTATAACCCACGGAAAAATTCCAAAAATTTTAAATTTTAATTTTTGCCCCCCTCCCCCCAAACAAAATGGCGGATACCGTGATGCAGTGCCCCACAAAATTAATATTTGGCAAAGTTCTAGCTCCTAGCCTGTAACCGACGTAGAAATTGTAAAAAGTTAAAATATTTAATATTTCATCCACTAAAAAATTCGAAATATTAAGCCAAATTAAATGACGGTGCAGGCTTTCGTTTCGAGCTCTCTTGTGGCTAAACGGTAATTGTTATCAATAAACGGACTGCACTTTCGGCCCCTAAAATGAAGAGATCTACAACTTTGGTCCTATGACTTTTTGTCGTATCTCGACTCCTTCTACCTTAGATTGAGCTTCATTTTCCCGGTATCGGTCATTTTTGTTAAATTTCCATAAATGATTTTACTGATTCACACACTCATAAGATGGATAGATGAACGAAATTCAGGACGCTCCTTGGCAACGTCATTGGCCATATGTAGACCGACTTTCGTTATTCTAGCTGCCTTGCAAGTATGGGAAAACGGAGGGTACATGTGGAAACACTATTGAAATTTCGGCCTAATTTATGATTCTTAAGCAATTTATGGCGAAACCCGTTGAGATACGGCAAAACCTCAAATAAGCAAAATTATAGGTCGTTTCATCGCCAAACTGCCTGCAAAGCTTCAAGACTGTAGCTGTCTGCCAAGTTGGCAAAATTATTTTTCAATTTGTGAAAAGTGGGCGAAATTTGACATGGATCGAAACGTTCACCTCTTTCTATGGCATAAATATGCGGGATAGGAGAAAGCGCCTAAGGCAGCAATGTAGACCACTAAACGGGTCGTCTAACGCCGCAATCCGTACCTCGATACGACGCACCGTTTGCTCACAATAAATTTCCAAACGAAAGCCTGCACTATTTAGCGTGCACATTGCCTGGCTCTATCTTATCCTATATATATAAAGCCACAAGGCTAACTGACTTACTCACTCACTCACTGACATTAATGTTTGCCCACTTCCAAGTGAGGTAGGAACTTGAAATTCGGCAGTCTGATAGCTATTAGGCTGCAACCAAAGGAAAAATTGCAAAAAGTACAATTTTTTTATATTTAGCCCCCCTTCCGCCCAATCAAAGAAATTTCGTGTTAGACCCTTCCAGATGAGCTAGGAACTTGAAATTCGGCAACCTGATAGATATTAGGCTGTAACTCAAGGAAAAATTCCAAAAAGTTCAAATTTTTCTGTACGTAGCCCCCCACGGAATAAACAAATTTCGGGTTAGATCCTTCAGTTCCAGATGCGCTAGAAACTTGAAATTTGGCAAGGTGATAGCTATTAGCGTATAACCCACGGAAAAATTCCAAAAATTTTAAATTTTAATTTTTGCCCCCCTCCCCCCAAACAAAATGGCGGATACCGTGATGCAGTGCCCCACAAAATTAATATTTGGCAAAGTTCTAGCTCCTAGCCTGTAACCGACGTAGAAATTGTAAAAAGTTAAAATATTTAATATTTCATCCACTAAAAAATTCGAAATATTAAGCCAAATTAAATGACGGTGCAGGCTTTCGTTTCGAGCTCTCTTGTGGCTAAACGGTAATTGTTATCAATAAACGGACTGCACTTTCGGCCCCTAAAATGAAGAGATCTACAACTTTGGTCCTATGACTTTTTGTCGTATCTCGACTCCTTCTACCTTAGATTGAGCTTCATTTTCCCGGTATCGGTCATTTTTGTTAAATTTCCATAAATGATTTTACTGATTCACACACTCATAAGATGGATAGATGAACGAAATTCAGGACGCTCCTTGGCAACGTCATTGGCCATATGTAGACCGACTTTCGTTATTCTAGCTGCCTTGCAAGTATGGGAAAACGGAGGGTACATGTGGAAACACTATTGAAATTTCGGCCTAATTTATGATTCTTAAGCAATTTATGGCGAAACCCGTTGAGATACGGCAAAACCTCAAATAAGCAAAATTATAGGTCGTTTCATCGCCAAACTGCCTGCAAAGCTTCAAGACTGTAGCTGTCTGCCAAGTTGGCAAAATTATTTTTCAATTTGTGAAAAGTGGGCGAAATTTGACATGGATCGAAACGTTCACCTCTTCCTATGGCATAAATATGCGGGATAGGAGAAAGCGCCTAAGGCAGCAATGTAGACCACTAAACGGGTCGTCTAACGCCGCAATCCGTACCTCGATACGACGCACCGTTTGCTCACAATAAATTTCCAAACGAAAGCCTGCACTATTTAGCGTGCACATTGCCTGGCTCTATCTTATCCTATATATATAAAGCCACAAGGCTAACTGACTCACTCACTCACTCACTGACATTAATGTTTGCCCACTTCCAAGTGAGGTAGGAACTTGAAATTCGGCAGTCTGATAGCTATTAGGCTGCAACCAAAGGAAAAATTGCAAAAAGTACAATTTTTTTATATTTAGCCCCCCTTCCGCCCAATCAAAGAAATTTCGTGTTAGACCCTTCCAGATGAGCTAGGAACTTGAAATTCGGCAACCTGATAGATATTAGGCTGTAACTCAAGGAAAAATTCCAAAAAGTTCAAATTTTTCTGTACGTAGCCCCCCACGGAATAAACAAATTTCGGGTTAGATCCTTCAGTTCCAGATGCGCTAGAAACTTGAAATTTGGCAAGGTGATAGCTATTAGCGTATAACCCACGGAAAAATTCCAAAAATTTTAAATTTTAATTTTTGCCCCCCTCCCCCCAAACAAAATGGCGGATACCGTGATGCAGTGCCCCACAAAATTAATATTTGGCAAAGTTCTAGCTCCTAGCCTGTAACCGACGTAGAAATTGTAAAAAGTTAAAATATTTAATATTTCATCCACTAAAAAATTCGAAATATTAAGCCAAATTAAATGACGGTGCAGGCTTTCGTTTCGAGCTCTCTTGTGGCTAAACGGTAATTGTTATCAATAAACGGACTGCACTTTCGGCCCCTAAAATGAAGAGATCTACAACTTTGGTCCTATGACTTTTTGTCGTATCTCGACTCCTTCTACCTTAGATTGAGCTTCATTTTCCCGGTATCGGTCATTTTTGTTAAATTTCCATAAATGATTTTACTGATTCACACACTCATAAGATGGATAGATGAACGAAATTCAGGACGCTCCTTGGCAACGTCATTGGCCATATGTAGACCGACTTTCGTTATTCTAGCTGCCTTGCAAGTATGGGAAAACGGAGGGTACATGTGGAAACACTATTGAAATTTCGGCCTAATTTATGATTCTTAAGCAATTTATGGCGAAACCCGTTGAGATACGGCAAAACCTCAAATAAGCAAAATTATAGGTCGTTTCATCGCCAAACTGCCTGCAAAGCTTCAAGACTGTAGCTGTCTGCCAAGTTGGCAAAATTATTTTTCAATTTGTGAAAAGTGGGCGAAATTTGACATGGATCGAAACGTTCACCTCTTTCTATGGCATAAATATGCGGGATAGGAGAAAGCGCCTAAGGCAGCAATGTAGACCACTAAACGGGTCGTCTAACGCCGCAATCCGTACCTCGATACGACGCACCGTTTGCTCACAATAAATTTCCAAACGAAAGCCTGCACTATTTAGCGTGCACATTGCCTGGCTCTATCTTATCCTATATATATAAAGCCACAAGGCTAACTGACTTACTCACTCACTCACTGACATTAATGTTTGCCCACTTCCAAGTGAGGTAGGAACTTGAAATTCGGCAGTCTGATAGCTATTAGGCTGCAACCAAAGGAAAAATTGCAAAAAGTACAATTTTTTTATATTTAGCCCCCCTTCCGCCCAATCAAAGAAATTTCGTGTTAGACCCTTCCAGATGAGCTAGGAACTTGAAATTCGGCAACCTGATAGATATTAGGCTGTAACTCAAGGAAAAATTCCAAAAAGTTCAAATTTTTCTGTACGTAGCCCCCCACGGAATAAACAAATTTCGGGTTAGATCCTTCAGTTCCAGATGCGCTAGAAACTTGAAATTTGGCAAGGTGATAGCTATTAGCGTATAACCCACGGAAAAATTCCAAAAATTTTAAATTTTAATTTTTGCCCCCCTCCCCCCAAACAAAATGGCGGATACCGTGATGCAGTGCCCCACAAAATTAATATTTGGCAAAGTTCTAGCTCCTAGCCTGTAACCGACGTAGAAATTGTAAAAAGTTAAAATATTTAATATTTCATCCACTAAAAAATTCGAAATATTAAGCCAAATTAAATGACGGTGCAGGCTTTCGTTTCGAGCTCTCTTGTGGCTAAACGGTAATTGTTATCAATAAACGGACTGCACTTTCGGCCCCTAAAATGAAGAGATCTACAACTTTGGTCCTATGACTTTTTGTCGTATCTCGACTCCTTCTACCTTAGATTGAGCTTCATTTTCCCGGTATCGGTCATTTTTGTTAAATTTCCATAAATGATTTTACTGATTCACACACTCATAAGATGGATAGATGAACGAAATTCAGGACGCTCCTTGGCAACGTCATTGGCCATATGTAGACCGACTTTCGTTATTCTAGCTGCCTTGCAAGTATGGGAAAACGGAGGGTACATGTGGAAACACTATTGAAATTTCGGCCTAATTTATGATTCTTAAGCAATTTATGGCGAAACCCGTTGAGATACGGCAAAACCTCAAATAAGCAAAATTATAGGTCGTTTCATCGCCAAACTGCCTGCAAAGCTTCAAGACTGTAGCTGTCTGCCAAGTTGGCAAAATTATTTTTCAATTTGTGAAAAGTGGGCGAAATTTGACATGGATCGAAACGTTCACCTCTTTCTATGGCATAAATATGCGGGATAGGAGAAAGCGCCTAAGGCAGCAATGTAGACCACTAAACGGGTCGTCTAACGCCGCAATCCGTACCTCGATACGACGCACCGTTTGCTCACAATAAATTTCCAAACGAAAGCCTGCACTATTTAGCGTGCACATTGCCTGGCTCTATCCTATATATATAAAGCCACAAGGCTAACTGACTTACTCACTCACTCACTGACATTAATGTTTGCCCACTTCCAAGTGAGGTAGGAACTTGAAATTCGGCAGTCTGATAGCTATTAGGCTGCAACCAAAGGAAAAATTGCAAAAAGTACAATTTTTTTATATTTAGCCCCCCTTCCGCCCAATCAAAGAAATTTCGTGTTAGACCCTTCCAGATGAGCTAGGAACTTGAAATTCGGCAACCTGATAGATATTAGGCTGTAACTCAAGGAAAAATTCCAAAAAGTTCAAATTTTTCTGTACGTAGCCCCCCACGGAATAAACAAATTTCGGGTTAGATCCTTCAGTTCCAGATGCGCTAGAAACTTGAAATTTGGCAAGGTGATAGCTATTAGCGTATAACCCACGGAAAAATTCCAAAAATTTTAAATTTTAATTTTTGCCCCCCCTCCCCCCAAACAAAATGGCGGATACCGTGATGCAGTGCCCTACAAAATTAATATTTGGCAAAGTTCTAGCTCCTAGCCTGTAACCGACGTAGAAATTGCAAAAAGTTAAAATATTTAATATTTCATCCACTAAAAAATTCGAAATTTTAAGCCAAACTAAATCACGGTGCAGGCTTTCGTTTCGAGCTCTCTTGTAGCTAAACGGTAATTGTTATCAATAAACGGACTGCACTTTCGGCCCCTAAAATGAAGAGATCTACAACTTTGGTCCTATGACTTTTTATCGTATCTCGACTCCTTCTACCTTAGATTGAGCTTCGTTTTCCCGGTTTCGGTAATTTTTGTTAAATTTCCATAAAGGAGTTTACTGATTCACACACTCATAAGATGGATAGATGAACGAAATTCACGACGCTTCTTGGCAACGTCATTGGCCATATGTAGACCGACTTTCGTTATTCTAGCTGCCTTGCAAGTATGGGAAAACGGAGCGTACATGTGGAAACAATATTGAAATTTCGGCCTAATTTATGATTCTTAAGCAATTTATGGCGAAACCCGTTGAGATACGGCAAAACCTTAAATAACCAAAATTATAGGTCGTTTCATCGCCAATCTGCCTGCAAAGGTTCAAGACTGTAGCTGTCTGCCCAGTTGGCAAAATTATTTTTCAACTTGTGAAAAGTGGGCGAAATTTGACATGGATCGAAACGTTCACCTCGTTCTATGGCATAAATATGCGGGATAGGAGAAAGCGCCTAAGCCAGTAATGTAGACCACTAAAAGGGTCGTCTAACGCCGCAATCCGTACCTCGATACGATGCACCGTTTGTTCGCAATAAATTTCCAAACGAAAGCCTGCACTATTCAGCGTGCACATTGCCTGGCTCTATCTTATCTTATATATATAAAGCCGGAAGGCTCACTCACTGACATAAATGTTTACCCACTTCGACTTGAGCTAGAAACTAGAAATTTGGCAAGGCGATAGCTATTAGCGTGTAACCTACGGAATAATTCCAGAAATTTTAAATTTTAAATTTTTGCCCACTCCCCCCAAACAAAATGGCGGATACCGTGATGCAGTGCCCTAGAAAATTAATATTTGGCAAAGTTCTAGCTCCTAGCCTGTAACCGACGTAGAAATTGCAAAAAGTTAAAATATTTAATATTTCATCCACTAAAAAATTCGAAATATTATGCCAAATTAAATCACGGTGCAGGCTTTCGTTTCGAGCTCTCTTGTGGCTAAACGGTAATTGTTATCAATAAACGGACTGCACTTTCGGCCCCTAAAATGAAGAGATCTACAACTTTGGTCCTATGACTTTTTATCGTATCTCGACTCCTTCTACCTTAGATTGAGCTTCGTTTTCCCGGTTTCGGTAATTTTTGTTAAATTTCCATAAAGGAGTTTACTGATTCACACACTCATAAGATGGATAGATGAACGAAATTCAGGACGCTTCTTGGCAACGTCATTGGCCATATGTAGACCGACTTTCGTTATTCTAGCTGCCTTGCAAGTATGGGAAAACGGAGGGTACATGTGGAAACACTATTGAAATTTCGGCCTAATTTATGATTCTTAAGCAATTTATGGCGAAACCCGTTGAGATACGGCAAAACCTCAAATAAGCAAAATTATAGGTCGTTTCATCGCCAAACTGCCTGCAAAGCTTCAAGACTGTAGCTGTCTGCCAAGTTGGCAAAATTATTTTTCAATTTGTGAAAAGTGGGCGAAATTTGACATGGATCGAAACGTTCACCTCTTTCTATGGCATAAATATGCGGGATAGGAGAAAGCGCCTAAGGCAGCAATGTAGACCACTAAACGGGTCGTCTAACGCCGCAATCCGTACCTCGATACGACGCACCGTTTGCTCACAATAAATTTCCAAACGAAAGCCTGCACTATTTAGCGTGCACATTGCCTGGCTCTATCTTATCCTATATATATAAAGCCACAAGGCTAACTGACTTACTCACTCACTCACTGACATTAATGTTTGCCCACTTCCAAGTGAGGTAGGAACTTGAAATTCGGCAGTCTGATAGCTATTAGGCTGCAACCAAAGGAAAAATTGCAAAAAGTACAATTTTTTTATATTTAGCCCCCCTTCCGCCCAATCAAAGAAATTTCGTGTTAGACCCTTCCAGATGAGCTAGGAACTTGAAATTCGGCAACCTGATAGATATTAGGCTGTAACTCAAGGAAAAATTCCAAAAAGTTCAAATTTTTCTGTACGTAGCCCCCCACGGAATAAACAAATTTCGGGTTAGATCCTTCAGTTCCAGATGCGCTAGAAACTTGAAATTTGGCAAGGTGATAGCTATTAGCGTATAACCCACGGAAAAATTCCAAAAATTTTAAATTTTAATTTTTGCCCCCCTCCCCCCAAACAAAATGGCGGATACCGTGATGCAGTGCCCCACAAAATTAATATTTGGCAAAGTTCTAGCTCCTAGCCTGTAACCGACGTAGAAATTGTAAAAAGTTAAAATATTTAATATTTCATCCACTAAAAAATTCGAAATATTAAGCCAAATTAAATGACGGTGCAGGCTTTCGTTTCGAGCTCTCTTGTGGCTAAACGGTAATTGTTATCAATAAACGGACTGCACTTTCGGCCCCTAAAATGAAGAGATCTACAACTTTGGTCCTATGACTTTTTGTCGTATCTCGACTCCTTCTACCTTAGATTGAGCTTCATTTTCCCGGTATCGGTCATTTTTGTTAAATTTCCATAAATGATTTTACTGATTCACACACTCATAAGATGGATAGATGAACGAAATTCAGGACGCTCCTTGGCAACGTCATTGGCCATATGTAGACCGACTTTCGTTATTCTAGCTGCCTTGCAAGTATGGGAAAACGGAGGGTACATGTGGAAACACTATTGAAATTTCGGCCTAATTTATGATTCTTAAGCAATTTATGGCGAAACCCGTTGAGATACGGCAAAACCTCAAATAAGCAAAATTATAGGTCGTTTCATCGCCAAACTGCCTGCAAAGCTTCAAGACTGTAGCTGTCTGCCAAGTTGGCAAAATTATTTTTCAATTTGTGAAAAGTGGGCGAAATTTGACATGGATCGAAACGTTCACCTCTTTCTATGGCATAAATATGCGGGATAGGAGAAAGCGCCTAAGGCAGCAATGTAGACCACTAAACGGGTCGTCTAACGCCGCAATCCGTACCTCGATACGACGCACCGTTTGCTCACAATAAATTTCCAAACGAAAGCCTGCACTATTTAGCGTGCACATTGCCTGGCTCTATCTTATCCTATATATATAAAGCCACAAGGCTAACTGACTTACTCACTCACTCACTGACATTAATGTTTGCCCACTTCCAAGTGAGGTAGGAACTTGAAATTCGGCAGTCTGATAGCTATTAGGCTGCAACCAAAGGAAAAATTGCAAAAAGTACAATTTTTTTATATTTAGCCCCCCTTCCGCCCAATCAAAGAAATTTCGTGTTAGACCCTTCCAGATGAGCTAGGAACTTGAAATTCGGCAACCTGATAGATATTAGGCTGTAACTCAAGGAAAAATTCCAAAAAGTTCAAATTTTTCTGTACGTAGCCCCCCACGGAATAAACAAATTTCGGGTTAGATCCTTCAGTTCCAGATGCGCTAGAAACTTGAAATTTGGCAAGGTGATAGCTATTAGCGTATAACCCACGGAAAAATTCCAAAAATTTTAAATTTTAATTTTTGCCCCCCCTCCCCCCAAACAAAATGGCGGATACCGTGATGCAGTGCCCTACAAAATTAATATTTGGCAAAGTTCTAGCTCCTAGCCTGTAACCGACGTAGAAATTGCAAAAAGTTAAAATATTTAATATTTCATCCACTAAAAAATTCGAAATTTTAAGCCAAATTAAATCACGGTGCAGGCTTTCGTTTCGAGCTCTCTTGTAGCTAAACGGTAATTGTTATCAATAAACGGACTGCACTTTCGTCCCCTAAAATGAAGAGATCTACAACTTTGGTCCTATGACTTTTTATCGTATCTCGACTCCTTCTACCTTAGATTGAGCTTCGTTTTCCTGGTTTCGGTAATTTTTGTTAAATTTCCATAAAGGAGTTTACTGATTCACACACTCATAAGATGGATAGATGAACGAAATTCAGGACGCTTCTTGGCAACGTCATTGGCCATATGTAGACCGACTTTCGTTATTCTAGCTGCCTTGCAAGTATGGGAAAACGGAGCGTACATGTGGAAACAATATTGAAATTTCGGCCTAATTTATGATTCTTAAGCAATTTATGGCGAAACCCGTTGAGATACGGCAAAACCTTAAATAACCAAAATTATAGGTCGTTTCATCGCCAATCTGCCTGCAAAGGTTCAAGACTGTAGCTGTCTGCCCAGTTGGCAAAATTATTTTTCAACTTGTGAAAAGTGGGCGAAATTTGACATGGATCGAAACGTTCACCTCGTTCTATGGCATAAATATGCGGGATAGGAGAAAGCGCCTAAGCCAGTAATGTAGACCACTAAAAGGGTCGTCTAACGCCGCAATCCGTACCTCGATACGATGCACCGTTTGTTCGCAATAAATTTCCAAACGAAAGCCTGCACTATTCAGCGTGCACATTGCCTGGCTCTATCTTATCTTATATATATAAAGCCGGAAGGCTCACTCACTGACATAAATGTTTACCCACTTCGACTTGAGCTAGAAACTAGAAATTTGGCAAGGCGATAGCTATTAGCGTGTAACCTACGGAATAATTCCAGAAATTTTAAATTTTAAATTTTTGCCCACTCCCCCCAAACAAAATGGCGGATACCGTGATGCAGTGCCCTAGAAAATTAATATTTGGCAAAGTTCTAGCTCCTAGCCTGTAACCGACGTAGAAATTGCAAAAAGTTAAAATATTTAATATTTCATCCACTAAAAAATTCGAAATATTATGCCAAATTAAATCACGGTGCAGGCTTTCGTTTCGAGCTCTCTTGTGGCTAAACGGTAATTGTTATCAATAAACGGACTGCACTTTCGGCCCCTAAAATGAAGAGATCTACAACTTTGGTCCTATGACTTTTTGTCGTATCTCGACTCCTTCTACCTTAGATTGAGCTTCATTTTCCCGGTATCGGTCATTTTTGTTAAATTTCCATAAATGATTTTACTGATTCACACACTCATAAGATGGATAGATGAACGAAATTCAGGACGCTTCTTGGCAACGTCATTGGCCATATGTAGACCGACTTTCGTTATTCTAGCTGCCTTGCAAGTATGGGAAAACGGAGGGTACATGTGGAAACACTATTGAAATTTCGGCCTAATTTATGATTCTTAAGCAATTTATGGCGAAACCCGTTGAGATACGGCAAAACCTCAAATAAGCAAAATTATAGGTCGTTTCATCGCCAAACTGCCTGCAAAGCTTCAAGACTGTAGCTGTCTGCCAAGTTGGCAAAATTATTTTTCAATTTGTGAAAAGTGGGCGAAATTTGACATGGATCGAAACGTTCACCTCTTTCTATGGCATAAATATGCGGGATAGGAGAAAGCGCCTAAGGCAGCAATGTAGACCACTAAACGGGTCGTCTAACGCCGCAATCCGTACCTCGATACGACGCACCGTTTGCTCACAATAAATTTCCAAACGAAAGCCTGCACTATTTAGCGTGCACATTGCCTGGCTCTATCTTATCCTATATATATAAAACCACAAGGCTAACTGACTCACTCACTCACTCACTGACATTAATGTTTGCCCACTTCCAAGTGAGGTAGGAACTTGAAATTCGGCAGTCTGATAGCTATTAGGCTGCAACCAAAGGAAAAATTGCAAAAAGTACAATTTTTTTATATTTAGCCCCCCTTCCGCCCAATCAAAGAAATTTCGTGTTAGACCCTTCCAGATGAGCTAGGAACTTGAAATTCGGCAACCTGATAGATATTAGGCTGTAACTCAAGGAAAAATTCCAAAAAGTTCAAATTTTTCTGTACGTAGCCCCCCACGGAATAAACAAATTTCGGGTTAGATCCTTCAGTTCCAGATGCGCTAGAAACTTGAAATTTGGCAAGGTGATAGCTATTAGCGTATAACCCACGGAAAAATTCCAAAAATTTTAAATTTTAATTTTTGCCCCCCTCCCCCCAAACAAAATGGCGGATACCGTGATGCAGTGCCCCACAAAATTAATATTTGGCAAAGTTCTAGCTCCTAGCCTGTAACCGACGTAGAAATTGTAAAAAGTTAAAATATTTAATATTTCATCCACTAAAAAATTCGAAATATTAAGCCAAATTAAATGACGGTGCAGGCTTTCGTTTCGAGCTCTCTTGTGGCTAAACGGTAATTGTTATCAATAAACGGACTGCACTTTCGGCCCCTAAAATGAAGAGATCTACAACTTTGGTCCTATGACTTTTTGTCGTATCTCGACTCCTTCTACCTTAGATTGAGCTTCATTTTCCCGGTATCGGTCATTTTTGTTAAATTTCCATAAATGATTTTACTGATTCACACACTCATAAGATGGATAGATGAACGAAATTCAGGACGCTCCTTGGCAACGTCATTGGCCATATGTAGACCGACTTTCGTTATTCTAGCTGCCTTGCAAGTATGGGAAAACGGAGGGTACATGTGGAAACACTATTGAAATTTCGGCCTAATTTATGATTCTTAAGCAATTTATGGCGAAACCCGTTGAGATACGGCAAAACCTCAAATAAGCAAAATTATAGGTCGTTTCATCGCCAAACTGCCTGCAAAGCTTCAAGACTGTAGCTGTCTGCCAAGTTGGCAAAATTATTTTTCAATTTGTGAAAAGTGGGCGAAATTTGACATGGATCGAAACGTTCACCTCTTTCTATGGCATAAATATGCGGGATAGGAGAAAGCGCCTAAGGCAGCAATGTAGACCACTAAACGGGTCGTCTAACGCCGCAATCCGTACCTCGATACGACGCACCGTTTGCTCACAATAAATTTCCAAACGAAAGCCTGCACTATTTAGCGTGCACATTGCCTGGCTCTATCTTATCCTATATATATAAAGCCACAAGGCTAACTGACTCACTCACTCACTCACTGACATTAATGTTTGCCCACTTCCAAGTGAGGTAGGAACTTGAAATTCGGCAGTCTGATAGCTATTAGGCTGCAACCAAAGGAAAAATTGCAAAAAGTACAATTTTTTTATATTTAGCCCCCCTTCCGCCCAATCAAAGAAATTTCGTGTTAGACCCTTCCAGATGAGCTAGGAACTTGAAATTCGGCAACCTGATAGATATTAGGCTGTAACTCAAGGAAAAATTCCAAAAAGTTCAAATTTTTCTGTACGTAGCCCCCCACGGAATAAACAAATTTCGGGTTAGATCCTTCAGTTCCAGATGCGCTAGAAACTTGAAATTTGGCAAGGTGATAGCTATTAGCGTATAACCCACGGAAAAATTCCAAAAATTTTAAATTTTAATTTTTGCACCCCTCCCCCCAAACAAAATGGCGGATACCGTGATGCAGTGCCCCACAAAATTAATATTTGGCAAAGTTCTAGCTCCTAGCCTGTAACCGACGTAGAAATTGTAAAAAGTTAAAATATTTAATATTTCATCCACTAAAAAATTCGAAATATTAAGCCAAATTAAATGACGGTGCAGGCTTTCGTTTCGAGCTCTCTTGTGGCTAAACGGTAATTGTTATCAATAAACGGACTGCACTTTCGTCCCCTAAAATGAAGAGATCTACAACTTTGGTCCTATGACTTTTTATCGTATCTCGACTCCTTCTACCTTAGATTGAGCTTCGTTTTCCCGGTTTCGGTAATTTTTGTTAAATTTCCATAAAGGAGTTTACTGATTCACACACTCATAAGATGGATAGATGAACGAAATTCAGGACGCTTCTTGGCAACGTCATTGGCCATATGTAGACCGACTTTCGTTATTCTAGCTGCCTTGCAAGTATGGGAAAACGGAGCGTACATGTGGAAACAATATTGAAATTTCGGCCTAATTTATGATTCTTAAGCAATTTATGGCGAAACCCGTTGAGATACGGCAAAACCTTAAATAACCAAAATTATAGGTCGTTTCATCGCCAATCTGCCTGCAAAGGTTCAAGACTGTAGCTGTCTGCCCAGTTGGCAAAATTATTTTTCAACTTGTGAAAAGTGGGCGAAATTTGACATGGATCGAAACGTTCACCTCGTTCTATGGCATAAATATGCGGGATAGGAGAAAGCGCCTAAGCCAGTAATGTAGACCACTAAAAGGGTCGTCTAACGCCGCAATCCGTACCTCGATACGATGCACCGTTTGTTCGCAATAAATTTCCAAACGAAAGCCTGCACTATTCAGCGTGCACATTGCCTGGCTCTATCTTATCTTATATATATAAAGCCGGAAGGCTCACTCACTGACATAAATGTTTACCCACTTCGACTTGAGCTAGAAACTAGAAATTTGGCAAGGCGATAGCTATTAGCGTGTAACCTACGGAATAATTCCAGAAATTTTAAATTTTAAATTTTTGCCCACTCCCCCCAAACAAAATGGCGGATACCGTGATGCAGTGCCCTAGAAAATTAATATTTGGCAAAGTTCTAGCTCCTAGCCTGTAACCGACGTAGAAATTGCAAAAAGTTAAAATATTTAATATTTCATCCACTAAAAAATTCGAAATATTATGCCAAATTAAATCACGGTGCAGGCTTTCGTTTCGAGCTCTCTTGTGGCTAAACGGTAATTGTTATCAATAAACGGACTGCACTTTCGGCCCCTAAAATGAAGAGATCTACAACTTTGGTCCTATGACTTTTTATCGTATCTCGACTCCTTCTACCTTAGATTGAGCTTCGTTTTCCCGGTTTCGGTAATTTTTGTTAAATTTCCATAAAGGAGTTTACTGATTCACACACTCATAAGATGGATAGATGAACGAAATTCAAGACGCTTCTTGGCAACGTCATTGGCCATATGTAGACCGACTTTCGTTATTCTAGCTGCCTTGCAAGTATGGGATAACGGAGGGTACATGTGGAAACACTATTGAAATTTCGGCCTAATTTATGATTCTTAAGCAATTTATGGCGAAACCCGTTGAGATACGGCAAAACCTCAAATAAGCAAAATTATAGGTCGTTTCATCGCCAAACTGCCTGCAAAGCTTCAAGACTGTAGCTGTCTGCCAAGTTGGCAAAATTATTTTTCAATTTGTGAAAAGTGGGCGAAATTTGACATGGATCGAAACGTTCACCTCTTTCTATGGCATAAATATGCGGGATAGGAGAAAGCGCCTAAGGCAGCAATGTAGACCACTAAACGGGTCGTCTAACGCCGCAATCCGTACCTCGATACGACGCACCGTTTGCTCACAATAAATTTCCAAACGAAAGCCTGCACTATTTAGCGTGCACATTGCCTGGCTCTATCTTATCCTATATATATAAAGCCACAAGGCTAACTGACTCACTCACTCACTCACTGACATTAATGTTTGCCCACTTCCAAGTGAGGTAGGAACTTGAAATTCGGCAGTCTGATAGCTATTAGGCTGCAACCAAAGGAAAAATTGCAAAAAGTACAATTTTTTTATATTTAGCCCCCTTCCGCCCAATCAAAGAAATTTCGTGTTAGACCCTTCCAGATGAGCTAGGAACTTGAAATTCGGCAACCTGATAGATATTAGGCTGTAACTCAAGGAAAAATTCCAAAAAGTTCAAATTTTTCTGTACGTAGCCCCCCACGGAATAAACAAATTTCGGGTTAGATCCTTCAGTTCCAGATGCGCTAGAAACTTGAAATTTGGCAAGGTGATAGCTATTAGCGTATAACCCACGGAAAAATTCCAAAAATTTTAAATTTTAATTTTTGCCCCCCTCCCCCCAAACAAAATGGCGGATACCGTGATGCAGTGCCCCACAAAATTAATATTTGGCAAAGTTCTAGCTCCTAGCCTGTAACCGACGTAGAAATTGTAAAAAGTTAAAATATTTAATATTTCATCCACTAAAAAATTCGAAATATTAAGCCAAATTAAATGACGGTGCAGGCTTTCGTTTCGAGCTCTCTTGTGGCTAAACGGTAATTGTTATCAATAAACGGACTGCACTTTCGGCCCCTAAAATGAAGAGATCTACAACTTTGGTCCTATGACTTTTTGTCGTATCTCGACTCCTTCTACCTTAGATTGAGCTTCATTTTCCCGGTATCGGTCATTTTTGTTAAATTTCCATAAATGATTTTACTGATTCACACACTCATAAGATGGATAGATGAACGAAATTCAGGACGCTCCTTGGCAACGTCATTGGCCATATGTAGACCGACTTTCGTTATTCTAGCTGCCTTGCAAGTATGGGAAAACGGAGGGTACATGTGGAAACACTATTGAAATTTCGGCCTAATTTATGATTCTTAAGCAATTTATGGCGAAACCCGTTGAGATACGGCAAAACCTCAAATAAGCAAAATTATAGGTCGTTTCATCGCCAAACTGCCTGCAAAGCTTCAAGACTGTAGCTGTCTGCCAAGTTGGCAAAATTATTTTTCAATTTGTGAAAAGTGGGCGAAATTTGACATGGATCGAAACGTTCACCTCTTTCTATGGCATAAATATGCGGGATAGGAGAAAGCGCCTAAGGCAGCAATGTAGACCACTAAACGGGTCGTCTAACGCCGCAATCCGTACCTCGATACGACGCACCGTTTGCTCACAATAAATTTCCAAACGAAAGCCTGCACTATTTAGCGTGCACATTGCCTGGCTCTATCTTATCCTATATATATAAAGCCACAAGGCTAACTGACTCACTCACTCACTCACTGACATTAATGTTTGCCCACTTCCAAGTGAGGTAGGAACTTGAAATTCGGCAGTCTGATAGCTATTAGGCTGCAACCAAAGGAAAAATTGCAAAAAGTACAATTTTTTTATATTTAGCCCCCCTTCCGCCCAATCAAAGAAATTTCGTGTTAGACCCTTCCAGATGAGCTAGGAACTTGAAATTCGGCAACCTGATAGATATTAGGCTGTAACTCAAGGAAAAATTCCAAAAAGTTCAAATTTTTCTGTACGTAGCCCCCCACGGAATAAACAAATTTCGGGTTAGATCCTTCAGTTCCAGATGCGCTAGAAACTTGAAATTTGGCAAGGTGATAGCTATTAGCGTATAACCCACGGAAAAATTCCAAAAATTTTAAATTTTAATTTTTGCCCCCCTCCCCCCAAACAAAATGGCGGATACCGTGATGCAGTGCCCCACAAAATTAATATTTGGCAAAGTTCTAGCTCCTAGCCTGTAACCGACGTAGAAATTGTAAAAAGTTAAAATATTTAATATTTCATCCACTAAAAAATTCGAAATATTAAGCCAAATTAAATGACGGTGCAGGCTTTCGTTTCGAGCTCTCTTGTGGCTAAACGGTAATTGTTATCAATAAACGGACTGCACTTTCGGCCCCTAAAATGAAGAGATCTACAACTTTGGTCCTATGACTTTTTGTCGTATCTCGACTCCTTCTACCTTAGATTGAGCTTCATTTTCCCGGTATCGGTCATTTTTGTTAAATTTCCATAAATGATTTTACTGATTCACACACTCATAAGATGGATAGATGAACGAAATTCAGGACGCTCCTTGGCAACGTCATTGGCCATATGTAGACCGACTTTCGTTATTCTAGCTGCCTTGCAAGTATGGGAAAACGGAGGGTACATGTGGAAACACTATTGAAATTTCGGCCTAATTTATGATTCTTAAGCAATTTATGGCGAAACCCGTTGAGATACGGCAAAACCTCAAATAAGCAAAATTATAGGTCGTTTCATCGCCAAACTGCCTGCAAAGCTTCAAGACTGTAGCTGTCTGCCAAGTTGGCAAAATTATTTTTCAATTTGTGAAAAGTGGGCGAAATTTGACATGGATCGAAACGTTCACCTCTTTCTATGGCATAAATATGCGGGATAGGAGAAAGCGCCTAAGGCAGCAATGTAGACCACTAAACGGGTCGTCTAACGCCGCAATCCGTACCTCGATACGACGCACCGTTTGCTCACAATAAATTTCCAAACGAAAGCCTGCACTATTTAGCGTGCACATTGCCTGGCTCTATCTTATCCTATATATATAAAGCCACAAGGCTAACTGACTTACTCACTCACTCACTGACATTAATGTTTGCCCACTTCCAAGTGAGGTAGGAACTTGAAATTCGGCAGTCTGATAGCTATTAGGCTGCAACCAAAGGAAAAATTGCAAAAAGTACAATTTTTTTATATTTAGCCCCCTTCCGCCCAATCAAAGAAATTTCGTGTTAGACCCTTCCAGATGAGCTAGGAACTTGAAATTCGGCAACCTGATAGATATTAGGCTGTAACTCAAGGAAAAATTCCAAAAAGTTCAAATTTTTCTGTACGTAGCCCCCCACGGAATAAACAAATTTCGGGTTAGATCCTTCAGTTCCAGATGCGCTAGAAACTTGAAATTTGGCAAGGTGATAGCTATTAGCGTATAACCCACGGAAAAATTCCAAAAATTTTAAATTTTAATTTTTGCCCCCCTCCCCCCAAACAAAATGGCGGATACCGTGATGCAGTGCCCCACAAAATTAATATTTGGCAAAGTTCTAGCTCCTAGCCTGTAACCGACGTAGAAATTGTAAAAAGTTAAAATATTTAATATTTCATCCACTAAAAAATTCGAAATATTAAGCCAAATTAAATGACGGTGCAGGCTTTCGTTTCGAGCTCTCTTGTGGCTAAACGGTAATTGTTATCAATAAACGGACTGCACTTTCGGCCCCTAAAATGAAGAGATCTACAACTTTGGTCCTATGACTTTTTGTCGTATCTCGACTCCTTCTACCTTAGATTGAGCTTCATTTTCCCGGTATCGGTCATTTTTGTTAAATTTCCATAAATGATTTTACTGATTCACACACTCATAAGATGGATAGATGAACGAAATTCAGGACGCTCCTTGGCAACGTCATTGGCCATATGTAGACCGACTTTCGTTATTCTAGCTGCCTTGCAAGTATGGGAAAACGGAGGGTACATGTGGAAACACTATTGAAATTTCGGCCTAATTTATGATTCTTAAGCAATTTATGGCGAAACCCGTTGAGATACGGCAAAACCTCAAATAAGCAAAATTATAGGTCGTTTCATCGCCAAACTGCCTGCAAAGCTTCAAGACTGTAGCTGTCTGCCAAGTTGGCAAAATTATTTTTCAATTTGTGAAAAGTGGGCGAAATTTGACATGGATCGAAACGTTCACCTCTTTCTATGGCATAAATATGCGGGATAGGAGAAAGCGCCTAAGGCAGCAATGTAGACCACTAAACGGGTCGTCTAACGCCGCAATCCGTACCTCGATACGACGCACCGTTTGCTCACAATAAATTTCCAAACGAAAGCCTGCACTATTTAGCGTGCACATTGCCTGGCTCTATCTTATCCTATATATATAAAGCCACAAGGCTAACTGACTCACTCACTCACTCACTGACATTAATGTTTGCCCACTTCCAAGTGAGGTAGGAACTTGAAATTCGGCAGTCTGATAGCTATTAGGCTGCAACCAAAGGAAAAATTGCAAAAAGTACAATTTTTTTATATTTAGCCCCCCTTCCGCCCAATCAAAGAAATTTCGTGTTAGACCCTTCCAGATGAGCTAGGAACTTGAAATTCGGCAACCTGATAGATATTAGGCTGTAACTCAAGGAAAAATTCCAAAAAGTTCAAATTTTTCTGTACGTAGCCCCCCACGGAATAAACAAATTTCGGGTTAGATCCTTCAGTTCCAGATGCGCTAGAAACTTGAAATTTGGCAAGGTGATAGCTATTAGCGTATAACCCACGGAAAAATTCCAAAAATTTTAAATTTTAATTTTTGCCCCCCTCCCCCCAAACAAAATGGCGGATACCGTGATGCAGTGCCCCACAAAATTAATATTTGGCAAAGTTCTAGCTCCTAGCCTGTAACCGACGTAGAAATTGTAAAAAGTTAAAATATTTAATATTTCATCCACTAAAAAATTCGAAATATTAAGCCAAATTAAATGACGGTGCAGGCTTTCGTTTCGAGCTCTCTTGTGGCTAAACGGTAATTGTTATCAATAAACGGACTGCACTTTCGGCCCCTAAAATGAAGAGATCTACAACTTTGGTCCTATGACTTTTTGTCGTATCTCGACTCCTTCTACCTTAGATTGAGCTTCATTTTCCCGGTATCGGTCATTTTTGTTAAATTTCCATAAATGATTTTACTGATTCACACACTCATAAGATGGATAGATGAACGAAATTCAGGACGCTCCTTGGCAACGTCATTGGCCATATGTAGACCGACTTTCGTTATTCTAGCTGCCTTGCAAGTATGGGAAAACGGAGGGTACATGTGGAAACACTATTGAAATTTCGGCCTAATTTATGATTCTTAAGCAATTTATGGCGAAACCCGTTGAGATACGGCAAAACCTCAAATAAGCAAAATTATAGGTCGTTTCATCGCCAAACTGCCTGCAAAGCTTCAAGACTGTAGCTGTCTGCCAAGTTGGCAAAATTATTTTTCAATTTGTGAAAAGTGGGCGAAATTTGACATGGATCGAAACGTTCACCTCTTTCTATGGCATAAATATGCGGGATAGGAGAAAGCGCCTAAGGCAGCAATGTAGACCACTAAACGGGTCGTCTAACGCCGCAATCCGTACCTCGATACGACGCACCGTTTGCTCACAATAAATTTCCAAACGAAAGCCTGCACTATTTAGCGTGCACATTGCCTGGCTCTATCTTATCCTATATATATAAAGCCACAAGGCTAACTGACTTACTCACTCACTCACTGACATTAATGTTTGCCCACTTCCAAGTGAGGTAGGAACTTGAAATTCGGCAGTCTGATAGCTATTAGGCTGCAACCAAAGGAAAAATTGCAAAAAGTACAATTTTTTTATATTTAGCCCCCCTTCCGCCCAATCAAAGAAATTTCGTGTTAGACCCTTCCAGATGAGCTAGGAACTTGAAATTCGGCAACCTGATAGATATTAGGCTGTAACTCAAGGAAAAATTCCAAAAAGTTCAAATTTTTCTGTACGTAGCCCCCCACGGAATAAACAAATTTCGGGTTAGATCCTTCAGTTCCAGATGCGCTAGAAACTTGAAATTTGGCAAGGTGATAGCTATTAGCGTATAACCCACGGAAAAATTCCAAAAATTTTAAATTTTAATTTTTGCCCCCCTCCCCCCAAACAAAATGGCGGATACCGTGATGCAGTGCCCCACAAAATTAATATTTGGCAAAGTTCTAGCTCCTAGCCTGTAACCGACGTAGAAATTGTAAAAAGTTAAAATATTTAATATTTCATCCACTAAAAAATTCGAAATATTAAGCCAAATTAAATGACGGTGCAGGCTTTCGTTTCGAGCTCTCTTGTGGCTAAACGGTAATTGTTATCAATAAACGGACTGCACTTTCGGCCCCTAAAATGAAGAGATCTACAACTTTGGTCCTATGACTTTTTGTCGTATCTCGACTCCTTCTACCTTAGATTGAGCTTCATTTTCCCGGTATCGGTCATTTTTGTTAAATTTCCATAAATGATTTTACTGATTCACACACTCATAAGATGGATAGATGAACGAAATTCAGGACGCTCCTTGGCAACGTCATTGGCCATATGTAGACCGACTTTCGTTATTCTAGCTGCCTTGCAAGTATGGGAAAACGGAGGGTACATGTGGAAACACTATTGAAATTTCGGCCTAATTTATGATTCTTAAGCAATTTATGGCGAAACCCGTTGAGATACGGCAAAACCTCAAATAAGCAAAATTATAGGTCGTTTCATCGCCAAACTGCCTGCAAAGCTTCAAGACTGTAGCTGTCTGCCAAGTTGGCAAAATTATTTTTCAATTTGTGAAAAGTGGGCGAAATTTGACATGGATCGAAACGTTCACCTCTTTCTATGGCATAAATATGCGGGATAGGAGAAAGCGCCTAAGGCAGCAATGTAGACCACTAAACGGGTCGTCTAACGCCGCAATCCGTACCTCGATACGACGCACCGTTTGCTCACAATAAATTTCCAAACGAAAGCCTGCACTATTTAGCGTGCACATTGCCTGGCTCTATCTTATCCTATATATATAAAGCCACAAGGCTAACTGACTCACTCACTCACTCACTGACATTAATGTTTGCCCACTTCCAAGTGAGGTAGGAACTTGAAATTCGGCAGTCTGATAGCTATTAGGCTGCAACCAAAGGAAAAATTGCAAAAAGTACAATTTTTTTATATTTAGCCCCCCTTCCGCCCAATCAAAGAAATTTCGTGTTAGACCCTTCCAGATGAGCTAGGAACTTGAAATTCGGCAACCTGATAGATATTAGGCTGTAACTCAAGGAAAAATTCCAAAAAGTTCAAATTTTTCTGTACGTAGCCCCCCACGGAATAAACAAATTTCGGGTTAGATCCTTCAGTTCCAGATGCGCTAGAAACTTGAAATTTGGCAAGGTGATAGCTATTAGCGTATAACCCACGGAAAAATTCCAAAAATTTTAAATTTTAATTTTTGCCCCCCTCCCCCCAAACAAAATGGCGGATACCGTGATGCAGTGCCCCACAAAATTAATATTTGGCAAAGTTCTAGCTCCTAGCCTGTAACCGACGTAGAAATTGTAAAAAGTTAAAATATTTAATATTTCATCCACTAAAAAATTCGAAATATTAAGCCAAATTAAATGACGGTGCAGGCTTTCGTTTCGAGCTCTCTTGTGGCTAAACGGTAATTGTTATCAATAAACGGACTGCACTTTCGGCCCCTAAAATGAAGAGATCTACAACTTTGGTCCTATGACTTTTTGTCGTATCTCGACTCCTTCTACCTTAGATTGAGCTTCATTTTCCCGGTATCGGTCATTTTTGTTAAATTTCCATAAATGATTTTACTGATTCACACACTCATAAGATGGATAGATGAACGAAATTCAGGACGCTCCTTGGCAACGTCATTGGCCATATGTAGACCGACTTTCGTTATTCTAGCTGCCTTGCAAGTATGGGAAAACGGAGGGTACATGTGGAAACACTATTGAAATTTCGGCCTAATTTATGATTCTTAAGCAATTTATGGCGAAACCCGTTGAGATACGGCAAAACCTCAAATAAGCAAAATTATAGGTCGTTTCATCGCCAAACTGCCTGCAAAGCTTCAAGACTGTAGCTGTCTGCCAAGTTGGCAAAATTATTTTTCAATTTGTGAAAAGTGGGCGAAATTTGACATGGATCGAAACGTTCACCTCTTTCTATGGCATAAATATGCGGGATAGGAGAAAGCGCCTAAGGCAGCAATGTAGACCACTAAACGGGTCGTCTAACGCCGCAATCCGTACCTCGATACGACGCACCGTTTGCTCACAATAAATTTCCAAACGAAAGCCTGCACTATTTAGCGTGCACATTGCCTGGCTCTATCTTATCCTATATATATAAAGCCACAAGGCTAACTGACTTACTCACTCACTCACTGACATTAATGTTTGCCCACTTCCAAGTGAGGTAGGAACTTGAAATTCGGCAGTCTGATAGCTATTAGGCTGCAACCAAAGGAAAAATTGCAAAAAGTACAATTTTTTTATATTTAGCCCCCCTTCCGCCCAATCAAAGAAATTTCGTGTTAGACCCTTCCAGATGAGCTAGGAACTTGAAATTCGGCAACCTGATAGATATTAGGCTGTAACTCAAGGAAAAATTCCAAAAAGTTCAAATTTTTCTGTACGTAGCCCCCCACGGAATAAACAAATTTCGGGTTAGATCCTTCAGTTCCAGATGCGCTAGAAACTTGAAATTTGGCAAGGTGATAGCTATTAGCGTATAACCCACGGAAAAATTCCAAAAATTTTAAATTTTAATTTTTGCCCCCCTCCCCCCAAACAAAATGGCGGATACCGTGATGCAGTGCCCCACAAAATTAATATTTGGCAAAGTTCTAGCTCCTAGCCTGTAACCGACGTAGAAATTGTAAAAAGTTAAAATATTTAATATTTCATCCACTAAAAAATTCGAAATATTAAGCCAAATTAAATGACGGTGCAGGCTTTCGTTTCGAGCTCTCTTGTGGCTAAACGGTAATTGTTATCAATAAACGGACTGCACTTTCGGCCCCTAAAATGAAGAGATCTACAACTTTGGTCCTATGACTTTTTGTCGTATCTCGACTCCTTCTACCTTAGATTGAGCTTCATTTTCCCGGTATCGGTCATTTTTGTTAAATTTCCATAAATGATTTTACTGATTCACACACTCATAAGATGGATAGATGAACGAAATTCAGGACGCTCCTTGGCAACGTCATTGGCCATATGTAGACCGACTTTCGTTATTCTAGCTGCCTTGCAAGTATGGGAAAACGGAGGGTACATGTGGAAACACTATTGAAATTTCGGCCTAATTTATGATTCTTAAGCAATTTATGGCGAAACCCGTTGAGATACGGCAAAACCTCAAATAAGCAAAATTATAGGTCGTTTCATCGCCAAACTGCCTGCAAAGCTTCAAGACTGTAGCTGTCTGCCAAGTTGGCAAAATTATTTTTCAATTTGTGAAAAGTGGGCGAAATTTGACATGGATCGAAACGTTCACCTCTTTCTATGGCATAAATATGCGGGATAGGAGAAAGCGCCTAAGGCAGCAATGTAGACCACTAAACGGGTCGTCTAACGCCGCAATCCGTACCTCGATACGACGCACCGTTTGCTCACAATAAATTTCCAAACGAAAGCCTGCACTATTTAGCGTGCACATTGCCTGGCTCTATCTTATCCTATATATATAAAGCCACAAGGCTAACTGACTTACTCACTCACTCACTGACATTAATGTTTGCCCACTTCCAAGTGAGGTAGGAACTTGAAATTCGGCAGTCTGATAGCTATTAGGCTGCAACCAAAGGAAAAATTGCAAAAAGTACAATTTTTTTATATTTAGCCCCCCTTCCGCCCAATCAAAGAAATTTCGTGTTAGACCCTTCCAGATGAGCTAGGAACTTGAAATTCGGCAACCTGATAGATATTAGGCTGTAACTCAAGGAAAAATTCCAAAAAGTTCAAATTTTTCTGTACGTAGCCCCCCACGGAATAAACAAATTTCGGGTTAGATCCTTCAGTTCCAGATGCGCTAGAAACTTGAAATTTGGCAAGGTGATAGCTATTAGCGTATAACCCACGGAAAAATTCCAAAAATTTTAAATTTTAATTTTTGCCCCCCCTCCCCCCAAACAAAATGGCGGATACCGTGATGCAGTGCCCTACAAAATTAATATTTGGCAAAGTTCTAGCTCCTAGCCTGTAACCGACGTAGAAATTGCAAAAAGTTAAAATATTTAATATTTCATCCACTAAAAAATTCGAAATTTTAAGCCAAATTAAATCACGGTGCAGGCTTTCGTTTCGAGCTCTCTTGTAGCTAAACGGTAATTGTTATCAATAAACGGACTGCACTTTCGTCCCCTAAAATGAAGAGATCTACAACTTTGGTCCTATGACTTTTTATCGTATCTCGACTCCTTCTACCTTAGATTGAGCTTCGTTTTCCCGGTTTCGGTAATTTTTGTTAAATTTCCATAAAGGAGTTTACTGATTCACACACTCATAAGATGGATAGATGAACGAAATTCAGGACGCTTCTTGGCAACGTCATTGGCCATATGTAGACCGACTTTCGTTATTCTAGCTGCCTTGCAAGTATGGGAAAACGGAGCGTACATGTGGAAACAATATTGAAATTTCGGCCTAATTTATGATTCTTAAGCAATTTATGGCGAAACCCGTTGAGATACGGCAAAACCTTAAATAACCAAAATTATAGGTCGTTTCATCGCCAATCTGCCTGCAAAGGTTCAAGACTGTAGCTGTCTGCCCAGTTGGCAAAATTATTTTTCAACTTGTGAAAAGTGGGCGAAATTTGACATGGATCGAAACGTTCACCTCGTTCTATGGCATAAATATGCGGGATAGGAGAAAGCGCCTAAGCCAGTAATGTAGACCACTAAAAGGGTCGTCTAACGCCGCAATCCGTACCTCGATACGATGCACCGTTTGTTCGCAATAAATTTCCAAACGAAAGCCTGCACTATTCAGCGTGCACATTGCCTGGCTCTATCTTATCTTATATATATAAAGCCGGAAGGCTCACTCACTGACATAAATGTTTACCCACTTCGACTTGAGCTAGAAACTAGAAATTTGGCAAGGCGATAGCTATTAGCGTGTAACCTACGGAATAATTCCAGAAATTTTAAATTTTAAATTTTTGCCCCCTCCCCCCAAACAAAATGGCGGATACCGTGATGCAGTGCCCTAGAAAATTAATATTTGGCAAAGTTCTAGCTCCTAGCCTGTAACCGACGTAGAAATTGCAAAAAGTTAAAATATTTAATATTTCATCCACTAAAAAATTCGAAATATTATGCCAAATTAAATCACGGTGCAGGCTTTCGTTTCGAGCTCTCTTGTGGCTAAACGGTAATTGTTATCAATAAACGGACTGCACTTTCGGCCCCTAAAATGAAGAGATCTACAACTTTGGTCCTATGACTTTTTATCGTATCTCGACTCCTTCTACCTTAGATTGAGCTTCGTTTTCCCGGTTTCGGTAATTTTTGTTAAATTTCCATAAAGGAGTTTACTGATTCACACACTCATAAGATGGATAGATGAACGAAATTCAGGACGCTTCTTGGCAACGTCATTGGCCATATGTAGACCGACTTTCGTTATTCTAGCTGCCTTGCAAGTATGGGAAAACGGAGGGTACATGTGGAAACACTATTGAAATTTCGGCCTAATTTATGATTCTTAAGCAATTTATGGCGAAACCCGTTGAGATACGGCAAAACCTCAAATAAGCAAAATTATAGGTCGTTTCATCGCCAAACTGCCTGCAAAGCTTCAAGACTGTAGCTGTCTGCCAAGTTGGCAAAATTATTTTTCAATTTGTGAAAAGTGGGCGAAATTTGACATGGATCGAAACGTTCACCTCTTTCTATGGCATAAATATGCGGGATAGGAGAAAGCGCCTAAGGCAGCAATGTAGACCACTAAACGGGTCGTCTAACGCCGCAATCCGTACCTCGATACGACGCACCGTTTGCTCACAATAAAATTCCAAACGAAAGCCTGCACTATTTAGCGTGCACATTGCCTGGCTCTATCTTATCCTATATATATAAAGCCACAAGGCTAACTGACTCACTCACTCACTCACTGACATTAATGTTTGCCCACTTCCAAGTGAGGTAGGAACTTGAAATTCGGCAGTCTGATAGCTATTAGGCTGCAACCAAAGGAAAAATTGCAAAAAGTACAATTTTTTTATATTTAGCCCCCCTTCCGCCCAATCAAAGAAATTTCGTGTTAGACCCTTCCAGATGAGCTAGGAACTTGAAATTCGGCAACCTGATAGATATTAGGCTGTAACTCAAGGAAAAATTCCAAAAAGTTCAAATTTTTCTGTACGTAGCCCCCCACGGAATAAACAAATTTCGGGTTAGATCCTTCAGTTCCAGATGCGCTAGAAACTTGAAATTTGGCAAGGTGACAGCTATTAGCGTATAACCCACGGAAAAATTCCAAAAATTTTAAATTTTAATTTTTGCCCCCCTCCCCCCAAACAAAATGGCGGATACCGTGATGCAGTGCCCCACAAAATTAATATTTGGCAAAGTTCTAGCTCCTAGCCTGTAACCGACGTAGAAATTGTAAAAAGTTAAAATATTTAATATTTCATCCACTAAAAAATTCGAAATATTAAGCCAAATTAAATGACGGTGCAGGCTTTCGTTTCGAGCTCTCTTGTGGCTAAACGGTAATTGTTATCAATAAACGGACTGCACTTTCGGCCCCTAAAATGAAGAGATCTACAACTTTGGTCCTATGACTTTTTGTCGTATCTCGACTCCTTCTACCTTAGATTGAGCTTCATTTTCCCGGTATCGGTCATTTTTGTTAAATTTCCATAAATGATTTTACTGATTCACACACTCATAAGATGGATAGATGAACGAAATTCAGGACGCTCCTTGGCAACGTCATTGGCCATATGTAGACCGACTTTCGTTATTCTAGCTGCCTTGCAAGTATGGGAAAACGGAGGGTACATGTGGAAACACTATTGAAATTTCGGCCTAATTTATGATTCTTAAGCAATTTATGGCGAAACCCGTTGAGATACGGCAAAACCTCAAATAAGCAAAATTATAGGTCGTTTCATCGCCAAACTGCCTGCAAAGCTTCAAGACTGTAGCTGTCTGCCAAGTTGGCAAAATTATTTTTCAATTTGTGAAAAGTGGGCGAAATTTGACATGGATCGAAACGTTCACCTCTTTCTATGGCATAAATATGCGGGATAGGAGAAAGCGCCTAAGGCAGCAATGTAGACCACTAAACGGGTCGTCTAACGCCGCAATCCGTACCTCGATACGACGCACCGTTTGCTCACAATAAATTTCCAAACGAAAGCCTGCACTATTTAGCGTGCACATTGCCTGGCTCTATCTTATCCTATATATATAAAGCCACAAGGCTAACTGACTTACTCACTCACTCACTGACATTAATGTTTGCCCACTTCCAAGTGAGGTAGGAACTTGAAATTCGGCAGTCTGATAGCTATTAGGCTGCAACCAAAGGAAAAATTGCAAAAAGTACAATTTTTTTATATTTAGCCCCCCTTCCGCCCAATCAAAGAAATTTCGTGTTAGACCCTTCCAGATGAGCTAGGAACTTGAAATTCGGCAACCTGATAGATATTAGGCTGTAACTCAAGGAAAAATTCCAAAAAGTTCAAATTTTTCTGTACGTAGCCCCCCACGGAATAAACAAATTTCGGGTTAGATCCTTCAGTTCCAGATGCGCTAGAAACTTGAAATTTGGCAAGGTGATAGCTATTAGCGTATAACCCACGGAAAAATTCCAAAAATTTTAAATTTTAATTTTTGCCCCCCTCCCCCCAAACAAAATGGCGGATACCGTGATGCAGTGCCCCACAAAATTAATATTTGGCAAAGTTCTAGCTCCTAGCCTGTAACCGACGTAGAAATTGTAAAAAGTTAAAATATTTAATATTTCATCCACTAAAAAATTCGAAATATTAAGCCAAATTAAATGACGGTGCAGGCTTTCGTTTCGAGCTCTCTTGTGGCTAAACGGTAATTGTTATCAATAAACGGACTGCACTTTCGGCCCCTAAAATGAAGAGATCTACAACTTTGGTCCTATGACTTTTTGTCGTATCTCGACTCCTTCTACCTTAGATTGAGCTTCATTTTCCCGGTATCGGTCATTTTTGTTAAATTTCCATAAATGATTTTACTGATTCACACACTCATAAGATGGATAGATGAACGAAATTCAGGACGCTCCTTGGCAACGTCATTGGCCATATGTAGACCGACTTTCGTTATTCTAGCTGCCTTGCAAGTATGGGAAAACGGAGGGTACATGTGGAAACACTATTGAAATTTCGGCCTAATTTATGATTCTTAAGCAATTTATGGCGAAACCCGTTGAGATACGGCAAAACCTCAAATAAGCAAAATTATAGGTCGTTTCATCGCCAAACTGCCTGCAAAGCTTCAAGACTGTAGCTGTCTGCCAAGTTGGCAAAATTATTTTTCAATTTGTGAAAAGTGGGCGAAATTTGACATGGATCGAAACGTTCACCTCTTTCTATGGCATAAATATGCGGGATAGGAGAAAGCGCCTAAGGCAGCAATGTAGACCACTAAACGGGTCGTCTAACGCCGCAATCCGTACCTCGATACGATGCACCGTTTGTTCGCAATAAATTTCCAAACGAAAGCCTGCACTATTCAGCGTGCACATTGCCTGGCTCTATCTTATCTTATATATATAAAGCCGGAAGGCTCACTCACTGACATAAATGTTTACCCACTTCGACTTGAGCTAGAAACTAGAAATTTGGCAAGGCGATAGCTATTAGCGTGTAACCTACGGAATAATTCCAGAAATTTTAAATTTTAAATTTTTGCCCCCTCCCCCCAAACAAAATGGCGGATACCGTGATGCAGTGCCCTAGAAAATTAATATTTGGCAAAGTTCTAGCTCCTAGCCTGTAACCGACGTAGAAATTGCAAAAAGTTAAAATATTTAATATTTCATCCACTAAAAAATTCGAAATATTATGCCAAATTAAATCACGGTGCAGGCTTTCGTTTCGAGCTCTCTTGTGGCTAAACGGTAATTGTTATCAATAAACGGACTGCACTTTCGGCCCCTAAAATGAAGAGATCTACAACTTTGGTCCTATGACTTTTTATCGTATCTCGACTCCTTCTACCTTAGATTGAGCTTCGTTTTCCCGGTTTCGGTAATTTTTGTTAAATTTCCATAAAGGAGTTTACTGATTCACACACTCATAAGATGGATAGATGAACGAAATTCAGGACGCTTCTTGGCAACGTCATTGGCCATATGTAGACCGACTTTCGTTATTCTAGCTGCCTTGCAAGTATGGGAAAACGGAGGGTACATGTGGAAACACTATTGAAATTTCGGCCTAATTTATGATTCTTAAGCAATTTATGGCGAAACCCGTTGAGATACGGCAAAACCTCAAATAAGCAAAATTATAGGTCGTTTCATCGCCAAACTGCCTGCAAAGCTTCAAGACTGTAGCTGTCTGCCAAGTTGGCAAAATTATTTTTCAATTTGTGAAAAGTGGGCGAAATTTGACATGGATCGAAACGTTCACCTCTTTCTATGGCATAAATATGCGGGATAGGAGAAAGCGCCTAAGGCAGCAATGTAGACCACTAAACGGGTCGTCTAACGCCGCAATCCGTACCTCGATACGACGCACCGTTTGCTCACAATAAAATTCCAAACGAAAGCCTGCACTATTTAGCGTGCACATTGCCTGGCTCTATCTTATCCTATATATATAAAGCCACAAGGCTAACTGACTCACTCACTCACTCACTGACATTAATGTTTGCCCACTTCCAAGTGAGGTAGGAACTTGAAATTCGGCAGTCTGATAGCTATTAGGCTGCAACCAAAGGAAAAATTGCAAAAAGTACAATTTTTTTATATTTAGCCCCCCTTCCGCCCAATCAAAGAAATTTCGTGTTAGACCCTTCCAGATGAGCTAGGAACTTGAAATTCGGCAACCTGATAGATATTAGGCTGTAACTCAAGGAAAAATTCCAAAAAGTTCAAATTTTCTGTACGTAGCCCCCCACGGAATAAACAAATTTCGGGTTAGATCCTTCAGTTCCAGATGCGCTAGAAACTTGAAATTTGGCAAGGTGATAGCTATTAGCGTATAACCCACGGAAAAATTCCAAAAATTTTAAATTTTAATTTTTGCCCCCCTCCCCCCAAACAAAATGGCGGATACCGTGATGCAGTGCCCCACAAAATTAATATTTGGCAAAGTTCTAGCTCCTAGCCTGTAACCGACGTAGAAATTGTAAAAAGTTAAAATATTTAATATTTCATCCACTAAAAAATTCGAAATATTAAGCCAAATTAAATGACGGTGCAGGCTTTCGTTTCGAGCTCTCTTGTGGCTAAACGGTAATTGTTATCAATAAACGGACTGCACTTTCGGCCACTAAAATGAAGAGATCTACAACTTTGGTCCTATGACTTTTTGTCGTATCTCGACTCCTTCTACCTTAGATTGAGCTTCATTTTCCCGGTATCGGTCATTTTTGTTAAATTTCCATAAATGATTTTACTGATTCACACACTCATAAGATGGATAGATGAACGAAATTCAGGACGCTCCTTGGCAACGTCATTGGCCATATGTAGACCGACTTTCGTTATTCTAGCTGCCTTGCAAGTATGGGAAAACGGAGGGTACATGTGGAAACACTATTGAAATTTCGGCCTAATTTATGATTCTTAAGCAATTTATGGCGAAACCCGTTGAGATACGGCAAAACCTCAAATAAGCAAAATTATAGGTCGTTTCATCGCCAAACTGCCTGCAAAGCTTCAAGACTGTAGCTGTCTGCCAAGTTGGCAAAATTATTTTTCAATTTGTGAAAAGTGGGCGAAATTTGACATGGATCGAAACGTTCACCTCTTTCTATGGCATACATATGCGGGATAGGAGAAAGCGCCTAAGGCAGCAATGTAGACCACTAAACGGGTCGTCTAACGCCGCAATCCGTACCTCGATACGACGCACCGTTTGCTCACAATAAATTTCCAAACGAAAGCCTGCACTATTTAGCGTGCACATTGCCTGGCTCTATCTTATCCTATATATATAAAGCCACAAGGCTAACTGACTTACTCACTCACTCACTGACATTAATGTTTGCCCACTTCCAAGTGAGGTAGGAACTTGAAATTCGGCAGTCTGATAGCTATTAGGCTGCAACCAAAGGAAAAATTGCAAAAAGTACAATTTTTTTATATTTAGCCCCCCTTCCGCCCAATCAAAGAAATTTCGTGTTAGACCCTTCCAGATGAGCTAGGAACTTGAAATTCGGCAACCTGATAGATATTAGGCTGTAACTCAAGGAAAAATTCCAAAAAGTTCAAATTTTTCTGTACGTAGCCCCCCACGGAATAAACAAATTTCGGGTTAGATCCTTCAGTTCCAGATGCGCTAGAAACTTGAAATTTGGCAAGGTGATAGCTATTAGCGTATAACCCACGGAAAAATTCCAAAAATTTTAAATTTTAATTTTTGCCCCCCCTCCCCCCAAACAAAATGGCGGATACCGTGATGCAGTGCCCTACAAAATTAATATTTGGCAAAGTTCTAGCTCCTAGCCTGTAACCGACGTAGAAATTGCAAAAAGTTAAAATATTTAATATTTCATCCACTAAAAAATTCGAAATTTTAAGCCAAATTAAATCACGGTGCAGGCTTTCGTTTCGAGCTCTCTTGTAGCTAAACGGTAATTGTTATCAATAAACGGACTGCACTTTCGTCCCCTAAAATGAAGAGATCTACAACTTTGGTCCTATGACTTTTTATCGTATCTCGACTCCTTCTACCTTAGATTGAGCTTCGTTTTCCCGGTTTCGGTAATTTTTGTTAAATTTCCATAAAGGAGTTTACTGATTCACACACTCATAAGATGGATAGATGAACGAAATTCAGGACGCTTCTTGGCAACGTCATTGGCCATATGTAGACCGACTTTCGTTATTCTAGCTGCCTTGCAAGTATGGGAAAACGGAGCGTACATGTGGAAACAATATTGAAATTTCGGCCTAATTTATGATTCTTAAGCAATTTATGGCGAAACCCGTTGAGATACGGCAAAACCTTAAATAACCAAAATTATAGGTCGTTTCATCGCCAATCTGCCTGCAAAGGTTCAAGACTGTAGCTGTCTGCCCAGTTGGCAAAATTATTTTTCAACTTGTGAAAAGTGGGCGAAATTTGACATGGATCGAAACGTTCACCTCGTTCTATGGCATAAATATGCGGGATAGGAGAAAGCGCCTAAGCCAGTAATGTAGACCACTAAAAGGGTCGTCTAACGCCGCAATCCGTACCTCGATACGATGCACCGTTTGTTCGCAATAAATTTCCAAACGAAAGCCTGCACTATTCAGCGTGCACATTGCCTGGCTCTATCTTATCTTATATATATAAAGCCGGAAGGCTCACTCACTGACATAAATGTTTACCCACTTCGACTTGAGCTAGAAACTAGAAATTTGGCAAGGCGATAGCTATTAGCGTGTAACCTACGGAATAATTCCAGAAATTTTAAATTTTAAATTTTTGCCCCCTCCCCCCAAACAAAATGGCGGATACCGTGATGCAGTGCCCTAGAAAATTAATATTTGGCAAAGTTCTAGCTCCTAGCCTGTAACCGACGTAGAAATTGCAAAAAGTTAAAATATTTAATATTTCATCCACTAAAAAATTCGAAATATTATGCCAAATTAAATCACGGTGCAGGCTTTCGTTTCGAGCTCTCTTGTGGCTAAACGGTAATTGTTATCAATAAACGGACTGCACTTTCGGCCCCTAAAATGAAGAGATCTACAACTTTGGTCCTATGACTTTTTATCGTATCTCGACTCCTTCTACCTTAGATTGAGCTTCGTTTTCCCGGTTTCGGTAATTTTTGTTAAATTTCCATAAAGGAGTTTACTGATTCACACACTCATAAGATGGATAGATGAACGAAATTCAGGACGCTTCTTGGCAACGTCATTGGCCATATGTAGACCGACTTTCGTTATTCTAGCTGCCTTGCAAGTATGGGAAAACGGAGGGTACATGTGGAAACACTATTGAAATTTCGGCCTAATTTATGATTCTTAAGCAATTTATGGCGAAACCCGTTGAGATACGGCAAAACCTCAAATAAGCAAAATTATAGGTCGTTTCATCGCCAAACTGCCTGCAAAGCTTCAAGACTGTAGCTGTCTGCCAAGTTGGCAAAATTATTTTTCAATTTGTGAAAAGTGGGCGAAATTTGACATGGATCGAAACGTTCACCTCTTTCTATGGCATAAATATGCGGGATAGGAGAAAGCGCCTAAGGCAGCAATGTAGACCACTAAACGGGTCGTCTAACGCCGCAATCCGTACCTCGATACGACGCACCGTTTGCTCACAATAAAATTCCAAACGAAAGCCTGCACTATTTAGCGTGCACATTGCCTGGCTCTATCTTATCCTATATATATAAAGCCACAAGGCTAACTGACTCACTCACTCACTCACTGACATTAATGTTTGCCCACTTCCAAGTGAGGTAGGAACTTGAAATTCGGCAGTCTGATAGCTATTAGGCTGCAACCAAAGGAAAAATTGCAAAAAGTACAATTTTTTTATATTTAGCCCCCCTTCCGCCCAATCAAAGAAATTTCGTGTTAGACCCTTCCAGATGAGCTAGGAACTTGAAATTCGGCAACCTGATAGATATTAGGCTGTAACTCAAGGAAAAATTCCAAAAAGTTCAAATTTTCTGTACGTAGCCCCCCACGGAATAAACAAATTTCGGGTTAGATCCTTCAGTTCCAGATGCGCTAGAAACTTGAAATTTGGCAAGGTGATAGCTATTAGCGTATAACCCACGGAAAAATTCCAAAAATTTTAAATTTTAATTTTTGCCCCCCTCCCCCCAAACAAAATGGCGGATACCGTGATGCAGTGCCCCACAAAATTAATATTTGGCAAAGTTCTAGCTCCTAGCCTGTAACCGACGTAGAAATTGTAAAAAGTTAAAATATTTAATATTTCATCCACTAAAAAATTCGAAATATTAAGCCAAATTAAATGACGGTGCAGGCTTTCGTTTCGAGCTCTCTTGTGGCTAAACGGTAATTGTTATCAATAAACGGACTGCACTTTCGGCCACTAAAATGAAGAGATCTACAACTTTGGTCCTATGACTTTTTGTCGTATCTCGACTCCTTCTACCTTAGATTGAGCTTCATTTTCCCGGTATCGGTCATTTTTGTTAAATTTCCATAAATGATTTTACTGATTCACACACTCATAAGATGGATAGATGAACGAAATTCAGGACGCTCCTTGGCAACGTCATTGGCCATATGTAGACCGACTTTCGTTATTCTAGCTGCCTTGCAAGTATGGGAAAACGGAGGGTACATGTGGAAACACTATTGAAATTTCGGCCTAATTTATGATTCTTAAGCAATTTATGGCGAAACCCGTTGAGATACGGCAAAACCTCAAATAAGCAAAATTATAGGTCGTTTCATCGCCAAACTGCCTGCAAAGCTTCAAGACTGTAGCTGTCTGCCAAGTTGGCAAAATTATTTTTCAATTTGTGAAAAGTGGGCGAAATTTGACATGGATCGAAACGTTCACCTCTTTCTATGGCATACATATGCGGGATAGGAGAAAGCGCCTAAGGCAGCAATGTAGACCACTAAACGGGTCGTCTAACGCCGCAATCCGTACCTCGATACGACGCACCGTTTGCTCACAATAAATTTCCAAACGAAAGCCTGCACTATTTAGCGTGCACATTGCCTGGCTCTATCTTATCCTATATATATAAAGCCACAAGGCTAACTGACTTACTCACTCACTCACTGACATTAATGTTTGCCCACTTCCAAGTGAGGTAGGAACTTGAAATTCGGCAGTCTGATAGCTATTAGGCTGCAACCAAAGGAAAAATTGCAAAAAGTACAATTTTTTTATATTTAGCCCCCCTTCCGCCCAATCAAAGAAATTTCGTGTTAGACCCTTCCAGATGAGCTAGGAACTTGAAATTCGGCAACCTGATAGATATTAGGCTGTAACTCAAGGAAAAATTCCAAAAAGTTCAAATTTTTCTGTACGTAGCCCCCCACGGAATAAACAAATTTCGGGTTAGATCCTTCAGTTCCAGATGCGCTAGAAACTTGAAATTTGGCAAGGTGATAGCTATTAGCGTATAACCCACGGAAAAATTCCAAAAATTTTAAATTTTAATTTTTGCCCCCCCTCCCCCCAAACAAAATGGCGGATACCGTGATGCAGTGCCCTACAAAATTAATATTTGGCAAAGTTCTAGCTCCTAGCCTGTAACCGACGTAGAAATTGCAAAAAGTTAAAATATTTAATATTTCATCCACTAAAAAATTCGAAATATTATGCCAAATTAAATCACGGTGCAGGCTTTCGTTTCGAGCTCTCTTGTGGCTAAACGGTAATTGTTATCAATAAACGGACTGCACTTTCGGCCCCTAAAATGAAGAGATCTACAACTTTGGTCCTATGACTTTTTATCGTATCTCGACTCCTTCTACCTTAGATTGAGCTTCGTTTTCCCGGTTTCGGTAATTTTTGTTAAATTTCCATAAAGGAGTTTACTGATTCACACACTCATAAGATGGATAGATGAACGAAATTCAGGACGCTTCTTGGCAACGTCATTGGCCATATGTAGACCGACTTTCGTTATTCTAGCTGCCTTGCAAGTATGGGAAAACGGAGGGTACATGTGGAAACACTATTGAAATTTCGGCCTAATTTATGATTCTTAAGCAATTTATGGCGAAACCCGTTGAGATACGGCAAAACCTCAAATAAGCAAAATTATAGGTCGTTTCATCGCCAAACTGCCTGCAAAGCTTCAAGACTGTAGCTGTCTGCCAAGTTGGCAAAATTATTTTTCAATTTGTGAAAAGTGGGCGAAATTTGACATGGATCGAAACGTTCACCTCTTTCTATGGCATAAATATGCGGGATAGGAGAAAGCGCCTAAGGCAGCAATGTAGACCACTAAACGGGTCGTCTAACGCCGCAATCCGTACCTCGATACGACGCACCGTTTGCTCACAATAAAATTCCAAACGAAAGCCTGCACTATTTAGCGTGCACATTGCCTGGCTCTATCTTATCCTATATATATAAAGCCACAAGGCTAACTGACTCACTCACTCACTCACTGACATTAATGTTTGCCCACTTCCAAGTGAGGTAGGAACTTGAAATTCGGCAGTCTGATAGCTATTAGGCTGCAACCAAAGGAAAAATTGCAAAAAGTACAATTTTTTTATATTTAGCCCCCCTTCCGCCCAATCAAAGAAATTTCGTGTTAGACCCTTCCAGATGAGCTAGGAACTTGAAATTCGGCAACCTGATAGATATTAGGCTGTAACTCAAGGAAAAATTCCAAAAAGTTCAAATTTTCTGTACGTAGCCCCCCACGGAATAAACAAATTTCGGGTTAGATCCTTCAGTTCCAGATGCGCTAGAAACTTGAAATTTGGCAAGGTGATAGCTATTAGCGTATAACCCACGGAAAAATTCCAAAAATTTTAAATTTTAATTTTTGCCCCCCTCCCCCCAAACAAAATGGCGGATACCGTGATGCAGTGCCCCACAAAATTAATATTTGGCAAAGTTCTAGCTCCTAGCCTGTAACCGACGTAGAAATTGTAAAAAGTTAAAATATTTAATATTTCATCCACTAAAAAATTCGAAATATTAAGCCAAATTAAATGACGGTGCAGGCTTTCGTTTCGAGCTCTCTTGTGGCTAAACGGTAATTGTTATCAATAAACGGACTGCACTTTCGGCCACTAAAATGAAGAGATCTACAACTTTGGTCCTATGACTTTTTGTCGTATCTCGACTCCTTCTACCTTAGATTGAGCTTCATTTTCCCGGTATCGGTCATTTTTGTTAAATTTCCATAAATGATTTTACTGATTCACACACTCATAAGATGGATAGATGAACGAAATTCAGGACGCTCCTTGGCAACGTCATTGGCCATATGTAGACCGACTTTCGTTATTCTAGCTGCCTTGCAAGTATGGGAAAACGGAGGGTACATGTGGAAACACTATTGAAATTTCGGCCTAATTTATGATTCTTAAGCAATTTATGGCGAAACCCGTTGAGATACGGCAAAACCTCAAATAAGCAAAATTATAGGTCGTTTCATCGCCAAACTGCCTGCAAAGCTTCAAGACTGTAGCTGTCTGCCAAGTTGGCAAAATTATTTTTCAATTTGTGAAAAGTGGGCGAAATTTGACATGGATCGAAACGTTCACCTCTTTCTATGGCATACATATGCGGGATAGGAGAAAGCGCCTAAGGCAGCAATGTAGACCACTAAACGGGTCGTCTAACGCCGCAATCCGTACCTCGATACGACGCACCGTTTGCTCACAATAAATTTCCAAACGAAAGCCTGCACTATTTAGCGTGCACATTGCCTGGCTCTATCTTATCCTATATATATAAAGCCACAAGGCTAACTGACTTACTCACTCACTCACTGACATTAATGTTTGCCCACTTCCAAGTGAGGTAGGAACTTGAAATTCGGCAGTCTGATAGCTATTAGGCTGCAACCAAAGGAAAAATTGCAAAAAGTACAATTTTTTTATATTTAGCCCCCCTTCCGCCCAATCAAAGAAATTTCGTGTTAGACCCTTCCAGATGAGCTAGGAACTTGAAATTCGGCAACCTGATAGATATTAGGCTGTAACTCAAGGAAAAATTCCAAAAAGTTCAAATTTTTCTGTACGTAGCCCCCCACGGAATAAACAAATTTCGGGTTAGATCCTTCAGTTCCAGATGCGCTAGAAACTTGAAATTTGGCAAGGTGATAGCTATTAGCGTATAACCCACGGAAAAATTCCAAAAATTTTAAATTTTAATTTTTGCCCCCCCTCCCCCCAAACAAAATGGCGGATACCGTGATGCAGTGCCCTACAAAATTAATATTTGGCAAAGTTCTAGCTCCTAGCCTGTAACCGACGTAGAAATTGCAAAAAGTTAAAATATTTAATATTTCATCCACTAAAAAATTCGAAATTTTAAGCCAAATTAAATCACGGTGCAGGCTTTCGTTTCGAGCTCTCTTGTAGCTAAACGGTAATTGTTATCAATAAACGGACTGCACTTTCGTCCCCTAAAATGAAGAGATCTACAACTTTGGTCCTATGACTTTTTATCGTATCTCGACTCCTTCTACCTTAGATTGAGCTTCGTTTTCCCGGTTTCGGTAATTTTTGTTAAATTTCCATAAAGGAGTTTACTGATTCACACACTCATAAGATGGATAGATGAACGAAATTCAGGACGCTTCTTGGCAACGTCATTGGCCATATGTAGACCGACTTTCGTTATTCTAGCTGCCTTGCAAGTATGGGAAAACGGAGCGTACATGTGGAAACAATATTGAAATTTCGGCCTAATTTATGATTCTTAAGCAATTTATGGCGAAACCCGTTGAGATACGGCAAAACCTTAAATAACCAAAATTATAGGTCGTTTCATCGCCAATCTGCCTGCAAAGGTTCAAGACTGTAGCTGTCTGCCCAGTTGGCAAAATTATTTTTCAACTTGTGAAAAGTGGGCGAAATTTGACATGGATCGAAACGTTCACCTCGTTCTATGGCATAAATATGCGGGATAGGAGAAAGCGCCTAAGCCAGTAATGTAGACCACTAAAAGGGTCGTCTAACGCCGCAATCCGTACCTCGATACGATGCACCGTTTGTTCGCAATAAATTTCCAAACGAAAGCCTGCACTATTCAGCGTGCACATTGCCTGGCTCTATCTTATCTTATATATATAAAGCCGGAAGGCTCACTCACTGACATAAATGTTTACCCACTTCGACTTGAGCTAGAAACTAGAAATTTGGCAAGGCGATAGCTATTAGCGTGTAACCTACGGAATAATTCCAGAAATTTTAAATTTTAAATTTTTGCCCCCTCCCCCCAAACAAAATGGCGGATACCGTGATGCAGTGCCCTAGAAAATTAATATTTGGCAAAGTTCTAGCTCCTAGCCTGTAACCGACGTAGAAATTGCAAAAAGTTAAAATATTTAATATTTCATCCACTAAAAAATTCGAAATATTATGCCAAATTAAATCACGGTGCAGGCTTTCGTTTCGAGCTCTCTTGTGGCTAAACGGTAATTGTTATCAATAAACGGACTGCACTTTCGGCCCCTAAAATGAAGAGATCTACAACTTTGGTCCTATGACTTTTTATCGTATCTCGACTCCTTCTACCTTAGATTGAGCTTCGTTTTCCCGGTTTCGGTAATTTTTGTTAAATTTCCATAAAGGAGTTTACTGATTCACACACTCATAAGATGGATAGATGAACGAAATTCAGGACGCTTCTTGGCAACGTCATTGGCCATATGTAGACCGACTTTCGTTATTCTAGCTGCCTTGCAAGTATGGGAAAACGGAGGGTACATGTGGAAACACTATTGAAATTTCGGCCTAATTTATGATTCTTAAGCAATTTATGGCGAAACCCGTTGAGATACGGCAAAACCTCAAATAAGCAAAATTATAGGTCGTTTCATCGCCAAACTGCCTGCAAAGCTTCAAGACTGTAGCTGTCTGCCAAGTTGGCAAAATTATTTTTCAATTTGTGAAAAGTGGGCGAAATTTGACATGGATCGAAACGTTCACCTCTTTCTATGGCATAAATATGCGGGATAGGAGAAAGCGCCTAAGGCAGCAATGTAGACCACTAAACGGGTCGTCTAACGCCGCAATCCGTACCTCGATACGACGCACCGTTTGCTCACAATAAAATTCCAAACGAAAGCCTGCACTATTTAGCGTGCACATTGCCTGGCTCTATCTTATCCTATATATATAAAGCCACAAGGCTAACTGACTCACTCACTCACTCACTGACATTAATGTTTGCCCACTTCCAAGTGAGGTAGGAACTTGAAATTCGGCAGTCTGATAGCTATTAGGCTGCAACCAAAGGAAAAATTGCAAAAAGTACAATTTTTTTATATTTAGCCCCCCTTCCGCCCAATCAAAGAAATTTCGTGTTAGACCCTTCCAGATGAGCTAGGAACTTGAAATTCGGCAACCTGATAGATATTAGGCTGTAACTCAAGGAAAAATTCCAAAAAGTTCAAATTTTCTGTACGTAGCCCCCCACGGAATAAACAAATTTCGGGTTAGATCCTTCAGTTCCAGATGCGCTAGAAACTTGAAATTTGGCAAGGTGATAGCTATTAGCGTATAACCCACGGAAAAATTCCAAAAATTTTAAATTTTAATTTTTGCCCCCCTCCCCCCAAACAAAATGGCGGATACCGTGATGCAGTGCCCCACAAAATTAATATTTGGCAAAGTTCTAGCTCCTAGCCTGTAACCGACGTAGAAATTGTAAAAAGTTAAAATATTTAATATTTCATCCACTAAAAAATTCGAAATATTAAGCCAAATTAAATGACGGTGCAGGCTTTCGTTTCGAGCTCTCTTGTGGCTAAACGGTAATTGTTATCAATAAACGGACTGCACTTTCGGCCACTAAAATGAAGAGATCTACAACTTTGGTCCTATGACTTTTTGTCGTATCTCGACTCCTTCTACCTTAGATTGAGCTTCATTTTCCCGGTATCGGTCATTTTTGTTAAATTTCCATAAATGATTTTACTGATTCACACACTCATAAGATGGATAGATGAACGAAATTCAGGACGCTCCTTGGCAACGTCATTGGCCATATGTAGACCGACTTTCGTTATTCTAGCTGCCTTGCAAGTATGGGAAAACGGAGGGTACATGTGGAAACACTATTGAAATTTCGGCCTAATTTATGATTCTTAAGCAATTTATGGCGAAACCCGTTGAGATACGGCAAAACCTCAAATAAGCAAAATTATAGGTCGTTTCATCGCCAAACTGCCTGCAAAGCTTCAAGACTGTAGCTGTCTGCCAAGTTGGCAAAATTATTTTTCAATTTGTGAAAAGTGGGCGAAATTTGACATGGATCGAAACGTTCACCTCTTTCTATGGCATACATATGCGGGATAGGAGAAAGCGCCTAAGGCAGCAATGTAGACCACTAAACGGGTCGTCTAACGCCGCAATCCGTACCTCGATACGACGCACCGTTTGCTCACAATAAATTTCCAAACGAAAGCCTGCACTATTTAGCGTGCACATTGCCTGGCTCTATCTTATCCTATATATATAAAGCCACAAGGCTAACTGACTTACTCACTCACTCACTGACATTAATGTTTGCCCACTTCCAAGTGAGGTAGGAACTTGAAATTCGGCAGTCTGATAGCTATTAGGCTGCAACCAAAGGAAAAATTGCAAAAAGTACAATTTTTTTATATTTAGCCCCCCTTCCGCCCAATCAAAGAAATTTCGTGTTAGACCCTTCCAGATGAGCTAGGAACTTGAAATTCGGCAACCTGATAGATATTAGGCTGTAACTCAAGGAAAAATTCCAAAAAGTTCAAATTTTTCTGTACGTAGCCCCCCACGGAATAAACAAATTTCGGGTTAGATCCTTCAGTTCCAGATGCGCTAGAAACTTGAAATTTGGCAAGGTGATAGCTATTAGCGTATAACCCACGGAAAAATTCCAAAAATTTTAAATTTTAATTTTTGCCCCCCCTCCCCCCAAACAAAATGGCGGATACCGTGATGCAGTGCCCTACAAAATTAATATTTGGCAAAGTTCTAGCTCCTAGCCTGTAACCGACGTAGAAATTGCAAAAAGTTAAAATATTTAATATTTCATCCACTAAAAAATTCGAAATTTTAAGCCAAATTAAATCACGGTGCAGGCTTTCGTTTCGAGCTCTCTTGTAGCTAAACGGTAATTGTTATCAATAAACGGACTGCACTTTCGTCCCCTAAAATGAAGAGATCTACAACTTTGGTCCTATGACTTTTTATCGTATCTCGACTCCTTCTACCTTAGATTGAGCTTCGTTTTCCCGGTTTCGGTAATTTTTGTTAAATTTCCATAAAGGAGTTTACTGATTCACACACTCATAAGATGGATAGATGAACGAAATTCAGGACGCTTCTTGGCAACGTCATTGGCCATATGTAGACCGACTTTCGTTATTCTAGCTGCCTTGCAAGTATGGGAAAACGGAGCGTACATGTGGAAACAATATTGAAATTTCGGCCTAATTTATGATTCTTAAGCAATTTATGGCGAAACCCGTTGAGATACGGCAAAACCTTAAATAACCAAAATTATAGGTCGTTTCATCGCCAATCTGCCTGCAAAGGTTCAAGACTGTAGCTGTCTGCCCAGTTGGCAAAATTATTTTTCAACTTGTGAAAAGTGGGCGAAATTTGACATGGATCGAAACGTTCACCTCGTTCTATAGCATAAATATGCGGGATAGGAGAAAGCGCCTAAGCCAGTAATGTAGACCACTAAAAGGGTCGTCTAACGCCGCAATCCGTACCTCGATACGATGCACCGTTTGTTCGCAATAAATTTCCAAACGAAAGCCTGCACTATTCAGCGTGCATATTGCCTGGCTCTATCTTATCTTATATATATAAAGCCGGAAGGCTCACTCACTGACATAAATGTTTACCCACTTCGACTTGAGCTAGAAACTAGAAATTTGGCAAGGCGATAGCTATTAGCGTGTAACCTACGGAATAATTCCAGAAATTTTAAATTTTAAATTTTTGCCCCCTCCCCCCAAACAAAATGGCGGATACCGTGATGCAGTGCCCTAGAAAATTAATATTTGGCAAAGTTCTAGCTCCTAGCCTGTAACCGACGTAGAAATTGCAAAAAGTTAAAATATTTAATATTTCATCCACTAAAAAATTCGAAATATTATGCCAAATTAAATCACGGTGCAGGCTTTCGTTTCGAGCTCTCTTGTGGCTAAACGGTAATTGTTATCAATAAACGGACTGCACTTTCGGTCCCTAAAATGAAGAGATCTACAACTTTGGTCCTATGACTTTTTATCGTATCTCGACTCCTTCTACCTTAGATTGAGCTTCGTTTTCCCGGTTTCGGTAATTTTTGTTAAATTTCCATAAAGGAGTTTACTGATTCACACACTCATAAGATGGATAGATGAACGAAATTCAGGACGCTTCTTGGCAACGTCATTGGCCATATGTAGACCGACTTTCGTTATTCTAGCTGCCTTGCAAGTATGGGAAAACGGAGGGTACATGTGGAAACACTATTGAAATTTCGGCCTAATTTATGATTCTTAAGCAATTTATGGCGAAACCCGTTGAGATACGGCAAAACCTCAAATAAGCAAAATTATAGGTCGTTTCATCGCCAAACTGCCTGCAAAGCTTCAAGACTGTAGCTGTCTGCCAAGTTGGCAAAATTATTTTTCAATTTGTGAAAAGTGGGCGAAATTTGACATGGATCGAAACGTTCACCTCTTTCTATGGCATAAATATGCGGGATAGGAGAAAGCGCCTAAGGCAGCAATGTAGACCACTAAACGGGTCGTCTAACGCCGCAATCCGTACCTCGATACGACGCACCGTTTGCTCACAATAAAATTCCAAACGAAAGCCTGCACTATTTAGCGTGCACATTGCCTGGCTCTATCTTATCCTATATATATAAAGCCACAAGGCTAACTGACTCACTCACTCACTCACTGACATTAATGTTTGCCCACTTCCAAGTGAGGTAGGAACTTGAAATTCGGCAGTCTGATAGCTATTAGGCTGCAACCAAAGGAAAAATTGCAAAAAGTACAATTTTTTTATATTTAGCCCCCCTTCCGCCCAATCAAAGAAATTTCGTGTTAGACCCTTCCAGATGAGCTAGGAACTTGAAATTCGGCAACCTGATAGATATTAGGCTGTAACTCAAGGAAAAATTCCAAAAAGTTCAAATTTTTCTGTACGTAGCCCCCCACGGAATAAACAAATTTCGGGTTAGATCCTTCAGTTCCAGATGCGCTAGAAACTTGAAATTTGGCAAGGTGACAGCTATTAGCGTATAACCCACGGAAAAATTCCAAAAATTTTAAATTTTAATTTTTGCCCCCCTCCCCCCAAACAAAATGGCGGATACCGTGATGCAGTGCCCCACAAAATTAATATTTGGCAAAGTTCTAGCTCCTAGCCTGTAACCGACGTAGAAATTGTAAAAAGTTAAAATATTTAATATTTCATCCACTAAAAAATTCGAAATATTAAGCCAAATTAAATGACGGTGCAGGCTTTCGTTTCGAGCTCTCTTGTGGCTAAACGGTAATTGTTATCAATAAACGGACTGCACTTTCTGCCCCTAAAATGAAGAGATCTACAACTTTGGTCCTATGACTTTTTGTCGTATCTCGACTCCTTCTACCTTAGATTGAGCTTCATTTTCCCGGTATCGGTCATTTTTGTTAAATTTCCATAAATGATTTTACTGATTCACACACTCATAAGATGGATAGATGAACGAAATTCAGGACGCTCCTTGGCAACGTCATTGGCCATATGTAGACCGACTTTCGTTATTCTAGCTGCCTTGCAAGTATGGGAAAACGGAGGGTACATGTGGAAACACTATTGAAATTTCGGCCTAATTTATGATTCTTAAGCAATTTATGGCGAAACCCGTTGAGATACGGCAAAACCTCAAATAAGCAAAATTATAGGTCGTTTCATCGCCAAACTGCCTGCAAAGCTTCAAGACTGTAGCTGTCTGCCAAGTTGGCAAAATTATTTTTCAATTTGTGAAAAGTGGGCGAAATTTGACATGGATCGAAACGTTCACCTCTTTCTATGGCATAAATATGCGGGATAGGAGAAAGCGCCTAAGGCAGCAATGTAGACCACTAAACGGGTCGTCTAACGCCGCAATCCGTACCTCGATACGACGCACCGTTTGCTCACAATAAATTTCCAAACGAAAGCCTGCACTATTTAGCGTGCACATTGCCTGGCTCTATCTTATCCTATATATATAAAGCCACAAGGCTAACTGACTTACTCACTCACTCACTGACATTAATGTTTGCCCACTTCCAAGTGAGGTAGGAACTTGAAATTCGGCAGTCTGATAGCTATTAGGCTGCAACCAAAGGAAAAATTGCAAAAAGTACAATTTTTTTATATTTAGCCCCCCTTCCGCCCAATCAAAGAAATTTCGTGTTAGACCCTTCCAGATGAGCTAGGAACTTGAAATTCGGCAACCTGATAGATATTAGGCTGTAACTCAAGGAAAAATTCCAAAAAGTTCAAATTTTTCTGTACGTAGCCCCCCACGGAATAAACAAATTTCGGGTTAGATCCTTCAGTTCCAGATGCGCTAGAAACTTGAAATTTGGCAAGGTGATAGCTATTAGCGTATAACCCACGGAAAAATTCCAAAAATTTTAAATTTTAATTTTTGCCCCCCTCCCCCCAAACAAAATGGCGGATACCGTGATGCAGTGCCCCACAAAATTAATATTTGGCAAAGTTCTAGCTCCTAGCCTGTAACCGACGTAGAAATTGTAAAAAGTTAAAATATTTAATATTTCATCCACTAAAAAATTCGAAATATTAAGCCAAATTAAATGACGGTGCAGGCTTTCGTTTCGAGCTCTCTTGTGGCTAAACGGTAATTGTTATCAATAAACGGACTGCACTTTCGGCCCCTAAAATGAAGAGATCTACAACTTTGGTCCTATGACTTTTTGTCGTATCTCGACTCCTTCTACCTTAGATTGAGCTTCATTTTCCCGGTATCGGTCATTTTTGTTAAATTTCCATAAATGATTTTACTGATTCACACACTCATAAGATGGATAGATGAACGAAATTCAGGACGCTCCTTGGCAACGTCATTGGCCATATGTAGACCGACTTTCGTTATTCTAGCTGCCTTGCAAGTATGGGAAAACGGAGGGTACATGTGGAAACACTATTGAAATTTCGGCCTAATTTATGATTCTTAAGCAATTTATGGCGAAACCCGTTGAGATACGGCAAAACCTCAAATAAGCAAAATTATAGGTCGTTTCATCGCCAAACTGCCTGCAAAGCTTCAAGACTGTAGCTGTCTGCCAAGTTGGCAAAATTATTTTTCAATTTGTGAAAAGTGGGCGAAATTTGACATGGATCGAAACGTTCACCTCTTTCTATGGCATAAATATGCGGGATAGGAGAAAGCGCCTAAGGCAGCAATGTAGACCACTAAACGGGTCGTCTAACGCCGCAATCCGTACCTCGATACGATGCACCGTTTGTTCGCAATAAATTTCCAAACGAAAGCCTGCACTATTCAGCGTGCACATTGCCTGGCTCTATCTTATCTTATATATATAAAGCCGGAAGGCTCACTCACTGACATAAATGTTTACCCACTTCGACTTGAGCTAGAAACTAGAAATTTGGCAAGGCGATAGCTATTAGCGTGTAACCTACGGAATAATTCCAGAAATTTTAAATTTTAAATTTTTGCCCCCTCCCCCCAAACAAAATGGCGGATACCGTGATGCAGTGCCCTAGAAAATTAATATTTGGCAAAGTTCTAGCTCCTAGCCTGTAACCGACGTAGAAATTGCAAAAAGTTAAAATATTTAATATTTCATCCACTAAAAAATTCGAAATATTATGCCAAATTAAATCACGGTGCAGGCTTTCGTTTCGAGCTCTCTTGTGGCTAAACGGTAATTGTTATCAATAAACGGACTGCACTTTCGGCCCCTAAAATGAAGAGATCTACAACTTTGGTCCTATGACTTTTTATCGTATCTCGACTCCTTCTACCTTAGATTGAGCTTCGTTTTCCCGGTTTCGGTAATTTTTGTTAAATTTCCATAAAGGAGTTTACTGATTCACACACTCATAAGATGGATAGATGAACGAAATTCAGGACGCTTCTTGGCAACGTCATTGGCCATATGTAGACCGACTTTCGTTATTCTAGCTGCCTTGCAAGTATGGGAAAACGGAGGGTACATGTGGAAACACTATTGAAATTTCGGCCTAATTTATGATTCTTAAGCAATTTATGGCGAAACCCGTTGAGATACGGCAAAACCTCAAATAAGCAAAATTATAGGTCGTTTCATCGCCAAACTGCCTGCAAAGCTTCAAGACTGTAGCTGTCTGCCAAGTTGGCAAAATTATTTTTCAATTTGTGAAAAGTGGGCGAAATTTGACATGGATCGAAACGTTCACCTCTTTCTATGGCATAAATATGCGGGATAGGAGAAAGCGCCTAAGGCAGCAATGTAGACCACTAAACGGGTCGTCTAACGCCGCAATCCGTACCTCGATACGACGCACCGTTTGCTCACAATAAAATTCCAAACGAAAGCCTGCACTATTTAGCGTGCACATTGCCTGGCTCTATCTTATCCTATATATATAAAGCCACAAGGCTAACTGACTCACTCACTCACTCACTGACATTAATGTTTGCCCACTTCCAAGTGAGGTAGGAACTTGAAATTCGGCAGTCTGATAGCTATTAGGCTGCAACCAAAGGAAAAATTGCAAAAAGTACAATTTTTTTATATTTAGCCCCCCTTCCGCCCAATCAAAGAAATTTCGTGTTAGACCCTTCCAGATGAGCTAGGAACTTGAAATTCGGCAACCTGATAGATATTAGGCTGTAACTCAAGGAAAAATTCCAAAAAGTTCAAATTTTCTGTACGTAGCCCCCCACGGAATAAACAAATTTCGGGTTAGATCCTTCAGTTCCAGATGCGCTAGAAACTTGAAATTTGGCAAGGTGATAGCTATTAGCGTATAACCCACGGAAAAATTCCAAAAATTTTAAATTTTAATTTTTGCCCCCCTCCCCCCAAACAAAATGGCGGATACCGTGATGCAGTGCCCCACAAAATTAATATTTGGCAAAGTTCTAGCTCCTAGCCTGTAACCGACGTAGAAATTGTAAAAAGTTAAAATATTTAATATTTCATCCACTAAAAAATTCGAAATATTAAGCCAAATTAAATGACGGTGCAGGCTTTCGTTTCGAGCTCTCTTGTGGCTAAACGGTAATTGTTATCAATAAACGGACTGCACTTTCGGCCACTAAAATGAAGAGATCTACAACTTTGGTCCTATGACTTTTTGTCGTATCTCGACTCCTTCTACCTTAGATTGAGCTTCATTTTCCCGGTATCGGTCATTTTTGTTAAATTTCCATAAATGATTTTACTGATTCACACACTCATAAGATGGATAGATGAACGAAATTCAGGACGCTCCTTGGCAACGTCATTGGCCATATGTAGACCGACTTTCGTTATTCTAGCTGCCTTGCAAGTATGGGAAAACGGAGGGTACATGTGGAAACACTATTGAAATTTCGGCCTAATTTATGATTCTTAAGCAATTTATGGCGAAACCCGTTGAGATACGGCAAAACCTCAAATAAGCAAAATTATAGGTCGTTTCATCGCCAAACTGCCTGCAAAGCTTCAAGACTGTAGCTGTCTGCCAAGTTGGCAAAATTATTTTTCAATTTGTGAAAAGTGGGCGAAATTTGACATGGATCGAAACGTTCACCTCTTTCTATGGCATACATATGCGGGATAGGAGAAAGCGCCTAAGGCAGCAATGTAGACCACTAAACGGGTCGTCTAACGCCGCAATCCGTACCTCGATACGACGCACCGTTTGCTCACAATAAATTTCCAAACGAAAGCCTGCACTATTTAGCGTGCACATTGCCTGGCTCTATCTTATCCTATATATATAAAGCCACAAGGCTAACTGACTTACTCACTCACTCACTGACATTAATGTTTGCCCACTTCCAAGTGAGGTAGGAACTTGAAATTCGGCAGTCTGATAGCTATTAGGCTGCAACCAAAGGAAAAATTGCAAAAAGTACAATTTTTTTATATTTAGCCCCCCTTCCGCCCAATCAAAGAAATTTCGTGTTAGACCCTTCCAGATGAGCTAGGAACTTGAAATTCGGCAACCTGATAGATATTAGGCTGTAACTCAAGGAAAAATTCCAAAAAGTTCAAATTTTTCTGTACGTAGCCCCCCACGGAATAAACAAATTTCGGGTTAGATCCTTCAGTTCCAGATGCGCTAGAAACTTGAAATTTGGCAAGGTGATAGCTATTAGCGTATAACCCACGGAAAAATTCCAAAAATTTTAAATTTTAATTTTTGCCCCCCCTCCCCCCAAACAAAATGGCGGATACCGTGATGCAGTGCCCTACAAAATTAATATTTGGCAAAGTTCTAGCTCCTAGCCTGTAACCGACGTAGAAATTGCAAAAAGTTAAAATATTTAATATTTCATCCACTAAAAAATTCGAAATTTTAAGCCAAATTAAATCACGGTGCAGGCTTTCGTTTCGAGCTCTCTTGTAGCTAAACGGTAATTGTTATCAATAAACGGACTGCACTTTCGTCCCCTAAAATGAAGAGATCTACAACTTTGGTCCTATGACTTTTTATCGTATCTCGACTCCTTCTACCTTAGATTGAGCTTCGTTTTCCCGGTTTCGGTAATTTTTGTTAAATTTCCATAAAGGAGTTTACTGATTCACACACTCATAAGATGGATAGATGAACGAAATTCAGGACGCTTCTTGGCAACGTCATTGGCCATATGTAGACCGACTTTCGTTATTCTAGCTGCCTTGCAAGTATGGGAAAACGGAGCGTACATGTGGAAACAATATTGAAATTTCGGCCTAATTTATGATTCTTAAGCAATTTATGGCGAAACCCGTTGAGATACGGCAAAACCTTAAATAACCAAAATTATAGGTCGTTTCATCGCCAATCTGCCTGCAAAGGTTCAAGACTGTAGCTGTCTGCCCAGTTGGCAAAATTATTTTTCAACTTGTGAAAAGTGGGCGAAATTTGACATGGATCGAAACGTTCACCTCGTTCTATGGCATAAATATGCGGGATAGGAGAAAGCGCCTAAGCCAGTAATGTAGACCACTAAAAGGGTCGTCTAACGCCGCAATCCGTACCTCGATACGATGCACCGTTTGTTCGCAATAAATTTCCAAACGAAAGCCTGCACTATTCAGCGTGCACATTGCCTGGCTCTATCTTATCTTATATATATAAAGCCGGAAGGCTCACTCACTGACATAAATGTTTACCCACTTCGACTTGAGCTAGAAACTAGAAATTTGGCAAGGCGATAGCTATTAGCGTGTAACCTACGGAATAATTCCAGAAATTTTAAATTTTAAATTTTTGCCCCCTCCCCCCAAACAAAATGGCGGATACCGTGATGCAGTGCCCTAGAAAATTAATATTTGGCAAAGTTCTAGCTCCTAGCCTGTAACCGACGTAGAAATTGCAAAAAGTTAAAATATTTAATATTTCATCCACTAAAAAATTCGAAATATTATGCCAAATTAAATCACGGTGCAGGCTTTCGTTTCGAGCTCTCTTGTGGCTAAACGGTAATTGTTATCAATAAACGGACTGCACTTTCGGCCCCTAAAATGAAGAGATCTACAACTTTGGTCCTATGACTTTTTATCGTATCTCGACTCCTTCTACCTTAGATTGAGCTTCGTTTTCCCGGTTTCGGTAATTTTTGTTAAATTTCCATAAAGGAGTTTACTGATTCACACACTCATAAGATGGATAGATGAACGAAATTCAGGACGCTTCTTGGCAACGTCATTGGCCATATGTAGACCGACTTTCGTTATTCTAGCTGCCTTGCAAGTATGGGAAAACGGAGGGTACATGTGGAAACACTATTGAAATTTCGGCCTAATTTATGATTCTTAAGCAATTTATGGCGAAACCCGTTGAGATACGGCAAAACCTCAAATAAGCAAAATTATAGGTCGTTTCATCGCCAAACTGCCTGCAAAGCTTCAAGACTGTAGCTGTCTGCCAAGTTGGCAAAATTATTTTTCAATTTGTGAAAAGTGGGCGAAATTTGACATGGATCGAAACGTTCACCTCTTTCTATGGCATAAATATGCGGGATAGGAGAAAGCGCCTAAGGCAGCAATGTAGACCACTAAACGGGTCGTCTAACGCCGCAATCCGTACCTCGATACGACGCACCGTTTGCTCACAATAAAATTCCAAACGAAAGCCTGCACTATTTAGCGTGCACATTGCCTGGCTCTATCTTATCCTATATATATAAAGCCACAAGGCTAACTGACTCACTCACTCACTCACTGACATTAATGTTTGCCCACTTCCAAGTGAGGTAGGAACTTGAAATTCGGCAGTCTGATAGCTATTAGGCTGCAACCAAAGGAAAAATTGCAAAAAGTACAATTTTTTTATATTTAGCCCCCCTTCCGCCCAATCAAAGAAATTTCGTGTTAGACCCTTCCAGATGAGCTAGGAACTTGAAATTCGGCAACCTGATAGATATTAGGCTGTAACTCAAGGAAAAATTCCAAAAAGTTCAAATTTTTCTGTACGTAGCCCCCCACGGAATAAACAAATTTCGGGTTAGATCCTTCAGTTCCAGATGCGCTAGAAACTTGAAATTTGGCAAGGTGATAGCTATTAGCGTATAACCCACGGAAAAATTCCAAAAATTTTAAATTTTAATTTTTGCCCCCCTCCCCCCAAACAAAATGGCGGATACCGTGATGCAGTGCCCCACAAAATTAATATTTGGCAAAGTTCTAGCTCCTAGCCTGTAACCGACGTAGAAATTGTAAAAAGTTAAAATATTTAATATTTCATCCACTAAAAAATTCGAAATATTAAGCCAAATTAAATGACGGTGCAGGCTTTCGTTTCGAGCTCTCTTGTGGCTAAACGGTAATTGTTATCAATAAACGGACTGCACTTTCGGCCCCTAAAATGAAGAGATCTACAACTTTGGTCCTATGACTTTTTGTCGTATCTCGACTCCTTCTACCTTAGATTGAGCTTCATTTTCCCGGTATCGGTCATTTTTGTTAAATTTCCATAAATGATTTTACTGATTCACACACTCATAAGATGGATAGATGAACGAAATTCAGGACGCTCCTTGGCAACGTCATTGGCCATATGTAGACCGACTTTCGTTATTCTAGCTGCCTTGCAAGTATGGGAAAACGGAGGGTACATGTGGAAACACTATTGAAATTTCGGCCTAATTTATGATTCTTAAGCAATTTATGGCGAAACCCGTTGAGATACGGCAAAACCTCAAATAAGCAAAATTATAGGTCGTTTCATCGCCAAACTGCCTGCAAAGCTTCAAGACTGTAGCTGTCTGCCAAGTTGGCAAAATTATTTTTCAATTTGTGAAAAGTGGGCGAAATTTGACATGGATCGAAACGTTCACCTCTTTCTATGGCATAAATATGCGGGATAGGAGAAAGCGCCTAAGGCAGCAATGTAGACCAATAAACGGGTCGTCTAACGCCGCAATCCGTACCTCGATACGACGCACCGTTTGCTCACAATAAATTTCCAAACGAAAGCCTGCACTATTTAGCGTGCACATTGCCTGGCTCTATCTTATCTTATATATATAAAGCCACAAGGCTAACTGACTGACTGACTGACTGACTGACTCACTGACATTAATGTTTGCCCACTTCCAGGTGAGCTAGGAACTTGAAATTCGGCAGTCTGATAGCTTTTAGGCTGCAACCGAAGGAAAAATTGCAAAAAGTTCAAATTTTTCATATTTAGCCCCCCTTCCGCCCAATCAAAGAAATTTCGTGTTAGACCCTTCCAGATGAGCTAGGAACTTGAAATGTGGCAATCTGATAGCTGTTAGGGTGTGTCCCAAGGGAAAATTCCAAAAAGTTCAATTTTTTTGTATTTAGCCCCCCTTCGCCCAATCACTCAAATTTCGGTGTTACAGCCTTGCATATTAGCTAGGAACTTGAAATTCGGCAATCAAATAGCTATTAGGCTGCAACCTAGGAAAAAATTCCAAAAAGTTGAAATTTTTCATATATACCCCCCCTTCCGCCCAGTCAAAATATCGGAGTGAAATTTCGTGTTAGGCCCTTCCAGATGAGCTAGAAACTTGAAATGTGGCAATCTGATAGCTACTAGGGTGTGTCCCAAGGGAATATTCCAAAAAGTTCAAATGTTTTGTTTTTAGCCCCCCTTTCGCCAATCACTCAAATTTCGGTGTTACACCCTTGCAGATGAGCTAGGAACTTTAAATTCGGCAGCCGAATAGCTATTAGGCTGCAACCCAAGGAAAAATTCCAAAAAGTACTATTTTCTTGTATTTAGCCCCCCTTCGCCGAAATACTGAAATATTGTTTTACACCCTTGCAGATGAGCTAGGAACTTTAAATTCGGCAGTCGTATAGCTATTAGGCTGCAACCCAAGGAAAAATTCCAAAAAGTTGAAATTTTTCATATTTAGCCCCCCTCCCGCCCAACCAAAATATCGGAGTGAAATTTCGTGTTAGGCCCTTCCAGATGAGCTAGGAACTTGAAATGTGACAATCTGATAGCTATTAGGGTGTGTCCCAAGGGAGAATTCCAAAAAAGGCAAATTTTTTGTATTTAGCCCCCCTGCGCCGAATCACTCAAATTTCGGTGTTACAGCCTTGCAGATTAGCTAGGAACTTGAAATTCGGCAATCAAATAGCTATTAGGCTGCAACCCAAGGAAAAATTCCGAAAAGTTGAAATTTTTCATATTTAGCCCCCCTACCGCCCAATCAAAATATCGGACTGAAATTTCGTGTTAGGCCCTTCCAGATGAGCTAGGAACTTGAAATGTGGCAATCTGATAGCTATTAAGGGTGTGCCGAAGGGAAAATTCCAAAAAGTTCATTTTTTTGTATTTAGCCCCCCTTCGCCGAATCACTCAAATTTCGGTGTTACACCCTTGCAGATTAGCTAGGAACTTGAAATTCAGCAATCAAATAGGTGTTTGGCTGCAACCCAAGGAAAAATTCCGAAAAAATGAAATTTTTTTATATTTAGCCCCCCTTCCGCCCAATCACAATATCGGAGTGAAATTTCCTGTTAGGCCCTTCCAGATGAGCTAGGAACTTGAAATGTGGCAATCTGATAGCTATTAGGGTGTGTCCCAAGGAAAAATTCCAAAAAGTTCAAATTTTTTGTATTTAGCCCCCCTTCGCCGAATCACTCAAATTTCGGTCTTACACCCTTGCAGATTAGCTAGGAACTTGAAATTCGGCAATCAAATAGCTATTAGGCTGCAACCCAAGGAAAAATTCCGAAAAGTTGAAAACTTTTCATATTTAGCCCCCATTCCGCCCAATCAAAATATCGGAGTGAAATTTCCTGTTAGGCCCTTCCAGATGAGCTAGGAACTTGAAATGTGGCAATCTGATAGCTATTAGGGTGTGTCCCAAGGGAAAATTCCAAAATGTTCAAATTTTTTGTATTTAGCCCCCCCTTCACCGAATCACTCAAATTTTGATTTACACCCTTGCAGATTAGCTAGGAGCTTGAAATTCGGCAATCAAATAGCTATTAGGCTGCAACCCAAGGAAAAATTCCCAAAAGTTGAAATTTTTCACATTTAGCCCCCCTTCCCCCCAATCAAAATATCGGAGTGAAATTTCGTGTTGGGCCCTTCCAGATGAGCTAGGAACTTGAAATGTGGCAATCTGATAGCTATTAGCGTGCGTCCCAAGGATTAATTCCAAAAAGTTCAAATTTTTTGTATTTAGCCCCCCCACCGATTCACTCAAATTTCGGTGTTACACCCTTGCAGATTAGCTAGGAACTTGAAATTCTGCAATCTGACAGTTATTAGGCTGCAAAGCAAGGAAAAATTCCGAAAAGTTGTAATTTTTCATATTTAGCCCCCTTCCGCCCAATCAATATATCGGACTGAAATTTCCTGTTAGACACTTCCATATGAGCTGGGAACTTGAAATTCGGCAACCTGATATATATGAGGCTGTAACCCAAGGAAAAATTCCAAAAAGTAATTTTTTTTTATTTAGCCCCCCACGGAATCAAAATATCGGACTCAAATTTCGGTTCAGACCCTTCAGTTCCAGATGAGCTAGGAACTTGAAATTCGGTAATCTGATAGCTATTCCGCCGTAACACCAGGAAAAAATGCAAATAGCTGAATCATTTCCTATTTAGCCCCCCTCCACCCAATCAAAGTTTCGGACTAAAATTTCGGGGTAGATCCTTCCAGATGAGCTAGGAACTTGAAATTCAGCATTCTGATAGTTATTAGGCTGTAACCCCTGGAAAAAATCCGAAAAGCTAAAATTTTTAATAATTAACCCCCTCCCACCGAATCAATATATAGGACGGTGCAGGCTTTCGTTTCGAGCTCTCTTGTGGCCGAACGGTAATTGCTATGAATGAACGGATTGCACTTTCGGCTCCTAAAATTAAGAGATCTACAACTTTGGTCTTATGACTTTTTGTCGTATCTCGACCCCTTCTACCTTAGATTGAGCTTCATTTTCCCGGTTTCGCAAAATTTTGTTAAATTTCCATAAATTATTTTCTGATTCACACACTCATAAGATGGGTAGATGAACGAAATTCAGCACGCTCGTTGGCAACGGCATTGGCCATATGTAGGCCGACTTTGGTTATTCTAGCTGCCTTGCAAGTATGGGAAAACGGAGGGTACATGTGGAAACACTACTGAAATTTCGGCCTAATTGATGATTCTTAAGCAATTTATGGCGAAACCCGTTGAGATACGGTAAAACCTCAAATAACCGAAATTATAGGCCGTTTCATCGTCAACGTGCCTGCAAAGTTTCAAGACTGTAGCTGTCTGCCATGTTGGCAAAATTATTTTTCAATTTGTGAAAAGTGGGCGAAATTTGACATGGATCGAAACGTTCACCTCCTCTATGGCATAAATATGCGGGGTAGGAGAAAGCGCCAAAGACAGTAATGTAGACCACTAAAAGGGTCGCCTAACGCCGCAAACCGTACCGCGATACGATGCACCGTTCGCTCGCAATCAATTTGCAAACGAAAGCCTGCACTATTCAGCGTGCACATTGCCTGACTATCTTACCTTATCCTATATATATAACTCCCCTTTACGTTAGGAAAATATTTCATATCTTGTGAGAATCGTACGTAATTTGCACCACGTCCAAACGTTTAACGCTTTCTTTGCTATAAATCGTGAATATACGGTACGAGAAAATATTCTAGGACCAAAAATATACGCAAATAAATGGGCCGTCTGGTGGCACAATCCGTTTTCCGTAACGAAGTACCCATTCCTCACAGTAATTTCCCATAAGACCACTTGTAATATAGAGGAATTGGGGGTTTGGGGGCGCAGCCCCCAACGAGCGAAAGCGAGTCCTATATATATAAAGCCACAAGGCTAACTGACTCACTCACTCACTCACTGACATTAATGTTTGCCCACTTCCAAGTGAGGTAGGAACTTGAAATTCGGCAGTCTGATAGCTATTAGGCTGCAACCAAAGGAAAAATTGCAAAAAGTACAATTTTTTTATATTTAGCCCCCCTTCCGCCCAATCAAAGAAATTTCGTGTTAGACCCTTCCAGATGAGCTAGGAACTTGAAATTCGGCAACCTGATAGATATTAGGCTGTAACTCAAGGAAAAATTCCAAAAAGTTCAAATTTTTCTGTACGTAGCCCCCCACGGAATAAACAAATTTCGGGTTAGATCCTTCAGTTCCAGATGCGCTAGAAACTTGAAATTTGGCAAGGTGATAGCTATTAGCGTATAACCCACGGAAAAATTCCAAAAATTTTAAATTTTAATTTTTGCCCCCCTCCCCCCAAACAAAATGGCGGATACCGTGATGCAGTGCCCCACAAAATTAATATTTGGCAAAGTTCTAGCTCCTAGCCTGTAACCGACGTAGAAATTGTAAAAAGTTAAAATATTTAATATTTCATCCACTAAAAAATTCGAAATATTAAGCCAAATTAAATGACGGTGCAGGCTTTCGTTTCGAGCTCTCTTGTGGCTAAACGGTAATTGTTATCAATAAACGGACTGCACTTTCGGGCCCTAAAATGAAGAGATCTACAACTTTGGTCCTATGACTTTTTGTCGTATCTCGACTCCTTCTACCGACTCCTTTTCCCGGTTTCGGTAATTTTTGTTAAATTTCCATAAAGGAGTTTACTGATTCACACACTCATAAGATGGATAGATGAACGAAATTCAGGACGCTTCTTGGCAACGTCATTGGCCATATGTAGACCGACTTTCGTTATTCTAGCTGCCTTGCAAGTATGGGAAAACGGAGCGTACATGTGGAAACAATATTGAAATTTCGGCCTAATTTATGATTCTTAAGCAATTTATGGCGAAACCCGTTGAGATACGGCAAAAACTTAAATAACCAAAATTATAGGTCGTTTCATCGCCAATCTGCCTGCAAAGGTTCAAGACTGTAGCTGTCTGCCCAGTTGGCAAAATTATTTTTCAACTTGTGAAAAGTGGGCGAAATTTGACATGGATCGAAACGTTCACCTCGTTCTATGGCATAAATATGCGGGATAGGAGAAAGCGCCTAAGCCAGTAATGTAGACCACTAAAAGGGTCGTCTAACGCCGCAATCCGTACCTCGATACGATGCACCGTTTGTTCGCAATAAATTTCCAAACGAAAGCCTGCACTATTCAGCGTGCACATTGCCTGGCTCTATCTTATCTTATATATATAAAGCCGCAAGGCTCACTCACTGACATAAATGTTTACCCACTTCGACTTGAGCTAGAAACTAGAAATTTGGCAAGGCGATAGCTATTAGCGTGTAACCTACGGAATAATTCCAGAAATTTTAAATTTTAAATTTTTGCCCACTCCCCCCAAACAAAATGGCGGATACCGTGATGCAGTGCCCTAGAAAATTAATATTTGGCAAAGTTCTAGCTCCTAGCCTGTAACCGACGTAGAAATTGCAAAAAGTTAAAATATTTAATATTTCATCCACTAAAAAATTCGAAATATTATGCCAAATTAAATCACGGTGCAGGCTTTCGTTTCGAGCTCTCTTGTGGCTAAACGGTAATTGTTATCAATAAACGGACTGCACTTTCGGCCCCTAAAATGAAGAGATCTACAACTTTGGTCCTATGACTTTTTGTCGTATCTCGACTCCTTCTACCTTAGATTGAGCTTCATTTTCCCGGTATCGGTCATTTTTGTTAAATTTCCATAAATGATTTTACTGATTCACACACTCATAAGATGGATAGATGAACGAAATTCAGGACGCTTCTTGGCAACGTCATTGGCCATATGTAGACCGACTTTCGTTATTCTAGCTGCCTTGCAAGTATGGGAAAACGGAGGGTACATGTGGAAACACTATTGAAATTTCGGCCTAATTTATGATTCTTAAGCAATTTATGGCGAAACCCGTTGAGATACGGCAAAACCTCAAATAAGCAAAATTATAGGTCGTTTCATCGCCAAACTGCCTGCAAAGCTTCAAGACTGTAGCTGTCTGCCAAGTTGGCAAAATTATTTTTCAATTTGTGAAAAGTGGGCGAAATTTGACATGGATCGAAACGTTCACCTCTTTCTATGGCATAAATATGCGGGATAGGAGAAAGCGCCTAAGGCAGCAATGTAGACCACTAAACGGGTCGTCTAACGCCGCAATCCGTACCTCGATACGACGCACCGTTTGCTCACAATAAATTTCCAAACGAAAGCCTGCACTATTTAGCGTGCACATTGCCTGGCTCTATCTTATCCTATATATATAAAACCACAAGGCTAACTGACTCACTCACTCACTCACTGACATTAATGTTTGCCCACTTCCAAGTGAGGTAGGAACTTGAAATTCGGCAGTCTGATAGCTATTAGGCTGCAACCAAAGGAAAAATTGCAAAAAGTACAATTTTTTTATATTTAGCCCCCCTTCCGCCCAATCAAAGAAATTTCGTGTTAGACCCTTCCAGATGAGCTAGGAACTTGAAATTCGGCAACCTGATAGATATTAGGCTGTAACTCAAGGAAAAATTCCAAAAAGTTCAAATTTTTCTGTACGTAGCCCCCCACGGAATAAACAAATTTCGGGTTAGATCCTTCAGTTCCAGATGCGCTAGAAACTTGAAATTTGGCAAGGTGATAGCTATTAGCGTATAACCCACGGAAAAATTCCAAAAATTTTAAATTTTAATTTTTGCCCCCCTCCCCCCAAACAAAATGGCGGATACCGTGATGCAGTGCCCCACAAAATTAATATTTGGCAAAGTTCTAGCTCCTAGCCTGTAACCGACGTAGAAATTGTAAAAAGTTAAAATATTTAATATTTCATCCACTAAAAAATTCGAAATATTAAGCCAAATTAAATGACGGTGCAGGCTTTCGTTTCGAGCTCTCTTGTGGCTAAACGGTAATTGTTATCAATAAACGGACTGCACTTTCGGCCCCTAAAATGAAGAGATCTACAACTTTGGTCCTATGACTTTTTGTCGTATCTCGACTCCTTCTACCTTAGATTGAGCTTCATTTTCCCGGTATCGGTCATTTTTGTTAAATTTCCATAAATGATTTTACTGATTCACACACTCATAAGATGGATAGATGAACGAAATTCAGGACGCTCCTTGGCAACGTCATTGGCCATATGTAGACCGACTTTCGTTATTCTAGCTGCCTTGCAAGTATGGGAAAACGGAGGGTACATGTGGAAACACTATTGAAATTTCGGCCTAATTTATGATTCTTAAGCAATTTATGGCGAAACCCGTTGAGATACGGCAAAACCTCAAATAAGCAAAATTATAGGTCGTTTCATCGCCAAACTGCCTGCAAAGCTTCAAGACTGTAGCTGTCTGCCAAGTTGGCAAAATTATTTTTCAATTTGTGAAAAGTGGGCGAAATTTGACATGGATCGAAACGTTCACCTCTTTCTATGGCATAAATATGCGGGATAGGAGAAAGCGCCTAAGGCAGCAATGTAGACCACTAAACGGGTCGTCTAACGCCGCAATCCGTACCTCGATACGACGCACCGTTTGCTCACAATAAATTTCCAAACGAAAGCCTGCACTATTTAGCGTGCACATTGCCTGGCTCTATCTTATCCTATATATATAAAGCCACAAGGCTAACTGACTCACTCACTCACTCACTGACATTAATGTTTGCCCACTTCCAAGTGAGGTAGGAACTTGAAATTCGGCAGTCTGATAGCTATTAGGCTGCAACCAAAGGAAAAATTGCAAAAAGTACAATTTTTTTATATTTAGCCCCCCTTCCGCCCAATCAAAGAAATTTCGTGTTAGACCCTTCCAGATGAGCTAGGAACTTGAAATTCGGCAACCTGATAGATATTAGGCTGTAACTCAAGGAAAAATTCCAAAAAGTTCAAATTTTTCTGTACGTAGCCCCCCACGGAATAAACAAATTTCGGGTTAGATCCTTCAGTTCCAGATGCGCTAGAAACTTGAAATTTGGCAAGGTGATAGCTATTAGCGTATAACCCACGGAAAAATTCCAAAAATTTTAAATTTTAATTTTTGCACCCCTCCCCCCAAACAAAATGGCGGATACCGTGATGCAGTGCCCCACAAAATTAATATTTGGCAAAGTTCTAGCTCCTAGCCTGTAACCGACGTAGAAATTGTAAAAAGTTAAAATATTTAATATTTCATCCACTAAAAAATTCGAAATATTAAGCCAAATTAAATGACGGTGCAGGCTTTCGTTTCGAGCTCTCTTGTGGCTAAACGGTAATTGTTATCAATAAACGGACTGCACTTTCGTCCCCTAAAATGAAGAGATCTACAACTTTGGTCCTATGACTTTTTATCGTATCTCGACTCCTTCTACCTTAGATTGAGCTTCGTTTTCCCGGTTTCGGTAATTTTTGTTAAATTTCCATAAAGGAGTTTACTGATTCACACACTCATAAGATGGATAGATGAACGAAATTCAGGACGCTTCTTGGCAACGTCATTGGCCATATGTAGACCGACTTTCGTTATTCTAGCTGCCTTGCAAGTATGGGAAAACGGAGCGTACATGTGGAAACAATATTGAAATTTCGGCCTAATTTATGATTCTTAAGCAATTTATGGCGAAACCCGTTGAGATACGGCAAAACCTTAAATAACCAAAATTATAGGTCGTTTCATCGCCAATCTGCCTGCAAAGGTTCAAGACTGTAGCTGTCTGCCCAGTTGGCAAAATTATTTTTCAACTTGTGAAAAGTGGGCGAAATTTGACATGGATCGAAACGTTCACCTCGTTCTATGGCATAAATATGCGGGATAGGAGAAAGCGCCTAAGCCAGTAATGTAGACCACTAAAAGGGTCGTCTAACGCCGCAATCCGTACCTCGATACGATGCACCGTTTGTTCGCAATAAATTTCCAAACGAAAGCCTGCACTATTCAGCGTGCACATTGCCTGGCTCTATCTTATCTTATATATATAAAGCCGGAAGGCTCACTCACTGACATAAATGTTTACCCACTTCGACTTGAGCTAGAAACTAGAAATTTGGCAAGGCGATAGCTATTAGCGTGTAACCTACGGAATAATTCCAGAAATTTTAAATTTTAAATTTTTGCCCACTCCCCCCAAACAAAATGGCGGATACCGTGATGCAGTGCCCTAGAAAATTAATATTTGGCAAAGTTCTAGCTCCTAGCCTGTAACCGACGTAGAAATTGCAAAAAGTTAAAATATTTAATATTTCATCCACTAAAAAATTCGAAATATTATGCCAAATTAAATCACGGTGCAGGCTTTCGTTTCGAGCTCTCTTGTGGCTAAACGGTAATTGTTATCAATAAACGGACTGCACTTTCGGCCCCTAAAATGAAGAGATCTACAACTTTGGTCCTATGACTTTTTATCGTATCTCGACTCCTTCTACCTTAGATTGAGCTTCGTTTTCCCGGTTTCGGTAATTTTTGTTAAATTTCCATAAAGGAGTTTACTGATTCACACACTCATAAGATGGATAGATGAACGAAATTCAAGACGCTTCTTGGCAACGTCATTGGCCATATGTAGACCGACTTTCGTTATTCTAGCTGCCTTGCAAGTATGGGATAACGGAGGGTACATGTGGAAACACTATTGAAATTTCGGCCTAATTTATGATTCTTAAGCAATTTATGGCGAAACCCGTTGAGATACGGCAAAACCTCAAATAAGCAAAATTATAGGTCGTTTCATCGCCAAACTGCCTGCAAAGCTTCAAGACTGTAGCTGTCTGCCAAGTTGGCAAAATTATTTTTCAATTTGTGAAAAGTGGGCGAAATTTGACATGGATCGAAACGTTCACCTCTTTCTATGGCATAAATATGCGGGATAGGAGAAAGCGCCTAAGGCAGCAATGTAGACCACTAAACGGGTCGTCTAACGCCGCAATCCGTACCTCGATACGACGCACCGTTTGCTCACAATAAATTTCCAAACGAAAGCCTGCACTATTTAGCGTGCACATTGCCTGGCTCTATCTTATCCTATATATATAAAGCCACAAGGCTAACTGACTCACTCACTCACTCACTGACATTAATGTTTGCCCACTTCCAAGTGAGGTAGGAACTTGAAATTCGGCAGTCTGATAGCTATTAGGCTGCAACCAAAGGAAAAATTGCAAAAAGTACAATTTTTTTATATTTAGCCCCCTTCCGCCCAATCAAAGAAATTTCGTGTTAGACCCTTCCAGATGAGCTAGGAACTTGAAATTCGGCAACCTGATAGATATTAGGCTGTAACTCAAGGAAAAATTCCAAAAAGTTCAAATTTTTCTGTACGTAGCCCCCCACGGAATAAACAAATTTCGGGTTAGATCCTTCAGTTCCAGATGCGCTAGAAACTTGAAATTTGGCAAGGTGATAGCTATTAGCGTATAACCCACGGAAAAATTCCAAAAATTTTAAATTTTAATTTTTGCCCCCCTCCCCCCAAACAAAATGGCGGATACCGTGATGCAGTGCCCCACAAAATTAATATTTGGCAAAGTTCTAGCTCCTAGCCTGTAACCGACGTAGAAATTGTAAAAAGTTAAAATATTTAATATTTCATCCACTAAAAAATTCGAAATATTAAGCCAAATTAAATGACGGTGCAGGCTTTCGTTTCGAGCTCTCTTGTGGCTAAACGGTAATTGTTATCAATAAACGGACTGCACTTTCGGCCCCTAAAATGAAGAGATCTACAACTTTGGTCCTATGACTTTTTGTCGTATCTCGACTCCTTCTACCTTAGATTGAGCTTCATTTTCCCGGTATCGGTCATTTTTGTTAAATTTCCATAAATGATTTTACTGATTCACACACTCATAAGATGGATAGATGAACGAAATTCAGGACGCTCCTTGGCAACGTCATTGGCCATATGTAGACCGACTTTCGTTATTCTAGCTGCCTTGCAAGTATGGGAAAACGGAGGGTACATGTGGAAACACTATTGAAATTTCGGCCTAATTTATGATTCTTAAGCAATTTATGGCGAAACCCGTTGAGATACGGCAAAACCTCAAATAAGCAAAATTATAGGTCGTTTCATCGCCAAACTGCCTGCAAAGCTTCAAGACTGTAGCTGTCTGCCAAGTTGGCAAAATTATTTTTCAATTTGTGAAAAGTGGGCGAAATTTGACATGGATCGAAACGTTCACCTCTTTCTATGGCATAAATATGCGGGATAGGAGAAAGCGCCTAAGGCAGCAATGTAGACCACTAAACGGGTCGTCTAACGCCGCAATCCGTACCTCGATACGACGCACCGTTTGCTCACAATAAATTTCCAAACGAAAGCCTGCACTATTTAGCGTGCACATTGCCTGGCTCTATCTTATCCTATATATATAAAGCCACAAGGCTAACTGACTCACTCACTCACTCACTGACATTAATGTTTGCCCACTTCCAAGTGAGGTAGGAACTTGAAATTCGGCAGTCTGATAGCTATTAGGCTGCAACCAAAGGAAAAATTGCAAAAAGTACAATTTTTTTATATTTAGCCCCCCTTCCGCCCAATCAAAGAAATTTCGTGTTAGACCCTTCCAGATGAGCTAGGAACTTGAAATTCGGCAACCTGATAGATATTAGGCTGTAACTCAAGGAAAAATTCCAAAAAGTTCAAATTTTTCTGTACGTAGCCCCCCACGGAATAAACAAATTTCGGGTTAGATCCTTCAGTTCCAGATGCGCTAGAAACTTGAAATTTGGCAAGGTGATAGCTATTAGCGTATAACCCACGGAAAAATTCCAAAAATTTTAAATTTTAATTTTTGCCCCCCTCCCCCCAAACAAAATGGCGGATACCGTGATGCAGTGCCCCACAAAATTAATATTTGGCAAAGTTCTAGCTCCTAGCCTGTAACCGACGTAGAAATTGTAAAAAGTTAAAATATTTAATATTTCATCCACTAAAAAATTCGAAATATTAAGCCAAATTAAATGACGGTGCAGGCTTTCGTTTCGAGCTCTCTTGTGGCTAAACGGTAATTGTTATCAATAAACGGACTGCACTTTCGGCCCCTAAAATGAAGAGATCTACAACTTTGGTCCTATGACTTTTTGTCGTATCTCGACTCCTTCTACCTTAGATTGAGCTTCATTTTCCCGGTATCGGTCATTTTTGTTAAATTTCCATAAATGATTTTACTGATTCACACACTCATAAGATGGATAGATGAACGAAATTCAGGACGCTCCTTGGCAACGTCATTGGCCATATGTAGACCGACTTTCGTTATTCTAGCTGCCTTGCAAGTATGGGAAAACGGAGGGTACATGTGGAAACACTATTGAAATTTCGGCCTAATTTATGATTCTTAAGCAATTTATGGCGAAACCCGTTGAGATACGGCAAAACCTCAAATAAGCAAAATTATAGGTCGTTTCATCGCCAAACTGCCTGCAAAGCTTCAAGACTGTAGCTGTCTGCCAAGTTGGCAAAATTATTTTTCAATTTGTGAAAAGTGGGCGAAATTTGACATGGATCGAAACGTTCACCTCTTTCTATGGCATAAATATGCGGGATAGGAGAAAGCGCCTAAGGCAGCAATGTAGACCACTAAACGGGTCGTCTAACGCCGCAATCCGTACCTCGATACGACGCACCGTTTGCTCACAATAAATTTCCAAACGAAAGCCTGCACTATTTAGCGTGCACATTGCCTGGCTCTATCTTATCCTATATATATAAAGCCACAAGGCTAACTGACTTACTCACTCACTCACTGACATTAATGTTTGCCCACTTCCAAGTGAGGTAGGAACTTGAAATTCGGCAGTCTGATAGCTATTAGGCTGCAACCAAAGGAAAAATTGCAAAAAGTACAATTTTTTTATATTTAGCCCCCCTTCCGCCCAATCAAAGAAATTTCGTGTTAGACCCTTCCAGATGAGCTAGGAACTTGAAATTCGGCAACCTGATAGATATTAGGCTGTAACTCAAGGAAAAATTCCAAAAAGTTCAAATTTTTCTGTACGTAGCCCCCCACGGAATAAACAAATTTCGGGTTAGATCCTTCAGTTCCAGATGCGCTAGAAACTTGAAATTTGGCAAGGTGATAGCTATTAGCGTATAACCCACGGAAAAATTCCAAAAATTTTAAATTTTAATTTTTGCCCCCCTCCCCCCAAACAAAATGGCGGATACCGTGATGCAGTGCCCCACAAAATTAATATTTGGCAAAGTTCTAGCTCCTAGCCTGTAACCGACGTAGAAATTGTAAAAAGTTAAAATATTTAATATTTCATCCACTAAAAAATTCGAAATATTAAGCCAAATTAAATGACGGTGCAGGCTTTCGTTTCGAGCTCTCTTGTGGCTAAACGGTAATTGTTATCAATAAACGGACTGCACTTTCGGCCCCTAAAATGAAGAGATCTACAACTTTGGTCCTATGACTTTTTGTCGTATCTCGACTCCTTCTACCTTAGATTGAGCTTCATTTTCCCGGTATCGGTCATTTTTGTTAAATTTCCATAAATGATTTTACTGATTCACACACTCATAAGATGGATAGATGAACGAAATTCAGGACGCTCCTTGGCAACGTCATTGGCCATATGTAGACCGACTTTCGTTATTCTAGCTGCCTTGCAAGTATGGGAAAACGGAGGGTACATGTGGAAACACTATTGAAATTTCGGCCTAATTTATGATTCTTAAGCAATTTATGGCGAAACCCGTTGAGATACGGCAAAACCTCAAATAAGCAAAATTATAGGTCGTTTCATCGCCAAACTGCCTGCAAAGCTTCAAGACTGTAGCTGTCTGCCAAGTTGGCAAAATTATTTTTCAATTTGTGAAAAGTGGGCGAAATTTGACATGGATCGAAACGTTCACCTCTTTCTATGGCATAAATATGCGGGATAGGAGAAAGCGCCTAAGGCAGCAATGTAGACCACTAAACGGGTCGTCTAACGCCGCAATCCGTACCTCGATACGACGCACCGTTTGCTCACAATAAATTTCCAAACGAAAGCCTGCACTATTTAGCGTGCACATTGCCTGGCTCTATCTTATCCTATATATATAAAGCCACAAGGCTAACTGACTCACTCACTCACTCACTGACATTAATGTTTGCCCACTTCCAAGTGAGGTAGGAACTTGAAATTCGGCAGTCTGATAGCTATTAGGCTGCAACCAAAGGAAAAATTGCAAAAAGTACAATTTTTTTATATTTAGCCCCCCTTCCGCCCAATCAAAGAAATTTCGTGTTAGACCCTTCCAGATGAGCTAGGAACTTGAAATTCGGCAACCTGATAGATATTAGGCTGTAACTCAAGGAAAAATTCCAAAAAGTTCAAATTTTTCTGTACGTAGCCCCCCACGGAATAAACAAATTTCGGGTTAGATCCTTCAGTTCCAGATGCGCTAGAAACTTGAAATTTGGCAAGGTGATAGCTATTAGCGTATAACCCACGGAAAAATTCCAAAAATTTTAAATTTTAATTTTTGCCCCCCTCCCCCCAAACAAAATGGCGGATACCGTGATGCAGTGCCCCACAAAATTAATATTTGGCAAAGTTCTAGCTCCTAGCCTGTAACCGACGTAGAAATTGTAAAAAGTTAAAATATTTAATATTTCATCCACTAAAAAATTCGAAATATTAAGCCAAATTAAATGACGGTGCAGGCTTTCGTTTCGAGCTCTCTTGTGGCTAAACGGTAATTGTTATCAATAAACGGACTGCACTTTCGGCCCCTAAAATGAAGAGATCTACAACTTTGGTCCTATGACTTTTTGTCGTATCTCGACTCCTTCTACCTTAGATTGAGCTTCATTTTCCCGGTATCGGTCATTTTTGTTAAATTTCCATAAATGATTTTACTGATTCACACACTCATAAGATGGATAGATGAACGAAATTCAGGACGCTCCTTGGCAACGTCATTGGCCATATGTAGACCGACTTTCGTTATTCTAGCTGCCTTGCAAGTATGGGAAAACGGAGGGTACATGTGGAAACACTATTGAAATTTCGGCCTAATTTATGATTCTTAAGCAATTTATGGCGAAACCCGTTGAGATACGGCAAAACCTCAAATAAGCAAAATTATAGGTCGTTTCATCGCCAAACTGCCTGCAAAGCTTCAAGACTGTAGCTGTCTGCCAAGTTGGCAAAATTATTTTTCAATTTGTGAAAAGTGGGCGAAATTTGACATGGATCGAAACGTTCACCTCTTTCTATGGCATAAATATGCGGGATAGGAGAAAGCGCCTAAGGCAGCAATGTAGACCACTAAACGGGTCGTCTAACGCCGCAATCCGTACCTCGATACGACGCACCGTTTGCTCACAATAAATTTCCAAACGAAAGCCTGCACTATTTAGCGTGCACATTGCCTGGCTCTATCTTATCCTATATATATAAAGCCACAAGGCTAACTGACTTACTCACTCACTCACTGACATTAATGTTTGCCCACTTCCAAGTGAGGTAGGAACTTGAAATTCGGCAGTCTGATAGCTATTAGGCTGCAACCAAAGGAAAAATTGCAAAAAGTACAATTTTTTTATATTTAGCCCCCCTTCCGCCCAATCAAAGAAATTTCGTGTTAGACCCTTCCAGATGAGCTAGGAACTTGAAATTCGGCAACCTGATAGATATTAGGCTGTAACTCAAGGAAAAATTCCAAAAAGTTCAAATTTTTCTGTACGTAGCCCCCCACGGAATAAACAAATTTCGGGTTAGATCCTTCAGTTCCAGATGCGCTAGAAACTTGAAATTTGGCAAGGTGATAGCTATTAGCGTATAACCCACGGAAAAATTCCAAAAATTTTAAATTTTAATTTTTGCCCCCCTCCCCCCAAACAAAATGGCGGATACCGTGATGCAGTGCCCCACAAAATTAATATTTGGCAAAGTTCTAGCTCCTAGCCTGTAACCGACGTAGAAATTGTAAAAAGTTAAAATATTTAATATTTCATCCACTAAAAAATTCGAAATATTAAGCCAAATTAAATGACGGTGCAGGCTTTCGTTTCGAGCTCTCTTGTGGCTAAACGGTAATTGTTATCAATAAACGGACTGCACTTTCGGCCCCTAAAATGAAGAGATCTACAACTTTGGTCCTATGACTTTTTGTCGTATCTCGACTCCTTCTACCTTAGATTGAGCTTCATTTTCCCGGTATCGGTCATTTTTGTTAAATTTCCATAAATGATTTTACTGATTCACACACTCATAAGATGGATAGATGAACGAAATTCAGGACGCTCCTTGGCAACGTCATTGGCCATATGTAGACCGACTTTCGTTATTCTAGCTGCCTTGCAAGTATGGGAAAACGGAGGGTACATGTGGAAACACTATTGAAATTTCGGCCTAATTTATGATTCTTAAGCAATTTATGGCGAAACCCGTTGAGATACGGCAAAACCTCAAATAAGCAAAATTATAGGTCGTTTCATCGCCAAACTGCCTGCAAAGCTTCAAGACTGTAGCTGTCTGCCAAGTTGGCAAAATTATTTTTCAATTTGTGAAAAGTGGGCGAAATTTGACATGGATCGAAACGTTCACCTCTTTCTATGGCATAAATATGCGGGATAGGAGAAAGCGCCTAAGGCAGCAATGTAGACCACTAAACGGGTCGTCTAACGCCGCAATCCGTACCTCGATACGACGCACCGTTTGCTCACAATAAATTTCCAAACGAAAGCCTGCACTATTTAGCGTGCACATTGCCTGGCTCTATCTTATCCTATATATATAAAGCCACAAGGCTAACTGACTTACTCACTCACTCACTGACATTAATGTTTGCCCACTTCCAAGTGAGGTAGGAACTTGAAATTCGGCAGTCTGATAGCTATTAGGCTGCAACCAAAGGAAAAATTGCAAAAAGTACAATTTTTTTATATTTAGCCCCCCTTCCGCCCAATCAAAGAAATTTCGTGTTAGACCCTTCCAGATGAGCTAGGAACTTGAAATTCGGCAACCTGATAGATATTAGGCTGTAACTCAAGGAAAAATTCCAAAAAGTTCAAATTTTTCTGTACGTAGCCCCCCACGGAATAAACAAATTTCGGGTTAGATCCTTCAGTTCCAGATGCGCTAGAAACTTGAAATTTGGCAAGGTGATAGCTATTAGCGTATAACCCACGGAAAAATTCCAAAAATTTTAAATTTTAATTTTTGCCCCCCCTCCCCCCAAACAAAATGGCGGATACCGTGATGCAGTGCCCTACAAAATTAATATTTGGCAAAGTTCTAGCTCCTAGCCTGTAACCGACGTAGAAATTGCAAAAAGTTAAAATATTTAATATTTCATCCACTAAAAAATTCGAAATTTTAAGCCAAATTAAATCACGGTGCAGGCTTTCGTTTCGAGCTCTCTTGTAGCTAAACGGTAATTGTTATCAATAAACGGACTGCACTTTCGTCCCCTAAAATGAAGAGATCTACAACTTTGGTCCTATGACTTTTTATCGTATCTCGACTCCTTCTACCTTAGATTGAGCTTCGTTTTCCCGGTTTCGGTAATTTTTGTTAAATTTCCATAAAGGAGTTTACTGATTCACACACTCATAAGATGGATAGATGAACGAAATTCAGGACGCTTCTTGGCAACGTCATTGGCCATATGTAGACCGACTTTCGTTATTCTAGCTGCCTTGCAAGTATGGGAAAACGGAGCGTACATGTGGAAACAATATTGAAATTTCGGCCTAATTTATGATTCTTAAGCAATTTATGGCGAAACCCGTTGAGATACGGCAAAACCTTAAATAACCAAAATTATAGGTCGTTTCATCGCCAATCTGCCTGCAAAGGTTCAAGACTGTAGCTGTCTGCCCAGTTGGCAAAATTATTTTTCAACTTGTGAAAAGTGGGCGAAATTTGACATGGATCGAAACGTTCACCTCGTTCTATGGCATAAATATGCGGGATAGGAGAAAGCGCCTAAGCCAGTAATGTAGACCACTAAAAGGGTCGTCTAACGCCGCAATCCGTACCTCGATACGATGCACCGTTTGTTCGCAATAAATTTCCAAACGAAAGCCTGCACTATTCAGCGTGCACATTGCCTGGCTCTATCTTATCTTATATATATAAAGCCGGAAGGCTCACTCACTGACATAAATGTTTACCCACTTCGACTTGAGCTAGAAACTAGAAATTTGGCAAGGCGATAGCTATTAGCGTGTAACCTACGGAATAATTCCAGAAATTTTAAATTTTAAATTTTTGCCCCCTCCCCCCAAACAAAATGGCGGATACCGTGATGCAGTGCCCTAGAAAATTAATATTTGGCAAAGTTCTAGCTCCTAGCCTGTAACCGACGTAGAAATTGCAAAAAGTTAAAATATTTAATATTTCATCCACTAAAAAATTCGAAATATTATGCCAAATTAAATCACGGTGCAGGCTTTCGTTTCGAGCTCTCTTGTGGCTAAACGGTAATTGTTATCAATAAACGGACTGCACTTTCGGCCCCTAAAATGAAGAGATCTACAACTTTGGTCCTATGACTTTTTATCGTATCTCGACTCCTTCTACCTTAGATTGAGCTTCGTTTTCCCGGTTTCGGTAATTTTTGTTAAATTTCCATAAAGGAGTTTACTGATTCACACACTCATAAGATGGATAGATGAACGAAATTCAGGACGCTTCTTGGCAACGTCATTGGCCATATGTAGACCGACTTTCGTTATTCTAGCTGCCTTGCAAGTATGGGAAAACGGAGGGTACATGTGGAAACACTATTGAAATTTCGGCCTAATTTATGATTCTTAAGCAATTTATGGCGAAACCCGTTGAGATACGGCAAAACCTCAAATAAGCAAAATTATAGGTCGTTTCATCGCCAAACTGCCTGCAAAGCTTCAAGACTGTAGCTGTCTGCCAAGTTGGCAAAATTATTTTTCAATTTGTGAAAAGTGGGCGAAATTTGACATGGATCGAAACGTTCACCTCTTTCTATGGCATAAATATGCGGGATAGGAGAAAGCGCCTAAGGCAGCAATGTAGACCACTAAACGGGTCGTCTAACGCCGCAATCCGTACCTCGATACGACGCACCGTTTGCTCACAATAAAATTCCAAACGAAAGCCTGCACTATTTAGCGTGCACATTGCCTGGCTCTATCTTATCCTATATATATAAAGCCACAAGGCTAACTGACTCACTCACTCACTCACTGACATTAATGTTTGCCCACTTCCAAGTGAGGTAGGAACTTGAAATTCGGCAGTCTGATAGCTATTAGGCTGCAACCAAAGGAAAAATTGCAAAAAGTACAATTTTTTTATATTTAGCCCCCCTTCCGCCCAATCAAAGAAATTTCGTGTTAGACCCTTCCAGATGAGCTAGGAACTTGAAATTCGGCAACCTGATAGATATTAGGCTGTAACTCAAGGAAAAATTCCAAAAAGTTCAAATTTTTCTGTACGTAGCCCCCCACGGAATAAACAAATTTCGGGTTAGATCCTTCAGTTCCAGATGCGCTAGAAACTTGAAATTTGGCAAGGTGACAGCTATTAGCGTATAACCCACGGAAAAATTCCAAAAATTTTAAATTTTAATTTTTGCCCCCCTCCCCCCAAACAAAATGGCGGATACCGTGATGCAGTGCCCCACAAAATTAATATTTGGCAAAGTTCTAGCTCCTAGCCTGTAACCGACGTAGAAATTGTAAAAAGTTAAAATATTTAATATTTCATCCACTAAAAAATTCGAAATATTAAGCCAAATTAAATGACGGTGCAGGCTTTCGTTTCGAGCTCTCTTGTGGCTAAACGGTAATTGTTATCAATAAACGGACTGCACTTTCGGCCCCTAAAATGAAGAGATCTACAACTTTGGTCCTATGACTTTTTGTCGTATCTCGACTCCTTCTACCTTAGATTGAGCTTCATTTTCCCGGTATCGGTCATTTTTGTTAAATTTCCATAAATGATTTTACTGATTCACACACTCATAAGATGGATAGATGAACGAAATTCAGGACGCTCCTTGGCAACGTCATTGGCCATATGTAGACCGACTTTCGTTATTCTAGCTGCCTTGCAAGTATGGGAAAACGGAGGGTACATGTGGAAACACTATTGAAATTTCGGCCTAATTTATGATTCTTAAGCAATTTATGGCGAAACCCGTTGAGATACGGCAAAACCTCAAATAAGCAAAATTATAGGTCGTTTCATCGCCAAACTGCCTGCAAAGCTTCAAGACTGTAGCTGTCTGCCAAGTTGGCAAAATTATTTTTCAATTTGTGAAAAGTGGGCGAAATTTGACATGGATCGAAACGTTCACCTCTTTCTATGGCATAAATATGCGGGATAGGAGAAAGCGCCTAAGGCAGCAATGTAGACCACTAAACGGGTCGTCTAACGCCGCAATCCGTACCTCGATACGACGCACCGTTTGCTCACAATAAATTTCCAAACGAAAGCCTGCACTATTTAGCGTGCACATTGCCTGGCTCTATCTTATCCTATATATATAAAGCCACAAGGCTAACTGACTTACTCACTCACTCACTGACATTAATGTTTGCCCACTTCCAAGTGAGGTAGGAACTTGAAATTCGGCAGTCTGATAGCTATTAGGCTGCAACCAAAGGAAAAATTGCAAAAAGTACAATTTTTTTATATTTAGCCCCCCTTCCGCCCAATCAAAGAAATTTCGTGTTAGACCCTTCCAGATGAGCTAGGAACTTGAAATTCGGCAACCTGATAGATATTAGGCTGTAACTCAAGGAAAAATTCCAAAAAGTTCAAATTTTTCTGTACGTAGCCCCCCACGGAATAAACAAATTTCGGGTTAGATCCTTCAGTTCCAGATGCGCTAGAAACTTGAAATTTGGCAAGGTGATAGCTATTAGCGTATAACCCACGGAAAAATTCCAAAAATTTTAAATTTTAATTTTTGCCCCCCTCCCCCCAAACAAAATGGCGGATACCGTGATGCAGTGCCCCACAAAATTAATATTTGGCAAAGTTCTAGCTCCTAGCCTGTAACCGACGTAGAAATTGTAAAAAGTTAAAATATTTAATATTTCATCCACTAAAAAATTCGAAATATTAAGCCAAATTAAATGACGGTGCAGGCTTTCGTTTCGAGCTCTCTTGTGGCTAAACGGTAATTGTTATCAATAAACGGACTGCACTTTCGGCCCCTAAAATGAAGAGATCTACAACTTTGGTCCTATGACTTTTTGTCGTATCTCGACTCCTTCTACCTTAGATTGAGCTTCATTTTCCCGGTATCGGTCATTTTTGTTAAATTTCCATAAATGATTTTACTGATTCACACACTCATAAGATGGATAGATGAACGAAATTCAGGACGCTCCTTGGCAACGTCATTGGCCATATGTAGACCGACTTTCGTTATTCTAGCTGCCTTGCAAGTATGGGAAAACGGAGGGTACATGTGGAAACACTATTGAAATTTCGGCCTAATTTATGATTCTTAAGCAATTTATGGCGAAACCCGTTGAGATACGGCAAAACCTCAAATAAGCAAAATTATAGGTCGTTTCATCGCCAAACTGCCTGCAAAGCTTCAAGACTGTAGCTGTCTGCCAAGTTGGCAAAATTATTTTTCAATTTGTGAAAAGTGGGCGAAATTTGACATGGATCGAAACGTTCACCTCTTTCTATGGCATAAATATGCGGGATAGGAGAAAGCGCCTAAGGCAGCAATGTAGACCACTAAACGGGTCGTCTAACGCCGCAATCCGTACCTCGATACGATGCACCGTTTGTTCGCAATAAATTTCCAAACGAAAGCCTGCACTATTCAGCGTGCACATTGCCTGGCTCTATCTTATCTTATATATATAAAGCCGGAAGGCTCACTCACTGACATAAATGTTTACCCACTTCGACTTGAGCTAGAAACTAGAAATTTGGCAAGGCGATAGCTATTAGCGTGTAACCTACGGAATAATTCCAGAAATTTTAAATTTTAAATTTTTGCCCCCTCCCCCCAAACAAAATGGCGGATACCGTGATGCAGTGCCCTAGAAAATTAATATTTGGCAAAGTTCTAGCTCCTAGCCTGTAACCGACGTAGAAATTGCAAAAAGTTAAAATATTTAATATTTCATCCACTAAAAAATTCGAAATATTATGCCAAATTAAATCACGGTGCAGGCTTTCGTTTCGAGCTCTCTTGTGGCTAAACGGTAATTGTTATCAATAAACGGACTGCACTTTCGGCCCCTAAAATGAAGAGATCTACAACTTTGGTCCTATGACTTTTTATCGTATCTCGACTCCTTCTACCTTAGATTGAGCTTCGTTTTCCCGGTTTCGGTAATTTTTGTTAAATTTCCATAAAGGAGTTTACTGATTCACACACTCATAAGATGGATAGATGAACGAAATTCAGGACGCTTCTTGGCAACGTCATTGGCCATATGTAGACCGACTTTCGTTATTCTAGCTGCCTTGCAAGTATGGGAAAACGGAGGGTACATGTGGAAACACTATTGAAATTTCGGCCTAATTTATGATTCTTAAGCAATTTATGGCGAAACCCGTTGAGATACGGCAAAACCTCAAATAAGCAAAATTATAGGTCGTTTCATCGCCAAACTGCCTGCAAAGCTTCAAGACTGTAGCTGTCTGCCAAGTTGGCAAAATTATTTTTCAATTTGTGAAAAGTGGGCGAAATTTGACATGGATCGAAACGTTCACCTCTTTCTATGGCATAAATATGCGGGATAGGAGAAAGCGCCTAAGGCAGCAATGTAGACCACTAAACGGGTCGTCTAACGCCGCAATCCGTACCTCGATACGACGCACCGTTTGCTCACAATAAAATTCCAAACGAAAGCCTGCACTATTTAGCGTGCACATTGCCTGGCTCTATCTTATCCTATATATATAAAGCCACAAGGCTAACTGACTCACTCACTCACTCACTGACATTAATGTTTGCCCACTTCCAAGTGAGGTAGGAACTTGAAATTCGGCAGTCTGATAGCTATTAGGCTGCAACCAAAGGAAAAATTGCAAAAAGTACAATTTTTTTATATTTAGCCCCCCTTCCGCCCAATCAAAGAAATTTCGTGTTAGACCCTTCCAGATGAGCTAGGAACTTGAAATTCGGCAACCTGATAGATATTAGGCTGTAACTCAAGGAAAAATTCCAAAAAGTTCAAATTTTCTGTACGTAGCCCCCCACGGAATAAACAAATTTCGGGTTAGATCCTTCAGTTCCAGATGCGCTAGAAACTTGAAATTTGGCAAGGTGATAGCTATTAGCGTATAACCCACGGAAAAATTCCAAAAATTTTAAATTTTAATTTTTGCCCCCCTCCCCCCAAACAAAATGGCGGATACCGTGATGCAGTGCCCCACAAAATTAATATTTGGCAAAGTTCTAGCTCCTAGCCTGTAACCGACGTAGAAATTGTAAAAAGTTAAAATATTTAATATTTCATCCACTAAAAAATTCGAAATATTAAGCCAAATTAAATGACGGTGCAGGCTTTCGTTTCGAGCTCTCTTGTGGCTAAACGGTAATTGTTATCAATAAACGGACTGCACTTTCGGCCACTAAAATGAAGAGATCTACAACTTTGGTCCTATGACTTTTTGTCGTATCTCGACTCCTTCTACCTTAGATTGAGCTTCATTTTCCCGGTATCGGTCATTTTTGTTAAATTTCCATAAATGATTTTACTGATTCACACACTCATAAGATGGATAGATGAACGAAATTCAGGACGCTCCTTGGCAACGTCATTGGCCATATGTAGACCGACTTTCGTTATTCTAGCTGCCTTGCAAGTATGGGAAAACGGAGGGTACATGTGGAAACACTATTGAAATTTCGGCCTAATTTATGATTCTTAAGCAATTTATGGCGAAACCCGTTGAGATACGGCAAAACCTCAAATAAGCAAAATTATAGGTCGTTTCATCGCCAAACTGCCTGCAAAGCTTCAAGACTGTAGCTGTCTGCCAAGTTGGCAAAATTATTTTTCAATTTGTGAAAAGTGGGCGAAATTTGACATGGATCGAAACGTTCACCTCTTTCTATGGCATACATATGCGGGATAGGAGAAAGCGCCTAAGGCAGCAATGTAGACCACTAAACGGGTCGTCTAACGCCGCAATCCGTACCTCGATACGACGCACCGTTTGCTCACAATAAATTTCCAAACGAAAGCCTGCACTATTTAGCGTGCACATTGCCTGGCTCTATCTTATCCTATATATATAAAGCCACAAGGCTAACTGACTTACTCACTCACTCACTGACATTAATGTTTGCCCACTTCCAAGTGAGGTAGGAACTTGAAATTCGGCAGTCTGATAGCTATTAGGCTGCAACCAAAGGAAAAATTGCAAAAAGTACAATTTTTTTATATTTAGCCCCCCTTCCGCCCAATCAAAGAAATTTCGTGTTAGACCCTTCCAGATGAGCTAGGAACTTGAAATTCGGCAACCTGATAGATATTAGGCTGTAACTCAAGGAAAAATTCCAAAAAGTTCAAATTTTTCTGTACGTAGCCCCCCACGGAATAAACAAATTTCGGGTTAGATCCTTCAGTTCCAGATGCGCTAGAAACTTGAAATTTGGCAAGGTGATAGCTATTAGCGTATAACCCACGGAAAAATTCCAAAAATTTTAAATTTTAATTTTTGCCCCCCCTCCCCCCAAACAAAATGGCGGATACCGTGATGCAGTGCCCTACAAAATTAATATTTGGCAAAGTTCTAGCTCCTAGCCTGTAACCGACGTAGAAATTGCAAAAAGTTAAAATATTTAATATTTCATCCACTAAAAAATTCGAAATTTTAAGCCAAATTAAATCACGGTGCAGGCTTTCGTTTCGAGCTCTCTTGTAGCTAAACGGTAATTGTTATCAATAAACGGACTGCACTTTCGTCCCCTAAAATGAAGAGATCTACAACTTTGGTCCTATGACTTTTTATCGTATCTCGACTCCTTCTACCTTAGATTGAGCTTCGTTTTCCCGGTTTCGGTAATTTTTGTTAAATTTCCATAAAGGAGTTTACTGATTCACACACTCATAAGATGGATAGATGAACGAAATTCAGGACGCTTCTTGGCAACGTCATTGGCCATATGTAGACCGACTTTCGTTATTCTAGCTGCCTTGCAAGTATGGGAAAACGGAGCGTACATGTGGAAACAATATTGAAATTTCGGCCTAATTTATGATTCTTAAGCAATTTATGGCGAAACCCGTTGAGATACGGCAAAACCTTAAATAACCAAAATTATAGGTCGTTTCATCGCCAATCTGCCTGCAAAGGTTCAAGACTGTAGCTGTCTGCCCAGTTGGCAAAATTATTTTTCAACTTGTGAAAAGTGGGCGAAATTTGACATGGATCGAAACGTTCACCTCGTTCTATGGCATAAATATGCGGGATAGGAGAAAGCGCCTAAGCCAGTAATGTAGACCACTAAAAGGGTCGTCTAACGCCGCAATCCGTACCTCGATACGATGCACCGTTTGTTCGCAATAAATTTCCAAACGAAAGCCTGCACTATTCAGCGTGCACATTGCCTGGCTCTATCTTATCTTATATATATAAAGCCGGAAGGCTCACTCACTGACATAAATGTTTACCCACTTCGACTTGAGCTAGAAACTAGAAATTTGGCAAGGCGATAGCTATTAGCGTGTAACCTACGGAATAATTCCAGAAATTTTAAATTTTAAATTTTTGCCCCCTCCCCCCAAACAAAATGGCGGATACCGTGATGCAGTGCCCTAGAAAATTAATATTTGGCAAAGTTCTAGCTCCTAGCCTGTAACCGACGTAGAAATTGCAAAAAGTTAAAATATTTAATATTTCATCCACTAAAAAATTCGAAATATTATGCCAAATTAAATCACGGTGCAGGCTTTCGTTTCGAGCTCTCTTGTGGCTAAACGGTAATTGTTATCAATAAACGGACTGCACTTTCGGCCCCTAAAATGAAGAGATCTACAACTTTGGTCCTATGACTTTTTATCGTATCTCGACTCCTTCTACCTTAGATTGAGCTTCGTTTTCCCGGTTTCGGTAATTTTTGTTAAATTTCCATAAAGGAGTTTACTGATTCACACACTCATAAGATGGATAGATGAACGAAATTCAGGACGCTTCTTGGCAACGTCATTGGCCATATGTAGACCGACTTTCGTTATTCTAGCTGCCTTGCAAGTATGGGAAAACGGAGGGTACATGTGGAAACACTATTGAAATTTCGGCCTAATTTATGATTCTTAAGCAATTTATGGCGAAACCCGTTGAGATACGGCAAAACCTCAAATAAGCAAAATTATAGGTCGTTTCATCGCCAAACTGCCTGCAAAGCTTCAAGACTGTAGCTGTCTGCCAAGTTGGCAAAATTATTTTTCAATTTGTGAAAAGTGGGCGAAATTTGACATGGATCGAAACGTTCACCTCTTTCTATGGCATAAATATGCGGGATAGGAGAAAGCGCCTAAGGCAGCAATGTAGACCACTAAACGGGTCGTCTAACGCCGCAATCCGTACCTCGATACGACGCACCGTTTGCTCACAATAAAATTCCAAACGAAAGCCTGCACTATTTAGCGTGCACATTGCCTGGCTCTATCTTATCCTATATATATAAAGCCACAAGGCTAACTGACTCACTCACTCACTCACTGACATTAATGTTTGCCCACTTCCAAGTGAGGTAGGAACTTGAAATTCGGCAGTCTGATAGCTATTAGGCTGCAACCAAAGGAAAAATTGCAAAAAGTACAATTTTTTTATATTTAGCCCCCCTTCCGCCCAATCAAAGAAATTTCGTGTTAGACCCTTCCAGATGAGCTAGGAACTTGAAATTCGGCAACCTGATAGATATTAGGCTGTAACTCAAGGAAAAATTCCAAAAAGTTCAAATTTTTCTGTACGTAGCCCCCCACGGAATAAACAAATTTCGGGTTAGATCCTTCAGTTCCAGATGCGCTAGAAACTTGAAATTTGGCAAGGTGATAGCTATTAGCGTATAACCCACGGAAAAATTCCAAAAATTTTAAATTTTAATTTTTGCCCCCCTCCCCCCAAACAAAATGGCGGATACCGTGATGCAGTGCCCCACAAAATTAATATTTGGCAAAGTTCTAGCTCCTAGCCTGTAACCGACGTAGAAATTGTAAAAAGTTAAAATATTTAATATTTCATCCACTAAAAAATTCGAAATATTAAGCCAAATTAAATGACGGTGCAGGCTTTCGTTTCGAGCTCTCTTGTGGCTAAACGGTAATTGTTATCAATAAACGGACTGCACTTTCGGCCCCTAAAATGAAGAGATCTACAACTTTGGTCCTATGACTTTTTGTCGTATCTCGACTCCTTCTACCTTAGATTGAGCTTCATTTTCCCGGTATCGGTCATTTTTGTTAAATTTCCATAAATGATTTTACTGATTCACACACTCATAAGATGGATAGATGAACGAAATTCAGGACGCTCCTTGGCAACGTCATTGGCCATATGTAGACCGACTTTCGTTATTCTAGCTGCCTTGCAAGTATGGGAAAACGGAGGGTACATGTGGAAACACTATTGAAATTTCGGCCTAATTTATGATTCTTAAGCAATTTATGGCGAAACCCGTTGAGATACGGCAAAACCTCAAATAAGCAAAATTATAGGTCGTTTCATCGCCAAACTGCCTGCAAAGCTTCAAGACTGTAGCTGTCTGCCAAGTTGGCAAAATTATTTTTCAATTTGTGAAAAGTGGGCGAAATTTGACATGGATCGAAACGTTCACCTCTTTCTATGGCATAAATATGCGGGATAGGAGAAAGCGCCTAAGGCAGCAATGTAGACCAATAAACGGGTCGTCTAACGCCGCAATCCGTACCTCGATACGACGCACCGTTTGCTCACAATAAATTTCCAAACGAAAGCCTGCACTATTTAGCGTGCACATTGCCTGGCTCTATCTTATCTTATATATATAAAGCCACAAGGCTAACTGACTGACTGACTGACTGACTGACTCACTGACATTAATGTTTGCCCACTTCCAGGTGAGCTAGGAACTTGAAATTCGGCAGTCTGATAGCTTTTAGGCTGCAACCGAAGGAAAAATTGCAAAAAGTTCAAATTTTTCATATTTAGCCCCCCTTCCGCCCAATCAAAGAAATTTCGTGTTAGACCCTTCCAGATGAGCTAGGAACTTGAAATGTGGCAATCTGATAGCTGTTAGGGTGTGTCCCAAGGGAAAATTCCAAAAAGTTCAATTTTTTTGTATTTAGCCCCCCTTCGCCCAATCACTCAAATTTCGGTGTTACAGCCTTGCATATTAGCTAGGAACTTGAAATTCGGCAATCAAATAGCTATTAGGCTGCAACCTAGGAAAAAATTCCAAAAAGTTGAAATTTTTCATATATACCCCCCCTTCCGCCCAGTCAAAATATCGGAGTGAAATTTCGTGTTAGGCCCTTCCAGATGAGCTAGAAACTTGAAATGTGGCAATCTGATAGCTACTAGGGTGTGTCCCAAGGGAATATTCCAAAAAGTTCAAATGTTTTGTTTTTAGCCCCCCTTTCGCCAATCACTCAAATTTCGGTGTTACACCCTTGCAGATGAGCTAGGAACTTTAAATTCGGCAGCCGAATAGCTATTAGGCTGCAACCCAAGGAAAAATTCCAAAAAGTACTATTTTCTTGTATTTAGCCCCCCTTCGCCGAAATACTGAAATATTGTTTTACACCCTTGCAGATGAGCTAGGAACTTTAAATTCGGCAGTCGTATAGCTATTAGGCTGCAACCCAAGGAAAAATTCCAAAAAGTTGAAATTTTTCATATTTAGCCCCCCTCCCGCCCAACCAAAATATCGGAGTGAAATTTCGTGTTAGGCCCTTCCAGATGAGCTAGGAACTTGAAATGTGACAATCTGATAGCTATTAGGGTGTGTCCCAAGGGAGAATTCCAAAAAAGGCAAATTTTTTGTATTTAGCCCCCCTGCGCCGAATCACTCAAATTTCGGTGTTACAGCCTTGCAGATTAGCTAGGAACTTGAAATTCGGCAATCAAATAGCTATTAGGCTGCAACCCAAGGAAAAATTCCGAAAAGTTGAAATTTTTCATATTTAGCCCCCCTACCGCCCAATCAAAATATCGGACTGAAATTTCGTGTTAGGCCCTTCCAGATGAGCTAGGAACTTGAAATGTGGCAATCTGATAGCTATTAAGGGTGTGCCGAAGGGAAAATTCCAAAAAGTTCATTTTTTTGTATTTAGCCCCCCTTCGCCGAATCACTCAAATTTCGGTGTTACACCCTTGCAGATTAGCTAGGAACTTGAAATTCAGCAATCAAATAGGTGTTTGGCTGCAACCCAAGGAAAAATTCCGAAAAAATGAAATTTTTTTATATTTAGCCCCCCTTCCGCCCAATCACAATATCGGAGTGAAATTTCCTGTTAGGCCCTTCCAGATGAGCTAGGAACTTGAAATGTGGCAATCTGATAGCTATTAGGGTGTGTCCCAAGGAAAAATTCCAAAAAGTTCAAATTTTTTGTATTTAGCCCCCCTTCGCCGAATCACTCAAATTTCGGTCTTACACCCTTGCAGATTAGCTAGGAACTTGAAATTCGGCAATCAAATAGCTATTAGGCTGCAACCCAAGGAAAAATTCCGAAAAGTTGAAAACTTTTCATATTTAGCCCCCATTCCGCCCAATCAAAATATCGGAGTGAAATTTCCTGTTAGGCCCTTCCAGATGAGCTAGGAACTTGAAATGTGGCAATCTGATAGCTATTAGGGTGTGTCCCAAGGGAAAATTCCAAAATGTTCAAATTTTTTGTATTTAGCCCCCCCTTCACCGAATCACTCAAATTTTGATTTACACCCTTGCAGATTAGCTAGGAGCTTGAAATTCGGCAATCAAATAGCTATTAGGCTGCAACCCAAGGAAAAATTCCCAAAAGTTGAAATTTTTCACATTTAGCCCCCCTTCCCCCCAATCAAAATATCGGAGTGAAATTTCGTGTTGGGCCCTTCCAGATGAGCTAGGAACTTGAAATGTGGCAATCTGATAGCTATTAGCGTGCGTCCCAAGGATTAATTCCAAAAAGTTCAAATTTTTTGTATTTAGCCCCCCCACCGATTCACTCAAATTTCGGTGTTACACCCTTGCAGATTAGCTAGGAACTTGAAATTCTGCAATCTGACAGTTATTAGGCTGCAAAGCAAGGAAAAATTCCGAAAAGTTGTAATTTTTCATATTTAGCCCCCTTCCGCCCAATCAATATATCGGACTGAAATTTCCTGTTAGACACTTCCATATGAGCTGGGAACTTGAAATTCGGCAACCTGATATATATGAGGCTGTAACCCAAGGAAAAATTCCAAAAAGTAATTTTTTTTTATTTAGCCCCCCACGGAATCAAAATATCGGACTCAAATTTCGGTTCAGACCCTTCAGTTCCAGATGAGCTAGGAACTTGAAATTCGGTAATCTGATAGCTATTCCGCCGTAACACCAGGAAAAAATGCAAATAGCTGAATCATTTCCTATTTAGCCCCCCTCCACCCAATCAAAGTTTCGGACTAAAATTTCGGGGTAGATCCTTCCAGATGAGCTAGGAACTTGAAATTCAGCATTCTGATAGTTATTAGGCTGTAACCCCTGGAAAAAATCCGAAAAGCTAAAATTTTTAATAATTAACCCCCTCCCACCGAATCAATATATAGGACGGTGCAGGCTTTCGTTTCGAGCTCTCTTGTGGCCGAACGGTAATTGCTATGAATGAACGGATTGCACTTTCGGCTCCTAAAATTAAGAGATCTACAACTTTGGTCTTATGACTTTTTGTCGTATCTCGACCCCTTCTACCTTAGATTGAGCTTCATTTTCCCGGTTTCGCAAAATTTTGTTAAATTTCCATAAATTATTTTCTGATTCACACACTCATAAGATGGGTAGATGAACGAAATTCAGCACGCTCGTTGGCAACGGCATTGGCCATATGTAGGCCGACTTTGGTTATTCTAGCTGCCTTGCAAGTATGGGAAAACGGAGGGTACATGTGGAAACACTACTGAAATTTCGGCCTAATTGATGATTCTTAAGCAATTTATGGCGAAACCCGTTGAGATACGGTAAAACCTCAAATAACCGAAATTATAGGCCGTTTCATCGTCAACGTGCCTGCAAAGTTTCAAGACTGTAGCTGTCTGCCATGTTGGCAAAATTATTTTTCAATTTGTGAAAAGTGGGCGAAATTTGACATGGATCGAAACGTTCACCTCCTCTATGGCATAAATATGCGGGGTAGGAGAAAGCGCCAAAGACAGTAATGTAGACCACTAAAAGGGTCGCCTAACGCCGCAAACCGTACCGCGATACGATGCACCGTTCGCTCGCAATCAATTTGCAAACGAAAGCCTGCACTATTCAGCGTGCACATTGCCTGACTATCTTACCTTATCCTATATATATAACTCCCCTTTACGTTAGGAAAATATTTCATATCTTGTGAGAATCGTACGTAATTTGCACCACGTCCAAACGTTTAACGCTTTCTTTGCTATAAATCGTGAATATACGGTACGAGAAAATATTCTAGGACCAAAAATATACGCAAATAAATGGGCCGTCTGGTGGCACAATCCGTTTTCCGTAACGAAGTACCCATTCCTCACAGTAATTTCCCATAAGACCACTTGTAATATAGAGGAATTGGGGGTTTGGGGGCGCAGCCCCCAACGAGCGAAAGCGAGTCCTATATATATAAAGCCACAAGGCTAACTGACTCACTCACTCACTCACTGACATTAATGTTTGCCCACTTCCAAGTGAGGTAGGAACTTGAAATTCGGCAGTCTGATAGCTATTAGGCTGCAACCAAAGGAAAAATTGCAAAAAGTACAATTTTTTTATATTTAGCCCCCCTTCCGCCCAATCAAAGAAATTTCGTGTTAGACCCTTCCAGATGAGCTAGGAACTTGAAATTCGGCAACCTGATAGATATTAGGCTGTAACTCAAGGAAAAATTCCAAAAAGTTCAAATTTTTCTGTACGTAGCCCCCCACGGAATAAACAAATTTCGGGTTAGATCCTTCAGTTCCAGATGCGCTAGAAACTTGAAATTTGGCAAGGTGATAGCTATTAGCGTATAACCCACGGAAAAATTCCAAAAATTTTAAATTTTAATTTTTGCCCCCCTCCCCCCAAACAAAATGGCGGATACCGTGATGCAGTGCCCCACAAAATTAATATTTGGCAAAGTTCTAGCTCCTAGCCTGTAACCGACGTAGAAATTGTAAAAAGTTAAAATATTTAATATTTCATCCACTAAAAAATTCGAAATATTAAGCCAAATTAAATGACGGTGCAGGCTTTCGTTTCGAGCTCTCTTGTGGCTAAACGGTAATTGTTATCAATAAACGGACTGCACTTTCGGGCCCTAAAATGAAGAGATCTACAACTTTGGTCCTATGACTTTTTGTCGTATCTCGACTCCTTCTACCGACTCCTTTTCCCGGTTTCGGTAATTTTTGTTAAATTTCCATAAAGGAGTTTACTGATTCACACACTCATAAGATGGATAGATGAACGAAATTCAGGACGCTTCTTGGCAACGTCATTGGCCATATGTAGACCGACTTTCGTTATTCTAGCTGCCTTGCAAGTATGGGAAAACGGAGCGTACATGTGGAAACAATATTGAAATTTCGGCCTAATTTATGATTCTTAAGCAATTTATGGCGAAACCCGTTGAGATACGGCAAAACCTTAAATAACCAAAATTATAGGTCGTTTCATCGCCAATCTGCCTGCAAAGGTTCAAGACTGTAGCTGTCTGCCCAGTTGGCAAAATTATTTTTCAACTTGTGAAAAGTGGGCGAAATTTGACATGGATCGAAACGTTCACCTCGTTCTATGGCATAAATATGCGGGATAGGAGAAAGCGCCTAAGCCAGTAATGTAGACCACTAAAAGGGTCGTCTAACGCCGCAATCCGTACCTCGATACGATGCACCGTTTGTTCGCAATAAATTTCCAAACGAAAGCCTGCACTATTCAGCGTGCACATTGCCTGGCTCTATCTTATCTTATATATATAAAGCCGCAAGGCTCACTCACTGACATAAATGTTTACCCACTTCGACTTGAGCTAGAAACTAGAAATTTGGCAAGGCGATAGCTATTAGCGTGTAACCTACGGAATAATTCCAGAAATTTTAAATTTTTGCCCACTCCCCCCAAACAAAATGGCGGATACCGTGATGCAGTGCCCTAGAAAATTAATATTTGGCAAAGTTCTAGCTCCTAGCCTGTAACCGACGTAGAAATTGCAAAAAGTTAAAATATTTAATATTTCATCCACTAAAAAATTCGAAATATTATGCCAAATTAAATCACGGTGCAGGCTTTCGTTTCGAGCTCTCTTGTGGCTAAACGGTAATTGTTATCAATAAACGGACTGCACTTTCGGCCCCTAAAATGAAGAGATCTACAACTTTGGTCCTATGACTTTTTATCGTATCTCGACTCCTTCTACCTTAGATTGAGCTTCGTTTTCCCGGTTTCGGTAATTTTTGTTAAATTTCCATAAAGGAGTTTACTGATTCACACACTCATAAGATGGATAGATGAACGAAATTCAGGACGCTTCTTGGCAACGTCATTGGCCATATGTAGACCGACTTTCGTTATTCTAGCTGCCTTGCAAGTATGGGAAAACGGAGGGTACATGTGGAAACACTATTGAAATTTCGGCCTAATTTATGATTCTTAAGCAATTTATGGCGAAACCCGTTGAGATACGGCAAAACCTCAAATAAGCAAAATTATAGGTCGTTTCATCGCCAAACTGCCTGCAAAGCTTCAAGACTGTAGCTGTCTGCCAAGTTGGCAAAATTATTTTTCAATTTGTGAAAAGTGGGCGAAATTTGACATGGATCGAAACGTTCACCTCTTTCTATGGCATAAATATGCGGGATAGGAGAAAGCGCCTAAGGCAGCAATGTAGACCACTAAACGGGTCGTCTAACGCCGCAATCCGTACCTCGATACGACGCACCGTTTGCTCACAATAAATTTCCAAACGAAAGCCTGCACTATTTAGCGTGCACATTGCCTGGCTCTATCTTATCCTGTATATATAAAGCCACAAGGCTAACTGACTCACTCACTCACTCACTGACATTAATGTTTGCCCACTTCCAAGTGAGGTTGGAACTTGAAATTCGGCAGTCTGATAGCTATTAGGCTGCAACCAAAGGAAAAATTGCAAAAAGTACAATTTTTTTATATTTAGCCCCCCTTCCGCCCAATCAAAGAAATTTCGTGTTAGACCCTTCCAGATGAGCTAGGAACTTGAAATTCGGCAACCTGATAGATATTAGGCTGTAACTCAAGGAAAAATTCCAAAAAGTTCAAATTTTTCTGTACGTAGCCCCCCACGGAATAAACAAATTTCGGGTTAGATCCTTCAGTTCCAGATGCGCTAGAAACTTGAAATTTGGCAAGGTGATAGCTATTAGCGTATAACCCACGGAAAAATTCCAAAAATTTTAAATTTTAATTTTTGCCCCCCTCCCCCCAAACAAAATGGCGGATACCGTGATGCAGTGCCCCACAAAATTAATATTTGGCAAAGTTCTAGCTCCTAGCCTGTAACCGACGTAGAAATTGTAAAAAGTTAAAATATTTAATATTTCATCCACTAAAAAATTCGAAATATTAAGCCAAATTAAATGACGGTGCAGGCTTTCGTTTCGAGCTCTCTTGTGGCTAAACGGTAATTGTTATCAATAAACGGACTGCACTTTCGGGCCCTAAAATGAAGAGATCTACAACTTTGGTCCTATGACTTTTTGTCGTATCTCGACTCCTTCTACCTTAGATTGAGCTTCATTTTCCCGGTATCGGTCATTTTTGTTAAATTTCCATAAATGATTTTACTGATTCACACACTCATAAGATGGATAGATGAACGAAATTCAGGACGCTCCTTGGCAACGTCATTGGCCATATGTAGACCGACTTTCGTTATTCTAGCTGCCTTGCAAGTATGGGAAAACGGAGGGTACATGTGGAAACACTATTGAAATTTCGGCCTAATTTATGATTCTTAAGCAATTTATGGCGAAACCCGTTGAGATACGGCAAAACCTCAAATAAGCAAAATTATAGGTCGTTTCATCGCCAAACTGCCTGCAAAGCTTCAAGACTGTAGCTGTCTGCCAAGTTGGCAAAATTATTTTTCAATTTGTGAAAAGTGGGCGAAATTTGACATGGATCGAAACGTTCACCTCTTTCTATGGCATAAATATGCGGGATAGGAGAAAGCGCCTAAGGCAGCAATGTAGACCACTAAACGGGTCGTCTAACGCCGCAATCCGTACCTCGATACGACGCACCGTTTGCTCACAATAAATTTCCAAACGAAAGCCTGCACTATTTAGCGTGCACATTGCCTGGCTCTATCTTATCCTATATATATAAAGCCACAAGGCTAACTGACTCACTCACTCACTCACTGACATTAATGTTTGCCCACTTCCAAGTGAGGTAGGAACTTGAAATTCGGCAGTCTGATAGCTATTAGGCTGCAACCAAAGGAAAAATTGCAAAAAGTACAATTTTTTTATATTTAGCCCCCCTTCCGCCCAATCAAAGAAATTTCGTGTTAGACCCTTCCAGATGAGCTAGGAACTTGAAATTCGGCAACCTGATAGATATTAGGCTGTAACTCAAGGAAAAATTCCAAAAAGTTCAAATTTTTCTGTACGTAGCCCCCCACGGAATAAACAAATTTCGGGTTAGATCCTTCAGTTCCAGATGCGCTAGAAACTTGAAATTTGGCAAGGTGATAGCTATTAGCGTATAACCCACGGAAAAATTCCAAAAATTTTAAATTTTAATTTTTGCCCCCCTCCCCCCAAACAAAATGGCGGATACCGTGATGCAGTGCCCCACAAAATTAATATTTGGCAAAGTTCTAGCTCCTAGCCTGTAACCGACGTAGAAATTGTAAAAAGTTAAAATATTTAATATTTCATCCACTAAAAAATTCGAAATATTAAGCCAAATTAAATGACGGTGCAGGCTTTCGTTTCGAGCTCTCTTGTGGCTAAACGGTAATTGTTATCAATAAACGGACTGCACTTTCGGCCCCTAAAATGAAGAGATCTACAACTTTGGTCCTATGACTTTTTGTCGTATCTCGACTCCTTCTACCTTAGATTGAGCTTCATTTTCCCGGTATCGGTCATTTTTGTTAAATTTCCATAAATGATTTTACTGATTCACACACTCATAAGATGGATAGATGAACGAAATTCAGGACGCTCCTTGGCAACGTCATTGGCCATATGTAGACCGACTTTCGTTATTCTAGCTGCCTTGCAAGTATGGGAAAACGGAGGGTACATGTGGAAACACTATTGAAATTTCGGCCTAATTTATGATTCTTAAGCAATTTATGGCGAAACCCGTTGAGATACGGCAAAACCTCAAATAAGCAAAATTATAGGTCGTTTCATCGCCAAACTGCCTGCAAAGCTTCAAGACTGTAGCTGTCTGCCAAGTTGGCAAAATTATTTTTCAATTTGTGAAAAGTGGGCGAAATTTGACATGGATCGAAACGTTCACCTCTTTCTATGGCATAAATATGCGGGATAGGAGAAAGCGCCTAAGGCAGCAATGTAGACCACTAAACGGGTCGTCTAACGCCGCAATCCGTACCTCGATACGACGCACCGTTTGCTCACAATAAATTTCCAAACGAAAGCCTGCACTATTTAGCGTGCACATTGCCTGGCTCTATCTTATCCTATATATATAAAGCCACAAGGCTAACTGACTTACTCACTCACTCACTGACATTAATGTTTGCCCACTTCCAAGTGAGGTAGGAACTTGAAATTCGGCAGTCTGATAGCTATTAGGCTGCAACCAAAGGAAAAATTGCAAAAAGTACAATTTTTTTATATTTAGCCCCCCTTCCGCCCAATCAAAGAAATTTCGTGTTAGACCCTTCCAGATGAGCTAGGAACTTGAAATTCGGCAACCTGATAGATATTAGGCTGTAACTCAAGGAAAAATTCCAAAAAGTTCAAATTTTTCTGTACGTAGCCCCCCACGGAATAAACAAATTTCGGGTTAGATCCTTCAGTTCCAGATGCGCTAGAAACTTGAAATTTGGCAAGGTGATAGCTATTAGCGTATAACCCACGGAAAAATTCCAAAAATTTTAAATTTTAATTTTTGCCCCCCCCCTCCCCCCAAACAAAATGGCGGATACCGTGATGCAGTGCCCTACAAAATTAATATTTGGCAAAGTTCTAGCTCCTAGCCTGTAACCGACGTAGAAATTGCAAAAAGTTAAAATATTTAATATTTCATCCACTAAAAAATTCGAAATTTTAAGCCAAATTAAATCACGGTGCAGGCTTTCGTTTCGAGCTCTCTTGTAGCTAAACGGTAATTGTTATCAATAAACGGACTGCACTTTCGTCCCCTAAAATGAAGAGATCTACAACTTTGGTCCTATGACTTATTATCGTATCTCGACTCCTTCTACCTTAGATTGAGCTTCGTTTTCCCGGTTTCGGTAATTTTTGTTAAATTTCCATAAAGGAGTTTACTGATTCACACACTCATAAGATGGATAGATGAACGAAATTCAGGACGCTTCTTGGCAACGTCATTGGCCATATGTAGACCGACTTTCGTTATTCTAGCTGCCTTGCAAGTATGGGAAAACGGAGCGTACATGTGGAAACAATATTGAAATTTCGGCCTAATTTATGATTCTTAAGCAATTTATGGCGAAACCCGTTGAGATACGGCAAAACCTTAAATAACCAAAATTATAGGTCGTTTCATCGCCAATCTGCCTGCAAAGGTTCAAGACTGTAGCTGTCTGCCCAGTTGGCAAAATTATTTTTCAACTTGTGAAAAGTGGGCGAAATTTGACATGGATCGAAACGTTCACCTCGTTCTATGGCATAAATATGCGGGATAGGAGAAAGCGCCTAAGCCAGTAATGTAGACCACTAAAAGGGTCGTCTAACGCCGCAATCCGTACCTCGATACGATGCACCGTTTGTTCGCAATAAATTTCCAAACGAAAGCCTGCACTATTCAGCGTGCACATTGCCTGGCTCTATCTTATCTTATATATATAAAGCCAGAAGGCTGACTGACTGACATAAATGTTTACCCACTTCGACATGAGCTAGAAACTTGAAATTTGGCAAGGTGATAGCTATTAGCGTGTAACCTACGGAAAAATTCCAAAAATGTTAAATTTTAAGTTTTTGCCCCGCTCCCCCCAAACAAAATGGCGGATACCGTGATACAGTGCCCTAGATAATTCATATTTGGCAAAGTTCTAGCTCCTAGCCTGTAACCGACGTAGAAATTGCAAAAAGTTAAAATATTTACTATTTCATCCACTAAAGAATTCGAAATATTAAGCCAAATTAAATGACGGTGCAGGCGTACGTTTCGAGCTCTCTTGTGGCTAAACGGTAATTGTTATCAATAAACGGACTGCCGTTTTGGCCCCTAAAATGAAGAGATCTACAACTTTGGTCCTATGACTTTTTGTCGTTTCTCGACTCCTTCTACCTTAGATTGAGCTTCATTTTCCCGGTTTTGGTCATTTTTGTTAAATTTCCATAAATGATTTTACTGATTCACACACTCATAAGATGGATAGATGAACGAAATTCAGGACGCTCCTTGGAAACGTCATTGGCCATATGTAGACCGACTTTCGTTATTCTAGCTGCCTTGCAAGTACGGAAAAACGGAGGGTACATGTGGAAACACTATTCAAAATTTCGGCCTAATTTATGATTCTTAAGCAATTTATGGCGAAACCCGTTGAGATACGGCAAAACCTCAAGTAACCAAAATTATAGGTCGTTTCATCGTCAACCTGCCTGCAAAGTTTCAAGACTGTAGCTGTCTGCTATGTTGGCAAAATTATTTTTCAACTGTTGCTAAGCGGACGAAATTTGATATGGATCGAAACGTTCACCCCTTTATATGGTATAAATAGGCGAGATACGAGAGAATGCCCCACACAGTACTGTAGGCGACTAAATGGGACGTCCGATGGTGAAATCCTTACCTCGATACGACTTACCGTTTGGACGCAATGAATTTCCAAATGGAAGTCTGCACTATTTAGCGTGCACATTGAACGGCTCTATCTTTTCTTATATATATAAAGCCAGAAGGCTGACTGACTGACATAAATGTTTACCCACTTCGACATGAGCTAGAAACTTGAAATTTGGCAAGGTGATAGCTATTAGCGTGTAACCTACGGAAAAATTCCAAAAATGTTAAATTTTAAGTTTTTGCCCCGCTCCCCCCAAACAAAATGGCGGATACCGTGATGCAGTGCCCCAGAAAATTCATATTTGGCAACGTTCTAGCTCCTAGCCTGTAACCGACGTAGAAATTGCAAAAAGTTAAAATATTTAATATTTCATCCACTAAAGAATTCGAAATATTAAGCCAAATTAAACGACGGTACAGGCTTTCGTTTCGAGCTCTCTTGTGGCTAAACGGTAATTGTTATCAATAAACGGACTGCACTTTTGCGCCCTAAAATGAAGAGATCTACAACGTTGGTCCTATGACTCTTTGTCGTATCTCGACTCCTTCTACCTTAGATTGAGCTTCATTTTCCCGGTTTTGGTCATTTTTGTTAAATTTCCATAAATGATTTTACTGATTCACACACTCATAAGATGGATAGATGAGCGAAATTCAGGACGCTCCTTGGCAACGTCATTGGCCATATGTAGACCGACTTTCGTTATTCTAGCTGCCTTGCAAGTATGGGAAAACGGAGGGTACATGTGGAAACACTATTCAAAATTTCGGCCTAATTTATGATTCGTAAGCAATTTATGGCGAAACCCTTTGAGATACGGCAAATCCTCAAATAACCAAAATTATAGGTCGTTTCATCGTCAACCTGCCTGCAAAGTTTCAAGACTGTAGCTGTCCGCTATGTTGGCAAAATTATTTTTCAACTTTTGCTAAGCGGACGAAATTTGATATGGATCGAAACGTTCACCCCTTTATATGGTATAAATAGGCGAGATACGAGAGAATGCCCCACACAGTACTGTAGGCGACTAAATGGGACGTCCGATGGTGAAATCCTTACCTCGATACGACTTACCGTTTGGACGCAATGAATTTCCAAATGGAAGTCTGCAATATTTAGCGTGCACATTGCCCGCCTCTATCTTATCTTATATATATAAAGCCAGAAGGCTGACTGACTGACATAAATGTTTACCCACTTCGACATGAGCTAGAAACTTGAAATTTGGCAAGGTGATAGCTATTAGCGTGTAACCTACGGAAAAATTCCAAAAATGTTAAATTTTAAGTTTTTGCCCCGCTCCCCCCAAACAAAATGGCGGATACCGTGATACAGTGCCCTAGATAATTCATATTTGGCAAAGTTCTAGCTCCTAGCCTGTAACCGACGTAGAAATTGCAAAAAGTTAAAATATTTACTATTTCATCCACTAAAGAATTCGAAATATTAAGCCAAATTAAATGACGGTGCAGGCGTACGTTTCGAGCTCTCTTGTGGCTAAACGGTAATTGTTATCAATAAACGGACTGCCGTTTTGGCCCCTAAAATGAAGAGATCTACAACTTTGGTCCTATGACTTTTTGTCGTTTCTCGACTCCTTCTACCTTGGATTGAGCTTCATTTTCCCGGTTTTGGTCATTTTTGTTAAATTTCCATAAATGATTTTACTGATTCACACACTCATAAGATGGATAGATGAACGAAATTCAGGACGCTCCTTGGAAACGTCATTGGCCATATGTAGACCGACTTTCGTTATTCTAGCTGCCTTGCAAGTACGGAAAAACGGAGGGTACATGTGGAAACACTATTCAAAATTTCGGCCTAATTTATGATTCTTAAGCAATTTATGGCGAAACCCGTTGAGATACGGCAAAACCTCAAGTAACCAAAATTATAGGTCGTTTCATCGTCAACCTGCCTGCAAAGTTTCAAGACTGTAGCTGTCTGCTATGTTGGCAAAATTATTTTTCAACTGTTGCTAAGCGGACGAAATTTGATATGGATCGAAACGTTCACCCCTTTATATGGTATAAATAGGCGAGATACGAGAGAATGCCCCACACAGTACTGTAGGCGACTAAATGGGACGTCCGATGGTGAAATCCTTACCTCGATACGACTTACCGTTTGGACGCAATGAATTTCCAAATGGAAGTCTGCACTATTTAGCGTGCACATTGAACGGCTCTATCTTTTCTTATATATATAAAGCCAGAAGGCTGACTGACTGACATAAATGTTTACCCACTTCGACATGAGCTAGAAACTTGAAATTTGGCAAGGTGATAGCTATTAGCGTGTAACCTACGGAAAAATTCCAAAAATGTTAAATTTTAAGTTTTTGCCCCGCTCCCCCCAAACAAAATGGCGGATACCGTGATGCAGTGCCCTAGAAAATTCATATTTGGCAACGTTCTAGCTCCTAGCCTGTAACCGACGTAGAAATTGCAAAAAGTTAAAATATTTAATATTTCATCCACTAAAGAATTCGAAATATTAAGCCAAATTAAACGACGGTACAGGCTTTCGTTTCGAGCTCTCTTGTGGCTAAACGGTAATTGTTATCAATAAACGGACTGCACTTTTGCGCCCTAAAATGAAGAGATCTACAACTTTGGTCCTATGACTCTTTGTCGTATCTCGACTCCTTCTACCTTAGATTGAGCTTCATTTTCCCGGTTTTGGTCATTTTTGTTAAATTTCCATAAATGATTTTACTGATTCACACACTCATAAGATGGATAGATGAACGAAATTCAGGACGCTCCTTGGCAACGTCATTGGCCATATGTAGACCGACTTTCGTTATTCTAGCTGCCCTGCAAGTATGGAAAAACGGAGGGTACATGTGGAAACACTATTGAAATTTCGGCCTAATTTATGATTCTTAAGCAATTTATGGCGAAACCCGTTGAGATACGGCAAAACCTCAAATAACCAAAATTATAGGCCGTTTCATCGTCAACCTGCCTGCAAAGTTTCAAGACTGTAGCTGTCTGCTATGTTGGCAAAATTATTTTTCAACTGTTGCTAAGCGGACGAAATTTGATATGGATCGAAACGTTCACCCCTTTATATGGTATAAATAGGCGAGATACGAGAGAATGCCCCACACAGTACTGTAGGCGACTAAATGGGACGTCCGATGGTGAAATCCTTACCTCGATACGACTTACCGTTTGGACGCAATGAATTTCCAAATGGAAGTCTGCACTATTTAGCGTGGACATTGCCCGGCTCTATCTTATCTTATATATATAAAGCCAGAAGGCTGACTGACTGACATAAATGTTTACCCACTTCGACATGAGCTAGAAACTTGAAATTTGGCAAGGTGATAGCTATTAGCGTGTAACCTACGGAAAAATTCCAAAAATGTTAAATTTTAAGTTTTTGATCCGCTCCCCCCAAACAAAATGGCGGATACCGTGATGCAGTGCCCTAGAAAATTCATATTTGGCAACGTTCTAGCTCCTAGCCTGTAACCGACGTAGAAATTGCAAAAAGTTAAAATATTTAATATTTCATCCACTAAAGAATTCGAAATATTAAGCCAAATTAAACGACGGTGCAGGCTTTCGTTTCGAGCTCTCTTGTGGCTAAACGGTAATTGTTATCAATAAACGGACTGCACTTTTGCGCCCTAAAATGAAGAGATCTACAACGTTGGTCCCATGACTCTTTGTCGTATCTCGACTCCTTCTACCTTAGATTGAGCTTCATTTTCCCGGTTTTGGTCATTTTTGTTAAATTTCCATAAATGATTTTACTGATTCACACACTCATAAGATGGATAGATGAACGAAATTCAGGACGCTCCTTGGCAACGTCATTGGCCATATGTAGACCGACTTTCGTTATTCTAGCTGCCTTGCAAGTATGGGAAAACGGAGGGTACATGTGGAAACACTATTCAAAATTTCGGCCTAATTTATGATTCTTAAGCAATTTATGGCGAAACCCGTTGAGATACGGCAAAACCTCAAATAACCAAAATTATAGGTCGTTTCATCGTCAACCTGCCTGCAAAGTTTCAAGACTGTAGCTGTCCGCTATGTTGGCAAAATTATTTTTCAACTTTTGCTAAGCGGACGAAATTTGATATGGATCGAAACGTTCACCCCTTTATATGGTATAAATAGGCGAGATACGAGAGAATGCCCCACACAGTACTGTAGGCGACTAAATGGGACGTCCGATGGTGAAATCCTTACCTCGATACGACTTACCGTTTGGACGCAATGAATTTCCAAATGGAAGTCTGCACTATTTAGCGTGCACATTGCCCGCCTCTATCTTATCCTATATATATAAAGCCACAAGGCTAACTGACTGACTCACTCACTCACTCACTCACTGACATTAATGTTTGCCCACTTCCAAGTGAGGTAGGAAGTTGAAATTCGGCAATCTGATAGCTATTTGGCTGCAACCCACGGAAAAATTCAAAAAAGTTGAAATTTTTCATATTTAGCCCCCCTTTCGCCCCATCAAATTATCGGACTAAAATTTCGTGTTAGACCCTTCCAGATGAGCTATGAACTTGAAATTCGGAAATCTGATAGCTATTAGGCTGTAACCCAAGACAAAATTCCAAAAAGTTCAATTTTTCGTATTTAGCCCCCCGCCGAATCAAAATGTCGGACTCAAATTTCGGGTTAGACCCTTCCGTTCCAGATGAGCTGGAAACTTGGAATTCGGTAGTCTGATAGCTATTAGGCTGGAATCCAAGGAAAAATTCAAAAACGTTGATATTTTTCATATTTAGCCCCCTTCCGCCCCATCAAATTATCGGACTAACATTTCGTGTTAGACCCTTCCAGATGAACTAGGAACGTGAAATTCGGAAGTCTGATAGCTATTAGGCTGTAACCCAAGGCAAAATTCCAAAAAGTTCAATTTCTCATATTTAGCCCCTCGTCGAATCAAAATGTCGGACTCAAATTTCGGGTTAGACCCTTCAGTTCCAGATGAGTGACATTTTTCATATTTAGCTCCCCTTCCGCCCCATCAAATTATCGTACTAACATTTCGTGTTAGACCCTTCCGGATGAAATAGGAACTTGAAATTCAAAAATCTGATAGCTATTAGGCTGTAACCCAAGGCAAAATTCCAAAAAGTTCAAATTTTTCGTATTTAGCCCCCCGTCAAATCAAAATGTCGAACTCAAATTTCGGGTTAGACCCTTCCGTTCGAGATAAGCTAGAAATTTGGAATATGGCCGTCTGATAGCTATTAGGCTGCAACTCAAGGAGAAATTCAAAAACGTTAAAATTTTTCATATTTAGCCCCCCTTCCGCCCCATCAAAATATCAGACTAAAATTTCGTGTTAGACCCTTCCAGATGAGCCAGGAACTTGAAATACGAAAATCTGATAGCTATTAGGCTGTAACCCAGGGCAAAATTCCAAAAAGTTCAAATTTTCCGTATTTAGGACCCCATCGAATCAAAATATGGGACTCAAACTTCGGGTTAGACCTTTCCGTTCCAGATGACCTGGAAACTTGGAATTCGGCAGTCTGATAGATATTAGGCTGTAACCCATGACAAAATTCCAAAAAGTTCAATTTTTCGTATTTAGCCCCCCCCCCCGAAATTTCGTACACCCTTTCTGATACCTATTAGGCTGTAAAAAAAGGACAAATTCCAGAAGTTCAAATTTTTCGTATTTAGCCCCCGTCGAATCAAATCGTCGGACTCAATTTTCGGGTTAGACCCTTCCGTTCCAGATGAGCTAGAAACATGGAATTTTTCGTATGTAATTTTCACCACGTCGAAACGTTTAACGCTATCTTTTCTATAAATCGTGAATGTACGGTACGAGAAAATATTAGAGAACCATACATGTAAGCGAATATATGGGCCGTCTGGTGGCGCAATCCGTTTTTCGTAACGAAGTACCGGTTCGTGTCTGTAATTTTCCATGTGACCACTTGTAATGTACAGGAATGGGGGGGGGGTTTGGGGGCGCAGCCCCCAACGAGCGAAAGCGAGTCTTATATATATAAAGCCAGAAGGCTGACTGACTGACTGACATAAATGTTTACCCACTTCGACATGAGCTAGAAACTTGAAATTTGGCAAGGTGATAGCTATTAGCGTGTAACCTACGGAAAAATTCCAAAAATGTTAAATTTTAAGTTTTTGCCCAGCGCCCCCCAAACAAAATGGCGGATACCGTGATGCAGTGCCCTAGAAAATTCATATTTGGCAAAGTTCTAGCTCCTAGCCTGTAACCGACGTAGAAATTGCAAAAAGTTAAAATATATAATATTTCATCCACTAAAGAATTCGAAATATTAAGCCAAATTAAATGACGGTGCAGGCTTTCGTTTCGAGCTCTCTTGTGGCTAAACGGTAATTGTTATCAATAAACGGACTGCACTTTCGACCCCTACAATGAAGAGATCTACAACTTTGGTCCTATGACTTTTTGTCGTATCTCGACTCCTTCTACCTTAGATTGAGCTTCATTTTCCCGGTTTCGGTCATTTTTGTTAAATTTCCATAAATGATTTTACTGATTCACACACTCATAAGATGGATAGATGAACGAAATTCAGGACGGTCCTTGGCAACGTCATTGGCCATATGTAGACCGACTTTCGTTATTCTAGCTGCCCTGCAAGTATGGGAAAACGGAGGCTACATGTGGAAACACTATTCAAAATTTCGGCCTAATTTATGATTCTTAAGCAATTTATGGCGAAACCCGTTGAGATACGGCAAAACCTCAAGTAACCAAAATTATAGGTCGTTTCATCGTCAACCTGCTTGCAAAGTTTCAAGACTGTAGCTGTCTGCTATGTTGGCAAAATTATTTTTCAACTGTTGCTAAGCGGACGAAATTTGATATGGATCGAAACGTTCACCCCTTTATATGGTATAAATAGGCGAGATACGAGAGAATGCCCCACACAGTACTGTAGGCGACTAAATGGGACGTCCGATGGTGAAATCCTTACCTCGATACGACTTACCGTTTGGACGCAATGAATTTCCAAATGGAAGTCTGCACTATTTAGCGTGCACATTGCCCGGCTCTATCTTATCTTATATATATAAAGCCAGAAGGCTGACTGACTGACTGACATAAATGTTTACCCACTTCGACATGAGCTAGAAACTTGAAATTTGGCAAGGTGATAGCTATTAGCGTGTAACCTACGGAAAAATTCCAAAAATGTTAAATTTTAAGTTTTTGCCCCGCTCCCCCCAAACAAAATGGCGGATACCGTGATGCAGTGCCCTAGAAAATTCATATTTGGCAAAGTTCTAGCTCCTAGCCTGTAACCGACGTAGAAATTGCAAAAAGTTAAAATATTTAATATTTCATCCACTAAAGAATTCGAAATATTAAGCCAAATTAAATGACGGTGCAGGCTTTCGTTTCAAGCTCTCTTGTGGCTAAACGGTAATTGTTATCAATAAAGGGACTGCACTTTCGTCCACTAAAATGAAGAGATCTACAAATGTGGTCCTATGACTTTTTTCCGTATCTCGACTCCTTCTACCTTAGATTGAGCTTCATTTTCCCGGTTTTGGTCATTTTTGTTAAATTTCCATACATTATTTTACTGATTCATACACTCGTAAGATAGATAGATGAACGAAATTCAGCACCCTCGTTGGCAACGCCGTTTGCCATACGTAGACCGACTTTTGTTATTCTGGCTGCCTTGGAAGTATGGGAAATCGGAGGACGTATGCGGAAACACTATTTTAATGTATGATTTTTAAGCAGTTTATTTTATGGGTTTTATTAAGTTATCATCAAAAGTGAGCGCTCGCGTTTATGAAACGAACAAGTTAATGTCGGCAAGTCACAGGTTCTCAATACTTGGACAGATGACCAAATAACGTAGATTAGCACTTGCTGTGTGCAGTACGGTGACTTGAACTGACTTAATATACGTTGTTTGTGCAACGAAACAATATTGACTGTACTAAACTTGGTAAAAGTAACGTTCATTGCGAAATTCAAACGAAATCAGCTGCGTGGAGAAAGAGTTTTATTCCAAGAATATGTTTATCATCTGATAACCCCCATACACCATTCTTTCTTAAACAGAGGCATTTTCCCCTAAATTTTGCCATCTCTGTTGCAGTGGATAAGTCACAAGGACAAACTATATTTAAAAAATTGGAATAAATCCCTCCACTCCCATGATGAAGTCATGAGCAGCTGTATGTAGCTTTTTCAAGAGTACACAGATTTATGTATCTCAAAGTACAACTTCCATCTACAACTGCACGCGGTATAATACAGTACCTGTTCTGATTCCATTCAAACACCGTATATGTAATATGGGAAGTGTAACTTTCATTCATAAAATCTATTACAGACTATTTATATTATTACTTCCTAGTAATTACAACTGTCGATCTTTTGTAAATTGTATTCATAAGATACACTACCAAGTTTCTTATTTCCAGTGACTTAACACATAGTAAATTCCACTGTCAAGACAGCCTTACGTTATTATAATATAAAGCCCTAACCATGAAAGATTGCCCACTTGCACATGACCTAGAACCTTGAAATTTGGATAAGTGATACCAATTACTTCCAATATCTTCAAATTCTACATTTTTGCTGCACCTCGCGCCCACTTGCATACATCCGGAATGCAAGCTCACAGATACACGACTGGACGACTGCAACCGCACGGCCAACTCATTCGGTGTCATTAATTTTATATACCGCTCTGATAGATACTGCTGTTCTATTCCTTATCTGAAACAGTTTATTGTCGTTTAGATAGTGGTTGAAAGGTAAATGAAGGAATTACGTATTTCTACATTTATACCTAAGAAAATACATGAACAATGCAGTAATGCTTTCAAAACGTATCTCGACAATGCCAATTCGCGGCAAGGGCAGTGTTTAAAGCTTGCCCCCTGGCGGAAAAAGGTCGAAGCCGCAATGCTGGCGTGTTTGACTTGAAAGAGACCTGCATAACACGGCCTTGTGGGTGTATAACGTAGGCAATGCTTGGACAAACGAGCAACATATACCGAATTACATAATGTAACCAAAAACCGTTACACTCAGAAGGCATGACCACATATCGATACATGCCTTCAGGTCTAACAATGATTAGTTGGTCTTGGTTAGGCAACCTATGTCAAAAGTAGCCGCCATTTTTCCATACATACGATCATACAGCGACGCTGAACTTGCTTTCATACTTAGGTACAACGAATTCCTTGTAGGCTCACCTTCATATCAACGACCTAGGATAACATAGAGGCGGAAACGGCGCCTGGCTGAAGTTAACTGAATGAACGTTCGCTATGTTTCAGAGGTCACATAAGCAAGAGAGCGTGCCTGTCGACAGACGAAAAATATTGAAAATACGCATTATAGAATCACTAGTGTAAAATTAAAGACCGTTCGCCGAAAGCTTAGAGCCTTAATAATCATAGACTGGGAATAGCACTAATTCATCCATGTTGCGGAGTGACGCTATTTGCTTTACGTCGCACCGACACAGATAGGACTTATGGCGACGAAGGGACAGCAAAGGCCTAGGAATGGGAAGGAAGCGGCCGTGGCCTTAATTAAAGTACAGCCCCGGCATTTGCCTGGTGTGAAAATGGGAAACCACGCCAAACCATTTTCAGGGCTGCCGACAGTGGGATTCGAACCCACTATCTCCCGGATGCGAGCTCACAGCTGCCCGCCCCTAACCGCACGACCAACTCGCCCGGTGCGGAGTGACGCCAACACTACGATCGACTGATTGTAGGGTAGTTCGAAACGGATATAAGGAGAATCGTCATACGGCGACAAACGAACGGGCCACGAAATCGGAATAAGGGCGTTACCCTGCTTGGCTGTTGTGGCTAAGAGTAAATTACAATAAAAACCATGGACGTACATGATCATTTATGAACGAAGTCCTTAAAATGAAAGGGACGTACGATAGGTTACAACTTCATTCTGATCATATTTTTAAACGTATTGTATCCCCATAAGTAACACTATATGCTTGTTTTGCTACTTGTTTAAAGTCAAACGAGGACATCTAATATTCGGCTATGGAAGGAGGGGAAAGCACTAGCATTCGCAAGTTAGCGGCCGTGGCCTAATTAAAGTACAGCCCCAGCATTTTCCTGGTGTGAAAATGGGAAACACCGACCTCGATAGCTGTAGTCGCTTAAGGGCGGCCAGTATCCAGTATTCGCGAGATAGTGGGTTCGAACCCCACTGCCGGCATTTCTGAAGATGGTTTTCCGTGTTTTAACATTTTCACACCAGGCAAATGTATCTTAATCAAGGCCACGGCCGCTTCGTTCCCACTCCTAGCCCTTTCCTGTTCCATCCTCCCCATAAGACCTATCTGTGTCGGCGCGACGTAAAACAAGTTGTAAAAAAAAAGGGAATCCACGAAAAATCATCTTCACCACTCCTGACAATGGGATTCGAACAAACTATCTCTCGAATACAAGCTCACAGCAGCGCGAATCTAAACGTACAGCCAACTCACTGCGTAACATTATTTATTAAGCTATAGGGGACATATCTTTTTCATTTTACCGTATCATACTGGGGTTACTAGCTGAAAGGCAACCTTAAAAAAATGCTCATTATGACATATAGCCTGATTTTAAATATTAGTGGGACTGACGTCAACAATAAAAGTTTCTTTTTACAAGTTGTTTTACGTCGCACCGACACAGATGGGTCTTATAGCGACAATGGGATTGGAAAGGGCTAGGAGTGGAAAGAAAGCAGCTGTGACCTTAATTAATGTACGGGCCCAGCATTTGTCTGGTGTGGAAATGAGAAACTACGTAAACAATCTTCAGGGCTGCCAACAATGGGGTTCGAAACCACAATATCCCGATTGCAAGCTCACAACTGCGCGCCCTTCATCCCACGCCAACTCGCTCGGTGTACAATGAACACTGCATAAAATTCACAACACCAGTCAAATACTGTATTCACAACGCCTGGTGTAGGTACGTTTGAGTGAAATAGGCCTACAACAAACCAATCCCTAAGCACATGAGGAGTCTTCAGGGCCATTATGGAGAGAAAAAAGAAAGAACCTGAATATCAAACTTCAATGAATCATACACCAACACCAGATGGCAACAAACATGAACTTTTAACGCCAAAGATAAATAGGTACCAAGAAATCATCAGTTACGATATGTCTGAAAGAAAATGAACACTATCAATCATCTTACTCCGATTAGTTCAGCCGTACGCTGAGCATACGGCTGGCTGGCATTCTCGAAGCGAGAATCTATCTTTTCACTTCTTAAAACTCACGACATTCAATCGCCACGCACAATCTCCAAGTCACATCATCATATTTAAGTTCTCGCGCCAACTCGCTTTGTTACTCGAAACATGGCTATCCTTTCTGAAACTGCCGCCGCAAGGATCGCTGATGTTAGATATACAGCCGCTCTATGTTATTCTAGCTCGTTGCTTCATAATTTTTGTTCCATTTATACAATTTCCTTGTAACCTATTGATCTCGAAATCACACAGCAGCGCGGAAATTACATTCACATTACTTTGAATATATATCGTCTTTGTAACGAATAAGAAACTACATTCTTGTATTGTACGACGTGTTGTGAGCTGTTCCTTGGACTTTTAGAAGAGAGAAGTTAATATTGCTTTACAAGACCAGTGTTTTTATTAAAACTAAATTTATTATCGAGGTAATTTAATTGAAACAATCTATCTATCTATAACCAAGCTATTCCTCAAATATGGGCGAGAGATTTCTTTACACTGCCGCTACACGTTTAGTTTTGGGACAGACTCTGCTTGATATTCGGCCTGGAGTACAACTGACTGCAGACACTATCAACTTCTTCAATGATGTATTGGCAGCTGACTCTGAATTCCGCCCCCTTAGCTTATTTACTTTAGGAGCTATTGAATCATTGTCACCTCTTCCTCTTGACAGGAAACATATTCAAATAATCCCTGCCGCTATTTCTAGCGATATTCCTGACATTGTTACTCACTACATTTGTGCGTACTACGACGGCAATATCATCCGCATACACGACAGTCTGAATACACGGTCTTTATCTCCAATACAGGCTCAGTACATAAGAAAGCTTTTCCCCAGCATAGAAGTTGTATTTGAAGATGTACAGCAACAGCACAATAATACCGATTGTGGATTCTTTGCAATAGCTTTCGCTGTATCACTTGCTCATGACAGGAATCCGTGTGATGAACGATACAATTGTTTAACGTTCGCCGAGCATCTCCGCTACATATTGAACACTCAGCACATATCCACTTTCCCTGTGCTTTCAGAGAATATTGCTTCGGCCCGTCAATGTTTAATTAAGGTGATCGCTACAACCAATAACGATGAGAACCAAGTGTCTAAAAAAAAGCCGTGTGGCTGCCCAAAATCCAGAAAAAGAGGTCGACCAAAGGAGTTACTCTCAACTTCTCAAGAGCAGCATCGAGAAGCCGTCAGGCGTTATAGTCGGAGAAACCCTGAAGTTCATAGGGAGGCTGTCCGCCTATATTCCCAAGCGCATCCTGAACTCCATAGAGATGCAGTCAGACGTTTGAACAAAGTCATCCTGAGCAGAAGCGTTCCCGTCATCTTCCTGCTAATTTAAGAAAACATGGTTTGATCGCCGTCTACAGTGGTGAACAGTTAAATTCAATTTCACCTTACCGTCTGAAAACAAGTTCACTTTTACGGCCTGATTGTTTCAAATGCTCAAGTTGCCAGGCTCCACTCTTTGAAGAAGAGAGAGGCAGGAAGAAGTGGTGTTGTGGACAAGGTGCCTATAATATTTTAGACATTCCTCCTATCGATCTCGAAATATACCAACACCAGGATTTCAGATCTCGGCCACGTATGTATAACGGAGCATTTGCCTTCAGTGCTCTCGTTATTCCAGGTGGATGTCAACACCCTAAACATGGAATAAGTTTTATAAAAATATTAGGCAAGCTATACAATTGTGTGTACGACCTTTCATATAGTGGCCCATACAATAATCCGTCCTCCTTTTACATTGACGACGGAGAAGCTAGAAATAACTGGGCTGAACAACAAAACCTTAACCCTGTAGTAGTGAACATATTCTTAGATTTCTTGCGCACGAACAATCCTTACATTCGTCTCTTCAAACAGCTCCATAACGAACCATCCGAAAACGCTCATTTAGTATTTGAAAATACTACAAGGTGCATCCACGGACCAAATCTTGGAGATCGTCCATTGGGATATGAGGTTGCGGCTGTTCTAAGCACTGACAAGGAGAGCTATTACCCTAGGAAAATTGCTATTTGGAAGGTCGGTGACGGAAAGCCTCACACAGTAGATATTTTCCATCCTCTGTACGAGCCTTTTCAATATCCGCTGCTCTATCCACATGGTACGCCCGGCTGGCACATTGGACGGCTTGACAATAAGGGCAAAAAACTTTCCCAACTGAATTACGTAAGATGTTTACTTTTATCTGAATCACGGTTTCGTCAATTTGACAGACTTTCCGAGACGTGGTTAATTGATATGTATGCACGCATTGAAGAGGAACGATTGCGTTACTTAAATTTTTCTCAACGTAAGGGTAGTAACAACTCCTTAAGAACAGGTCCCTTTGACGAAGTGCAGTCCGTTGTTTCTGATATTAGGGGTATTAACACAGCTACCCATACGGAGCGTGCTCAGACTGAACGATCAGTCCCTACACATGAGCAACGCCAGGTCACCAACGATATCCGCAATGATGAGACTGTTCAAGGCGAGGGAGGCGTTGTTCCTGGAAGGGTATATTTGCCAAGTACCTTCACTGGAGGAGAAAGGTACATGAAAGTTAAATACCTCAACGCAATGGCCTTGGTGAGCCGACTGGGCGGTCCGACTTAATTTTTAACAATTACAACCAACGCACAATGGACTGAAATAAGGATGAGCAAGACACCTGGATCCAAAAATCAACCTGATGTGTGCGCTAGGGTGTTCCATTGTAAACTATTGGAACTTCTTCGTGATCTTCGTTCAGGCGCTTTCTTTGGTGAACCGGCATACATAATTTATATCATTGAATTTCAAAAGCGAGGTCTGCCTCATGCACATATTTGTTTTCGTATCGAAAAACAAGAACTCATACCAGTTCAAGCTGCTGACATCGACAAGTTCATCAGAGCAGATATCCCAGATATAGACGAAGCTGGAGGTAAACTTCGGGAACTGGTCATCGCTAACATGATCCACGGCCCATGTGGCCCCCATCATCGTACTAATCTTCCCTGTTGGGACGGAACTCTTCATAAGTGCACAAAGTTCTTCCCCAAACCTTCATCAGAGACCACATACATTGACAGCAATGGATTTGTTAATTACAAACGCAATGCTGGCAACAAGGCACAAATTACATATCGCGGAAGACTTGTTGAGATTTACGATACTTGGGTTGTCCCTTATAACGCAGCATTATTGCTCAAATACGAATGCCACATTAATTTGGAGCTGGCTTCTCAAACAGGAGTAGTAAAATACCTTTTTAAGTATATCACCAAGGGTAGTCCTTTAGCAAATGTCGCCGTTGTCAGTGATTCAGATTCCGTTAATGAAGTGGAAGAGTACGTAACCAAACGGTACATTGGTTCCAGCGATGTAGTATGGCGTATTGTTGAGTTTAATCTCACGGAGACTGAACCTTCAGTTACATGTCTTCCTGTACACTTAGAGGGAAAACACTGAGTTTACTTTCGACCTGGCGAAGAAGAGCAAGCAATACGTAACAGCTCATCTCTTTTGATTATTTACTTTTCCAGACCTCAGCTTCCCGAACTTGAAATGTTGACATACACCCAATTCTATGAAAATTATATTGTGCACTCATCACGTCCCAACTCATTGAACGTTCCTGTACTTGAACATCCTGATGGCCGACATTTCATTACAAAGCGGCAGAGAGGTAAATGTGTAGCTCGAATGTTCTGGGTGGCTCCCCAGCGAGGGGAGCAATTTTACCTTCGAATGCTCTTGAATGTTTTCCCCTGTCGTGGCTATCAAGATTTGATATCACGGGGTGGTAATCACTGCACTTCTCTTCAGCAAGCTGCTCGTAACCTCGGCCTTGTCAACGATGAACAGGAGTACAGATTCACGCTTGAAGAGGCATCGCAATTCATGCTTGGTAAAGCTCTACGATCATTTTTTGTTCTTCTATGTAATATTGGGGCACCGGCAGTCTTGTTGTGGGAAGACTTTAAGAATAAGCTCGCAGAAGACTTCCTTCATGTTACACCTGGTGACCCAGAGAAGGCTTTCAGATTAGCACTTCTTGAAATCGATCGTTTCCTTCGACGTCACGGTTCAAATCTCTATGAACAAGGACTGACAGTTGTTGAAGACACAACTACTGAGCTTGGCAAGGAAAGGTTTCAATACAGTGCAGCCTCACTCCAACGGTTTTTAGACGAATGGCTGCCAAAGCTTTCAGAGCAACAAAGACACCTTCTTGGCTATATCGAAACACTTTCAACATCTGCTAATTTCACTGGCTCAAAAATGCTCTATCTCGATGGTCCTGGTGGTTACGGGAAAACATTGATTTTACAAGTAGTCATAGCACTTTTCCGCTCACGCGGCAAAATCGTCTTATGTGTAGCAAGTTCTGGAATAGCTGCCCTTAACTTTGACGGTGGAACTACTGCACACAGCATGTTTCGTCTCCCTCTTGATGTGGGTGATGGTTCTGGATATTGGTCTCTCACTAATGGATCCCAAAGAGCTGACCTTATTCGAGAGGCAGCCTTAATCATTTTTGACGAAGTGTCCATGGCGAACAGGTTCCTTCTTGAAATACTCGACAGATCTCTGAGAGACCTAATGAGGAACGAGAGTGATTTGGTGGTAAGATCATAATTTTTTCTGGAGATTTTCGACAATGTGCTCCTGTTGTAACAGACGCCAAATCACCTTCTGATGTAACAAATGTCTCGCTCAAATCTTCGAGACTCTGGGGAGAAATGAAAAAATTCCAACTAACGAAACCTCAAAGAATTCAAGGGGAAGAACGCTATTCGAAATTCCTTCTTACAGTTGGCAACAACGAAGTAGATCATGTCATCATTGGTAAGGGGAGACAACAACAAACATTAATACCTTTACATGGAGTTCCGTTCACAGATTCTTTGAAAGAACTGTTAGAAGAAGTATACCCACATGATATACTTTCCAACCCAGACAATGCTTCCAAACGTGCCGTTCTATGTGCAATCAACGCCAATGTATTTGAAATAAACTCTGTCATTCTCCAATCCTTAGAAGGCGACTTTTACCATTTGTACAGCTGTGATTGGCTAGAAGATCAAGTTAAGGATTGTACCCATAACCTTGTGGATCAAGATGTGCTCCATCAAGCTCAGTCCAAGGGAGTCCCTCCTCACGACTTGACTCTAAAAGTAGGAGCAGTTTGTATTATAACAAGGAATTTAAATTTTTCTGATCACCTTGTGAATGTTACAAAAGTTATTATTTTATCAATCTCGCCAAGACTTATATTGGTTCGTAGGCCAGGAATAGATGAACGTCTGGGTATACCAAGAATAATATTCAAGTTCTCCTTACATCGCACCATCCGTATGTGCAGAAGACAATTTCCCCTTCAAGTCTGTTATGCCATGTCTATCCATAAAAGCCAGGGACAAACTATTGAGTTTGTTGGAGTCGACCTCCGCACTGATGTCTTTAGCCATGGCCAACTGTATGTGGCTCTCAGCCGGGTTCGATCTCCGTCCCACATCAGAGTACTTGTTCCTTCTGATCGTGTTTTGGATGGCGTGGCTTTTGTCAAGAACGTGGTTTACGAACATTTACTTTAGTATGCATAACCAAAGCTTTAATATTACTGTCTTAGGGTAAAATCTCGCCAGCCTTCACCCAAAATAACTAATTAAACATTGACTATCTCAGAAAGAAAGTCCCATGGGCTCTGAAAAAAGGAGCGTGGGCTTGAGACTACGGAACCCTTAGCTGAGTCCTGGCTTTGTTTCCAGTTACTTGCACTAGAGTTCTCACGTTCACCTATCCTATTCGACCTCCCTTGCTCATCCCCCTGTGGCTGGGGGCGGTAGAATAACACCCACGGTATCCCCTGCCTGTCATAAAAGGCGACTAAAAGGGGCCTCAGAGGCTCTGAACTTTGTAGCGTGGGTTGGCGACCACGGAGCCCTCAGCTGAGTCCTGGCATTGCTTCCACTTACTTGTGACGGGCTCCTCACTTTCATCTATCCTATCCGACCTCTCTTGGTCAACTCTTGTTCTTTTCCGACTCCGACGTTATTAGGTTTGTGAGGACTAGGGAGTCTTTCATTTTCACGGCCTTCGTGGCCCTTGTCTTACTTTGGCCGATATCTTCATTTTTCGAAGTGTCGCATCCTTTCCATTTTCCCCTCTGATTAGTGTTATATAGAGGATGGTTGCCCAGTTGTACTTGCTCTTAAAACAATAATCACCACCACCACCACCTCCCTTGCTCAGGTCTTGTTTTTTTCGATCCCGGCGGTATTATTTATTTATTTATTTATTTATTTATTTATTTATTTATTTATTTATTTATTTATTTATTTATTTATTGATGTCTAGAGGAGTAGAGTCTTTCATTATCACGCCCTTCGTGGCTCTTGTTTCTTTGCCCGATACCTTCATTTTTCGAAGTGTCGGATTCCTGCCATTTTCTGTCTGTTCAGTGTTTTTGGAAAATAGTTGCTCAACTCTACTTCCTCCTAGAACAATAATCATAACCACCACTCTCATCCCCCTGTGGTGGGGGCGGTAGAATACCACCCACAGTATCCCCTGCCTGTCGTAAGAGGCGACTAAAAGGGGCCCCAGGGGCTCTTCCCCCTGTGGGTGGGGGCGGTAGAATAACACCCACGGTATCCCCTGCCTGTCGTAAGAGGCGACTAAAAGGGGCCAAAAGGGCTCTGAACTTTGGAGCGTGGGTTGGCAACCACGGGGCCCACAGCTGAGTCCTGGCATTGCTTCCACTTACTTGTGCCAGGCTCCTCACTTTCATCTATCCTATCCGACCTCCCTTGGTCAACACTTGTTCTTTCCGACCCCGACGCTATTAGGTTTGCGAGGGCTAGGGAGTCTTTCATTTTCATGCCCTTCGTGGCCCTTGTCTTCCTTTGGCCGATATCTTCATTTTTCGAAGTGTCGGACCCCTTCCATATTTTCCCTCTGATTAGTGTTATATAGAGGATGGTTGCCCAGTTGTACTTCCTCTTAAAACAATAATCACCACCACCACCACCCCAGGGGCTCTGAACTTTGGAGCGTGGGTTGGCGACCACGGAGCCCTCAACTGAATCTTGGCATTGCTTCCACTTACTTGTGCCAGGCTCCTCACTTTCATCTATCCTATCCGACCTCCGTTGGTCAACTCTTGTTCTTTTCAGACCCCGACGGTATTACGTATGGACGCCTAGGGAGTTTTTCATTTTCATGCCCTTCGTGGCCCTTGTCTTCCTTTGGCCGATATCTTCATTTCTCGAAGTGTCGGACCCCTTCCATTTTTTCTCTCTGATTAGTGTTATATAGAGGATGGTTGCCCAGTTGTACTTCCTCTTAAAACAATAATCACCACCACCACCACCACTCTCAGAAATAAAAATGGCACTACGCAGACAGTTCTACAAAAAAAAGAAAAAAGTCCAATCAAGAGAAGCTGCAAGTAGCAAACGAGACGCATGCATTTGTCATTGATACAAAACAACACTAGGATATCACATCAAGAAATAACGACATCGCCATTGATAAAACAGTATGCTAGCATTTCTGCTAACATAACTTTTACGACGCCATTCGTACAGCACTAGTCCAATGCGTCTGCTCAAGGAAAACGCATGGTCATTGATACAGCAGTAGGCCAGGGGATCTGCTACAGAAAACTCCACGTTCTGACTCATAGTGGCCCCAGGGGCTCTGAACTTTGGAGCGTGGGATGGCGACCACGGGCCCCTTAACTGATTCCTGGCATTGCTTCCACTTACTTGTGCCAGGCTCCTCATTTTCATCTATCCTATCTGACCTCTTTTGGTCAACTCTTGTTCTTTTCCGAACCCGACGCTTTTAGGTTTGCGAGGGCTAGGGAGTCCTTCATTTTCACGCCCTTTCGTTTCCCTTGTCTTCCTTTGGCCGATATCTTCATTTTTCGAAGTGTCGTGTCCCTTCCATTTTTCTCTCTGATTAGTGTTATATAGAGAATGGTTGCCCAGTTGTACTTCCTTTTAAAACAATAATCACCACCACCATCCTTAAGTTACGAGCGTGGGTTGCCCAGTTGTACTTCCTCTTTAAGCAATAATTATCACCACCACAACACTTACTAATTTCACGCCAGTCACTTTCAGCCATCCTATCCGACGTTCGTTGGTCAACTCTTGTTCTTTCGAGCCCGACGGTACTAGGGCACTTGAGGGCTACGGATGCTTTCATTTCCACGCTCCTCGTGGCCCCTTGCCGTTCTTTAAACGATACCCTAATTTTCGAAGCGTCGGGTCCTTTCCAATTTTTGTCTCTCATCAGTTTTACATACGGGATAGTTGCCTATTTGTACTTCCTCTTAAACAATAATCACCACCACACCAAAACAAAACTACTCGTCGTCAATGGTACCGCACTAGGCAAGGGCATCTGCACAGCAAAACTCCCCGTCGTGATTGATATACAACTAAGCTAAGGGATCTCCTGACCTAGAGTGCCCGTCGTGATCGAAACACCAGTAAGCTAGAGCATCAGCTCAACAGAACCCATCGTTGTGATTGATGCAGCAGTAGGGTAGGGGATCTGCTCAACTCAAATCCCCGTCGTGATTGATAAAGCAGTAAGCCAGAGAATCAGCCAAAAACTAAAATCTCAAAGCTTTCGTTATGCATACTAAAACAAATGTTGCCCCAGGGGCTCTGAACTTTGGAGCGTGGGTTGGCGACCACGGGGCCCTCAGCTGAGTCCTGGCATTGGTTCCACTTGTGCCAGGCTCCTCACTTTCATCTATCCTATCCGACCTCTCTTGGTCAACTCTTGTTCTTTTCAGACCCCGACGGTATTACGTATGGAGGCCTAGGGAGTCTTTCATTTTCATGCCCTTCGTGGCCCTTGTATTCCTTTGGCCGATACCTTCATTTTTCGAAGTGTCGGATCCCTTCCTGTTTTCTCTCTGATCAGTCATATAAAGAGGATGGTTGCCCAGTTATACTTCCTCTTAAAACAATAATCACCACCACCACCAATAAAACAAATGTTTGCAGACCACGTTCTTCACGTGGCCAACATCATCCAAAACACATTCAGAAGGAACAAGAACTCTCATGCGAGCCACAGATCGAACCCCGATCAAAACCACATACACTTGGCCATCGCTAAAGACATCAATGCTTAGATCCACTCCAACAAACTCAATAATTTGTCCCTGGCTTTTATGGATAGACATGGAATAAGAGACTTGAAGGGGAAATTGTCTCCTGCACGTATGAATGGTGCGATGTAAGGAGAACTTGATAACATGCTTGGTATACCAAGACGTTCATCTAACCCTCGTCTACGAACCACTGTGAGTCTCGGTGGGATTGATAAAACAATACCTTTAATACCATTCACAAGGAGATCAGAAAAAATTAAATTCCTTTCTATAGGCCTTATACAAACTACACCTACTTCTAGAGCCAAATCGTAATGACGTACTTCTTGCACTGAGATGTATCGAGCACATCTTGATCTACATGGTTATATGCACAATCTGTAACTTGATCTTCTACCCAATCGATGCTGTACAAATGGAAAAATCACCTTCCAAAGATTGAAGAAGGGAAGAGTTTTTTTCATATACTTTGGCATTGATTGTACATAGAACGGCACGTTTTGAAACATTGTCTGGATTGGAAAAGATGCCTTGTGTGTATATTTTGTCTAACAGTTCTTTCAAATAATTAGTGAACGGAACTCCATGTAAAGGTATTAACGTTTGTTGTTGTCTTCCCTTACTAAAGGTGACATGCACTACTTCGTTGTTCCCAACTGTAAGAATCAATTATGAGTAACATTCTTCCCCTTGAATTCTTTGATTAGTTACTTGGATTTTTTTTCATTTCTCCACAGAGTCTAGAGGATTGGGTGAGCCGTTTGCTACACCAGGATATGATTTCGCTTCTGTTAAAACAGGAACACATTGTCGAAAATCTATACAAAATATTATGACCTTTTACTAAAAAGCACTGTCGTCTCCCATTAGGTCTCTGAGAGATCTGTCCAGTATTCCAAGACGAATCCTTTTGAAAACACACTTCGTGAAAAATGATTAAACCTGCCTATCGAATAAGGTCAGCACTTTGCGATCCATTAGTGACATACCAATATCCGGAACCATCACCCACATCAAGGGAGAAACGAAACATGCTATGTGCAGTAGTTCCACCGTCAAAATTGACGGCAGCTATTACAAAACTTGCTACATAGAAAACGGTTTCGCTTGCGAGCGGAAAAGTGCTATGGCTACTTTCCAAATCAATGTTTTCCCGTAACCACCAGGACCATCGGGACACAGCAATTTTGAGCCAGTAAAATTGGTAGATATTGAAAGGTTTTCGATATAACCACGAAGATATCATTCTTTATCTGAAAGCGTTCGTAGCCATTCGTCCAAAATCCGTTGGAATAAGCCTGCACTGTATTGAAACCTTTCCCTGCCAAGCTCAGTAGTTGTGTCTTCAACAACTGTCAGTCCTTGTTCATAGAGATTTGAACCGTGACGTTGAAGGAAACGATCGATTTCAAGAAGTGCTAATCTGAAAGCCTTTTCTGGGTCACCAGGTGTAACATGAAGGAAGTCGTCTGCGAGCTTATTCTTAGTCTTCCCACAACAAGACTGCCGGTGCCCCAATATTACATAGAAGAACAAAAAATGATCGTAGAGCTTTACCAAGCATGAATTGCGATGCCTCTTCAAGCGTAAGTCTGTACTCCTGTTCATCGTTGACAAGGCCGAGGTTACGAGCAGCTTGCTGAAGAGAAGTGCAGTGATTACCACCCCGTGATATCAAATCTTGATAGCCACGACAGGGGAAATCATTCAAGAGCTTTGGAAGGTAAAATTGATCTCCTCGCTGAGGAGCCTCCCAGAACATTCGAGCTACACATTTACCTCTCTGCCGCTTTGTAATGAAATGTCGGCCATCAGGATGTTCAAGTACAGGAACGTTCAATGAGTTGGGACGTGATGAGTGCACAATATAATTTTCATAGAATTGGGTGTATGTCAACATTTCAAGTTCGGGAAGCTGAGGTCTGGTAAAGTAAATAATCAAAGAGATGAGCTGTTACGTAATGCTTGCTCTTCTTCCCAAGGTCGGAAGCAAACTGAGTGTTTTCCCTCTAAGTGTACAGGAAGACATGTAACTGAAGGTTCAGTCTCCGTGAGATTAAACTCAACAATACGCCATACTGCATCGCTGGAACCAATGTACCGTTTGGTTACGTACTGTTCCACTTCATTAACGGAATCTGAATCACTGACAACGGCGACATTACCTAAAGGACTACCATTGGTGATATATTAAAAAAGGTATTTTACTACTCTTGTTTGAGAAGCCAGCTCCAAATTAATGTGGCATTCGTATTTCAGCAATAATGCTGCGTTATAAGGGACAACCAAGGTATCGTCAATGTCAACAAGACTTCCGCGATATGTAATTTGCGCCTTATTGCCAACATTGCGTTTGTAGTTAACAAATCCATTGCTGTCAATGTATGTGGTCTCTGATGAAGGTTTGGGGAAGAACTTTGTGCACTTATGAAGAGTTCCGTCCCAACAGGGAAGATTAGTACGATGATGGGGGCCACATGGGCCGTAGATTATGTTAACGATGACCAGAACCCGAAGTTTACCTTCAGCTTTCTCTATATCTGGAATATCTGCTCTAATGAACTTGTCGATGTCAGCAGCTTGAACTGGCATGATTTTTTGTTCTTCCATACGAAAACAAATGAGTGAATGACACAGACCTCGCTTTTGAAATTCAATGATATAAATTATGTATACCGGTTCACCAAACAAACGCCTGAACGAAGATCACGAAGAAGTTCCAATAGTTTACAATGGAACACCCTAGCGCACACATCAGGTTGATTTTTGGATCCAGCTCTCTTGGACAACGATATTTCAGTCCAATGTGCGTTGTTTGTTATGGTTAAAAAATAATTCGGAACGCCCAGTCGGTTCACCAAGGCCATTGCGTTGAGGTTTTTAACTTTCATGTACCTTTCTCCTCCAGTGAAGGTACTTGGCAAATATACCCTTCCAGGAACAACGCCTCCCTCGCCTTGAACAGTCTCATCATTGCGGATATCGTTGGTGACCTGGCGTTGCTCATGTGTAGGGACTGATCGTTCAGTCTGAGACGCTCCGTATGGGTAGCTGTGTTAATACCCCTAACATCAGAAACAACGGACTGCACTTCGTCAAAGAGACCTGTTCTTAAGGAGTTGTTACTACCTTTAATTTGTGAAAAATTTAAGTAACGCAATCGTTCCTCTTCAATGCGTGCATACATATCAGTTAACCACGTCTCGGAAAGTCTGTCAAATTGACGACCCCGTGATTCAGATAAAAGTAAACATCTTACGTAATTCAGTTGGGAAAGTTTTTGGCCCTTATTGTCAAGCCGTCCAATGTGCCAGCCGGGCGTACCATGTGGATAGAGCAGCGGATATTGAAAAGGCTCGTACAGAGGATGGAAAATATCTACTGTGTGAGGCTTTCCGTCACCGACCTTCCAAATAGCAATTTTCCTAGGGTAATAGCTCTCCTTGTCAGTGCTTAGAACAGCCGCAACCTCATATCCCAATGGACGATCTCCAAGATTTGGTCCGTGGATGCACCTTGTAGTATTTTCAAATACTAAATGAGCGTTTTCGGATGGTTCGTCATGGAGCTATTTGAAGAGACGAATGTAAGGATTGTTCGTGCGAAAGAAATCTAAGAATATGTTCACTACTACAGGGTTAAGGTTTTGTTGTTCAGCCCAGTTATTTCTAGCTTCTCCGTCGTCAATGTAAAAGCAGGACGGATTATTGTAAGGGCCACTATATGAAAGGTCGTACACACAATTGTATAGCTTGCCTAATATTTTTATAAAACTTATTCCATGTTAAGGGTGTTGACATCCACCTGGAATAACGAGAGCACTGAAGGCAAATGCTCCGTTATACATACGTGGTCGAGGTCTGAAATCCTGGTGTTAGTATATTTCGAGATCGATAGGAGGAATGTCTAAAATATTACAGGCACCTTGTCCACAACACCACTTCTTCCTGCCTCTCTCTTCTTCAAAGAGTGGAGCCTGGCAACTTGAGCATTTGAAACAATCAGGCCGTAAAAGTGAACTTGTTTTCAGACGGTAAGGTGAAATTGAATTTAACTGTTCACCACTGTAGACGGCGATCAAACCATGTTTTCTTAAATTAGCAGGAAGATGACGGGAACGCTTCTGCTCAGGATGACTTTGTTCAAAACGTCTGTCTGCATCTCTATGGAGTTCAGGATGCGCTTGGGAATATAGTCGGCCAGCCTCCCTATGAACTTCAGGGTTTCTCTGACTATAACGCCTGACGGCTTCTCCATGCTCTTCTTGAGAAGTTGAGAGTAACACCTTTGGTCGACCTCTTTTTCTGGATTTTGGGCAGCTACACTGCTTTTTTATACACATGGTTCTCATCGTTATTGGTTGTAGGGATCGCCTTCTTTAAACATTGACGGGCAAGAGCAACATTCTCTGAAAGCACAGGGAAGCGGGATTTGTGCTGAGTGTTCAATATGTGCCCGAGATCGTCAGCGAACTTTAAACAATTGTATCGTTCATCACACGGATTCCTGTCATGAGCAAGTGATACAGCGAAAGCTATTGCAAAGAATCCACAATCGGTATTATTGTGCTGTTGCTGTACATCTTCAAATACAACTTCTATACTCGCGAAACCGTATCTTATGTACTCTGCTTGTACTGGAGATGAAGTCCCTGTATTCACAATGTGGTAGAAGCGCATGATATCACGGCAGTACTGCACACAAATGCAGTGTGAAACAATGTCAGGAATATCGCTAGAAATAGCGGCACCGTTTATTTGAATATGTTACAGCTCAAGAGGAAGACGTGACGAAAAGAAAATAGCATCTAAATAAAATAAGATATGGGGACGGAATTCAGAGTAACAGCCAATCCACCATTGAAAATTTTGATAGTGTATGCAGTCAGTTGTACTCCTGGCCACATATCAACCATAGTCTGTCGCAAAAGTAAATGTTTAGCGTCAGTGTAAGCAAACATCACACACATACTTGAGAAATCACTTCAATTTGAGTATCCGCTAAACAATACGTTCTGGCCTGATTGATACAGCAGCAGGCTAGGGAATACGCTCAACAAAATTCCCCATCGTATTTGATACAGCGGCAGGCCAAGGGATATCCTGGACAAACCTCCCCGTAGTGACTCATACAGCAGTAGGCCAGGGGATCTGCTAAACAAAACTCCCCGTTGTGACTCATAGAGCAGTAGGCCAGGGGATCTGCTAAACAAAACTCCCCGTTGTGACTCATAGAGCAGTAGGCCAGGGGATCTGCTAAACAAAACTCCCCGTTGTGACTCATAGAGCAGTAGGCCAGGGGATCTGCTAAACAAAACTCCCCGTTGTGACTTAGAGAGCAGTATTCCAGGGGATCTGCTAAACAAAACTCCCCGTTGTGACTCATAGAGCAGTAGGCCAGGGGATCTGCAAAACAAAAGTCCCCGTTGTGACTCATACAGCACTAGGCCAGGGGATCTGCTGAACAAAACTCCCCGTTGTGACTCATAGAGCAGTAGGCCAGGGGCTCTGCTAAACAAAACTCCCCGTTGTGACTCATAGAGCAGTAGGCCAGGGGATCTGCTAAACAAAACTCCCCGTTGTGACTCATACAGCAGTAGGCCAGGGGATCTGCAAAACAAAACTCCCCGTTGTGACTCATAGAGCAGTAGGCCAGGGGATCTGCTAAACAAAACTCCCCGTTGTGACACATAGAGCAGTAGGCCAGGGGATCTGCTAAACAAAACTCCCCGTTGTGACTCATAGAGCAGTAGGCCAGGGGATCTGCTAAACAAAACTCCCCGTTGTGACTCATAGAGCAGTAGGCCAGGGAATCTGCTAAACAAAACTCCCCGTTGTGACTCATAGAGCAGTAGGCCAGGGGATCTGCTAAACAAAACTCCCCGTTGTGACTCATAGAGCAGTAGGCCAGGGAATCTGCTAAACAAAACTCCCCGTTGTGACTCATAGAGCAGTAGGCCAGGGGATCTGCTAAACAAAACTCCCCGTTGTGACTCATAGAGCAGTAGGCCAGGGGATCTGCTAAACAAAACTCCCCGTTGTGACTCATAGGGCAGTAGGCCAGAGGATCTGCTAAACAAAACTCCTCGTTGTGACTCATACAGCAGTGGGCCAGGGGATCTGCAAAACAAAACTCCCCGTTGTGACTCATAGAGCAGTAGGCCAGGGGATCTGCTAAACAAAACTCCCCGTTGTGACTCATAGAGCAGTAGGTCAGGGGATCTGCTAAACAAAACTCCCCGTTGTGACTCATAGAGCAGTAGGCCAGGGGATCTGCTAAACAAAACTCCCCGTTGTGACTCATAGAGCAGTAGGCCAGGGGATCTGCTAAACAAAACTCCCCGTTGTGACTCATAGAGCAGTAGGCCGGGGGAACTGCTAAACAAAACTCCCCGTTGTGACTCATAGAGCAGTAGGCCAGGGGATCTGCAAAACAAGAGTCCCCGTTGTGACTCATACAGCACTAGGCCAGGGGATCTGCTAAACAAAACTCCCCGTTGTGACTCATAGAGCAGTAGGCCAGGGGATCTGCTAAACAAAACTCCCCGTTGTGACTCATAGAGCAGTAGGCCAGGGGATCTGCTAAACAAAACTCCCCGTTGCGTCTCATACAGCAGTAGGCTAGGGGATCTGCTAAACAAAACTCCCCGTGGTGATTCAAATAGCAGTAAGCAAGGGGATCTGCTCAACAAAACTCCCCGTGGTGATTCAAATAGCAGTAGGCAAGGAGATCTGCTCAACAAAACTCCCCGTTGTGACTCATAGAGCAGTAGGCCAAGAGATCTGCTGAACAAAAGTCCCCGTTGTGACTCATACAGCAGTAGGCCAGGGGATCGGCTCACCAAAACTCCCCGTTATTACTCATACAACAGTAGGCCAGGGGATCTGCTCAACCAAACTCGCCGTTGTAACTCATACAGCAGCAGGCCAGGGGATCTGCTAAACAAAACTCCCCGTTGTGACTCATACAACAGTAGGCCAGGGGATCTGCAAAACAAAACTCCCCGTTGTGACTCATACAGCAGTAGGCTAGGGTATCTGCTAAACAAAACTCTCCGTTCTAATTCACACAGCAGTAGGCCAGGGGATCTGCTCACCAAAACTCCCCGTTGTGACTCATACAACAGTAGGCCAGGGTATCTGCTAAACAAAACTACCCGTAGTTATTCACACAGCAGTAGGCCAAGAGATCTGCTGAACAAAACTCCCCGTTGTGACTCATACAGCAGTAGGCCAGGGTATCTGCTAAACAAAACTACCCGTAGTTATTCACACAGCAGTAGGCCAAGAGATCTGCTGAACAAAACTCCCCGTTGTGACTCATACAGCAGTAGGCTAGGGTATCTGCTAAACAAAACTCTCCGTTCTAATTCACACAGCAGTAGGCCAGGGGATCTGCTCACCAAAACTCCCCGTTGTGACTCATACAACAGTAGGCCAGGGGATCTGCTCAACAAAACTCGCCGTTGTAACTCGTACAGCAGCAGGCTAGGGTATCTGCTAAACAAAACTCCCCGTAGTTATTCACACAACAGTAGGCCACGAGATCTGCTGAACAAAAGTCCCCGTTGCGTCTCATACAGCAGTAGGCTAGGGGATCTGCTAAACAAAACTCCCCGTGGTGATTCACATAGCAGTAGGAAAGGGGAGCTGCTCAACAAAACTCCCCGTTGTGACTCATACAGCACTAGCCCAGGGTATCTGCTAAACTAAACCTACCGTAGTTATTCACACAGCAGTATGCCACGAGATCTGCTGAACAAAAGTCCCCGTTGCGTCTCATACAGCAGTAGGCTAGGGGATCTGCTAAACAAAACTCCCCGTGATGATTCACACAGCAGTAGGCAAAGGGATCTGCTCAACAAAACTCCCCGTTGTGACTCATACAGCACTAGGCCAGGGTATCTGCTGAACAAAAGTCCCCGTTGTCACTCATACAGCAGTAGGCTAGGGGATCTGCCAAACAAAACTCCCCGTGGTGATTCACACAACAGTAGGCCAGGGGATCTGCTTAATAAAACTCGCCGTTGTAACTCATACAGCAGCAGGCTAGGGTATCTGCTAAACAAAACTCCCCGTAGTTATTCACACAGCAGTAGGCCACGAGATCTGCTGAACAAAAGTCCCCGTTGCGTCTCATACAGCAGTAGGCTAGGGGATCTGCTAAACAAAACTCTCCGTGGTGATTCACATAGCAGTAGGCAAGGGGATCTGCTCAACAAAACTCCCCGTTGTTACTCATACAGCACTAAGCCAGGGTATCTGCTAAACTAAACTCCGGTAGTTATTCACACAGCAGTAGGCCAGGAGATCTGCTGAACAAAAGTCCCCGTTGTCACTCATACAGCAGTAGGCCGGGAGATCTGCTGAACAAAATCCTCCTGTGGGTGGGGGCGGTAGAATAAAACCCGCGGTATCCCCTGCCTGTCGTAAGAGGCGACTAAAAGGGGCCCTAGGGCTCTGAAGTATGGAGCGTGGGTTGGCGACCACGGGGCCCTCAGCTGAGTCCTGGCATTGCTTCCACTTACTTGTGCCAAGCTCCTCACTTTCATCTATCCTATCCGACCTCTCTTGGTCAACTCTTGTTCTTTTCCGACCTCGACGCTATTAGGTTTGCGAGGGCTAGGGAGTCTTTCATTTTCACGCCCTTCGTGGCCCTTGTCTTTCTTTGGCCGATATCTTCATTTTTCGAAGTGTCGGATCCCTTCCATATTTCCTTCTGATTAGTGTTATGTAGAGGATGGTTGCCTCGTTGTACTTCCTCTTAAAACAATAATCACCACCACCACCATCTGCTGAACAAAAGTCCCCGTTGTGACTCATACAGCAGTAGGCCAGGGGATCTGCTCACCAAAACTTCCCGTTGTGACTCATACAACAGTAGCCCAGGGGTTCTATCAACAACACTCCCAGTTGTGACTCATACTGCAGAAGGCCAGGGGATCTGCTAAGCAAGACTCGCTGTGGTGATTCACACAGCAGAAGGGCAGGGAATCTGCTAAACAAACTCCCTGTGGTGATTCACAGAGCAGTAGGCCAGGGGTTCTTCTCAACAAAACTCCACGTCGTGTCTCATACAGCAGTACGCGACGGGATCTCCTGAGTAAAACTCCCCACAGTGAATCATATAGCAGTAGGCCAGGGGTTCTCCTCAAAAAAACTCCCAGTTGTGACTCATACAGCCGTAGCTGCGGGGATCTGCTCAACAAAACTTCCCGTGGTGATTCACACAGCAGTAGGCCAGGGTATCTGCTCAACAAAACTCCCCGTCGGGTCTCATACAGCAGCAAATTTTCACCTCTTCTTATCGTATAAATAACCGATATACGACAACAATTATAAGACAATAATGTAGGTAACTAAAAGGGTCCTCTGATGCCGCAATCCGTTTCTAGATACGACGTACCGTTTGGCAGCAATACATTTCCAAATACAAGTCTGCACTATTTAGCGTGCACATTCCTTGGCCCTATCCCTATTCCATAAAGCCAGAAGGCTCTCAGACTGGCTGAGTTACTGTCTTTAATGTTTAGGCTACCCACTTCCAGATCAGCTAGAAACTTGAAATTCAGTAATCTGATAGACTATCTATTAGGCTGTGACCCATGGGAAATCTCCAATAAGCTTGATTTTCTTAATATTTACCCTCCCCGCCAAACAAAATGGCGGTCGCAACTATTGGGTGCACCAAAAAAGTGAAATATTGCGAAATTATAGTTGTTACCCTGTAACTTTTAACCTTTTACTACCGAAAAACATCGAAATATTCAGGCAAATTTCATACAACTCCAGACTTTCCTTTCGAAGTACTTTCTGCCTAAACGGTCATTCCAATCAAAACTGGATAGCACTTCCTGTTTCTGGAATAAAGAGCTATAAATTGGTCCTACCAAAGTTTAAAAACTGTAGCTGACTATTAAGCCATTAAAATAATTTTTGAACTTGTGAAATTTGCCCCACATTGGAACGTTTACTCCTATTCACACAACAAATTGCCAATATAGTAGAAAATATATTAGCACCAAACATTCAGCCCAGTAAATGGACCGTCCAGTGGCACAGTCCACTCGTCGATGCGATATATCGTTAGACCACAGTCTACTTCGAAATGTCTGTTTGTAATGCAGAGTACACGGGGGTTTGGGGGCGGAGCCCCCAACGAGCGGAAGCGAGTCTTATATATATAAAGCCGCAAGGCTCACTCACTGACATAAATGTTTACCCACTTCGACTTGAGCTAGAAACTAGAAATTTGGCAAGGCGATAGCTATTAGCGTGTAACCTACGGAATAATTCCAGAAATTTTAAATTTTAAATTTTTGCCCCCTCCCCCCAAACAAAATGGCGGATACCGTGATGCAGTGCCCTACAAAATAAATATTTGGCAAAGTTCTAGCTCCTAGCCTGTAACCGACGTAGAAATTGCAAAAAGTTAAAATATTTAATATTTCATCCACTAAAAAATTCGAAATATTATGCCAAATTAAATCACGGTGCAGGCTTTCGTTTCGAGCTCTCTTGTGGCTAAACGGTAATTGTTATCAATAAACGGACTGCACTTTCGGCCCCTAAAATGAAGAGATCTACAACTTTGGTCCTATGACTTTTTATCGTATCTCGACTCCTTCTACCTTAGATTGAGCTTCGTTTTCCCGGTTTCGGTAATTTTTGTTAAATTTCCATAAAGGAGTTTACTGATTCACACACTCATAAGATGGATAGATGAACGAAATTCAGGACGCTTCTTGGCAACGTCATTGGCCATATGTAGACCGACTTTCGTTATTCTAGCTGCCTTGCAAGTATGGGAAAACGGAGGGTACATGTGGAAACACTATTGAAATTTCGGCCTAATTTATGATTCTTAAGCAATTTATGGCGAAACCCGTTGAGATACGGCAAAACCTCAAATAAGCAAAATTATAGGTCGTTTCATCGCCAAACTGCCTGCAAAGCTTCAAGACTGTAGCTGTCTGCCAAGTTGGCAAAATTATTTTTCAATTTGTGAAAAGTGGGCGAAATTTGACATGGATCGAAACGTTCACCTCTTTCTATGGCATAAATATGCGGGATAGGAGAAAGCGCCTAAGGCAGCAATGTAGACCACTAAACGGGTCGTCTAACGCCGCAATCCGTACCTCGATACGACGCACCGTTTGCTCACAATAAATTTCCAAACGAAAGCCTGCACTATTTAGCGTGCACATTGCCTGGCTCTATCTTATCCTATATATATAAAGCCACAAGGCTAACTGACTCACTCACTCACTGACTGACATTAATGTTTGCCCACTTCCAAGTGAGCTAGGAACTTGAAATTCGGCAGTCTGACAGCTTTTAGGCTGCAACCCAAGGAAAAATTGCAAAAAGTACAATTTTTTTATATTTAGCCCCCCTTCCGCCCAATCAAAGAAATTTCGCGTTAGACCCTTCCAGATGAGCTAGGAACTTAAAATTTGGCAAGGTGATAGCTATTAGCGTGTAACCCACGGAAAAATTCCAAAAAGTTCAAATTTTTGTGTACGTAGCCACCCACGGAATAAAAAATATTCGGGTTAGATCCTTCAGTTCCAGATGCGCTAGAAACTTAAAATTTGGCAAGGTGATAGCTATTAGCGTGTAACCCACGGAAAAATTCCAAAAATTTTAAATTTTAAATTTTTGCCCCCTCCCCCCAAACAAAATGGCGGATACCGTGATGCAGTGCCCTACAAAATTAATATTTGGCAAAGTTCTAGCTCCTAGCCTGTAACCGACGTAGAAATTGCAAAAAGTTAAAATATTTAATATTTCATCCACTAAAAAATTCGAAATTTTAAGCCAAATTAAATCACGGTGCAGGCTTTCGTTTCGAGCTCTCTTGTGGCTAAACGGTAATTGTTATCAATAAACGGACTGCACTTTCGGCCCCTAAAATGAAGAGATCTACAACTTTGGTCCTATGACTTTTTGTCGTATCTCGACTCCTTCTACCTTAGATTGAGCTTCATTTTCCCGGTATCGGTCATTTTTGTTAAATTTCCATAAATGATTTTACTGATTCACACACTCATAAGATGGATAGATGAACGAAATTCAGGACGCTCCTTGGCAACGTCATTGGCCATATGTAGACTGACTTTCGTTATTCTAGCTGCCTTGCAAGTATGGGAAAACGGAGCGTACATGTGGAAACAATATTGAAATTTCGGCCTAATTTATGATTCTTAAGCAATTTATGGCGAAACCCGTTGAGATACGGCAAAACCTTAAATAACCAAAATTATAGGCCGTTTCATCGCCAATCTGCCTGCAAAGGTTCAAGACTGTAGCTGTCTGCCCAGTTGGCAAAATTATTTTTCAACTTGTGAAAAGTGGGCGAAATTTGACATGGATCGAAACGTTCACCTCGTTCTATGGCATAAATATGCGGGATAGGAGAAAGCGCCTAAGCCAGTAATGTAGACCACTAAAAGGGTCGTCTAACGCCGCAATCCGTACCTCGATACGATGCACCGTTTGTTCGCAATAAATTTCCAAACGAAAGCCTGCACTATTCAGCGTGCACATTGCCTGGCTCTATCTTATCTTATATATATAAAGCCGCAAGGCTCACTCACTGACATAAATGTTTACCCACTTCGACTTGAGCTAGAAACTAGAAATTTGGCAAGGTGATAGCTATTAGCGTGTAACCTACGGAATAATTCCAAAAATTTTAAATTTTAAATTTTTGCCCCCCTCCCCCCAAACAAAATGGCGGATACCGTGATGCAGTGCCCTAGAAAATTAATATTTGGCAAAGGTCTAGCTCCTAGCCTGTAACCGACGTAGAAATTGCAAAAAGTTCAAATATTTAATATTTCATCCACTAAAAAATTCGAAATATTAAGCCAAATTAAATGACGGTGCAGGCTTTCGTTTCGAGCTCTCTTGTGGCTAAACGGTAATTGTTATCAATAAACGGACTGCACTTTCGGCCCATAAAATGAAGAGATCTACAACTTTGGTCCTATGACTTTTTGTCGTATCTCGACTCCTTCTACCTTAGATTGAGCTTCATTTCCCCGGTTTTGGTCATTTTTGTTAAATTTCCATAAATGATTTTACTCATTCACACACTCATAAGATGGATAGATGAACGAAATTCAGGACGCTCCTTGGCAACGTCATTGGCCATATGTAGACCGACTTTCGTTATTCTAGCTGCCTTGCAAGTATGCGAAAACCGAGGGTACATGTGGAAACACTATTGAAATTTCGGCCTAATTTATGATTCTTAAGCAATTTATGGCGAAACCCGTTGAGATACGGCAAAACGTCAAATAACCAAAATTATAGGTCGTTTCATCGTCAACCTGCCTGCAAAGTTTCAAGACTGTAGCTGTCTGCCAAGTTGGCAAAATTATTTTTTAATTTGTGAAAAGTGGGCGAAATTTGACATGCATCGAAACGTTCACCTCTTTCTATGGCATAAATGTGCGGAATAGGAGAAAGCGCCTCAGACAGCAATATAGACTACTAAAAGTGTCGTCTAACGCCGCAATCCGTACCTCGATACGATGCGCCGTTTGCTCTCAATAAATTTCCAACCGAAAGCCTGCACTATTCAGCGTGCACATTGCCTGGCTCTATCTTATCTTATATATATAAAGCCGCAAGGCTCACTCACTGACATAAATGTTTACCCACTTCGACTTGAGCTAGAAACTAGAAATTTGGCAAGGTGATAGCTATTAGCGTGTAACCTACGGAATAATTCCAAAAATTTTAAATTTTAAATTTTTGCCCCCCTCCCCCCAAACAAAATGGCGGATACCGTGATGCAGTGCCCTAGAAAATTAATATTTGGCAAAGGTCTAGCTCCTAGCCTGTAACCGACGTAGAAATTGCAAAAAGTTCAAATATTTAATATTTCATCCACTAAAAAATTCGAAATATTAAGCCAAATTAAATGACGGTGCAGGCTTTCGTTTCGAGCTCTCTTGTGGCTAAACGGTAATTGTTATCAATAAACGGACTGCACTTTCGGCCCCTAAAATGAAGAGATCTACAACTTTGGTCCTATGACTTTTTGTCGTATCTCGACTCCTTCTACCTTAGATTGAGCTTCATTTCCCCGGTTTTGGTCATTTTTGTTAAATTTCCATAAATGATTTTACTCATTCACACACTCATAAGATGGATAGATGAACGAAATTCAGGACGCTCCTTGGCAACGTCATTGGCCATATGTAGACCGACTTTCGTTATTCTAGCTGCCTTGCAAGTATGCGAAAACCGAGGGTACATGTGGAAACACTATTGAAATTTCGGCCTAATTTATGATTCTTAAGCAATTTATGGCGAAACCCGTTGAGATACGGCAAAACGTCAAATAACCAAAATTATAGGTCGTTTCATCGTCAACCTGCCTGCAAAGTTTCAAGACTGTAGCTGTCTGCCAAGTTGGCAAAATTATTTTTTAATTTGTGAAAAGTGGGCGAAATTTGACATGCATCGAAACGTTCACCTCTTTCTATGGCATAAATGTGCGGAATAGGAGAAAGCGCCTCAGACAGCAATATAGACTACTAAAAGTGTCGTCTAACGCCGCAATCCGTACCTCGATACGATGCGCCGTTTGCTCGCAATAAATTTCCAACCGATAGCCTGCACTATTCAGCGTGCACATTGCCTGGCTCTATCTTATCTTATATATATAAAGCCGCAAGGCTCACTCACTGACATAAATGTTTACCCACTTCGACTTGAGCTAGAAACTAGAAATTTGGCAAGGTGATAGCTATTAGCGTGTAACCTACGGAATAATTCCAAAAATTTTAAATTTTAAATTTTTGCCCCCCTCCCCCCAAACAAAATGGCGGATACCGTGATGCAGTGCCCTAGAAAATTAATATTTGGCAAAGGTCTAGCTCCTAGCCTGTAACCGACGTAGAAATTGCAAAAAGTTCAAATATTTAATATTTCATCCACTAAAAAATTCGAAATATTAAGCCAAATTAAATGACGGTGCAGGCTTTCGTTTCGAGCTCTCTTGTGGCTAAACGGTAATTGTTATCAATAAACGGACTGCACTTTCGGCCCCTAAAATGAAGAGATCTACAACTTTGGTCCTATGACTTTTTGTCGTATCTCGACTCCTTCTACCTTAGATTGAGCTTCATTTCCCCGGTTTTGGTCATTTTTGTTAAATTTCCATAAATGATTTTACTCATTCACACACTCATAAGATGGATAGATGAACGAAATTCAGGACGCTCCTTGGCAACGTCATTGGCCATATGTAGACCGACTTTCGTTATTCTAGCTGCCTTGCAAGTATGCGAAAACCGAGGGTACATGTGGAAACACTATTGAAATTTCGGCCTAATTTATGATTCTTAAGCAATTTATGGCGAAACCCGTTGAGATACGGCAAAACGTCAAATAACCAAAATTATAGGTCGTTTCATCGTCAACCTGCCTGCAAAGTTTCAAGACTGTAGCTGTCTGCCAAGTTGGCAAAATTATTTTTTAATTTGTGAAAAGTGGGCGAAATTTGACATGCATCGAAACGTTCACCTCTTTCTATGGCATAAATGTGCGGAATAGGAGAAAGCGCCTCAGACAGCAATATAGACTACTAAAAGTGTCGTCTAACGCCGCAATCCGTACCTCGATACGATGCGCCGTTTGCTCGCAATAAATTTCCAACCGAGAGCCTGCACTATTCAGCGTGCACATTGCCTGGCTCTATCTTATCTTATATATATAAAGCCGCAAGGCTCACTCACTGACATAAATGTTTACCCACTTCGACTTGAGCTAGAAACTAGAAATTTGGCAAGGTGATAGCTATTAGCGTGTAACCTACGGAATAATTCCAAAAATTTTAAATTTTAAATTTTTGCCCCCCTCCCCCCAAACAAAATGGCGGATACCGTGATGGAGTGCCCTAGAAAATTAATATTTGGCAAAGGTCTAGCTCCTAGCCTGTAACCGACGTAGAAATTGCAAAAAGTTCAAATATTTAATATTTCATCCACTAAAAAATTCGAAATATTAAGCCAAATTAAATGACGGTGCAGGCTTTCGTTTCGAGCTCTCTTGTGGCTAAACGGTAATTGTTATCAATAAACGGACTGCACTTTCGGCCCCTAAAATGAAGAGATCTACAACTTTGGTCCTATGACTTTTTGTCGTATCTCGACTCCTTCTACCTTAGATTGAGCTTCATTTCCCCGGTTTTGGTCATTTTTGTTAAATTTCCATAAATGATTTTACTCATTCACACACTCATAAGATGGATAGATGAACGAAATTCAGGACGCTCCTTGGCAACGTCATTGGCCATATGTAGACCGACTTTCGTTATTCTAGCTGCCTTGCAAGTATGCGAAAACCGAGGGTACATGTGGAAACACTATTGAAATTTCGGCCTAATTTATGATTCTTAAGCAATTTATGGCGAAACCCGTTGAGATACGGCAAAACGTCAAATAACCAAAATTATAGGTCGTTTCATCGTCAACCTGCCTGCAAAGTTTCAAGACTGTAGCTGTCTGCCAAGTTGGCAAAATTATTTTTTAATTTGTGAAAAGTGGGCGAAATTTGACATGCATCGAAACGTTCACCTCTTTCTATGGCATAAATGTGCGGAATAGGAGAAAGCGCCTCAGACAGCAATATAGACTACTAAAAGTGTCGTCTAACGCCGCAATCCGTACCTCGATACGATGCGCCGTTTGCTCTCAATAAATTTCCAACCGAAAGCCTGCACTATTCAGCGTGCACATTGCCTGGCTCTATCTTATCTTATATATATAAAGCCGCAAGGCTCACTCACTGACATAAATGTTTACCCACTTCGACTTGAGCTAGAAACTAGAAATTTGGCAAGGTGATAGCTATTAGCGTGTAACCTACGGAATAATTCCAAAAATTTTAAATTTTAAATTTTTGCCCCCCTCCCCCCAAACAAAATGGCGGATACCGTGATGCAGTGCCCTAGAAAATTAATATTTGGCAAAGGTCTAGCTCCTAGCCTGTAACCGACGTAGAAATTGCAAAAAGTTCAAATATTTAATATTTCATCCACTAAAAAATTCGAAATATTAAGCCAAATTAAATGACGGTGCAGGCTTTCGTTTCGAGCTCTCTTGTGGCTAAACGGTAATTGTTATCAATAAACGGACTGCACTTTCGGCCCCTAAAATGAAGAGATCTACAACTTTGGTCCTATGACTTTTTGTCGTATCTCGACTCCTTCTACCTTAGATTGAGCTTCATTTCCCCGGTTTTGGTCATTTTTGTTAAATTTCCATAAATGATTTTACTCATTCACACACTCATAAGATGGATAGATGAACGAAATTCAGGACGCTCCTTGGCAACGTCATTGGCCATATGTAGACCGACTTTCGTTATTCTAGCTGCCTTGCAAGTATGCGAAAACCGAGGGTACATGTGGAAACACTATTGAAATTTCGGCCTAATTTATGATTCTTAAGCAATTTATGGCGAAACCCGTTGAGATACGGCAAAACGTCAAATAACCAAAATTATAGGTCGTTTCATCGTCAACCTGCCTGCAAAGTTTCAAGACTGTAGCTGTCTGCCAAGTTGGCAAAATTATTTTTTAATTTGTGAAAAGTGGGCGAAATTTGACATGCATCGAAACGTTCACCTCTTTCTATGGCATAAATGTGCGGAATAGGAGAAAGCGCCTCAGACAGCAATATAGACTACTAAAAGTGTCGTCTAACGCCGCAATCCGTACCTCGATACGATGCGCCGTTTGCTCGCAATAAATTTCCAACCGAAAGCCTGCACTATTCAGCGTGCACATTGCCTGGCTCTATCTTATCTTATATATATAAAGCCGCAAGGCTCACTCACTGACATAAATGTTTACCCACTTCGACTTGAGCTAGAAACTAGAAATTTGGCAAGGTGATAGCTATTAGCGTGTAACCTACGGAATAATTCCAAAAATTTTAAATTTTAAATTTTTGCCCCCCTCCCCCCAAACAAAATGGCGGATACCGTGATGCAGTGCCCTAGAAAATTAATATTTGGCAAAGGTCTAGCTCCTAGCCTGTAACCGACGTAGAAATTGCAAAAAGTTCAAATATTTAATATTTCATCCACTAAAAAATTCGAAATATTAAGCCAAATTAAATGACGGTGCAGGCTTTCGTTTCGAGCTCTCTTGTGGCTAAACGGTAATTGTTATCAATAAACGGACTGCACTTTCGGCCCCTAAAATGAAGAGATCTACAACTTTGGTCCTATGACTTTTTGTCGTATCTCGACTCCTTCTACCTTAGATTGAGCTTCATTTCCCCGGTTTTGGTCATTTTTGTTAAATTTCCATAAATGATTTTACTCATTCACACACTCATAAGATGGATAGATGAACGAAATTCAGGACGCTCCTTGGCAACGTCATTGGCCATATGTAGACCGACTTTCGTTATTCTAGCTGCCTTGCAAGTATGCGAAAACCGAGGGTACATGTGGAAACACTATTGAAATTTCGGCCTAATTTATGATTCTTAAGCAATTTATGGCGAAACCCGTTGAGATACGGCAAAACGTCAAATAACCAAAATTATAGGTCGTTTCATCGTCAACCTGCCTGCAAAGTTTCAAGACTGTAGCTGTCTGCCAAGTTGGCAAAATTATTTTTTAATTTGTGAAAAGTGGGCGAAATTTGACATGCATCGAAACGTTCACCTCTTTCTATGGCATAAATGTGCGGAATAGGAGAAAGCGCCTCAGACAGCAATATAGACTACTAAAAGTGTCGTCTAACGCCGCAATCCGTACCTCGATACGATGCGCCGTTTGCTCGCAATAAATTTCCAACCGAAAGCCTGCACTATTCAGCGTGCACATTGCCTGGCTCTATCTTATCTTATATATATAAAGCCGCAAGGCTCACTCACTGACATAAATGTTTACCCACTTCGACTTGAGCTAGAAACTAGAAATTTGGCAAGGTGATAGCTATTAGCGTGTAACCTACGGAATAATTCCAAAAATTTTAAATTTTAAATTTTTGCCCCCCTCCCCCCAAACAAAATGGCGGATACCGTGATGCAGTGCCCTAGAAAATTAATATTTGGCAAAGGTCTAGCTCCTAGCCTGTAACCGACGTAGAAATTGCAAAAAGTTCAAATATTTAATATTTCATCCACTAAAAAATTCGAAATATTAAGCCAAATTAAATGACGGTGCAGGCTTTCGTTTCGAGCTCTCTTGTGGCTAAACGGTAATTGTTATCAATAAACGGACTGCACTTTCGGCCCCTAAAATGAAGAGATCTACAACTTTGGTCCTATGACTCTTTGTCGTATCTCGACTCCTTCTACCTTAGATTGAGCTTCATTTCCCCGGTTTTGGTCATTTTTGTTAAATTTCCATAAATGATTTTACTCATTCACACACTCATAAGATGGATAGATGAACGAAATTCAGGACGCTCCTTGGCAACGTCATTGGCCATATGTAGACCGACTTTCGTTATTCTAGCTGCCTTGCAAGTATGCGAAAACCGAGGGTACATGTGGAAACACTATTGAAATTTCGGCCTAATTTATGATTCTTAAGCAATTTATGGCGAAACCCGTTGAGATACGGCAAAACGTCAAATAACCAAAATTATAGGTCGTTTCATCGTCAACCTGCCTGCAAAGTTTCAAGACTGTAGCTGTCTGCCAAGTTGGCAAAATTATTTTTTAATTTGTGAAAAGTGGGCGAAATTTGACATGCATCGAAACGTTCACCTCTTTCTATGGCATAAATGTGCGGAATAGGAGAAAGCGCCTCAGACAGCAATATAGACTACTAAAAGTGTCGTCTAACGCCGCAATCCGTACCTCGATACGATGCGCCGTTTGCTCGCAATAAATTTCCAACCGAAAGCCTGCACTATTCAGCGTGCACATTGCCTGGCTCTATCTTATCTTATATATATAAAGCCGCAAGGCTCACTCACTGACATAAATGTTTACCCACTTCGACTTGAGCTAGAAACTAGAAATTTGGCAAGGTGATAGCTATTAGCGTGTAACCTACGGAATAATTCCAAAAATTTTAAATTTTAAATTTTTGCCCCCCTCCCCCCAAACAAAATGGCGGATACCGTGATGCAGTGCCCTAGAAAATTAATATTTGGCAAAGGTCTAGCTCCTAGCCTGTAACCGACGTAGAAATTGCAAAAAGTTCAAATATTTAATATTTCATCCACTAAAAAATTCGAAATATTAAGCCAAATTAAATGACGGTGCAGGCTTTCGTTTCGAGCTCTCTTGGGGCTAAACGGTAATTGTTATCAATAAACGGACTGCACTTTCGGCCCCTAAAATGAAGAGATCTACAACTTTGGTCCTATGACTTTTTGTCGTATCTCGACTCCTTCTACCTTAGATTGAGCTTCATTTCCCCGGTTTTGGTCATTTTTGTTAAATTTCCATAAATGATTTTACTCATTCACACACTCATAAGATGGATAGATGAACGAAATTCAGGACGCTCCTTGGCAACGTCATTGGCCATATGTAGACCGACTTTCGTTATTCTAGCTGCCTTGCAAGTATGCGAAAACCGAGGGTACATGTGGAAACACTATTGAAATTTCGGCCTAATTTATGATTCTTAAGCAATTTATGGCGAAACCCGTTGAGATACGGCAAAACGTCAAATAACCAAAATTATAGGTCGTTTCATCGTCAACCTGCCTGCAAAGTTTCAAGACTGTAGCTGTCTGCCAAGTTGGCAAAATTATTTTTTAATTTGTGAAAAGTGGGCGAAATTTGACATGCATCGAAACGTTCACCTCTTTCTATGGCATAAATGTGCGGAATAGGAGAAAGCGCCTCAGACAGCAATATAGACTACTAAAAGTGTCGTCTAACGCCGCAATCCGTACCTCGATACGATGCGCCGTTTGCTCGCAATAAATTTCCAACCGAAAGCCTGCACTATTCAGCGTGCACATTGCCTGGCTCTATCTTATCTTATATATATAAAGCCGCAAGGCTCACTCACTGACATAAATGTTTACCCACTTCGACTTGAGCTAGAAACTAGAAATTTGGCAAGGTGATAGCTATTAGCGTGTAACCTACGGAATAATTCCAAAAATTTTAAATTTTAAATTTTTGCCCCCCTCCCCCCAAACAAAATGGCGGATACCGTGATGCAGTGCCCTAGAAAATTAATATTTGGCAAAGGTCTAGCTCCTAGCCTGTAACCGACGTAGAAATTGCAAAAAGTTCAAATATTTAATATTTCATCCACTAAAAAATTCGAAATATTAAGCCAAATTAAATGACGGTGCAGGCTTCCGTTTCGAGCTCTCTTGTGGCTAAACGGTAATTGTTATCAATAAACGGACTGCACTTTCGTACCCTAAAATGAAGAGATCTACAACTTTGGTCCTATGACTTTTTGTCGTATCTCGACTCCTTCTACCTTAGATTGAGCTTCATTTCCCCGGTTTTGGTCATTTTTGTTAAATTTCCATAAATGATTTTACTCATTCACACACTCATAAGATGGATAGATGAACGAAATTCAGGACGCTCCTTGGCAACGTCATTGGCCATATGTAGACCGACTTTCGTTATTCTAGCTGCCTTGCAAGTATGCGAAAACCGAGGGTACATGTGGAAACACTATTGAAATTTCGGCCTAATTTATGATTCTTAAGCAATTTATGGCGAAACCCGTTGAGATACGGCAAAACTTCAAATAACCAAAATTATAGGTCGTTTCATCGTCAACGAGCCTGCAAAGTTTCAAGACTGTAGCTGTCTGCCAAGTTGGCAAAATTATTTTTCAATTTGTGAAAAGTGGGCGAAATTTGACATGCATCGAAACGTTCACCTCTTTCTATGGCATAAATATGCGGAATAGGAGAAAGCGCCTCAGACAGCAATATAGACTACTAAAGGTGTCGTCTAACGCCGCAATCCGTACCTCGATACGATGCGCCGTTTGCTCGCAATAAATTTCCAACCGAAAGCCTGCACTATTCAGCGTGCACATTGCCTGGCTCTATCTTATATATATAAAGCCGCAAGGCTCACTCACTGACATAAATGTTTACCCACTTCGACTTGAGCTAGAAACTAGAAATTTGGCAAGGTGATAGCTATTAGCGTGTAACCTACGGAATAATTCCAAAAATTTTAAATTTTAAATTTTTGCCCCCCTCCCCCCAAACAAAATGGCGGATACCGTGATGCAGTGCCCTAGAAAATTAATATTTGGCAAAGGTCTAGCTCCTAGCCTGTAACCGACGTAGAAATTGCAAAAAGTTCAAATATTTAATATTTCATCCACTAAAAAATTCGAAATATTAAGCCAAATTAAATGACGGTGCAGGCTTTCGTTTCGAGCTCTCTTGTGGCTAAACGGTAATTGTTATCAATAAACGGACTGCACTTTCGGCCCCTAAAATGAAGAGATCTACAACTTTGGTCCTATGACTTTTTGTCGTATCTCGACTCCTTCTACCTTAGATTGAGCTTCATTTCCCCGGTTTTGGACATTTTTGTTAAATTTCCATAAATCATTTTACTGATTCACACACTCATAAGATGGATAGATGAACGAAATTCAGGACGCTCCTTGGAAACGTCATTGGCCATATGTAGACCGACTTTCGTTATTCTAGCTGCCTTGCAAGTATGCGAAAACCGAGGGTACATGTGGAAACACTATTGAAATTTCGGCCTAATTTATGATTCTTAAGCAATTTATGGCGAAACCCATTGAGATACGGCAAAACGTCAAATAACCAAAATTATAGGTCGTTTCATCGTCAACCTGCCTGCAAAGTTTCAAGACTGTAGCTGTCTGCCAAGTTGGCAAAATTATTTTTTAATTTGTGAAAAGTGGGCGAAATTTGACATGCATCGAAACGTTCACCTCTTTCTATGGCATAAATATGCGGAATAGGAGAAAGCGCCTCAGACAGCAATATAGACTACTAAATGTGTCGTCTAACGCCGCAATCCGTACCTCGATACGATGCGCCGTTTGCTCGCAATAAATTTCCAACCGAAAGCCTGCACTATTCAGCGTGCACATTGCCTGGCTCTATCTTATCTTATATATATAAAGCCGCAAGGCTCACTCACTGACATAAATGTTTACCCACTTCGACTTGAGCTAGAAACTAGAAATTTGGCAAGGTGATAGCTATTAGCGTGTAACCTACGGAATAATTCCAAAAATTTTAAATTTTAAATTTTTGCCCCCCTCCCCCCAAACAAAATGGCGGATACCGTGATGCAGTGCCCTAGAAAATTAATATTTGGCAAAGGTCTAGCTCCTAGCCTGTAACCGACGTAGAAATTGCAAAAAGTTCAAATATTTAATATTTCATCCACTAAAAAATTCGAAATATTAAGCCAAATTAAATGACGGTGCAGGCTTCCGTTTCGAGCTCTCTTGTGGCTAAACGGTAATTGTTATCAATAAACGGACTGCACTTTCGTACCCTAAAATGAAGAGATCTACAACTTTGGTCCTATGACTTTTTGTCGTATCTCGACTCCTTCTACCTTAGATTGAGCTTCATTTCCCCGGTTTTGGTCATTTTTGTTAAATTTCCATAAATGATTTTACTCATTCACACACTCATAAGATGGATAGATGAACGAAATTCAGGACGCTCCTTGGCAACGTCATTGGCCATATGTAGACCGACTTTCGTTATTCTAGCTGCCTTGCAAGTATGCGAAAACCGAGGGTACATGTGGAAACACTATTGAAATTTCGGCCTAATTTATGATTCTTAAGCAATTTATGGCGAAACCCGTTGAGATACGGCAAAACTTCAAATAACCAAAATTATAGGTCGTTTCATCGTCAACGAGCCTGCAAAGTTTCAAGACTGTAGCTGTCTGCCAAGTTGGCAAAATTATTTTTCAATTTGTGAAAAGTGGGCGAAATTTGACATGCATCGAAACGTTCACCTCTTTCTATGGCATAAATATGCGGAATAGGAGAAAGCGCCTCAGACAGCAATATAGACTACTAAAGGTGTCGTCTAACGCCGCAATCCGTACCTCGATACGATGCGCCGTTTGCTCGCAATAAATTTCCAACCGAAAGCCTGCACTATTCAGCGTGCACATTGCCTGGCTCTATCTTATCTTATATATATAAAGCCGCAAGGCTCACTCACTGACATAAATGTTTACCCACTTCGACTTGAGCTAGAAACTAGAAATTTGGCAAGGTGATAGCTATTAGCGTGTAACCTACGGAATAATTCCAAAAATTTTAAATTTTAAATTTTTGCCCCCCTCCCCCCAAACAAAATGGCGGATACCGTGATGCAGTGCCCTAGAAAATTAATATTTGGCAAAGGTCTAGCTCCTAGCCTGTAACCGACGTAGAAATTGCAAAAAGTTCAAATATTTAATATTTCATCCACTAAAAAATTCGAAATATTAAGCCAAATTAAATGACGGTGCAGGCTTTCGTTTCGAGCTCTCTTGTGGCTAAACGGTAATTGTTATCAATAAACGGACTGCACTTTCGGCCCCTAAAATGAAGAGATCTACAACTTTGGTCCTATGACTTTTTGTCGTATCTCGACTCCTTCTACCTTAGATTGAGCTTCATTTCCCCGGTTTTGGTCATTTTTGTTAAATTTCCATAAATGATTTTACTCATTCACACACTCATAAGATGGATAGATGAACGAAATTCAGGACGCTCCTTGGCAACGTCATTGGCCATATGTAGACCGACTTTCGTTATTCTAGCTGCCTTGCAAGTATGCGAAAACCGAGGGTACATGTGGAAACACTATTGAAATTTCGGCCTAATTTATGATTCTTAAGCAATTTATGGCGAAACCCGTTGAGATACGGCAAAACTTCAAATAACCAAAATTATAGGTCGTTTCATCGTCAACCAGCCTGCAAAGTTTCAAGACTGTAGCTGTCTGCCAAGTTGGCAAAATTATTTTTCAATTTGTGAAAAGTGGGCGAAATTTGACATGCATCGAAACGTTCACCTCTTTCTATGGCATAAATATGCGGAATAGGAGAAAGCGCCTCAGACAGCAATATAGACTACTAAAGGTGTCGTCTAACGCCGCAATCCGTACCTCGATACGATGCGCCGTTTGCTCGCAATAAATTTCCAACCGAAAGCCTGCACTATTCAGCGTGCACATTGCCTGGCTCTATCTTATATATATAAAGCCGCAAGGCTCACTCACTGACATAAATGTTTACCCACTTCGACTTGAGCTAGAAACTAGAAATTTGGCAAGGTGATAGCTATTAGCGTGTAACCTACGGAATAATTCCAAAAATTTTAAATTTTAAATTTTTGCCCCCCTCCCCCCAAACAAAATGGCGGATACCGTGATGCAGTGCCCTAGAAAATTAATATTTGGCAAAGGTCTAGCTCCTAGCCTGTAACCGACGTAGAAATTGCAAAAAGTTCAAATATTTAATATTTCATCCACTAAAAAATTCGAAATATTAAGCCAAATTAAATGACGGTGCAGGCTTCCGTTTCGAGCTCTCTTGTGGCTAAACGGTAATTGTTATCAATAAACGGACTGCACTTTCGTACCCTAAAATGAAGAGATCTACAACTTTGGTCCTATGACTTTTTGTCGTATCTCGACTCCTTCTACCTTAGATTGAGCTTCATTTCCCCGGTTTTGGTCATTTTTGTTAAATTTCCATAAATGATTTTACTCATTCACACACTCATAAGATGGATAGATGAACGAAATTCAGGACGCTCCTTGGCAACGTCATTGGCCATATGTAGACCGACTTTCGTTATTCTAGCTGCCTTGCAAGTATGCGAAAACCGAGGGTACATGTGGAAACACTATTGAAATTTCGGCCTAATTTATGATTCTTAAGCAATTTATGGCGAAACCCGTTGAGATACGGCAAAACTTCAAATAACCAAAATTATAGGTCGTTTCATCGTCAACGAGCCTGCAAAGTTTCAAGACTGTAGCTGTCTGCCAAGTTGGCAAAATTATTTTTCAATTTGTGAAAAGTGGGCGAAATTTGACATGCATCGAAACGTTCACCTCTTTCTATGGCATAAATATGCGGAATAGGAGAAAGCGCCTCAGACAGCAATATAGACTACTAAAGGTGTCGTCTAACGCCGCAATCCGTACCTCGATACGATGCGCCGTTTGCTCGCAATAAATTTCCAACCGAAAGCCTGCACTATTCAGCGTGCACATTGCCTGGCTCTATCTTATCTTATATATATAAAGCCGCAAGGCTCACTCACTGACATAAATGTTTACCCACTTCGACTTGAGCTAGAAACTAGAAATTTGGCAAGGTGATAGCTATTAGCGTGTAACCTACGGAATAATTCCAAAAATTTTAAATTTTAAATTTTTGCCCCCCTCCCCCCAAACAAAATGGCGGATACCGTGATGCAGTGCCCTAGAAAATTAATATTTGGCAAAGGTCTAGCTCCTAGCCTGTAACCGACGTAGAAATTGCAAAAAGTTCAAATATTTAATATTTCATCCACTAAAAAATTCGAAATATTAAGCCAAATTAAATGACGGTGCAGGCTTTCGTTTCGAGCTCTCTTGTGGCTAAACGGTAATTGTTATCAATAAACGGACTGCACTTTCGGCCCCTAAAATGAAGAGATCTACAACTTTGGTCCTATGACTTTTTGTCGTATCTCGACTCCTTCTACCTTAGATTGAGCTTCATTTCCCCGGTTTTGGTCATTTTTGTTAAATTTCCATAAATGATTTTACTCATTCACACACTCATAAGATGGATAGATGAACGAAATTCAGGACGCTCCTTGGCAACGTCATTGGCCATATGTAGACCGACTTTCGTTATTCTAGCTGCCTTGCAAGTATGCGAAAACCGAGGGTACATGTGGAAACACTATTGAAATTTCGGCCTAATTTATGATTCTTAAGCAATTTATGGCGAAACCCGTTGAGATACGGCAAAACTTCAAATAACCAAAATTATAGGTCGTTTCATCGTCAACCAGCCTGCAAAGTTTCAAGACTGTAGCTGTCTGCCAAGTTGGCAAAATTATTTTTCAATTTGTGAAAAGTGGGCGAAATTTGACATGCATCGAAACGTTCACCTCTTTCTATGGCATAAATATGCGGAATAGGAGAAAGCGCCTCAGACAGCAATATAGACTACTAAAGGTGTCGTCTAACGCCGCAATCCGTACCTCGATACGATGCGCCGTTTGCTCGCAATAAATTTCCAACCGAAAGCCTGCACTATTCAGCGTGCACATTGCCTGGCTCTATCTTATATATATAAAGCCGCAAGGCTCACTCACTGACATAAATGTTTACCCACTTCGACTTGAGCTAGAAACTAGAAATTTGGCAAGGTGATAGCTATTAGCGTGTAACCTACGGAATAATTCCAAAAATTTTAAATTTTAAATTTTTGCCCCCCTCCCCCCAAACAAAATGGCGGATACCGTGATGCAGTGCCCTAGAAAATTAATATTTGGCAAAGGTCTAGCTCCTAGCCTGTAACCGACGTAGAAATTGCAAAAAGTTCAAATATTTAATATTTCATCCACTAAAAAATTCGAAATATTAAGCCAAATTAAATGACGGTGCAGGCTTTCGTTTCGAGCTCTCTTGTGGCTAAACGGTAATTGTTATCAATAAACGGACTGCACTTTCGGCCCCTAAAATGAAGAGATCTACAACTTTGGTCCTATGACTTTTTGTCGTATCTCGACTCCTTCTACCTTAGATTGAGCTTCATTTCCCCGGTTTTGGACATTTTTGTTAAATTTCCATAAATGATTTTACTGATTCACACACTCATAAGATGGATAGATGAACGAAATTCAGGACGCTCCTTGGAAACGTCATTGGCCATATGTAGACCGACTTTCGTTATTCTAGCTGCCTTGCAAGTATGCGAAAACCGAGGGTACATGTGGAAACACTATTGAAATTTCGGCCTAATTTATGATTCTTAAGCAATTTATGGCGAAACCCATTGAGATACGGCAAAACGTCAAATAACCAAAATTATAGGTCGTTTCATCGTCAACCTGCCTGCAAAGTTTCAAGACTGTAGCTGTCTGCCAAGTTGGCAAAATTATTTTTTAATTTGTGAAAAGTGGGCGAAATTTGACATGCATCGAAACGTTCACCTCTTTCTATGGCATAAATATGCGGAATAGGAGAAAGCGCCTCAGACAGCAATATAGACTACTAAATGTGTCGTCTAACGCCGCAATCCGTACCTCGATACGATGCGCCGTTTGCTCGCAATAAATTTCCAACCGAAAGCCTGCACTATTCAGCGTGCACATTGCCTGGCTCTATCTTATCTTATATATATAAAGCCGCAAGGCTCACTCACTGACATAAATGTTTACCCACTTCGACTTGAGCTAGAAACTAGAAATTTGGCAAGGTGATAGCTATTAGCGTGTAACCTACGGAATAATTCCAAAAATTTTAAATTTTAAATTTTTGCCCCCCTCCCCCCAAACAAAATGGCGGATACCGTGATGCAGTGCCCTAGAAAATTAATATTTGGCAAAGGTCTAGCTCCTAGCCTGTAACCGACGTAGAAATTGCAAAAAGTTCAAATATTTAATATTTCATCCACTAAAAAATTCGAAATATTAAGCCAAATTAAATGACGGTGCAGGCTTTCGTTTCGAGCTCTCTTGTGGCTAAACGGTAATTGTTATCAATAAACGGACTGCACTTTCGGCCCCTAAAATGAAGAGATCTACAACTTTGGTCCTATGACTTTTTGTCGTATCTCGACTCCTTCTACCTTAGATTGAGCTTCATTTCCCCGGTTTTGGTCATTTTTGTTAAATTTCCATAAATGATTTTACTCATTCACACACTCATAAGATGGATAGATGAACGAAATTCAGGACGCTCCTTGGCAACGTCATTGGCCATATGTAGACCGACTTTCGTTATTCTAGCTGCCTTGCAAGTATGCGAAAACCGAGGGTACATGTGGAAACACTATTGAAATTTCGGCCTAATTTATGATTCTTAAGCAATTTATGGCGAAACCCGTTGAGAAACGGCAAAACGTCAAATAACCAAAATTATAGGTCGTTTCATCGTCAACCTGCCTGCAAAGTTTCAAGACTGTAGCTGTCTGCCAAGTTGGCAAAATTATTTTTTAATTTGTGAAAAGTGGGCGAAATTTGACATGCATCGAAACGTTCACCTCTTTCTATGGCATAAATGTGCGGAATAGGAGAAAGCGCCTCAGACAGCAATATAGACTACTAAAAGTGTCGTCTAACGCCGCAATCCGTACCTCGATACGATGCGCCGTTTGCTCGCAATAAATTTCCAACCGAAAGCCTGCACTATTCAGCGTGCACATTGCCTGGCTCTATCTTATCTTATATATATAAAGCCACAAGGCTAACTGACTCACTGACTGACTGACATTAATGTTTGCCCACTTCCAAGTGAGCTAGGAACTTGAAATTTGGCAGTCTGACTGCTTTTAGGCTGCAACCCAAGGAAAAATTGCAAAAAGTACAATTTTTTTATATTTAGCCCCCCTTCCGCCCAATCAAAGAAATTTCGTGTTAGCCCCTTCCAGATGAGCTAGGAACTTGAAATTCGGCAACCTGATAGACATTAGGCTGTAACCCAAGGAAAAATTCCAAAAAGTTCAAATTTTTGTGTACGTAGCCCCCCACGGAATAAAAAAATTTCGGGTTAGATCCTTCATTTCCAGATGCGCTAGAAACTTGAAATTTGGCAAGGTGATAGCTATTAACGTGTAACCCACGGAAAAATTCCAAAAATTTTAAATTTTAAATTTTTGAACCCCTCCCCCAAACAAAATGGCGGATACCGTGATGCAGTGCCCTACAAAATTAATATTTGGCAAAGTTCTAGCTCCTAGCCTGTAACCGACGTAGAAATTGCAAAAAGTTAAAATATTTAATATTTCATCCACTAAAGAATTCGAAATATTAAGCCAAATTAAATGACGGTGCAGGCTTTCGTTTCGAGCTCTCTTGTGGCTAAACGGTAATTGTTATCAATAAACGGACTGCACTTTCGGCCACTAAAATGAAGAGATCTACAACTTTGGTCCTATGGCTTTTTGTCGTATCTCGACTCCTTCTACCTTAGATTGAGCTTCATTTCCCCGGTTTTGGTCATTTTTGTTAAATTTCCATAAATGATTTTACTCATTCACACACTCATAAGATGGATAGATGAACGAAATTCAGGACGCTCCTTGGCAACGTCATTGGCCATATGTAGACCGACTTTCGTTATTCTAGCTGCCTTGCAAGTATGCGAAAACCGAGGGTACATGTGGAAACACTATTGAAATTTCGGCCTAATTTATGATTCTTAAGCAATTTATGGCGAAACCCGTTGAGATACGGCAAAACGTCAAATAACCAAAATTATAGGTCGTTTCATCGTCAACCTGCCTGCAAAGTTTCAAGACTGTAGCTGTCTGCCAAGTTGGCAAAATTATTTTTTAATTTGTGAAAAGTGGGCGAAATTTGACATGCATCGAAACGTTCACCTCTTTCTATGGCATAAATGTGCGGAATAGGAGAAAGCGCCTCAGACAGCAATATAGACTACTAAAAGTGTCGTCTAACGCCGCAATCCGTACCTCGATACGATGCGCCGTTTGCTCGCAATAAATTTCCAACCGAAAGCCTGCACTATTCAGCGTGCACATTGCCTGGCTCTATCTTATCTTATATATATAAAGCCGCAAGGCTCACTCACTGACATAAATGTTTACCCACTTCGACTTGAGCTAGAAACTAGAAATTTGGCAAGGTGATAGCTATTAGCGTGTAACCTACGGAATAATTCCAAAAATTTTAAATTTTAAATTTTTGCCCCCCTCCCCCCAAACAAAATGGCGGATACCGTGATGCAGTGCCCTAGAAAATTAATATTTGGCAAAGGTCTAGCTCCTAGCCTGTAACCGACGTAGAAATTGCAAAAAGTTCAAATATTTAATATTTCATCCACTAAAAAATTCGAAATATTAAGCCAAATTAAATGACGGTGCAGGCTTTCGTTTCGAGCTCTCTTGTGGCTAAACGGTAATTGTTATCAATAAACGGACTGCACTTTCGGCCCCTAAAATGAAGAGATCTACAACTTTGGTCCTATGACTTTTTGTCGTATCTCGACTCCTTCTACCTTAGATTGAGCTTCATTTCCCCGGTTTTGGTCATTTTTGTTAAATTTCCATAAATGATTTTACTCATTCACACACTCATAAGATGGATAGATGAACGAAATTCAGGACGCTCCTTGGCAACGTCATTGGCCATATGTAGACCGACTTTCGTTATTCTAGCTGCCTTGCAAGTATGCGAAAACCTAGGGTACATGTGGAAACACTATTGAAATTTCGGCCTAATTTATGATTCTTAAGCAATTTATGGCGAAACCCGTTGAGATACGGCAAAACTTCAAATAACCAAAATTATAGGTCGTTTCATCGTCAACCAGCCTGCAAAGTTTCAAGACTGTAGCTGTCTGCCAAGTTGGCAAAATTATTTTTCAATTTGTGAAAAGTGGGCGAAATTTGACATGCATCGAAACGTTCACCTCTTTCTATGGCATAAATATGCGGAATAGGAGAAAGCGCCTCAGACAGCAATATAGACTACTAAAGGTGTCGTCTAACGCCGCAATCCGTACCTCGATACGATGCGCCGTTTGCTCGCAATAAATTTCCAACCGAAAGCCTGCACTATTCAGCGTGCACATTGCCTGGCTCTATCTTATCTTATATATATAAAGCCGCAAGGCTCACTCACTGACATAAATGTTTACCCACTTCGACTTGAGCTAGAAACTAGAAATTTGGCAAGGTGATAGCTATTAGCGTGTAACCTACGGAATAATTCCAAAAATTTTAAATTTTAAATTTTTGCCCCCCTCCCCCCAAACAAAATGGCGGATACCGTGATGCAGTGCCCTAGAAAATTAATATTTGGCAAAGGTCTAGCTCCTAGCCTGTAACCGACGTAGAAATTGCAAAAAGTTCAAATATTTAATATTTCATCCACTAAAAAATTCGAAATATTAAGCCAAATTAAATGACGGTGCAGGCTTTCGTTTCGAGCTCTCTTGTGGCTAAACGGTAATTGTTATCAATAAACGGACTGCACTTTCGGCCCCTAAAATGAAGAGATCTACAACTTTGGTCCTATGACTTTTTGTCGTATCTCGACTCCTTCTACCTTAGATTGAGCTTCATTTCCCCGGTTTTGGTCATTTTTGTTAAATTTCCATAAATGATTTTACTCATTCACACACTCATAAGATGGATAGATGAACGAAATTCAGGACGCTCCTTGGCAACGTCATTGGCCATATGTAGACCGACTTTCGTTATTCTAGCTGCCTTGCAAGTATGCGAAAACCGAGGGTACATGTGGAAACACTATTGAAATTTCGGCCTAATTTATGATTCTTAAGCAATTTATGGCGAAACCCGTTGAGATACGGCAAAACTTCAAATAACCAAAATTATAGGTCGTTTCATCGTCAACCAGCCTGCAAAGTTTCAAGACTGTAGCTGTCTGCCAAGTTGGCAAAATTATTTTTCAATTTGTGAAAAGTGGGCGAAATTTGACATGCATCGAAACGTTCACCTCTTTCTATGGCATAAATATGCGGAATAGGAGAAAGCGCCTCAGACAGCAATATAGACTACTAAAGGTGTCGTCTAACGCCGCAATCCGTACCTCGATACGATGCGCCGTTTGCTCGCAATAAATTTCCAACCGAAAGCCTGCACTATTCAGCGTGCACATTGCCTGGCTCTATCTTATCTTATATATATAAAGCCGCAAGGCTCACTCACTGACATAAATGTTTACCCACTTCGACTTGAGCTAGAAACTAGAAATTTGGCAAGGTGATAGCTATTAGCGTGTAACCTACGGAATAATTCCAAAAATTGTAAATTTTAAATTTTTGCCCCCCTCCCCCCAAACAAAATGGCGGATACCGTGATGCAGTGCCCTAGAAAATTAATATTTGGCAAAGGTCTAGCTCCTAGCCTGTAACCGACGTAGAAATTGCAAAAAGTTCAAATATTTAATATTTCATCCACTAAAAAATTCGAAATATTAAGCCAAATTAAATGACGGTGCAGGCTTTCGTTTCGAGCTCTCTTGTGGCTAAACGGTAATTGTTATCAATAAACGGACTGCACTTTCGGCCCCTAAAATGAAGAGATCTACAACTTTGGTCCTATGACTTTTTGTCGTATCTCGACTCCTTCTACCTTAGATTGAGCTTCATTTCCCCGGTTTTGGTCATTTTTGTTAAATTTCCATAAATGATTTTACTCATTCACACACTCATAAGATGGATAGATGAACGAAATTCAGGACGCTCCTTGGCAACGTCATTGGCCATATGTAGACCGACTTTCGTTATTCTAGCTGCCTTGCAAGTATGCGAAAACCGAGGGTACATGTGGAAACACTATTGAAATTTCGGCCTAATTTATGATTCTTAAGCAATTTATGGCGAAACCCGTTGAGATACGGCAAAACTTCAAATAACCAAAATTATAGGTCGTTTCATCGTCAACCAGCCTGCAAAGTTTCAAGACTGTAGCTGTCTGCCAAGTTGGCAAAATTATTTTTCAATTTGTGAAAAGTGGGCGAAATTTGACATGCATCGAAACGTTCACCTCTTTCTATGGCATAAATATGCGGAATAGGAGAAAGCGCCTCAGACAGCAATATAGACTACTAAAGGTGTCGTCTAACGCCGCAATCCGTACCTCGATACGATGCGCCGTTTGCTCGCAATAAATTTCCAACCGAAAGCCTGCACTATTCAGCGTGCACATTGCCTGGCTCTATCTTATCTTATATATATAAAGCCGCAAGGCTCACTCACTGACATAAATGTTTACCCACTTCGACTTGAGCTAGAAACTAGAAATTTGGCAAGGTGATAGCTATTAGCGTGTAACCTACGGAATAATTCCAAAAATTTTAAATTTTAAATTTTTGCCCCCCTCCCCCCAAACAAAATGGCGGATACCGTGATGCAGTGCCCTAGAAAATTAATATTTGGCAAAGGTCTAGCTCCTAGCCTGTAACCGACGTAGAAATTGCAAAAAGTTCAAATATTTAATATTTCATCCACTAAAAAATTCGAAATATTAAGCCAAATTAAATGACGGTGCAGGCTTTCGTTTCGAGCTCTCTTGTGGCTAAACGGTAATTGTTATCAATAAACGGACTGCACTTTCGGCCCCTAAAATGAAGAGATCTACAACTTTGGTCCTATGACTTTTTGTCGTATCTCGACTCCTTCTACCTTAGATTGAGCTTCATTTCCCCGGTTTTGGTCATTTTTGTTAAATTTCCATAAATGATTTTACTCATTCACACACTCATAAGATGGATAGATGAACGAAATTCAGGACGCTCCTTGGCAACGTCATTGGCCATATGTAGACCGACTTTCGTTATTCTAGCTGCCTTGCAAGTATGCGAAAACCGAGGGTACATGTGGAAACACTATTGAAATTTCGGCCTAATTTATGATTCTTAAGCAATTTATGGCGAAACCCGTTGAGATACGGCAAAACTTCAAATAACCAAAATTATAGGTCGTTTCATCGTCAACCAGCCTGCAAAGTTTCAAGACTGTAGCTGTCTGCCAAGTTGGCAAAATTATTTTTCAATTTGTGAAAAGTGGGCGAAATTTGACATGCATCGAAACGTTCACCTCTTTCTATGGCATAAATATGCGGAATAGGAGAAAGCGCCTCAGACAGCAATATAGACTACTAAATGTGTCGTCTAACGCCGCAATCCGTACCTCGATACGATGCGCCGTTTGCTCGCAATAAATTTCCAACCGAAAGCCTGCACTATTCAGCGTGCACATTGCCTGGCTCTATCTTATCTTATATATATAAAGCCGCAAGGCTCACTCACTGACATAAATGTTTACCCACTTCGACTTGAGCTAGAAACTAGAAATTTGGCAAGGTGATAGCTATTAGCGTGTAACCTACGGAATAATTCCAAAAATTTTAAATTTTAAATTTTTGCCCCCCTCCCCCCAAACAAAATGGCGGATACCGTGATGCAGTGCCCTAGAAAATTAATATTTGGCAAAGGTCTAGCTCCTAGCCTGTAACCGACGTAGAAATTGCAAAAAGTTCAAATATTTAATATTTCATCCACTAAAAAATTCGAAATATTAAGCCAAATTAAATGACGGTGCAGGCTTCCGTTTCGAGCTCTCTTGTGGCTAAACGGTAATTGTTATCAATAAACGGACTGCACTTTCGTACCCTAAAATGAAGAGATCTACAACTTTGGTCCTATGACTTTTTGTCGTATCTCGACTCCTTCTACCTTAGATTGAGCTTCATTTCCCCGGTTTTGGTCATTTTTGTTAAATTTCCATAAATGATTTTACTCATTCACACACTCATAAGATGGATAGATGAACGAAATTCAGGACGCTCCTTGGCAACGTCATTGGCCATATGTAGACCGACTTTCGTTATTCTAGCTGCCTTGCAAGTATGCGAAAACCGAGGGTACATGTGGAAACACTATTGAAATTTCGGCCTAATTTATGATTCTTAAGCAATTTATGGCGAAACCCGTTGAGATACGGCAAAACTTCAAATAACCAAAATTATAGGTCGTTTCATCGTCAACGAGCCTGCAAAGTTTCAAGACTGTAGCTGTCTGCCAAGTTGGCAAAATTATTTTTCAATTTGTGAAAAGTGGGCGAAATTTGACATGCATCGAAACGTTCACCTCTTTCTATGGCATAAATATGCGGAATAGGAGAAAGCGCCTCAGACAGCAATATAGACTACTAAAGGTGTCGTCTAACGCCGCAATCCGTACCTCGATACGATGCGCCGTTTGCTCGCAATAAATTTCCAACCGAAAGCCTGCACTATTCAGCGTGCACATTGCCTGGCTCTATCTTATCTTATATATATAAAGCCGCAAGGCTCACTCACTGACATAAATGTTTACCCACTTCGACTTGAGCTAGAAACTAGAAATTTGGCAAGGTGATAGCTATTAGCGTGTAACCTACGGAATAATTCCAAAAATTTTAAATTTTAAATTTTTGCCCCCCTCCCCCCAAACAAAATGGCGGATACCGTGATGCAGTGCCCTAGAAAATTAATATTTGGCAAAGGTCTAGCTCCTAGCCTGTAACCGACGTAGAAATTGCAAAAAGTTCAAATATTTAATATTTCATCCACTAAAAAATTCGAAATATTAAGCCAAATTAAATGACGGTGCAGGCTTTCGTTTCGAGCTCTCTTGTGGCTAAACGGTAATTGTTATCAATAAACGGACTGCACTTTCGGCCCCTAAAATGAAGAGATCTACAACTTTGGTCCTATGACTTTTTGTCGTATCTCGACTCCTTCTACCTTAGATTGAGCTTCATTTCCCCGGTTTTGGTCATTTTTGTTAAATTTCCATAAATGATTTTACTCATTCACACACTCATAAGATGGATAGATGAACGAAATTCAGGACGCTCCTTGGCAACGTCATTGGCCATATGTAGACCGACTTTCGTTATTCTAGCTGCCTTGCAAGTATGCGAAAACCGAGGGTACATGTGGAAACACTATTGAAATTTCGGCCTAATTTATGATTCTTAAGCAATTTATGGCGAAACCCGTTGAGATACGGCAAAACTTCAAATAACCAAAATTATAGGTCGTTTCATCGTCAACCAGCCTGCAAAGTTTCAAGACTGTAGCTGTCTGCCAAGTTGGCAAAATTATTTTTCAATTTGTGAAAAGTGGGCGAAATTTGACATGCATCGAAACGTTCACCTCTTTCTATGGCATAAATATGCGGAATAGGAGAAAGCGCCTCAGACAGCAATATAGACTACTAAAGGTGTCGTCTAACGCCGCAATCCGTACCTCGATACGATGCGCCGTTTGCTCGCAATAAATTTCCAACCGAAAGCCTGCACTATTCAGCGTGCACATTGCCTGGCTCTATCTTATATATATAAAGCCGCAAGGCTCACTCACTGACATAAATGTTTACCCACTTCGACTTGAGCTAGAAACTAGAAATTTGGCAAGGTGATAGCTATTAGCGTGTAACCTACGGAATAATTCCAAAAATTTTAAATTTTAAATTTTTGCCCCCCTCCCCCCAAACAAAATGGCGGATACCGTGATGCAGTGCCCTAGAAAATTAATATTTGGCAAAGGTCTAGCTCCTAGCCTGTAACCGACGTAGAAATTGCAAAAAGTTCAAATATTTAATATTTCATCCACTAAAAAATTCGAAATATTAAGCCAAATTAAATGACGGTGCAGGCTTCCGTTTCGAGCTCTCTTGTGGCTAAACGGTAATTGTTATCAATAAACGGACTGCACTTTCGTACCCTAAAATGAAGAGATCTACAACTTTGGTCCTATGACTTTTTGTCGTATCTCGACTCCTTCTACCTTAGATTGAGCTTCATTTCCCCGGTTTTGGTCATTTTTGTTAAATTTCCATAAATGATTTTACTCATTCACACACTCATAAGATGGATAGATGAACGAAATTCAGGACGCTCCTTGGCAACGTCATTGGCCATATGTAGACCGACTTTCGTTATTCTAGCTGCCTTGCAAGTATGCGAAAACCGAGGGTACATGTGGAAACACTATTGAAATTTCGGCCTAATTTATGATTCTTAAGCAATTTATGGCGAAACCCGTTGAGATACGGCAAAACTTCAAATAACCAAAATTATAGGTCGTTTCATCGTCAACGAGCCTGCAAAGTTTCAAGACTGTAGCTGTCTGCCAAGTTGGCAAAATTATTTTTCAATTTGTGAAAAGTGGGCGAAATTTGACATGCATCGAAACGTTCACCTCTTTCTATGGCATAAATATGCGGAATAGGAGAAAGCGCCTCAGACAGCAATATAGACTACTAAAGGTGTCGTCTAACGCCGCAATCCGTACCTCGATACGATGCGCCGTTTGCTCGCAATAAATTTCCAACCGAAAGCCTGCACTATTCAGCGTGCACATTGCCTGGCTCTATCTTATCTTATATATATAAAGCCGCAAGGCTCACTCACTGACATAAATGTTTACCCACTTCGACTTGAGCTAGAAACTAGAAATTTGGCAAGGTGATAGCTATTAGCGTGTAACCTACGGAATAATTCCAAAAATTTTAAATTTTAAATTTTTGCCCCCCTCCCCCCAAACAAAATGGCGGATACCGTGATGCAGTGCCCTAGAAAATTAATATTTGGCAAAGGTCTAGCTCCTAGCCTGTAACCGACGTAGAAATTGCAAAAAGTTCAAATATTTAATATTTCATCCACTAAAAAATTCGAAATATTAAGCCAAATTAAATGACGGTGCAGGCTTTCGTTTCGAGCTCTCTTGTGGCTAAACGGTAATTGTTATCAATAAACGGACTGCACTTTCGGCCCCTAAAATGAAGAGATCTACAACTTTGGTCCTATGACTTTTTGTCGTATCTCGACTCCTTCTACCTTAGATTGAGCTTCATTTCCCCGGTTTTGGTCATTTTTGTTAAATTTCCATAAATGATTTTACTCATTCACACACTCATAAGATGGATAGATGAACGAAATTCAGGACGCTCCTTGGCAACGTCATTGGCCATATGTAGACCGACTTTCGTTATTCTAGCTGCCTTGCAAGTATGCGAAAACCGAGGGTACATGTGGAAACACTATTGAAATTTCGGCCTAATTTATGATTCTTAAGCAATTTATGGCGAAACCCGTTGAGATACGGCAAAACTTCAAATAACCAAAATTATAGGTCGTTTCATCGTCAACCAGCCTGCAAAGTTTCAAGACTGTAGCTGTCTGCCAAGTTGGCAAAATTATTTTTCAATTTGTGAAAAGTGGGCGAAATTTGACATGCATCGAAACGTTCACCTCTTTCTATGGCATAAATATGCGGAATAGGAGAAAGCGCCTCAGACAGCAATATAGACTACTAAAGGTGTCGTCTAACGCCGCAATCCGTACCTCGATACGATGCGCCGTTTGCTCGCAATAAATTTCCAACCGAAAGCCTGCACTATTCAGCGTGCACATTGCCTGGCTCTATCTTATATATATAAAGCCGCAAGGCTCACTCACTGACATAAATGTTTACCCACTTCGACTTGAGCTAGAAACTAGAAATTTGGCAAGGTGATAGCTATTAGCGTGTAACCTACGGAATAATTCCAAAAATTTTAAATTTTAAATTTTTGCCCCCCTCCCCCCAAACAAAATGGCGGATACCGTGATGCAGTGCCCTAGAAAATTAATATTTGGCAAAGGTCTAGCTCCTAGCCTGTAACCGACGTAGAAATTGCAAAAAGTTCAAATATTTAATATTTCATCCACTAAAAAATTCGAAATATTAAGCCAAATTAAATGACGGTGCAGGCTTTCGTTTCGAGCTCTCTTGTGGCTAAACGGTAATTGTTATCAATAAACGGACTGCACTTTCGGCCCCTAAAATGAAGAGATCTACAACTTTGGTCCTATGACTTTTTGTCGTATCTCGACTCCTTCTACCTTAGATTGAGCTTCATTTCCCCGGTTTTGGACATTTTTGTTAAATTTCCATAAATGATTTTACTGATTCACACACTCATAAGATGGATAGATGAACGAAATTCAGGACGCTCCTTGGAAACGTCATTGGCCATATGTAGACCGACTTTCGTTATTCTAGCTGCCTTGCAAGTATGCGAAAACCGAGGGTACATGTGGAAACACTATTGAAATTTCGGCCTAATTTATGATTCTTAAGCAATTTATGGCGAAACCCATTGAGATACGGCAAAACGTCAAATAACCAAAATTATAGGTCGTTTCATCGTCAACCTGCCTGCAAAGTTTCAAGACTGTAGCTGTCTGCCAAGTTGGCAAAATTATTTTTTAATTTGTGAAAAGTGGGCGAAATTTGACATGCATCGAAACGTTCACCTCTTTCTATGGCATAAATATGCGGAATAGGAGAAAGCGCCTCAGACAGCAATATAGACTACTAAATGTGTCGTCTAACGCCGCAATCCGTACCTCGATACGATGCGCCGTTTGCTCGCAATAAATTTCCAACCGAAAGCCTGCACTATTCAGCGTGCACATTGCCTGGCTCTATCTTATCTTATATATATAAAGCCGCAAGGCTCACTCACTGACATAAATGTTTACCCACTTCGACTTGAGCTAGAAACTAGAAATTTGGCAAGGTGATAGCTATTAGCGTGTAACCTACGGAATAATTCCAAAAATTTTAAATTTTAAATTTTTGCCCCCCTCCCCCCAAACAAAATGGCGGATACCGTGATGCAGTGCCCTAGAAAATTAATATTTGGCAAAGGTCTAGCTCCTAGCCTGTAACCGACGTAGAAATTGCAAAAAGTTCAAATATTTAATATTTCATCCACTAAAAATTCGAAATATTAAGCCAAATTAAATGACGGTGCAGGCTTTCGTTTCGAGCTCTCTTGTGGCTAAACGGTAATTGTTATCAATAAACGACTGCACTTTCGGCCCCTAAAATGAAGAGATCTACAACTTTGGTCCTATGACTTTTTGTCGTATCTCGACTCCTTCTACCTTAGATTGAGCTTCATTTCCCCGGTTTTGGTCATTTTTGTTAAATTTCCATAAATGATTTTACTCATTCACACACTCATAAGATGGATAGATGAACGAAATTCAGGACGCTCCTTGGCAACGTCATTGGCCATATGTAGACCGACTTTCGTTATTCTAGCTGCCTTGCAAGTATGCGAAAACCGAGGGTACATGTGGAAACACTATTGAAATTTCGGCCTAATTTATGATTCTTAAGCAATTTATGGCGAAACCCGTTGAGAAACGGCAAAACGTCAAATAACCAAAATTATAGGTCGTTTCATCGTCAACCTGCCTGCAAAGTTTCAAGACTGTAGCTGTCTGCCAAGTTGGCAAAATTATTTTTTAATTTGTGAAAAGTGGGCGAAATTTGACATGCATCGAAACGTTCACCTCTTTCTATGGCATAAATGTGCGGAATAGGAGAAAGCGCCTCAGACAGCAATATAGACTACTAACAGTGTCGTCTAACGCCGCAATCCGTACCTCGATACGATGCGCCGTTTGCTCGCAATAAATTTCCAACCGAAAGCCTGCACTATTCAGCGTGCACATTGCCTGGCTCTATCTTATCTTATATATATAAAGCCACAAGGCTAACTGACTCACTGACTGACTGACATTAATGTTTGCCCACTTCCAAGTGAGCTAGGAACTTGAAATTTGGCAGTCTGACTGCTTTTAGGCTGCAACCCAAGGAAAATTGCAAAAAGTACAATTTTTTTATATTTAGCCCCCCTTCCGCCCAATCAAAGAAATTTCGTGTTAGCCCCTTCCAGATGAGCTAGGAACTTGAAATTCGGCAACCTGATAGACATTAGGCTGTAACCCAAGGAAAAATTCCAAAAAGTTCAAATTTTTGTGTACGTAGCCCCCCACGGAATAAAAAAATTTCGGGTTAGATCCTTCATTTCCAGATGCGCTAGAAACTTGAAATTTGGCAAGGTGATAGCTATTAACGTGTAACCCACGGAAAAATTCCAAAAATTTTAAATTTTAAATTTTTGAACCCCTCCCCCAAACAAAATGGCGGATACCGTGATGCAGTGCCCTACAAAATTAATATTTGGCAAAGTTCTAGCTCCTAGCCTGTAACCGACGTAGAAATTGCAAAAAGTTAAAATATTTAATATTTCATCCACTAAAGAATTCGAAATATTAAGCCAAATTAAATGACGGTGCAGGCTTTCGTTTCGAGCTCTCTTGTG